>NC_062547.1:140146891-140884220 GCF_016906955.1 Phacochoerus africanus
TCAGTGGGTTAAGGATCCAGCATTGCCATGAGCTGTGATGTGGGTTGCAGATGCGGCTTGAATCTGGCATTGCTGTGGCTGTGCATGGGGCCAGCAGCAACAGCTCCAATTAGACCCCTAGCCTGGGAACCTCCATATGCTGTGGGTGTGGCCCTAAAAAGACAAAAAAAAGACAAAATAAATTAAATATTATAAAAAAAAAATCTCAAGTTTAAGATGTGGTTCAATATAAATGGAAACAGGAGAAGTAGAAGCAAGGGTTATAAATGAAGTAAGACTGACCTAAATCAACTATACTTCAATTTTAAAAAAAAGACTGATCAAATATCACTGAAGCTGAGTGATGGGCTCATTAGGGATTTATTATTCTATTCTGTCTACTTTTGTGTAAATATTCCACAATAAACATTTGCAAAGAAAATTATATCTTAGTGGAATGTATAAGACAGAAATTAGATCAATAAGAATAAAGTATATAGTAGGCAAATCCTTTTGCGTACAAATTTTTTTTTGGCTGTGCCTGCAACATGCAGAAGTTCCTGGGCCAGGGATCGAACCCACACCACAGCACTGACAATGCAGAATCTTTAACTGTGAGGCCACCAAGGAACACCTACAAAAAAATCTTTAAAAGAGTTTTTGTTTGCTCAAAAATCAGTACTTTTAAATAGCCAAGATAATTTTCAGTTTTCTTTGAATAAATCTTTAGCAGAAAATACTGCGGCAGAGATCTAAATTACTAAGAGGGAAAAAAATGCAAAAAAATTCAAAATTGCCCAACACTTTGAATTTTTCTCTTTATAATAAAAAAAATCACCAAATTCTTTCTGCTCTAACAATATTATTCAAAACAAACTGAAAACCTCATTACGATACCCACTTCTAAAAGGTTAACAGCTTCCATAACAGGATGGAAACAAAAAAGGGGCCTAAGAACTACTAATTTCATAAATGCATGAGTCTTGTTAAACAGTAAACTGTTAAAGAAAATGGCAAGTCAACCAAAATTTCCAAAGAAGATTCTTTTCATGTGTAAAAAACTTGGCTAATATATTTAGGGATAACTAAAAGGAAATACAATACAGAAGAAAAACCCCAGATATGTTCAGTCCAAGAGAAAAGAAAAGAAAAAAAGTTAACCCTTCTCAAAGGATTCTAGAGACCACAATTTAGTTCTGAGAAAAATGCTGAATTCTCTATTCTTGGCTTAAGCTGTTAAGTAATTACAACATGAAAACATGACAATATATTGGAGAAAAATCCTGTTATCTTCCCTCCCAGCTATGTCTCCAAAATAAAAGAAAAAGTAAACCATAGGTAGATGCAATGAACTAATTATGTAACTCACCTGCCGGAAACATAAATCGAATTTCTCTTTCTGCTGCAGCAAAATCATTACTCCCATGAAGTGCATTCCTTAGCTCGTCTGTGCCGTAAATTGCCCTTAGACTAAAAGCAAGTTAAGAGATGATGACCATTCAATCTGCTGTTTTTTCCTTACTTGTTATATTAGGAATTTTACAAAAGCATCACCACTTCTCACATAAGGGGTTTTAATCTATTTTGAATTTAAACATAAATCTATCTAGACGAGGGTCAAATATATTTAAATCTACAGGAGAAATATACTTGGAAGAATAGTTCTCTAGGTGAAAAAGAGGTATTGTTTTGTGAGAAGTGAATTAAAAAGCAATATATTTTCAAAAGTGCAAGAACTCAGTGTCCTCTGGTTTTGAGACATTAATGATAATGCTGAAAATCTGAGTTTTCTAGTCCTATATTACCAATATTCTATAAAACATTATACCAGTTTTCCATGAAAAATCCTACACCAGTAGCAGTTTAATTTAAGGATGAGAAGGCTAGTCAACCATACGTCAAACATTCTTTGAGATCTTTTCTAGTATTTGATGTTAAACATTTAAGTAGTTAAAACACAAAATGGACTACCCCCACTTATTCCACCCCCCACACACACACAAAAAAAAACAGGTTACTTAGGAAAACTTTCAAATAAAAATTTTTTTTTTATTTTCATAGTTGGATCCCATTTCTCCCTCTAAGAAAGTTACCTGTCTGGGTGTGTCTCCTTAGCTATTAAGCTATTACTTGGTCCCAAAAGTTCTTTCCAGTAAGAGATGGCTTTATGTCTAGCTAATACCATGGCAACAAGTGGTCCAGAACTCATGTAGGCTGTTAAATTGGGGAAAAACATTTTCCCATACTGTTCCACATAAAAGTTACTACAGTGCTCAGGGCTGAGATGAAGTTTTCTTCTCTATAAGAGAAAAAAAGGCAGAGCATTTAAAATGATATTTCAATAGTACCTAAGTCATTAATAACTTGAAATTAGTACTAATCTGATTACAAATTTGAGATTTGTTTTTGTATCACAAACAAAGGGCAATACAAAAAGTTAAATGTAGAATATAATAGGAATTAACTTAACCTACTTAAGAAAAACTACTTCTGTTTGGTAGCCTCCTCAATATATGGTTTGTTAATGACAAATTCATCATACATCCTTCTTAAAGTAAAAGCACATCAATCATCAATATTTTGTTAATATATATACTATGGATATATTAAAGTAACAAAATTGTTCTTTAGAATATTCCAAATTCAGAGTTCCCACTGTGGCTCAGCGGAAAGGAATCCAACAAATCCAATGAATCGATATCCATGAGGATGCCGATTCAATTCCTGGCCTTGCTCCGTGGACTAAGGATCTCGTGTTGCCGTGAGCTGTGATGTAGGTCGCAGACACAGTTCGGACCCCGAATTGCTGTGGCTGTGGTTTCGGTTGGGAGCTATAGCTCTTATTTGACCCCTAGCCTGGGAACTTCCATGTGTCATGGGTGTGGCTCTAAAAAGACAAAAAAAAAAAAAGAATATTCCAAATTTACCTTTCCCTATCTACCTGTGATATTCTATTCATTGTGAAAATTTTCTACATTATTTTAGGGAGCAGGTATCATTATGGTACTTATATGTAGTATGAAGTATAATGATGCAGTAAAATTTTTCACTCGAACATGAAAGCTGTATATTCTTTATTATGTTTTGCCGTACATACGTTGATTCACTGATTTTAAGAATAGTTGGCACTTAAGTTTCTTAATTTGAAAGAATATAAAATGTTTGAGGAAAATGTTAATTTGCTTCACAAATGAGAGTATATGAATGAATCATTAAACTTTAAAAAAAAAACAAAAAAGACAAAAAAAACCCCAAAAAACAAAAAAAGGAGTTCCTGCCATGGCACAGCAGAAACGAATCCAACCAGGAACCATGATGTTGCGGGTTCAATCCCTGGCCTCGCTCAGTGCGTTAAGGATCCAGCAATACTGTGAGCTGTGGTGTAGGTCGCAGGCATGGCTGGGATCTGGCGTTGCTGTGGTTGTGGCGTAGGCTGGTGGCAACAGCTCTGAATGGACCCCTAGCCTGAGAACCTCCATATGCCTCGGGTGCGGCCCTAAAAAGACAAAAAAAGATAAAAACAAATAAAAAACATAAAAAATCACAGAAGCTGAGTCAGTCCTTCTTCCAGTTAGAAAGCATCATGCTTTCCCTAAAAGTGCTTTTTTTTTTTTGTCTTTTTGCCTTTTCTAGGGCCACTCCTGTGGCATATGGAGGTTCCCAGGCTAGGGGTCTAATCGGAGCTGTAGCCGCCAGCCTACGCCAGAGCCACAGCAACGCGGGATCCAAGCTCATGGCAACACCGGATCCTTAACCCACTGAGCAAGGCCAGGGACTGAACCTGCAACCTCATGGTTCCTAGTTGGATTGTTAACCACTGAGCCACGACAGGAACTCCAAAAGTGCATTTAAAAAAAAAATCACTTCATTACTACTGGTTTTCAGGGCCACTAAAGGAGGATCATGAGGTAAAAGGCTCAAATATAATAGAGGGACTTAAAGTAGACATCAAGGAAGACTTTTGGTTGGAGCAAGAATGATGAGACACAGAGATAAGTTACTAGGTGAAAGCGAAAATCCTCCGAGATTAAAGCTGATATCCATCTTTCTAAAATGGGATACATTTTCCTGAGAGTTCAGTGTGAATTTTACAAAGTGATTTAACTCTTTAAGTCCTTTCCAAAACTATCATGTGCACTCAGGTTTCAAAAACTTAATAAAATTGCTTGGTTGGGGAGTTCCTACAGTGGTGCACTGGATTAAGATCTGCATTGTCTCAGAGTTCCTGTCATGGCTCGGTGGTAACAAACCTGACTAGTGCCCATGAGGACTCAGGTTTGATCCCTGGCCTTGCTCAGTGGGTTAAAGATCCCACATTGCTGTGGCTGCAGTGCAGCCTGGCAGCTACAGCTCTGATTAGACCCCTAGCCTGGGAACTTCCATATGCTGTGGGTGGTGCCCTAAAAAGACAAGAAAAAAACAAAGATCTGGCATTCTCTGTGGCAGCGTGAGTTCAATCCCTGGCCCAGCAGAGTGGGTTAAGTATTCAGCACTGTTGCAGCTGTGGTGTGAACTGCAGCTGCAGATACGAGTCAGTCCCTGGCTGGGGAACATGCTGTGGGTGCAGCCAAAAGGAAAAAAAAAAAAAAAGAACTGCATGGTTCGTAGCGAGGGATCTTGCCCAGGGCAAGAAGCTCAGAAAGAAGCTTATTAGGCAGGTCAGAAATGCTATGAACAGACTCTACTAGGCAAACATAACATTCTCACTAGTCAAGGATAAGTTACTATGAGAAAAGGTGCTGACATCTGTTCTCACATTAAAATTAATATGGTCAAGAAATAGAAGAATTTTTTTTTTCCTGGCTGCACCCACAGGCACCACCTGAACTACCACAGTGATGGCACTGGGTTCTTCACCCACTGAGCTACAAGAGAACTTCAAAATATAGAAGAGGAGTTCCCGTCATGGTGCAGTGGTTAATGAATCCGACTAGGAACCATGAGGTTGAGGGTTCGGTCCCTGCCCTTGCTCAGTGGGTTAACGATCCGGCGTTGCCGTGAGCTGTGGTGTAGGTCGCAGACGCGGCTCGGATCCTGCGTTGCTGTGGCTCTGGCATAGGCCGGTGGCTACAGCTCCGCTTTGACCCCTAGCCTGGGAACCTCCATATGCCGCGGGAGCGGCCCAAAGAAATAGCAAAAAGACAAAAAAAAAAAAAAAGAAGAAGAAGAAGAAGAAATTTGAGAAGTTATAACAGTAACTGATTTAGATTTTTTTTTTTTTTTTTTGTCTTTTTGCCATTTCTTGGGATGCTCCTGTGGCATATGGAGGTTCCCAGGCTAGGGGTTGAATTGGAGCTGTAGCCACCAGCCTACACCACATCCACAGCAACGTGGGATACAAGGCACGTCTGCAACCTACACGACAACTCATGGCAATGCCGGATCCTTAACCCACTGAGCAAGGGCAGGGATTGAAGCTGCAACCTCATGGTTCCTAGTCAGATTCGTTAACCACTGAGCCACGACGGGAACACCTGATTTAGAATAATTCTTGATTCTACTATTTAAAATTAAGACATGCCAGTGTTTGTGATTTGTACATATACTGGTTTGAGGGTGTTTTGGTTGCTGGGTTAAAAAATTAAAATCTCATCTGTTGGAGTTTCTGTTGTGGCAAACCTGACTAGTATCCATGTAGATGTGGGACCAAACCTGCGCCCTCATGGATACCAGTTGGATTCGTTACCACTGAGCTACAGGAGGAACTCCCTGGTTAAATATTTTAATACTTAAATCTCATATCTATTTGCAGCTTATCATGGTGCTTGTAGTTTAATACATGAATCCAACATTTTTAATTTTAATTTTATTTTATTTTCTGCTTTTTAGGGCCGCACCCACAGCATATGGAGGTTCCCAGGCTAGGGGCTGAATTGGAGCTACAGCTGCAGGCCTATGACACAGCAACACCAGATCCGAGCCACATCTACGACCTACACTACAGCTCATGGCAATGCTGGCTCCTTAATCCCCTAAGCGAGGCCAGGGATCGAACCCAAAACCTCAAGGTTTCGTGGATTCGTTTCCACTGCACCGCAATGGGAACTCCCAACATTTTCTTAAGAATGGCTTCCCAGTTTTCCTAACGTTTATAAATTGTGGCACAGTGGAAATGAATCCGACTAGGGACCATGAGGTTGCAGGTTTGATCCCTGGCCTTGATCAGTGGGTTAAGGATCCGGCATTGTCGTGAGCTATGGTGTAGGTCACAGATGTGACTTGGATCTGGCATGGCTGTGGCTCTGATTCATCCCCTAGCAGGGGAACCTCCATATGCCACAGGTGTGGCCCTAAAAAGCAAAAAATGAATAAATGAAAATTTAAAAAAATTAAAAGTTCATCTTTACCTGAGTCTTTTAATTATATTAAATATTTCCTTAGGCTTTCTTGCGTTACTATTCCTTTATACTTTTCTGTATACCATCTCTACCCTCGGCCTCCACCTGTCCCTCTAAGTTCATCCAAAAACCCATATCTTTGCTGAAGACTGAGGTTTTCTTCTTTATATACATATTTTTTTCTTCTTTTTACGGCTGCTCCTGCAGCTGTTTTTTAAAAAGATTCAATATGCACTACGATACCATAAAAATATAAAAGAGTAAAAAACCAGAATTTCAAATGAAGACAGTACAAAAAGGAAGATAAACATTATTCAATTCTGTGCGGAAAAAGCATTTGACAAATCCCAACACCCATTTCTGATAAAAACCCTTCAGAAAGCGGGCATAGCGGGAACCTACCTCAACAGGATAAAGGCCATATATGACAAACCCACAGCTAACATCATTCTCAATGGTGAAAAGCTGAAAGAATTCCCGCTGAGATCAGGAACAAGACAAGGATATCTGCTCTCACCACTACTCTTCAACATAGTTTTGGAAGTCCTAGCCACAGCAATCAGAGAAGTAAAAGAAATAAAAGGAATCCAAACTGGAAAGGAAGAAGTAAAACTATCACTATGTGCAGATGACATGATACTATACCTAGAGAATCCTAAAGACTCTACCAGAAAACTGTTAGAGCTCATCCCTGAATTTCGCAAAGTTGCAGGATACGAAATTAATACACAAAAATCAACGGCATTTCTATACACTAACAATGAAAGGTCAGAAAGAAAAATTAGGGAAGCAATCCCGTTTACCATCATATCCAAAAGAATAAAATACCTAGGAGCAGACCTACCTAAAGAGACAAAAGAACTGTACTCTGAAAACTATAAGACACTGATGAAAGAAATCAAAGATGATACAAACAGATGGAAAGACATACCATGCTCTTGGATTGGAAGAGTTAATATTATCAAAATGATCATACTACCTAAGGCAATCTACAGATTTAATGCAATCCCTATCAAATTACCAAAGACATTTGTCACAGAACTCGAACAAAATATTTTAAAGTTTGTTTGGAAGCACAAAAGACCCAGAATAGCCAAAGACATCATGAAAAAGAAAAATGGAGCTGGAGGAATCAGGCTTCCGGACTTCAGACTATACTACAAAGCAACAAGCATCAAAACCGTATGGTACTGGCACAAAGACAGAAATATAGACCAGTGGAACAGGATAGAAAGCCCAGAATTAAACCCACATACCTACAGCCAACTAATCTATGACATAGGAGGCAAGGATATACAATGGAGAAAAGACAGCTTGTTCAATAAGTGCTGCTGGGAAAACTGGACAGCCACATGGAAAAGAATGAAATTAGAACACTCCCTAATACCATACACAAAAATAAACTCAAAATGGATTAAAGACCTAGCTATAAGACCAGATACTATAAAACTCTTAGAGGAAAACAGGCCAAACACTCTCTGACATAAACAACAGCAACATCTTCTCAGATCCACCTTTTTGCCTTTTCTAGGGCTGCTTCCCATGGCATTATGGAGGTTCCTAGGCTAGGGGTCTAATCGGAGCCACAGCCACTGGCCTACACCACAGCTCACAGCAACGCTGAATTCCCTAACCCACTGAGCAAGGCCAGGGATCGAACCCGCAACCTCATGGTTCCTAGTCGGATTTGTTAACCTCTGCACCATGACAGGGAACTCCTCAGATGCACCTCTTAGAGTAATGACAGTAAAAACAAAATTAAACAAATGGGACCTAATCAAACTTAAAAGTTTCTGCATAGCAAAGGAAACCCTAAACAAAACAAAAAGACAACCCACAGAATGGGGGAAAATCTTTGCAAATGAATCAACTGACAAGTGATTAATCTCCAAAATTTATACAACCATAAATTTTATAAATTTCCATACCAAAAAAACAAACAACCCCATCAAAAAAAGGGCAGAAGATCTAAACAGACATTTCTCCAAAAAAGACATACAGATGGCCGAGAAACACATGAAAAGATGGTCAACATCACTCATGATTAGAGAAATGCAAATCAAAACCACTATGAGGTACCACCTCACACCAACCAGAAGGGCCATCATCCAAAAGTCTACAAACAATAAGTGCTGGAGAGGGTGTGGAGAAAAAGGAACCCTAGTACACTGTTGGTGGGATTGTAAATTGGTGCAACCCCTGTGGAAAACAGGATGGAGAGTCCTCAGAAAATGAAAAATAGAACTACCATTTGATCCAGCAATCCCACTCCTGGGCATCTATCCAGAGAAAACCACGACTCACAAAGACGCGTGTACTCAAGTGTTCATTGCACCACTATTTTCAATAGCCAAGACATGGAAACAACCAAAATGTCCATTGAAAAAGGAGTAGATCAAGAAGATGTGGTACATATACACACAATGGAATATTACTCAGCCATTAAAATGAACGAAATGCTGGCATTTTTAGCAACATGGATGGACCCAGAAATTATCATGCTAAGTGTAGTCAGCCATACAATGAGACACCAACATCAAATGCTTTAACTGACATGTGAATCTCATGTGGAATCTGAAAAAAGGACAGACTGAACTTCTTTGCAGAACAGATGCTGACTCACAGACCTCGAAAAACTTATGGTCTCAAGAGGAGAGTTTGGGGGATGGGGGAATGTGCTTGGGTTGTGGGATGGAAATCCTGTGAAATTAGACTGTGATGATCATTATACAACTACAGATGTGATAAATTCATTGAGTAATAAAAATAAAATAAAATTAAATTAAATTAAAATTATTCAATTCTGGAATTTCCGTTGTGGTTCAGAGGGTTAAGAATCCAGCTAGTATCCATGAGGATGCGGGTTTGATCCCTGGCCTTGTTCAGTGGATTAAAAGATCCAGCACTGCCATGAGCTGCAGTCACAGATTCAGCTTGGATCTGGTGGTGCTGTGGCTATGGTGCAGGCCGGCAACTGCAGCTCCGATTCAACGCCAGCCTTGGAACTTCCATATGCCTCGGGTACGACCCTAAAAAGACCAAAAAAAAAAAAAATCTATTCTATTTGATAATCTTTGACAACACTTTTGTTTGTTTTTTTGTCTTGTCTTTTGAGGGCCACACCCAAGGCATATGGAGGTTCCCAGGCTAGGGGTCCAATTGGAGCTGTAGCCGCTGGCCTACACCACAGCCACAGCAATGCCAGATTCCAGCCGTGTCTGCAACCTACACCACAGCTGATGGCAAAGCCAGATCTTTCACCCACTGAGCGACGTCAGGGATAGAACCTGCATCCTCATGGATACTAGTCAGATTCGGTTCCACTGAGCCCCAAGGGGAACTTCAACAACACTCTTTTAATATTCATTTTCAGGAGTTCCCGTCGTGGCGCAGTGGTTAACGAATCCGACAAGGAACCATGAGGTTGCGGGTTCGGTCCCTGCCCTTGCTCAGTGGGTTAACGATCCGGCGTTGCCGTGAGCTGTGGTGTAGGTTGCAGACGCGGCTCGGATCCCGCGTTGCTGTGGCTCTGGCGTAGGCCAGTGGCTACAGCTCCGATTCAACCCCTAGCCTGGGAACCTCCATATGCTGCGGGAGCAGCCCAAGAAATAGCAACAACAACAACAACAACAATAACAACAAAAAGACAAAAAAAAAATTCATTTTCAAAACTACCAACTGCAAACCAAGTATAAGGCTTAAAATAATAAATGTTTGTAAATAACTGAAAAAATATCAATAGTCTAAAAATCCATCAAGATATAGCACAAGGAACTATATCCAATCACTTGTGATGGAAAATGATAGAATATGAGAAAAAGAATGTATATATATTATGACTGGGTCATTTTGCTGTGCAGCAGAAATAGAACATTTTGTAAATCAACTATAATAAAAACATTAAAAACATTTTAAAAACCCATCAAGAAAAGACCAAGTAAATAAACTGTGGTTCATCTGCATAGAGGAGTATTACACAGAAATTAGGAAGAATGAGAGATTCAGATGTAATGATCTGGAATGCTACCTGAGGGAACTTTATGAAGGGAGTCAAGGGAGGGAAGACTGTCCTACTTCATAGGGGAAAAAATGTTTGTAAATGCATAGAAAAATCCTGGAAGATCAGAAGTGTTAAGTGGTTGCCTCTCTCTGGAGATTGGGACTTGAGGTGGGAGAGGAGAGACAGAAGAAAAAGAAATTTACTTCTCATTGTATAGCCCTTTGAAGTATGAAAAAACTTTTGTAAAATTATCACATAGAGCTTTTATACTTAGAAGAATAAGCCTAAATTGAATGCTACTAAGTATCTAAATTGGCTAACACATTTACATAAACATTTAAAAAGGTAAAATCAAAGGCAATCTAAAATAACAATTTAGGGATATAGCTGTATGAGTAAGAAGAACTTCCAAATACACCTTCTACTTAAGATTAAGCGACTATTTAATTTTATTTTAGTTAAAAGCTAAGGAGGGAAAGCCTAATTCAGTACAAAGAAAAAAACTTGATCATTCTGCTCAGAAGTTACCTGAACAATGGTGAATCCAGATCTGAGAATAATATCTTGTATCTCTTCCTCTTTGTCAACAATATCTGGTTTGATAATGGCCAGAGTTTTTTCTACATAGATCTGAGGTGGGGGCACGGATAGCTCCATTCAGGCTTTTCAGGCTACAATTTAAGAGATTCTTGACAGGTATCAACTGCAATGACATGCACCCCCATCCCACATTTAATATAATTATGACTAGTATTATCAGGAGCTTCATTTATTAATCTATAAAGTTGAAAACTTACCTTTTTCTACAAGTAGTTTCAATAATACGATTTCTACTCTGCGTCTAAATTCTGCCGTGGGTTTTCCTAAACGCTTTCATCAAGGCGAGAGGGCAAGCGGTAATTCAAAAGCCTGGGACTCGGAGACCCAAGAGGAGGCTAGGTCGACAACACTCCGCACCACTCTGCAGACCGCCCCCCAGGGATGACTACACACGTAATCAGGCCCGATTGCAAAGCAGAATCCCTAGGTGCCCTGAGCCCCGCGGACTGCACCCGCAAATTCCTTTCAAATCCGACCCACCGTGCTCATTAAGGCACTCACCTTTGCCCGGACTCTTCTAGCGTCACCAGAGCTTGTTGCTAGGAGACCGGAAACCCAGTTACGGGATGGTGGCTGCAGAGGGCCAATCCCAGCAGAACACGTCACAGCCTCTGACCAGTTCCTTTCCGTCAAGAAAGGGAAGCAGCCACTGGCGTTTTGATTCCTCTAGCTAATTTTAAAGCAATAGACATTTTCTAACATTTTCCACCTATCTTATTTTATTTCATCCTCTTAGCCATTTGAAGGATGTTTCAATTACGTTTACTTTATAAATGATGAAACAAATCATTGACACGCTTCCTTCACCTTACCCCAGCCGCTTTTGGATAGCGTATGTAAGAAAACCCCTATCAAACACCTTCCCTATTTCACCAGATCGTGCTATCCCCTCTATTCTCAACTTCTATAATCATTAAAAAGCAATCTTTGGCTTGCGAATAACATTTATTTAAAGAGCAGTAATAAAAGGCTTAATCTATTTACCTCTAAATTAAGCCTTTAGAACAAAGATATGGGCAACATTTATGGCATAACCCCAAATCTCAGCTTTCCCTGTTTTCCTTATATTATGTACACAGGCACCTTTGACTCTTTGGTTGTGAGTTAATGCATTATGCTTATTAGAAAAGACAACAGTGAAGTGGTAAACTAGTACTGAGATCTTCTCTAGGTCCGAGTCTCAATCAGAGGTCCAAAAGGCAGAAAAGTTCAAGGTAGCAACTCCAAGTTAACAAAGTAGGTTTTCCATCATCCACAGAGTTGGTTGGTTCTCATTCCAGACTATTTAAGTCTCTTCTTTGGTCTAACCAAATACTCAGCACCTACAGGGTCAAGGGAGACAGCAAGCTATGAATCTTTATGGAAGTTTGAATATAATTTTATTTCTTTCTCTGCAGAGATCTGACTTTATTTTAAAGTAAGATGCTGCCCAGAAAAGAAACCCTCAAATGTCTTCTTCTGGCTATAATGTCTTACCTCCTACAGATGGGACAATGCAAACATATATTAACACCAATAGGTATAGCAACCAAAAAATGGACAGTGACTCCAGCCTCTGGTTTGCATGTTTATCCCTCTGACTCGAGGCTCTAGAAGCAGATGTTCCCATTACTTATCTATCCTCAACTCTCTTAAGAGCTCCTCAGTACTGCCTGCCCTCCCAGATTACTTTACTTCACTATTAACACTAGTCCTACAGAGGCTCAGAGTTTTCCAAATCAGCAGGTACAATGACAATCGCTTCTAAACATAAAATCTGGGAACACAAGGTCACTTCAATATCACCCTCATTCTCACAGACCTTCTAAAATCAGATTCCAAAGACTACACTTTCTTGTCTTACAGCTCTCTACCTATAGTACCTGAATCTGCTCCAAGACTTCCCGCTGCATCTCCACAGCCATATGGTACACATGGTGATCAGAGTCATTGTACATCACAGCATTGTGGAACATCAGCATCAGGTCCCGCTGGAACTGAGCCATGGTGCGAATCCGTCCCTTAGACAGATTCCTTTTCAGGCTAGTCAAGTCCATGGGTCTACAGGTGGTCAAGAAAAACCAGAGGAAATCAAACCTTCATGTGGAACGAGTGGTGACCTAACATGCTCTCTTGGAGAACAAATCTTAATGAAATCGGTTGTAAAGATAACAATCCCCATCAAATAGTAAAATAGCAATAGCAGCTACATATAACTGCTTACAATAAGCCAAATGCTACGCTAGGTACCTTATGGCAGGAACCATTATCACAACTGGCAATGAAGAAGCTGAGATCTAAAGACATTAGATACTTGGTCACAGTCACACAGGTTGGATTCCAATTCAGAAGCAACCTGACTCCAGAGCCCACAGGCCCAGCCACTACTCTGTGAGACTGGAGGTATCAAAGCTGTAAAGAGCTCCAGTGATCACTTTGTTGTATGGTGGCTAATGACTGATTATTTACAATGTGTAGTTATTGTAAATTAGGTAATCAACTTCTTTTACAGTACAATCAAAAGCTCAGAGTTTTTTCTTCTTTCACGGAGATGAAAAGAGTGAGAATCAAGTAAATGTTAAGATAAATAATAATATAATGGGATACAGAGAGTGGGTATATAAGAGGAGGCCGAGCAGTACAGAAAGAGGACTGAGCTGGGAGGTAAGACTCTGGGGTTTAGTTCTGGCTCTGCTATTCACGAACAAGTCATGACCACCTCTGACTCTTTGTCTCCTCACCTACAGAATTAAAAAGTCTGTCTCCAAAGGCGCTTTTCTAATCTTTTATTCACTATTAACACACTGGTTTATGACAGCATTTTAGATGAACTATGCTATAAAAATCCAAAATACTACAATCAATCAATGTTTGTAAAACCCATCTGGATTACCTAAATGCCTTAATGAATACAGTGTTCCTTTTAAAGTTTTGCTCCAAATAACAGTGTCAAAAACTACCGAATGCAGAGTTCTCGTTGTGGCACAGTGCAAACAAATGCAACCAGTAACCATAAGGTTGCAAGTTCAATCCCTGGCCTCACTCAGTGGGTTAAGGATTTGGCACTGCTGTGAGCTGTGGTGTAGGTCACAGACGCAGCTTGGATCTGGCATTGCTGTGGCTATGGTGTAGGCTGGCAGCTGCAGCTCTGATGAAACCCCTAGCCTGGGAATGTCCATATTGCCAAGGGTGTGGCCATTAAAGAAAGAAAGAAAGAAAGAAAGAAAGAAAGAAAGAAAGAAAGAAAGAAAGAAAGAAAGAAGAAAGAAAGAAAGAAAGAAAGACAGACTCACTCTACTAGATGGGAAATAAAGCATGAAAAGACAGATATAAAAGCAACCAACCTTTCTTGACCCCTTTTCCACTGACCTTTTCACCACATCTTTATATCCTGGGGCCTGCCTTTCTGACACAGGCTTCAGAAATGGACTGCTGAACCTGTTAAGGGACAAACTCAGAGAGGATGAAGAAACTCTGGAAAGTCACTCTGAATGAGATGAGTGGCTATGAATGCCAGGAGTGGCTTGGAGTCCTACCTGTGACTGGCAATCATCTTCCAGACTGGCAGGAGAGTCTTCTTAAATAGCAGGTGATCCTGAACAGGGTCACCATGGCCTAGATCAGACCTATAGGATAAAATAGGACAGAGAATAAACAGTAACTTCACAAATGGTACTCTGTTCCCCCTAGATGGGTAATGAGGTTTCCTCAACAAACAGTATTCCTAGTTAACATCCTGAAGGATATAACACCACAGGAATGAAAACATATTTAATGCTTCCATAAGGGACCTCAGACTCTCTCTATATTCTCTTATTGATTGTATTACCAAATGAAGTGGTTACATGCTTATAAAGTATACTACAAACTGGCCACTGCCTGGGTCTTTTAGAATCTTGCTAATTTGCTCTTCAGCCTCTGTGACTCTACGAAAGAACCAGTTTATTAAAGGAGTCTTTGTTCACTGATCTCTGCCAAGTTCCTGGCACATAGTAGCTGCTCAAATGAGAAGCTGATGAATAAATCTTGTCCTGTTTTTATGCAGAAATATGCCACCTTAAGAAGTATCTCTCCATATTTCCAGAGGAAAAAAATACTTGGTTTCACATCCCAAGGGATTCTCTTACACTTCATCTGAATACTATACAATTTAAATATTTTTCCTTTTCACTCTCTTCTGTATAGTAATCTTTAAAACACCAAGAAAAATTCATTTCTGCTCATGGCCCTTCCTTCTATGGGATAAACTGCCTAATTTATTTAGTGTTTCTTTCTTTTGGCCACACCCACAGCATATGTAAATTCCTGGGCCAGGGATTGAAGCTATGCCACCACAGAGATAAGACAGGGTCCTGAACCAACTGCACCACATTGCAACTCCTAGTATTTTTTTTTTTTTTTTAAGGGCCGTACACACGGCATATGGAAGTACCCAGGCTAGGGGTTGAATAGTTGAATAGGAGTTGCAGCTGCTGGCCACAGCCACAGCAACACCAGATCTGAGCCTTGTCTGCAATCTACACGGCAGCTCACAGCAACACCAGATACATAAACCACTGAGCAAGGCCAGGGATTGAACCCGAGTGCTCTTATTAGTTGGGTTTGTTACTGCCAAGCCACAATGGGAACATCCTAGTATTTCTTAAGAGATGAAACTGTGAAATTGTTCAATTTTTTATTTCATTATATAATTTTTCCAGTTGGCAAGTTTTCTATTTAGTCCAAAGTCAAACATCACGTTACGCTTCCTGCTTTTTACACTGCAATGTTCTCTCTAAATTGGTTCTTTTCACACCTAAGATTTCACATCCTCATTCTGCTTTATGACCCATATTGTGTGCATCCATTTGTGCACAACTCATAACTTATTTTATCTGTATACAATTTTAGCAACTCCAGAGAGTTCCCGTCGTGGCACAGTGGTTAATGAACCCGACAAGGAACCATGAGATTGCAAGTTCAATTCCTGGCCTCACTCAGTGGGTTAAGGATCCGGTGTTGCCATGACCTGTGGTGTAGGTCGAAGATGCGGCTCGGATCCTGCGTTGCTGTGGCTCTGGTGTAGGCTGGCGGCTACAGCTCCAATTCGACCCCTGGCCTGGGAACCTCCATATGCCGCGGGAACAGTCCTAGAAAAGGCAAAAAGACAAAAAAAAAAGAAGCTGAAATGTCATGAGATAAAACATCCCAGATTAGAGATTTCCTGTTTTGGGGATAGTCTTCATATGTCATCTGTTCATACTTACAAAGGAAGTTATAGAAAAGCAAAGTAAGCACTTCTTCAACAGCTGGGTTTTAAGCTGTATTCTACTAGTGTAACAAAAATTTGAAATCTGCTATTCACAAAAATATATATGCATGGTTCAGTTGTACACCTTAAACAGAAGAAGGCTAAATTAATTATTAGTTTGTTTTCCCACAGACGATGTGAGAGGATCTGTGATATAGTAAAGAAAAAAAAACAAACAAACCAGTTCATACGATCTTCTCTCAATACACAGACATAAGAGCAGGCCCAGAAAAGGATTTATTTGTTACCACAGCAAAAACGACTTTTTTTTTTGTCTTGTTAGGGCCATACCCGTGGCATATGGAGGTTCCAGGCCAGGGGTTGAGTTGGAGCTATAGCTGCTGGCCACAGCCACAGCAACATGGGATCCAAGCCTCATCTGCGACCTACACCACAGCTCACGGCAGTGCCAGATCCTTAACCCACTGAGTGAGGCCAGGGATCAAATCCGTGTCCTCATGGATACTAGCTGGGTTTGTTAACTTCTGAGCCATGACGGTAACTCCTGACTTTGTTTTTCTGATTTAAAAAGAAATTCACCTTACTGAAAAAAACTAAAATGTGCCTTTGGCCTCATAATTAGTATTTTTTTAAAAAGACAACTATATAAACAACTTCTGAAAAAGAAACAAGGGAGATAATAACTTTAAAATAATTTTAAATTTCAAGTTAATAGATATTTTAGTTTATTTATTTATTTTTTTTTGTCTTTTTGCTATTTCTTGGGCCGCTCCCTCGGCATATGGAGGTTCCCAGGCCAGGGGTTGAATCGGAGCTGTAGCCACCGGCCTACACCAGAGCCCCAGCAACACAGGATCCGAGCCGTGTCTGCAACCTACACCATAGCTCACGGCAACGCCATAGCTCACAGCAACGCCAGATCGTTAACCCACTGAGCAAGGGCAGGAACCGAACCTGCAACCTCATGGTTCCTAGTCAGATTCGTTAACCACTGCGCCACGACGGGAACTCTGATATTTTAGTATTTTAAAGAGTATAGTTTGGGAGTTCCCACCATGGCAGAGCAGGTTAAGGATCCGGTGTTGCCACAGCTGTGGAGCCGGTTGCAGCTGTGGCTTGGATTATATTCCTGGCCTGGGAAATTCCATATGCTGTAGACACAGCAGAAAAAGAAAAAAAAAAAAAAGTATAGATTGTATGATATTAGACATGAGTGATAACTTGACTCAGCAATATTTCCTAAATAAACACAGCAGACAGAAGGCTTACTTATGAAAGAGACTCTATTTCTTTATTTTTACATCTACACATGTGACACATGGAAGTTTTCCATCTAGGAGTCGAACGAGCTGTAGCTGCTGGCCTACACCATAGCCACAACAATGCAGCAACTCTGAAAGAGATTCTTTTTGATTTTTCACTTATTTTTTAAAAATCTAGGGGGAGCTCCTGTCATGGCTCAGTGGAAACAAATCTGACTAGCATCCATGAGGATGCAGGTTTGATCCCTGGCCCTGCTCAGTGGGTTAAGGATCAGCATTGCTGTGGCTGTGGTGTAGGCTGTCCGCTGCGGCTCCGATTCAACCCCTAGTCTGGGAACTTCCACATGCCTCAGGTGCGGCCCTAAAGACAAATTAAAAAAAAAAACAATTTGGGGAGTTCCCGTCGTGGTACAGTGGTTAACAAATCTGACTAGGAATCATGAGGTTGTGGGTTCGGTCCCTGCCCTTGCTCAGTGGGTTGACGATCCGGCGTTGCCGTGAGCTGTGGTGTAGGTTGCAGACGCGGCTCAGATCCTGTGTTGCTGTGGCTCTGGCGTAGGCCAAAGGCTACAGCTACGAATTGACCCCTAGCTTGGGAACCTCCATATGCCTCAGGAGCGGCCCAAGAAATAGCAAAAAGTCAAAAACAAACAAACAAAACCAATTTGGTCTTAAAAAAAATTGGGGGGAGTTCCCGTTGTGGCGCAGTGGAAATGAATCTGACTAGGAACCATGAGGTTTCGGGTTCAATCACTGGTCTTGCTCAGTGGGTTGAGGATCAGGTGTTTGTTGTGGTGAGCAGTGGTGTAGGTCAAAGACACAGCTCGGATCCTGCCTTGCTGTGGCTCTGGTGTAGGCCGGCAGCTGTATCTCCAATTGGACCCCTAGCCTGGAAACCTCCATATGCCTCGGGTGCAGCCGTAAAATGCAAAAAAAGAAATTCTGGCCTTGCCCACAGCATGTGGAAGTTCCCAGGCCTGAGACTGAATTCTCACTACAGCAGTGACAGTGGTGGATCTTTAACGTACTGAACCACCAGGGGACTCCTGAAAGAGGGTTTTTGTTTTTGTTTTGTTTTTTAATAGCCATATAAAAGTTCCTGGGCCAGGGATCTAATCTGAACAGCTGTGACCTACTGCTCTGTGACTTATACCACAGTCGCAGCAATGTCAGATCCTTAACCCACTGTGCCACAGTAGGAACTCCCTGAAAGAGATTCTTAATGTTGATGAAACAGCCTTGTTTTATGAGATGAAAGCATGTAGACCTTCTATTTATACAATAAAACTACATTTAATTCTATTTTTAGTGTTTTCCAACTCTAATTCTTTTTCTCAATTTACAAAAGTATTCCATGTTCATGGCAACAAATTCAGATAGGCATAAAGAGAAGTAAAAGCATGAAATCTGACAACCTTGGATAAAAATCTGTACTTACAGGAGTTCCCGTCGTGGCGCAGTGGTTAACGAATCCGACTAGGAACCATGAGGTTGAGGGTTCGGTCCCTGCCCTTGCTCAGTGGGTTAATGATCCGGCGTTGCCGTGAGCTGTGGTGTAGGTTGCAGACGCGGCTTGGATCCCGAGTTGCTGTGGCTCTGGCGTAGGCCGGTGGCTACAGCTCCGATTCAACCCCTAGCCTGGGAACCTCCATATGCCTCAGGAGCAGCCCAAGAAATAGCAACAACAACAACAACAACAACAACAACAAAAATCTGTACTTACAGCTTTGAGGAGGTGGCATGGCTGAAAAGCATATCCACCAGAGGAGTCTCCTGGATGCTGAAGCCATCATCACAGTCACCTAAAGAATGCTGGTCTTCCATCTCTGACACATACCCTTCACCCTGATCCTCCTCTTTGGATTCTTGCTGAACATCTCCCTGGGAATGCCGGGAAACAAGTAAAGTTTAGAAAGAGATTTCCTATCTTCATTTTTCTTGCATGGCATAAATGAAGGCTGAGTTCATTTAAGAAGAGGCCAACTATATACAATTACAGAATAAGGGAAAGGTGACTTAACTATACCAAAGGCAATGAATTCTTAGAGAACTTTGTATCCCCACCCTCACCTCAAAATCGAAAAAGCAATACACTCAGTTATAGACCAATGCCACTTTCTTTTAAAAGTGTCATTATCGGGAGTTCCCTTGTGGTGCAGCAGGTTAAGGATCTGGTGTTGTCACTGTAGCAGCTAGGGTCACTGCTGTGGTTGACATAGGTTTGATCCCTGACCTGTGAACCTTTACTCTTTAAATTAATTTTTTTTTTTTTTTTTTGCTTTTTAGGGCCACACCTGCACCATATGGAAGTTCCCAGGCAAGGAGTTGAATCAGAGCTACAGCTGCTGGCCTATGCCACAGCCACAGCAACGCAAGATTCAAGCCACATCTGCAACCTACCCCACAGCTCACAGCAACACCGGATCCCTGACCTACTAAGCAAGGCCAGGGATTGAACCTGCATCCTCATGGATACTAGCTGGATTCATTTCCACTGCACCACAACAGGAACTCCCTGAGAACTTCTACACGCTGCAGGCACAGCCAAAAAAAAACCCCACAAAAAAATTCTTGTCATTATTACTTGTGGCTCCTAGTCTAGCTGTTCAGATAATATTAATGATAATGACATTCTAAATTTTACTGATTGCTTACTATGAGCCAGGCATTATGTTAAGTGCTTTACATGAATTATCTCATTTAAACCTCACAGCATACCAATATGGTAGAGCACAGAGAAAACTGAGATTCTAAAATGTTCACTAACATGCCTAAGCGTACACAGATAATTGGTGCTAAAACAAGGATTTAGACCCAGGTGGCTGAACTCTCTGGAGGCAGCCTCTGTGCTCTAACCACCTTGTTCTGCCTTTCTGTGAAGAGGACCAATCAGACAACTGGTTTAAGTTATTCACTTACCTCTTCACTCTCTGTGGGGTGTTCCTGAAGTGCCCAACTATCTGAGGAGCCTGAAGCCACCTCTGGCCTTTCATTTTCTCCCAGTGATGACTTTTCTGCTACCAAAGGCTCTGCCTTGGCTGAAAGCTCCTTAGACTCTCTACAGGGCTCCCCTTCTCTTTCAGCAGCTTCAAACTCCCTCGCCTCTTGCTGTCTGGTGCCAGATGGAGGGCAGCAGCCTTCACGTGATTCTTTGCTGCTAATGCACAATGGTTCCATTAAATAAGCTACCTGCAATCATAGTTTATTGTTAGATGCATAACACCACCAATGGAAATGATCATCTACATATCAATAATGCCATATCATTATATTGCCACCGTGACTAAGTCTGCGATGATAAATCAGGTAACTGATTCATTCAGTCATTTAAAATTTATCAAATATCTTACATGCAGAGGCATGGAGCTAGCTAGTAGGCACCTAACCGGAAATGAGATAGATATGATTCTTGCCTCAAAAAGCCTATGTTCCAGAGTTCCTGTTGAGGCTCAGCAGAAATGAACCTGTCTAGTATCCATCAGGATGTGGGTTCAAAGCATGGCCCCACTCTGTGGGTTAAGGATCAGGTGTTGCCATGAGCTGTGGTATAGATGGCAGACACAGCTCAGATCTGGTGTTGCTGTGGCTGTGAAGTAGGCCAGCAGCTGCAGCTCTGATTCAACCCCTAGCCCAGGAACTTCCATTTGCCACACCTGCAGCAGAAAAAGGGGGGGGGGGAGTTTATGTTCCAATTTCTTCATCTCAAGTGTCAACTGTAATCAATTGGTAGTAATTATCTAAAAAACTCCTAAAAATTTTGTCTGCCTCAGACAATGCAGATAGAATTAGCAAAACTGGCAATATTTGAACTGGATTCTTGCTGATTTTTTTTTTTTTTTTTGGCTATACCCACTGCATGCACAAGTTCCCGGGACAGGGATTGAACCTGTGCCATAGCAGTGACCCAAGCCACTGCAGTGACAACATCAGATATTTAACCCACTGATCCACATGGGAGCTCTGGACTCTTACAGATCTTGACCTAGGTTCTTGTGAATGTGTATAATTGCCACATAAATATAAACTCTGTCCAATCTGTTTATTTCTGGTTCTTAGCCCTTAACCAGGGAAATAAAGACAATGCAAAATACTTCCTGGAAGTGTTTTCGGTTTTTTTTTTTTTTTTGGTAGTTTTAGGGCTGCACCTGTGGCATATGGAAGTTTCCAGGCTAGGGATCAAATTTGAGCTGCAGCTGCTGGCCTATGCCCTAGCCACAGCAATGCCAAATCCAAGCTCTATCTGTGGTCTACACCACAGCTTTCAGCAACACGGGATACTTAACCCACTGAGAGAGGCCAGGGATCAAACCTGTATCCTCGGAGACACTATGTCGAGTTCTTAATACACTGAGCCACAGTGGGAACTCCTGGAAGACTTAACATTATAAGTTTCAAGGGGAGTTTGGCAAATGTCAATTCCTACGACTCTGAAAGAAGGAATTATAAGGATACTCCTAAGATAGTCCTACATATAGAAATTCCAGGAGTTCCCCGGTGGCTCAGTGGGTTAAAGATCTAGCATTGTCACTGGTGTGGCTCGGGAAGTTCTCTGGCCTAGGAACTTGCACATGCCACAGGTGCAGCCAACAAAACAAAACAAAATAACAACAAAAAGAAACTCCTTCAGATTAAAGAAAACTAAAGAGACATGACACTGGAATGGAATGTTTGAACTGGAACTTTCTTGTACTACAAAGAATAAGACTGGGGAGTTCCCACCATGGTGCAGCAGAAAGGAATCCGATGGAGTTCCCGTCGTGGTGCAGTGGTTAACGAATCCGACTAGGAACCATGAGGTTGCGGGTTCGGTCCCTGCCCTTGCTCAGTGGGTTAACGATCCGGCGTTGCTGTGAGCTGTGGTGTAGGTTGCAGACGCGGCTCGGATCCCGCGTTGCTGTGGCTCTGGCGTAGGCCGGTGGCTACAGCTCCGATTGGACCCCTAGCCTGGGAACCTCCATATGCCTCAGGAGCGGCCCAAGAAATAGCAAAAAGACAAAAAAAAAAAAAAAAAAAGAAAGGAATCCGACTAAGAACCATGAGGTTGCAGGGTTGATCCCTGGCCTTGCTCAGTGGGTTAAGGATCCGGTGTTGCTCGTTGCCGTGAGCTGTGGTGTATGTCGCAGATGTGACTCGGATCCCGAGTTGCTGTGGTACAGGCCAGCGGCAACAGCTCCGATTTAGACCCCTAGTCTGGGAAGCTCCATATGCCGCAGGTGTGGCCCTAAAAGGACAAGAGACAAAAAAATAAATAAATAAATAAATAAGATTGGGACAACAGATAAAATTTCAATAGATCTATCAACTAATAATATGGAATTATTGTTATTATTGTCTTTTTTGTCTTTTCTAGGGCGGCTCCCACAGCATATGGAGCTTCCCAGGCTAGGGGGTCCAATAGGAGCTGTAGCAGCCAGCCTACACCAGAGCCCAGCAACGCAGGATCCAAGCCATGTCTGCGACCTACACCACAGCTCACTGAAATGCCGGATCGTTAACCCACTGAGCAAGGCCAGGGATCAACCCTGCAACCTCACGGTTCCTAGTCGGATTCGTTAACCACTGAGCCATGATGGGAACTCCTGGAAATATTATTAATCTCCTGATTTTAATAATAAAATTCTGATTGAGAGAATGTTCTTTTTCGTTGTTGTTGTTTTGGTTTTGGTTTTTTGTTTTGCAGTTTCCTGGGCCACTCCCGTGGTATATGGAGGTTCCCAGGCTAAGGGTCAAATTGGAGCTGTAGCCACCAGCCTACGCCAGAGCCACAGCAACAAGGGATTCCAGCCGCATCTGCAACCTACACCACAGCTCATGGCAACACTGGATCCTTAACCCACTGAGCAAGGCCAGGGATCAAACCTGCAACCTCATGGCTCCTAGTCAGATTCGATAACCACTGAGCCACGACAGGAACTCCCGAGAATGTTATTTTTAAGAAACATATCCTGACATATGCTCAAAAAGTAATTTAGTATAGATAAAAGAGAGTGAGAGCACAGGTTACCATTTGGAATATCTCAGCAAATGATTTGAATTATTCTTAAATTTTCTGTTAATTTGAACTTGAAATATAAAATTAAAAGGAAACAAATTTCAAAAGAAAAAAAGAAAAATTCCACTACCTATGACTCAGGCTCCCAGTGACTGGGATCTTAAAACATTCAGCATGTTTTGTATTAGCACCAAGCACTGGGGACACAGCAATGAACACAGTTCCTGCCCGTGTGTACCTTATATTTTAGTAAACAATATTAAAAGTGGTAGAAATATTTATGGGTAAGCATTCTTTTAGGAAGTTAAGCCTCTTCCATCTTTGGAAATAATGGCTCCCCATTACCTCAGAGAGAAAGTGGAGGAGGTTCTGGCGGCTGACTTGCTCTGCCTCTTCCTGAGACTCCTCACTGCCTCCGTCCCCCACAAGCAGCTCACTAGGTTCTCTCCCTGGGCTGCTTTCCTCTAGTTCCTCAGCCCCTGGCTCCTCAGTTTCCCTCCAGCTGCCCACATCAAGATCCAGACTGGAATCCCATGAGCTGAAGAGGGACCTGCAGTCGTTGCTCAACTCAGAGTCATTGGGATAGTCTTGTTCAGAATCCAACCAAACCCATTCATGCCCCATCTGTAAACACACAGGAAAAAAAAAAAAAAAAAAAAAAAAGCATTAAATTCACTCAAATCAACATTACTAAGGTATTTTTATCTCCCAATTTCGAAAGAAAGAATAGGTATCAGAAACTTCTTTCTTTTTTTGTAGCCACCGGCCTACGCCAGAGCCACAGCAACTCGGGATCCGAGCTGCGTCTGCAACCTACACCACAGCTCATGGCAACGCCGGATCGTTAACCCACTGAGCAAGGGCAGGGACCGAACCCGCAACCTCATGGTTCCTAGTTGGATTCGTTAACCACTGCACCACGACGGGAACTCCCAGAAACTTCTACTCATCTTTAGGAAGAGTAAAAGCTAGCTGAAGGGAGATATCAGAAGACAGTGACCTGTCACTGATAATTCAAAGAAAGGTCCTACGTCAAACAGTGTAATAGAAATATTACCCAATTATTTATTTGTTCTTGGATTTCCTCATAATCCAAAAGGAGAGAAAAAACTGGAGCATAACTAGCTGAATTCCTCTATCCTAAATCATCCTTAAACTCAAGTGCAAGGCAATAAATTTGAAGGACAAGAGTATTTTCCTCAGCATGTAGACATTTTTAACCTATCAACCATTAAATCTTCAAAGCATAACTTGAAGATTACCTAGGCATCCTTCTGGTCTTACCTAACACTCACTTCTGAGAATAAGAACGGCAACATCAAGTTTTCAAAGTAGCTTTCCTTGCTTTCATTACACTGCATTCCTAGTTTTCTCATCCCTTTTGTCCTCTCTCTTTTACAACTTTCATTAAGTCCATCTTTCATGTTCTTAGCACGTCATCTGCTTCCTTATTCTTTTAAAAAATGTAGCTACTTTGAGGTTTCAACTTTGACCTTCAATAACATGGCTTCCTCATCTCTCCACTTTTACTTTTTATGTGCATTCTGGTCTCATCTCTCCATGTAACCAAAGCCAATTCCCTTCAGGTGCCCTATTATCTCTTTCAACAATTCTAAAACTAAAATCATTTTCTTTCTAAACATCCCCCAAGTCATTTGCTCTCCCTAAATTCCTTATGCCCATCAACATTATTTTCTTAATCCTGTCTTGATTCATTCTTTTTCCTATTCAGTAAACAAGTCCACTTCCCAATTTTCTCCCACAATTTTTCTTAACACCCATCTTTGGTCCCAAATTAATGACAGCTTCCTGGTCAGTTTCTCTCCTTTTTAATCTAACCTGCTCCGAGCAGTGTTCTTACTCAATGCTTTACAATAGCTACCACCTCTAAATATACATTTCTCAACCTGCCTCCGTCTTGTCCCCTTAGCCCAGTTAACTGTATTTCACTATTCCTTAATATGACCCCTATTCTAATTACATTTGTCTCCTTATTGCCCCACCTCAGATACCTGTACCTTAATTCAGCTTATTAATTACGTTCTCTACCAACCCAAAACCTATGTCCTTTAATAGGCCTCCTCCTCCACAAACTTCTCCAATTTTCAGGGCTCCACTGGTTATATTATGCAAGTTTGTACACTACTTTGGGAATACAGTGTAATTGTATTTATTCTTCTAACTCCTGGATTGACTGAATTCCTTTCACCTCATAAAGACTGCACCTTCTACTTCCTTAGCATCCTAACAAGCTTTACAGTAGTTTTACTTAATGCAAAAAGCTCCCAACTCATGATCATATATAAACATAAAGTTTCATATCTTTCTCATGAAGGCTCAAAATACTAGACAATATATTAATCTCCATCTTTTTATAATAAGCTCATAACTAGTTCATGATATAATTTTTACTTACTAACAGAAGCTGGAATAAACAGGTGATAAATTTAATACTGAGTTTAGCCTTCAAATAGCAATGTTATGAATTCTAAAATATACATGAATCCTACACAGAGAAACAGAAAGAAAATAATACACTATTCAAAAAATACCACCTGCAAAGACAGTAGTAAATCGGACAAATGTCAAGGATAAAGATGCCACCTATACTCACACTCTAATCTTCTCTAGGCAATGACATGAATAGAATTCTTAAAGCCTTAAGTTCTCCCAAACACTCAAGAAAAGCGAAATAAGACAGTCCTTACTTCACACTGCAACACTTTTAACAATCTCATTTCCACGAATGACAAAATTATCATGTAGAAGAAATCATAAGTCACACACAAACAAAGAACACACCAAAGCCTAGAGTTTTCTTTGCTTTCAGAGTTTATTGTGTACATACACACTTCATAGGTTTTGGTTTTTTCTTTAAGGTCTGTACACTTCACAAGACAGTACAAACTAGCTACATCTGCTAGCAACACATCAGGACATTAACACAGCCCGTGATTTTTGCCCTAAAACAGGCAATTGTGCTACTCCAACTCTCTGAGAGAGACTTCTCCAGCTCATGTCACGTGGCCCAGGCACCTCCTCTTCTGCAACTTCCACTTCTGGAACTGGGCCCACAAGCCCAAGCTCTACCTTTACTTCTATTTCAGGTTTAGCCCAATGTGGACACTCAGGCTTCACTTTTTCATCTTCATATCTGCTTCAATGGCACAGCGGCGCCCCCTTGTTCCCCCATCCTAGATGACAGGCAGACAAAAAAAAAAAAGGGGGAGCATGAGTTGGTTATGAGTTGAGAGAGAAGGTGCAACAAGAATGCTGGGGATTTGGTTTCTTGGGAGAGAGGGGAGAGAATCAGCAGAAAAATCAAGGAAATAAGTGACATAAATCTGTCTTCCCACAGTGTGGGCTAAAAAGCACCTGATCGTAGTGTGTGAGAAGAAACGTAGGACAGAGGATCTTGCTCCTGCCCACCACAGAGGTCACTGGAGCTCTCCTGGGGTTCCCACAGAATGACTCCAAGTCATCCCACCCAGGCCCCAAATCATGTGCAAAGGAACAGGAAAAGTAAAAGAAGGGTGGGAGAGTCAGAGAGGGCAGTGGATAGTGAGATTCTTGGCTAACATACCTGTCCAGCTGTTGGTCCCTATAAGAAAGGCCTTTCCTGCAGACTGACCCTGGCACTAGTTCCCTAGCACCTCCTGAGTTGTTCTCCATGAGATCAGGACAATCAGAAGGCTTCTTTCCATCTGCTGCTCTCTCCCTGCAGCCCAGCTCCTTCCTCTTGTGCAATACTTTGCTGTCTTCAATAGATAAAAGATTCTATTAACCAGCCTGCAACAGCCAGCCAAGAGCTTGGGAATCCAGAGTCACCGTTGCTGACCAGTAAGAAAGAATGGAGATTACAGTGTCCTGTCTGTGGTACAGGCTAAAGCCTGTAGGCAAGAGGAGCTAGTAAACACTTTTGCTGGGCCAGACCATTTTTACATTTCTAATGTGCAAGGACACTAAAATTCTTAGAGCTCATGAACACAAGTTGCCTTTGAGGCAACTCTAAGTATAAAAAATACCACCCTTGCATTTATATAACATTTTACTTTTTTTTTTCAAGCCAGTTCCATAGATATTATCTCATTTTATCCTCACAACATCCCTGTGAGGTAGGCTGGACAGGTACCTCATTATATTACCTCTGTCACAAAGATGAGGAAAATAGGGCTTCAAGAAATAATCCAGGGAGTTTTAAGATCATATGGTTTTCTAGTATGATATCCTTCTATTACATCAATGACTGAGTGACTCTTAACAAACAAAGCAGAGTGAGAGGGTTGTTCAATACACGGAGGAAAAGAATAGAAGTCTTTAGGCTAGATTTACCAAACTTAACTCTAATTTCACCATCCACTACTGTATGTAGTGGTCATGTGACTGAGATCTTAAATTTTACTGAATGTTTGTGTATTGTACATTACTCTTGCAGGGGAAAGAAGAAAACCATGTGTTGAGTATCTGTGAGTATGAGGAACACTTTTTAAAAGCCAGCTAGCAGCTGCTGCTCTGAGTAATCTGTTTGTAAGGAAAAAACTGTCAAAAAGGTGGAGTCAAGAAATGAGGAGCAGGTGCATCCTAGATCCTTACCAATACCTCATTTCAGCTCAGTGAAGGCATGAACAGTCCCTACCCAGCCCACACACACACACACATGCAGAAAGACAGGAATGCAGAAGAGACAGTTTCTTATTCAATGACTAGAATAAACACAAGTTTAAGACACTGCCACAGTCTGCATGTTGGATTTCCCTCTGCCACCCACCCCCAGCAAGAGCTGAGAATCTTTGTGGCAACACCACCCCTTGCAGCCATTCAATACTTACAAAGAGAGAGAGAAGGAAGGCAGGAGAGCCCATGGGGACACTGTCCTGTTAGAGGACAAACAAACACTGATCAGGTTCCACGGAAACTCTCAGCTGCAAGCACCCCAAACCTCAGGACAGAGACACAAGCACCACACACACAAAGACAAAATTTTAAAACTCAAGAATAAGAGGAAAGAGATCCAAAAGCAATCGGGCCATTATGCCTCTGGAACAGGAACTGATGGTCCCCAAATGCTGCAAGCTAAGTAATTTCTCTCAAAGGAGATAATAATTCATTCACTCAGCTCACAATTTCTCCCATGTGACTGGGCCTTCCAGTCACAGAAGGTTTCTTCAATGTCTGGGTGGGAGCAAACAACTGCTATTTAAAAATCCTTATGTCTGTATACAACTGGAATGGAGAAGCCTGGCAGTACTAAGTAGTAACATAAGGTTCCTCGGATGCTTTGGACTTCTATCACTGGAACACTGGCACACAGGCTCTTCCTTGCTCTCCTCACCTTCTCTGAAGCATCCTGTTTACGGGTAGAATCTCTCCCTCGAAGACTTTTAGCACTGATCCCAGACTCAGATGTTTGCATAATCAACTGTGTGGCTAAGAATTGCTGTAAGTAGAACAAACAGAGTTGGTCCTAGAGGCCTGATCCATCAGGGGAAGAACGAAGACACATTAGGTTTTCTAAACAGGATTAGAGTATCCTTCTGCAAAAAGCATCCAGATACCTCTTGACCCATTAGAAGTTTAACACATTAGGTTTTCATTCTAGTTGGGCACGCTAAACTATCAGAAAATTCTTGGTGTTATAATATAGCATCAAAATCTCTATGCTCTAAGAATGAGAAAGATAATAAAACTAGATAAATCAAAGATCACTAAGCAATTTAAGTAATTTGGCAGACTCTGCAGAGACAGATAATATCCCTTTGAGTTCAGTATTCCAAAGGATGCCTGGTAACACGACTACAGGATAAAAGTAGGTTCCCTGTGATAAAAGGAAAGGAGATTTGTTGATTGTTTACCGTGTACATACTTAACGTCGTTTAAAAATATACATTCACCATTTTATAAATATTTTATTTTATTTTATTTTATTTATTTATTTTTTGTCTTTTTGCCATTTCTAGGGCCGCTCCCGCAGCATATGGAGGTTCCCAGGCTAGGGGTCTAATCAGAGCTGTAGCCTCCGGCCTACGCCAGAGCCACAGCAACGCAGGATCCAAGCCATGTCTGCGACCTACACCACAGCTCACGGCAACGCACTGAGCAAGGGCAGGGACCGAACCCGCAACCTCATGGTTCCTAGTCGGATTCGTTAACCACTGCGCCACGACGGGAACTCCCTAAAAATTTTATTTAAAAATTTCAGGAGACAAGACATTTGCCCAAGAATGGTAGCATATTCTCTCACAACTCTTTTACCAAACCAAGATGAGAAAACCAACATGAATATAGCAAGAACAAAATTTTATCTTCATATGCTCTGTTGGGTATTCCAAGTAAAAACCACAACACCCTTCCTATCATCAGTAAGAATCCTTTGCTTGAATATTTTCATTTCAAATCCTTAAAACGCTAAGGATCCTCAAAGTACCTGGATCTGCTCCAAGACATCTCGTTGCATTTCTACTGCCATGTGATAGACATCGTGGTCTGAGCTATTATACATCACAGCATTCTGGAACATCAGCATAATGTCACGCTGAAATTCGGCTGTGCTGCGGATCAGTCCATTTTCAATGTTTTTCTTAATAGTTGACAAATCCATGGGTCTAAAAAACACAACAAGGGAAAATGGGAGCAGAGAGGGGAGAAGGACTAAATTGGATCCCTGGATATATTACTACCACATACACTTCCTCATATATCTTCAGTCCAAGCTGCCAGGACCTAAACACTGCATTCTCACCCCAAAAATAAACACTTAACCAAAAACCAAATTTGCCCTGTATAATAAGCATTGAGAAAAAAAATAACAATAAGCATTGAGAAAGGTAATAAAGGGGCTTAATTCTTTTAAATTTGGTAATCTGGTCAATGAAATGATTAGTTTAGCACTTGGTTATCCTTACGTCAAAAACATGTACTTTACAGGTTCTTGTTTGTTTGTTTGTTTGCCAGGGCAAACACGCAGAAGTTCCTGGGCTAGAGATCAAACCCAAACCACAGCAGCAATCCAAGCTGCTGAAGTGACAACACCAGATCCTTAACCCCTGCACTACAGGAGAACTCCAAAAACATGCGCTTTCGATTTTCTGTCTAAAGCAAAAATCCACTAATACCAGACAATTTACAATCCAAGCCAGTCAGCATACTGAATGGATCATGACTTACCTCTGTACAATGCTGTGGTAGCCAGGTGCGATGTCATCTGTGACAGGCTGCAGGAAGACATTGGCATACCTGTCCAAAAAGAATATGGTACAATTACTGACTTAGCTTTCAGAAGTACAGGTGAGGGAACTTGATCTAAAGAGCTGAAGACTGTTTAGGAGTCAAGGCCTTCAATCCTGTTTAAGCCTACTCAGACTTTTTTCTAGTTACCAACAATGAGGAGGAGCAGGAGAAAATACTCCTACTAATTGGGAAACCCTACTTACCTATGATTAGCTGCAGCTCTCCATACAAGCATGATAGCTTTCTTCCAGATTTTCTGTGCCTGAATAGCTTCCTGATCCTCACTACAGACAGAGCTGGAGAAATAAAAAGAATGAAAAAAAGGGGAGTCCCACTTGTCATAAGTAAAAAAGAAAAAAAAAAATCCTAATTATTTCTTAACTATTTGTTCCAGGGCAAGAAAGGGAAGATGAAAAAGTAAGACTAAAGAAAAGAGCCTCGCCTGCTTCTCACCTTTACTACCTTGACCTCAAACAGAAAATTACAGATACTCACAACTGTGAAGAAGCAGGGCTGCTGGGGATGGAGTCTGCCAGTGTGTGGGACTGCAGCGTAGCATTGTGTATGCTAAAGCCATCGTCACTCTCACTCACAGGAGGTTCATTATCCATTTCTGACAAATAGCCTTCTCCTTGATCTTCTTCCTTAGGCTCCTCTAGGCTGGCCGCTTCACTGACTCCGTCTTCCTCCTCATCCTCACCTGGGGCATCCTTAGACACAGTGTGCTCCAGTCAGCAAGTAGAAAGGAGAACAAAGCTATCCAGCAAAGCATCATTAAACATAATCTGTCTTTTGGGTTAGATAAGTTCTAGAAAATGGCCTCAAACTGTTTCCTGACTGAGCCCTCTATCACTTATACTATCATCTATCTACAGACACTGACTGACCAAGTAATTTAGAACCTGGACAAAGAATAAGACCCAGGATCTTTTTAAAAGGAAGAAAAAAAAAAGCTACTTACTTAAGACTAAGCTAAGAGGCGTTCCTTCTTTCCCCTTGCTCTTGAGAGGAACTCTGACCCTGGGTACAAAGTTATCAAAAATAGTTTTTATTTTGTGTCTCATCTGATGGAGCAAGCTCACATCGCATTACTTTAAGTCTGTTTGTTATTACTACCGCTTTAGTAATTCTAAAAAGAAAACTTTGGATGACTTTCTCTGGATGGTACAATTAATAATCTGATTTTTTTATATGCTCTCCCTCGCTCTGGTATCCCTACTGACTCCAAATCACCCTGGATGTATCAAAGCTTCTTCGTGCACTATATGTGAAGAAAGGTCTGAGTGACGTTCACAAGTTCTTTCAGATGGGAAGCACATGTTGCCATGCCACTCCCACTAGGCCTGACTAGCACTGCAGCTTTTCTCCATGCAACTCCTTAACCAGTCTCATCTCAGAGAATAAAGATGTGAGTTCACTGAAATTCATTAAAAAGGTATTGCTATATAGGAAAATCTAGTACACAGCAAGAGGAATAAAGAAAAGTCTGAAATACCTTTATCTGGCTTCCAAAAATAGTCCCTGATTCTTCTTTCAATGAGTCTGCAGAGGAGAGAAAGACTACCTGAAGATTTTTCCACCTTAGCCTTCCCCTTCCTATGGACAATAATCCCCTGCAGCTCTCCTTTCCATGCTGACCTATTCTACCTCCTCTGCTTGCCCACAACCCACAATCCCTTAGAAGCCAGAGCAAGTGATTTAAAGTTACAGAGTACAGATTTCCTGGCTTTAATATTTACCTGACATTTCAAACTTGTGCTGAGTCTCTGACTCTAAAGGATCTTCAATGGGATTTGATCCATGTGATGGAGACAACATGCTTTCGGGGGATGCCTGAAGACCAAAAAGAACAAAAACCCTAAGTACTGGTAAATCACTACAGTTTACACTTTATTCTTCAATGTTAGTGAGACTATAAAAGAAAGTCTAAGTCCTACCCAGTAATACAATTCTAATGGCTACCTTAATAGGAAAAGGGTATTTATATAAAGCACCGATTACATCTTTGGGCTTTGGACACATCAACATGTCAGTCACCAAGCATGGAACAGGAAAACCAAAGGCCTAAACTGTCACTTCTTACCTAAGGTATAACCCTCCATCCTCCCAGGCCCTGATCTTAAATACCTCTGTCTTCACCGTTCTAAGTGAAGTCTCATCGCCTTTCCTACTGGAAACATCTGCTTCAGTAATCTCTCCAGTTGTAGTACTTCTGGGTTCCTCATTTAAGTCCTGACTCCTGAGTTCTGGTGGCTCCATACTTGGGGGTGGAACAACCCCAGCTACTATTTCAGGTCCTGAAATGCCTTGCTCTGGTTCTGTAGGTTCCATTTTGATTTCAACACTCGGCTCCCTGAGGTCCACCAGTTCATGGATTCCTTTGCTTTCCGTCTCTTCAAAGTCCAGCCTCTCTTGCTTGACTGTCATCTCTGGTGCAGGGAGAGGTACTGTCTTGTCCCTTTCCTGCTGGATGGGGTGCTCCCAAGGGCCAGGCAGGGACTGGGGATCATCATTCTCTTCACAGAATGACAATGCTGCTTCCACTGCTGCCACATCCAGCACTTCAGGATGATCATCTACCTGTCCAATAATACATACACTGTTGAAGTCACAGGAAGAAGCCCAAGTCCCTCAGCACCAAATGAGATGGCCTGAATCTGCAGCAACTCTCTCCATCTTTTCCATGTAGTAAAAGCAACCAATGGACAGGAATATCTGTCCAGTGCAAATCAGTAACACAGGGATGGCTGGGGAAGAGGACTAGCATGTCAGCACCAAAGGGCTCTGGGACTACAGAGATGGAGAATGGCAGAAGCAGGAGAGTTGTTTATGTAATTCTTACCGCAAAGGGCAAGGAAAGTCTGAGGAGAGAAGCCTATGTAGGACCCATGAGACATTCTTTAAGGCTCTGCTGAATAGTTACCTTGTCCTCAATGATGGCAATGATGTCCCCAACAGTCTCAAAGTCCAGCTCTTCACCTGTATAAGACACAGCAATATCCATCTTCTCAGCCAGATCTAAATCTTCCTTCCCATCGATGCTAGGGGCCTTTGATCCTCCAGGTGCCTCTGCTACCCCTGACCGGAAACACTCTTCTTTAATAGAATTGATGATCATGGAGATTTCACTACTATCCATGGAAACAGTCACAGTATGTGGATCCCCTACAGTCTCCATGGGAACACAGGTGTCAGGCTGACTCACTGAATAACAGAAAAAGAAAAGCATCTCAGAAGCTTATTTGGTAACAACTGCCCACCTGGAGATCAAATCAAAGCTGTAGACAGATGTCAAGACCCATACACTTTAGCTCAGTAAAAGTTATCTCACATGGGCCTATGTTTTCTTCTCCCCATTTTATACAGAAAGATGAGAACACCTTCTCAAGCCCATTCATGTGAGGACGTTTAGCCTTTCCCCCTCATCACATAAAATGTCCAACCACCTCTTCTTGCATCCTATTTTCCTAAGGATAAGAATGACATATGTCCATGGAGAAAAGAATTGAAGTATCTGAATTAGAGCTGATGCTCTTGGTCACCTTTCTCTAACTGAAGCTCAAAATGAAATTTTCGATCTAGTGACTGCTCAGAAAGTAGGTCAGAGACGCACCTGGAGCTACACTCTCAGGAGTAGCAACAGCAGGAGCAGAGGATGGTGCTGGCAGTGCAGGCATCATAACAATGGTAGCTTGGGACACAGACTCTACAGGAGGCGGCACAAGTTTAACTGGAGGTTCACTGGCAACAGTAGTGAAGGAAGCAAGAGGTGTGGTGAACTGTGTAGGACCAGCTTCTAAAAGCCTAGAAAGAGTGGGAGCACCTAACAAAGAGATACACAAAATGAAGTAAGAAGAAAGCACAAAAATAAGAAGTAAACAATAACCACTTTAAGCCTCAACCACGGAGTTCCCATTGTGGTTCAGCGGGTTATGAACCCAACTAGTATCCGTGAGGATGCAGGTTTAATCCCTGGCCTTACTCAGTGGGTTAGGGATCCAGCGTTGCTGGATCTATGAGTTATGGTATAGGCTGCAGACACAGCTCGGATCTGGCGTGGCTGTGGTATAGGCTGGCAGCTGCAGCTCTGATTCGACCCCTAGCCTGGGAACTTCCATATGCTGCAGGTACAGCCTTAAAAACCAAAAAAAAAAGACTCAACCAAGAAAATTTTTAGTCTCAAAGGATGAAAGCAACTCCTCTGATGAATAGCTCATTATCTATCCTCACTTTTTCAAACCTTACTTAGTATCTTCTGCCAAGTCAGGAATGATTCAAAGCACTAGAACACAGAACTCATATGAAAACTTAATGGTAATTAAAAGTAAAAAAAAAAAAATGGTATGAATAAATCTATCACTCCTACTGAAGTTAAGTATACTACAAGCCACGTGAATTCAACAAAATTCAAATACCAAAATCTAATGTGGTTTTTTGGGTTTGCTTTTTGTTTGGGCCTCATCTGTGACACATGGAAGTTCCTGGGCCAGGGATCAAACCAGTGCCACAGCAGTGACTCAAGCCACTGCAGTGACAGCACTAGATTCTTAACCCACTGAGCCATGAGGAGACTACCAATGTTTAGTTACTTGGAAAAACTTTTTTTTTGCTTTATGTTTTCTACCTCATTTAATTCTCATTACCTCCTTGTGAAATATACACATTATAGTTGTTAAAAGAGGAAAACTGAGGATCATGAGTTACCTATCCAAGCCACAAAACTAGTAGCGGGCCTAAGACTCAAGTCTAGTTTTCTAGCTCCAAATCTTATCCCCCTATGCTATAGTCTCAGGTATCTCTAACACCCTTCTGTGATTTTGCAGCTTCACTATTATTTATTGTCTCTTTTTAGGGCTACACCGGCAGCCTATGGAGGTTCACAGGCTAGGGGTTGAATCAGAGCTGAAGCTGCTGGCCTACACCAGTCACAGCAACACCAGATCCGAGCCACATCTGCGACCTACACCACAACTCACGGCAATGCCGGATCCTTAATCCACTGAATCGAGGTCAGGGATCGAACCCATGTCCTCTTGGATGCTAGCTGGGTACGTTAATCGCTGAGCCACGACGGGAACTCCTGCAGCTTCACTGCTAACTTCACTATTCCTCTCATCATTATCTATGCTGTGGTCATCCAGAATGACAGAATTTTAAAGGTGGAACGGATTTACGATCTCAAGCACCATGTGGTTTAACAGTTTGCAAAATAGCTCCAAGGTTGGGCTTTAAATCTAGGATTCACAGTTGCCTGGTAACAAAGGCTAGAAACCAAGGACAGTCAAAGCCAAGACCAACATCTCTGAAATAAAAGTAGATAATGGAAAAGTAGTGACTTACCTGAGGCAGCAGTGGAGGCTGCAACAGTGTTGGGTGTTTGCTGCATCTCCCCACCATGAATCATGGGAAGGACCCCGCCTACCTCCAAGAGAACACCTGTATTGTTCAGGTGTCCAGAAGTTACAGCCATTTCACTCTCATTGACCTACCAGGGAAGAATAGAGGTGAAGGCTACACTCAAGCTTTCCTCTATTACCACTTCCCAAAAAAGCTCCAGCAGTTGACCAAACTTCATGAAACTAAAAGTTAATAGCCAAAGAAAATAATTGCAGACCCAAGGGAAAGTCTCATTTTCAAAACTTATTCGACAAGAGAAGAGAACCAAAATAATTATGGTTTTAGATATCTTAGGACCCGAGGTTACTACCAACTATTTTATTTTGTTTTGCTTCAAATTAACATTTAACTAGGAGATCTCTTCCTCTTTTGAACTTTTTTTTTCCATGTTATATTTTAGGTCACAGGCACTCCCTTCCAAAGTACTAAATCACCACAGCTCTCAAACACCCACAGAAGTCTCCATACCAGTCTGGGGCTAGTAGGCAGGAGGCTGCCCTTCTTCAAGAGCTCTGACAGCAGAGGGGAGGGGGGTGGAGTTGCTTTCTGTCCAAGCATCTTTTTCTGGGGTGAATCATCTGTTACTGGGGTCATGGGGGCTTCTAAGGGTGCAGAGCCTGGAGGAAGGGTGTCAGGAATTCCAGGAAACGAGGTGACTGGGGTACTCGGCAAAGTCCCGGGGGTTACCTAAGAGACAACAGAGAACCTTTATCTGACTTCTCAAACTGAGGAAGGTTCCCTACTAATCTGGATGGGTTAGTGTGTCTAACTATTACTTTATTAGTTCTGAGTGGAATTTCCCAGAAACCCTGTACCCATCCTACTCTTAACCAAACCTTTCATCCCCATAATTTTTTTCTCTTCCACCCACTCAAACCCACGACTCAGCTATTCCACCCAACTTGCCTTATACAAACTCCTTACCCACTACCAATACTATATTTATAAAGAAGTCACCCTACATTTAACCAGGAATTTCACAAGACCAGTACACTTAAAAACAATTCCTTAATATATTTTTTTACCTATCTCTAAAAATGTCAAAAACCTCAATGTTTTTAGATCCATTTTTATCTTTGAGCCTAGAACATGGTAAATTGAGTCCTTAGCATTCAGGTCAAGAGAGGAAACTGCCTCTAAGCCAAAAGTGGTTTCCTCATCACTCATCTCTCTGCTGACTTACTGCCCCTTTGCTGATCAACTCCTACGGATGGAAGTATACTTACCCCCGAGGTAGCCTCTTCCATGGTGGTTGCAGTCAAGTCCCCAAGTGGATAATCACCTCCTGGGGAGGCAGAATCTATGGGAGAGCGGACCATCACAGTAGGTAACCTCCGAGGGGGTGTTTTTACAGCTTGACGGGCTAGAACATAAAGAAGAAAAATTTCTGAGTCTTAAAGATTAAACAAATAAAACTAGATTCCATTCTGCTATTATAAAATAAAGGACAAACAGGAAAACCACATTACTAAAGCAGCATTGTGAATTTGGGAATTAGAAAGTTTTCTTGGAGTTCCCGTCGTGGCGCAGTGGTTAACGAATCCGACTAGGAAGCATGAGGGTGCGGGTTCAGTCCCTGCCCTTGCTCAGTGGGTTAAGGATCCGGCGTTGCCGTGAGCCGTGGTGTAGGTCGCAGACGCGGCTCGGATCCCACGTTGCTGTGGCTCTGGCGTAGGCTGGCGGCTACAGCTCTGATTAGACCCCTAGCCTGGGAACCTCCATATGCCGAGGGAGCGGCCCAAAGAAATAGCAAAAAGACAAAAAAAAAAAAAAAGAAAGTTTTCTTTTCAACTTCTTAGCCTAATTTTTTCCGTGAGCAATTCTCACCCTAAGCAAATTTGTTTAACCCAAAGGTCCTTGGAGCAGGAAAGGTTTAAACACCCCTCAGTATCTTCGACAACTTAAGATTCTGCTTTTAACAAGAGGGAAGAACCTCACTGGCGGAGAGCATGTATCCCCAGAGTTACAAATGCTTAAGTTCCTCCCTTTAACCAATGACTGAACTACTATCAATCTTCGTACAGGCTTTACCTTCTAAAACCTTGATTATGTTCAATATCTTACTATCAGGCCTTCGTATCCTAAAAGAATACAGGTCTAGTGAGATCTGGGCAGAGGTCATTTTTTAAGAGTTTCTTCCTGGACATAAAGGGACTCTTCTATTCCAGTAAAAGAGAGGATGACACACACAGAAAAGTGTACAAGTAAACTGAAATTAGTGGATTCTGTGTTAACAAAGTCTCCAACTATCATCAGCATGCTGTACTATACAGACAAACTGCTAAAAAGACTCACAAGGTTCAGCTTACCCTGATATGCTGCATCTGTAGCCTTCCTCTTAACTTCAGCTTCCTCTTCCTCCAACTTCTTTTTCCTAAAGACAAAATTAAGGGTTAGTTCCTAGGTGGCTGTAGCTCCTCCAGAGTTGACAGTGCCCTCATGAGGAAATTTTCTGCCAGGCTAGCATTTTCAGAAGAAAAACTCTAAAGAAAAATCTTTATCAGCAAAATAGGGGATTTTGAATCTGCTGCCTAACTACCAGTTCTTCACCCAGGCAAACTAGATCCACTTTTAAGTTAGAACTATGTTTTCACATTGAAATGTTCTATTATGTTACCTTCTAGGACTCACTACCCCCTCCCCCACCCCAGCTACCAGGGCAGCCTCCCCCTTCGAGAATCTCTCAAGTCTAAAGGGATGGCAGGTGTAGGAAATTAGCTAGATTACTTAAATAAAGAGGGTGAAAAGAGAAAAAGGAGTATTGACAGAATAATATAACCCACATTGCAATGTCATTGCAAAGCTCATCCAGTCTGCTGTCCATGTGCCCAGCTTGAATTAGTTCTGCATCTCTTTTCAGCCGTCTGTAGGAAAAGGGTAGATAGACTGGGTTTTTTAATCTATTTAAAAAATTCTGACTAGTATTAAGTCAGCCTCATTTGTCTCAACCATTTTACATTCTCTCTGATAAGTACCTATATTTTTCTTGGGTTTCCTTTATCACTTTCTTGAGTTCCTCAACTCGTTCAGCAGTCAGTTTCCGAACAATGACATCTTCAACAGTTTCTACTACTTCTCCCTTTTCACCCCGTTTCCGTCTATAGAAAAAATTAAAACACACACACACACACACACAAAACAGACACATACTTGAATAAGAGAACATCTGTGTTCCTACTCCCACCTGCTTTCTATGAGCCTCCACCACCTAACCAGAGATAATTTTTACTATACTTTTTTTTTTTCTTTCTTTCTATAGCCACACCTGTGGCCTATCAAAGTTTCTGGGCTAGGGGTCGAATCAGAGCTACAGTGCTGGCATACACCATAGCCACAGCAACGCTGGGATCTGAGCTATGTGTGCAACCTATAGTAGCATTCAGCAACACCAGATCCTTAACCCACCGAGGGAGGCCAGGGATTGAACCAGCATCCTCACAGACACTATGTTGGGTTCTTAACCTGCTGAGCCACAAACAGGAATTCCTACTATACGTTAATGGCCGTGCCTGCAGCATATGGAAGTTCCCAGGCCAGGGATTGAATCTGAGCCATAGCTGAGGCAATGCTGGATCCTTAACCCAGTGTGCCAATCTGGAGATCAAACCTGTGCCTCCACATCAACCTGAGCCACTACAGTTGGATTCCTAATCCACTGTGCCACTGCTGGAATTCTAATTTCTACTATACTTTTATCACCAAGCTATATAAATAGATTAAAAAAAAAACAGGCTGGATTTCCAGCACAGAAGGTTAAGGATCCAGTGTTGTCACTGCATCAAGGCGGGTCGCTGCTGCAGCTCAGGTTTGATATTTGGCCAGGGCACTTTCACATGTTGAGGGCACAGCCAAAAATACAAACAAAACTCATCAGACTTCCAAAGCAAATACTCTCCACTAAAGAGATCTGTCAAGTGCCTGGTTTTATACTCACTTTGGGGTCTCAGTGGTCTCTAGAAGCTCTGAGTACTGGGAAGCACAATGCTATGGAAAAAAGTGAAAATATGAGCAAGCCTAAATAGGAATGACCTTTCAAAGTTTCAACACATCAGACTTAGGTTTAGAGAGGGGAGCTATAGTTAAGACGTGAGTAGTTCCTCCGAGAACAAATTACCTATGACTAGTTTCTAGGACAGCAATCAAATTAGTACAAAATAATCAAAACCATAACTCAGAAAAGGAAGTCTCTTGGCCTGAAGTTTGTCTATTTTGGGAAAGACAAGCTAAGAGCCAATATTTATAGCTAACACCTACTGAGTAGTTACCATATGCAAGGCACTTTGCTAAATGCTTTCTAGGTATTACCTCGACTAAATCTTTACAGCAATCCCGAAGCAACGTTTATCTCTATTTTACAAATCACAAAACTGAGGACCATGTTCAAAGTTTTCAAGTGGAGTAATATTAAATTCACATCTGTTTAACTTCCAGCTTGGGCTTTTAACCATTATGATACATAATATCTGTAATGAGAGCATACATGGGTGGATTGACAAATATAGGAAAAAAGAGTCGCCTCAATTCTTCTTCTTCATGACCCAAAAGCATTGTGATTAAAAGGGCAGATCTGGAAGGGAACCCACTTCACATCTCACAACTGCTCTAAAAGAACAGTGGGAACTTGGGAACTTACTTTTTGAGAGAACCAGTCTGGAGGGCGGCCAGGCTCTGCAAAAGGCTTGATTGCTCTGCTAACTGATACCCTACAAAATGAGAAAAGCCTTATCACATACCAAACTGAAAAAAAAAAGAAGGTATGCTGAGAGCTCAAGGTTTAGAGCACAAACTTTGGAGTAAAAAAACAGCCATTGGGGAAGTATTCTAGAATATGTGACTATAGAAAATGACACAGTTACTGAAAAGTCATTTTAGAGGAAAAGCACCATTGTAAACAGTTTTCCTAGGTGATGCATTTCTTCAGTGAAGTGAAGGTACCTAGTAAAGTATCATTTCTGTTCATTTGGCAAAGTATTTTTATGTTGATTTTGGTTCTTTTAGAAAACACCTGCCATTTGGAAAGCAATTTGTAAAATATTCTAGATACACAAAAAAGTTATCTTTTGATCTACTAATTCTTAAGAATGTAACATAAGGAAACCATTTTTTAAAAAGAAGCAAGCACCAGGAAGAAAGTATCGTGTAGATTTGATCTGACTGATGAACAGTGAAGTTTCTCCTAAATGCCTGCAAGAGGATGTTTAACTTTTGGCACTTCATCTTTAGGAAAATATTTAACAGCCCATAAAAATAACTATGAAATATATGTGGTGATATGGAATATATTTATAACATAATGGTAACTGAAAAAAGGCGATTTTTTTTTTTTTTTGCTATGATGCACAAAAAAGTTACAGATAAAAAGACAGAAAAGGAGTTCCTGTTGTGGCTCAGTGTAAAACCAATCTGACTAGCATCCATGAGGACGCAGGTTCAATCCCTGGCCTTGCTCAAGGGTTAAGGATCCGGCGTTGCCATGAGCTGTGGTGTAGGTCACAGACGTGGCTCGGATCCCGTGTTGCTGTGGCTCTGGTGTAGGCCAGCAGCTACAGCTCCGATTAGACCCCTGGACTGGGAACCTTCATGTGCCACAGGTGCGGCCCTAAAAAAAGACCAAAAAAAAAAGGAGCAAAAATGAAAATAGTTGGATTGAAATGGCTTGCAGAAAGAGTGTGAAGGGGCTTCAACTGTGTCTATGTTTATTTCTTTAAAAAGAGCTGAAGGAAACATAACTAAATATTAAGATCTGTTAAATCCAGGTACATAGGTACTCTACATTATTTTCCCCACTTCTCTATGTGGCTGAAATATTTCACAACTTTAAAGAGAGTTTTCAGTTTTGTTTGGGGATAATGGTTTCACAGAGTACTTTTATAAAAAGTTTACTTTAACATTGTTATATGAATAGTTATCAGCAAAAAGTAAAGTTTGATCCATAATTTACACCTTTCTTTATACCAAGATAAGCCCCCAAAGCAATCAAAGATGCATATATTTTAAAGAATTTAACCACAAAAGTACAGAGGAAATCAAAGTAGAATTATTTTATAACCTCAGACTAGGAAAGAACTTTCTAATTATGTTACAAAATCCAGGAACTGTAAAAGAAAATTATTAATAAAAAACTACATTTTTGGAGTTCCTGCTGTGGTGTAATAGGACTGGTGACATCTCTGGAGCCCCGGGATGCAGGTTTGATCCCTGGCCAGGCACAGCGGGTTAAGGATCCAGTGTTGGCACAGCTGCAGCGTAGGACCCAACTGCAGCTCGGATCTGATCCCTGGCCCAGGAACTCCATATGTTGCTGGACAGTCAAAAAAAGAAAAAGGAAAAAAAAAAAAAACCCAGAACTACATATTGAAAGTCTTAATGTAAAAAGCAAAATCAAAGAGCATGCTGGGTTTTTGGTTTGTTTGTTTGTTTGTTTTTTGTCTTTTTGCCATTTCTTGGGCCGCTCCCGCAGCATCTGGAGGTTCCCAGGCTAGGGGTCTAATCGGAGCTGTAGCCATCGGCCTACACCAGAGCCACAGCAACACGGGATCCGAGCCACGTCTGTGACCTACACCACAGCTCACGGCAACGCCGGATCGTTAACCCACTGAGCAAGGGCAGGGATCGAACCCGCAACCTCATGGTTCCTAGTCGGATTCGTTAACCACTGCGCCATGACGGGAACTCTGGGTTTTTGGCTTTTTTTTTAATGCACCTCAAAATGCAGACAAATGGTTAATCTCCCTAATATAAAAGGAGCCACTTCTCTGCGCTCCCCAGCCCCACCCTGGCCAAATTAAAAAGAAAGACTAATACTCTAATAGAAAAATGGGAAAAAGCAGTTTACAGAAAAGAAAATATAAGCGGTTCTTTCACACAAGGAGATATTTAACTCGCTCATCATAGGATAAATGCAAATAAAAGATATGAGAACTATTTCTCATCTTTTATACTGTCAAAGATCAAACATGTAACATGAACCAGAGAATAGAAAAACAAGTCTTTTAAAATATTATCAAAGGGAGTATAAATGGAAATAATCTCTGAGGAGGGTAATTTGAAATACTTAGCAAATTTTATAAACTCATATATTCTTTGACTCAGTATTTTGTATCATGAGTTTATCTTAGATAAAATTCTTGTGTGTGTGTGTTGTTTTTTACTTCTTTTGGCTGCAACCATGGCATATAGAAGTTCCCAGGCCAGGGATCAAACTCATGCCATAGCAGTAACAACACCGGATCCTCAATCCACTGAGCCACCAGGGAATTCCCACTCGTTTTTTTTTTTCTTTCTGTTGCTCCTTCCTCGCCGGCACATAGAGGTTCCCAGGCTAGGGGTTCAATGAGAGCTACAGCTGCTGGTCTACACCACAGCCACAGCAACATGGGATCTGAGCCGCGTCTGCAACCTACATCACAGCTCACAGCAACACTGGATCCTTAACCCACTGAGCAAGGCCAGGGATCGAACCTGCATCTTCATGATACTAGTCAGGTTCCTTACTGCTGAGCCACAATGAGAACTCCAGGAATCTAAACATTTTAATCAGTGGCATGTGCTGACAGTGAGAGCTGAAGCTGAGAACCCACTCCTTCCCTGCTGGTCACTGCCCTGAGCTTGGGTACATTTGGGTCAGGCACACCTTGATGGTCTCATCTGAGTTATCTTAACTCTTTCCCTGCCAACTAGTCCTATGGCAGGTTCTAAACTTGCTAAGCCACAATGGGAACTCCCTATGTTTGACCTAAGTGCTCTTATACTATTTTTCTAACAGAAATATAAAAAATATACAAATTGCATTCTATTTCAATCTAGTTTACCTGATATTTTGTGTAAAAATTCATTCAGTTTATATTTGAATTGAGTTATATTTAATGTCAAGCTGAGATTTATCAAATAGCATGTTTCATTTTGTCATAGGGTTTACTGGCTCAAGAACAGCTGCTACCTGGAATATCCTGGATTTATCTTTGAAAGGCTATTTGAAGAATACATAAAATTGTGGAAGTGCCAACTGTGACAAGTGATGATGCTTTCGTAAACTCATTTGAATGGTTACAGAAGTAGAGATATACCATACAAACTCCTATTTGTATCTTAAGTAATTAGAATGCTTAAGACAATTAAAAGGTTTCCTGGGGAGTTCCCTTCATGGCTCAGTATTTAAAGAACCCAACTAGGATTCATGAGGATGCAGTTTGATCCCTGGCTTCACTCAGTGGGTAAAGGATCTGGCATTGCCGTGAGCTATGGCGTAGGCCGCAAATGTGGCTCGTATCCCACGTTGCTGTGGCTGTCCTGATTCAAGCCCTAGCCTGGGAACCTCCATATGCTGAGGGTACTGTCCTAAAAAGACCAAAAAAAAAAAAAAAAAAAAAACCAAAAAAAAGAGAGAGAGAGAAGAGTTTGTTCCGGTTTCAAAAAAGACTGGACGCAGACAGTCCCACTTTCTGGAACTTAAATGCTGAATGCCAAGACAATTCAATAGGAAAAGAATAGTCTTTTCAACAAATACTAGGTCCTAGGACAGTTGCATGCAAGCGACCCTGCCTTATAACCTCATAAAAATTATCTCAAAATGGATCAAAGATTTGAATGTGGAGAGTTAAAAGCTCTTAGAAGAAAACATAGAAGTAAATGGTTGTTAGCTGTGACACCAAAAACACTAGCCACAGAATAAAAAATAGACAAACTGGACATACCAAAACCAAAAACTTCTGTGCTGTAAGCAATACCAAGAGATAACAACAATACCAAAGAAAGTGGAAAGACAACACACAAAATAGGAGAAGTATTTGCAAATCATGTATCTGACAAGGGATTTGTGTCCAGAATAAATTAAAAATTCTTATAACTCAATAATAAAATGAAAAATAATCCAAAGGATCTGAGCAGACAATTACTCCAAAAGGCACACAAATAGACAATAAAAACATGAATAGATGCTTAGCACTCAACAACACTGGTCATCAGAAAATGTTTTCCAACAACATTGGTCATCAGAAAAATGCAAATCAAACCCGCAATGAAATATCATTTTATGCCCACTAGTATAGCTATAACCAAAAAGACAACGCTCAACAGTTTCCAATACCCAAAAAAGCTGACAACCTAGATACCTTACCAATTTTGATCTCCACTCCTCATGACTGAAGACGCTAAACACAGCTTCTCTCGGATGGACCATGGCTCTGTAGGGCCAGTACTCAGCAGCTTATGTTCTGAAAGTAGAGAAGACTTATAGAAAACCACTGAGACACTAGTTCTAAGCCTCAAAGAGAAGACTAAAAGCCTAAACATCCCAACCTATAAGGACAACGTGAGCTACTATCACCAAATCTTGATTCTTCACCTTTCTAGTAAATAACCTAACTAAAACAGTGTGCCTATGGTATTTGAAGAAATAAAATGTTTTGCCTTCAAATGCCATGGGCACAATGCTTTAGTTAAAAAAAAAAAAAGTAATGTCAGATTAAGATAGGGCAGCTCCCCGAAAGACTCAATTTTAAAAAACGCTTTATTCCACTTTGGACCTAAGGGCTTATTTCCCAGGATTCCGAGCGGCCACCTCCCCTCCGTCCCGCCTCCTTCTTAGCATAAAGTTGTTTACTTCTTTCAGTAACACCCCTCCCCTTTCCCCTGGCCGGGCCTAAAAGCCGTATTCAGTCCGTGAAACAGAGATAAATGACTGAGATGCCCGAAATGTGATTTCCCCAGTGGCAGAAAAAGCTCGCGGTTAAAACTCCCCATTTCTCTGTGAGTAGTGGCCTCATAAACGTTCGTCAGAAACTGAATGACTCTTTGGGATGCCGGCCATTCCTTAAGGCGCACAACGTCTCGGTCCGTCTGTAGGGCACCTTTTCAGCTCACCCCGCAGAGCTCCCCAACATACAAAGATTTCGCTGAGCTGCTTATCTCAAACCTCGGCGGCCTTACTGAGAAGACTACACTTCTAGGCCCCCGGCCGTTGGGCTTCACTACACCGTCGAGTTCAAGTCTCTTGCCCTCCCTGGGCTCTCAGGCAAATCACTGCTCCTGCTCTCCATGCCGTTGCCTGGCCTCGGCTCTACAAAGACTTACCACACAAAGGCGGTGCAAATACTTACTGCCCGTTCCTGCCGCCATTTTGCCTCGGAAGTCTCCAACTCCGGAGGGAAGAGCGTCAGCGTCCGCTACGCCTTAAAAAAAGAAAGTATAAAAAAAAGAACTCTGGGAAATAGAGTCCCGGTGTTTGGTTGTGGTGCTTCCTGGGAAATGTAGTCCCCCACCCCACCCCAGGATGAACAAGTGCCCTAAACCGGGTCTCTTGTGCGTTCCTGGGAAGGAATGTGATAAAGAACAAAACACGGCGACTGATGCCTCAGGATTTACTTTAGGCTTCTGAGAAAAAAAAAATGCCTAGGGTTCAAGAAAAAGTAATAAGGCGGAATTCCAGGATCACCCAACACCAAACCTCGACAGTTGGTAACCCGGACCCACTTTTGAGCAGAACGGTCAGGCCGGAATAAGCCGTTTCCCAGTCTCGTCTGTCCCCTTGCGCTGATTGGTAGGTTCAGGTTTCGCTATCTGATTGGCTCAACGAACGCAGCGCGTAATTTAAAACATTGTATCAGTAACAAAGGTGAGCCTCGTGGGCGGGGTTGTGCTGTCTAGCTGCGAAGGTTCAGGTTCCGTCGCGGGGTGTGAGTGAGCCGGTACCGGAGGAGACGTGCGGTGTCTTCGGTGAGTATGAGGCTCTACTGGAGCCCAGCTGCGGTACCTGCTCTTGCCCTCGCGAATTAGGCTTTCAGAAAGAAGAACTGCCGCCATCCTTTTTTTTTTTTTTTTTTTTTAATACCTCTGTACTCACTGTGGACCTGGGGGAGAGACTGAAGGAGCCCAGGGCTACTGACACCACCTCCACGACACCGGAGAGCAAGACACCGTACTTGGAGTGTGGCCTTCTGCTTTTGGAGCTGGGTGTCTGCTCATTCCTGTTCGCGGTCGGAAATGCCGCCTCAGACTGGATTAAATGATTAACTCTTTCTCTCATTTCCTTTCTCTTTGCTAGTAGTTGAAGGGAAAAGGGAGCAGGAATTCAGCCAGTGAGACCAAGTTGTCTTGGGGCCTAGGAATTGGTTCTTACTCAGAATTTGCAGCCCCTTTTATCCCATAAGGTTCTTCTCCCTACCCACTTTTGTCTCTCTTTAGATCTAGGCTTCCCCTGCTAACATGTCGCAAGGGATCCTCTCTCCACCAGCCGGCTTGTTGTCGGATGAGGAAGTCGTAGTCTCCCCCATGTTTGAGTCCACTGCTGCAGATTTGGGGTCTGTGGTGCGCAAGGAACTGCTGTCAGACTGCTCTGTCATCTCCACCTCCCTGGACGACAAGCAGCAGGTAAAGGAGTTGAATTGGCTTAGGGGCAGAAAGTCATATCTTCAGCATACTAGTTATCCCTACAAAGTAGCAGGAGGTCAAAACCCTGCATTCTTAGGGTTTGAGAGATCAACTGAAAATTAAGGACATGACAAGTAAAAAATGTACAATTGTGTGTCTCTAAGAAATCTATTAATTGCATTGCCGTAATGAAACATTCTCAAATGCATACTCAGTTAATCCTATGAGAGAAGGCAGTAGTTAGCTCTCCTTCACCATGAAGTCCAGACATATTCAGGCTTTAATATGAACCCATAGCTTGCACTTAAAAGGGGGCTTGCTTTCTGCTGAGATTTCTCAGCTGCAGCATTCTTGATGCCTGGGGCCAGATGATTCTTTGTTATAGGGGGCGGTTCTGTGCAGTGCAAAATGTTAAGCGGCATTCTTGGTCTCTACCCACTAGATGTCAGTAGCTCCTTCCCACTTATGACATCCAGGAAATTTGTTCTGACATTACTAAATGTCATGGTTAAGAACAGCTCTACTCAGACATCTCTTTTGTAGAAGTTTTATGAGAGCAGGGCCTTTGTTAATGTCCTTCACTGTGAACTACTGGATCCTCTTATAAGATTTCCTGCACCGGAGTAGAGAGATCTCTGATCTCTAAATATCTGTTGAATGAACTTGGTGGGTGCTATTATTAACCCCATTCTACAGATGAGGGAACTGAGGTAAAGAAAACTTAAAGAACTTGTTCAAGATCTCAGGAGTTCCCACTGTGGCGCAACAGGATCAATGGTGTCTTTGCAGTGGCAGCAATTCAGGTTTGGTCCCCGCCCCGGCACAGACACAGTGGGTTAAGGATCCAGCCATGCTGCAGATGTGGCATAGGTTGCAACTCCAGCTCTGATTGGATCCCTGGCCCAGGAACTTTGATATGCCTCTGGGTGGCCGAAAAAGAAAAAAAGATCTCATAGTTTCTTAATGATGGAATTGGGACTGAAATTCAGATGTGTCTGCCTCTAAGGTGCCTAACTACTATGTTTTGCCATAATATCACACACTAATTTTCATGCCATTCAGAAAGTTCTAACCCAGATAATCTGTGGTAAGCCAGGCTTTCAGGATTCTAAAACAAGAAAGATGATTAAGTAGTGAAAAAGTCCATGTGGGTTGGAGTGATTATGGAACCTGAGTAGCTGCACACAGTCATTAGAGGTGGAATTTGGTAGTGTTAACATGATTTCCAGGAACTATTTTATTTTACTTTTATTATTTTTTTGTCTTTTGTCTTTTCAGGGCCACACCTGCAGCATATAGAGGTTCCCAGGCTAGGGGTCCAATTGGAGCTGCAGCTGCCGGCCTACACCACAGCCACAGCAATGCGGGATCCGAGCTGCGTCTTTGACCTACACCACAGCTCATGGCAACACCAGATCCTTAACCCACTTAGCGAGGCCAGGGATTGAACCCTCATCCTCCTGGATACTAGTCAGGTTCATTAACCACTGAGCCAGAACGGGAACTCCAGAAACTATTTTATATTTGCCCATCTGCTCAGAAGTAACTGCTGAGATTAATCTGTGGTTCTGGCCTGGAATTCTGTCACAGGTTCCATCTGAAGGAAGCATGGAGAAAGTCAAAGTATACCTGAGGGTCAGGCCCTTTTTACCTTCAGAGTTAGAACGACAGGAGGATCAGGTGAGTTTCTGAGGAGGGAGGATTAAAAGTGGAATGCTGCAATACAGTAGAGGCTCCCAGGAATGTTTTCCTTCGGTGACAGTTTTCCCTCTTCTTAGGGTTGTGTCCGTATCGAGAATACGGAGACCCTTGCTCTACAGGCACCCAAGGACTCTTTTGCCCAGAAGAGCAACGAGAGAGGGATTGGACAAGCAACACACAGATTCACCTTTTCCCAGGTATAGAGATACTGATATGTGAACAGGGCACCACCATGTAGAGGCAACTTTATTCCCTCTTTAGAGGGTAAAGCTTTCTTCTTAACTGTGAGTTTCTTATATATACATGTCTACAGCTTGGGGAGCTTTGTAATGTGTTAGTGTGTCAAGCACTTTACGTGCATTAATTCCCAACAACTCTGTCACTGTTATCATTATGGTCCCTATTTTCCAGATAAGGATACTGTGGCTCAGTGAGGATAGTGTTGCTGAAGCCCTGTAGCAGTCATTGGTAGAGTTAGGGCTTGAATCAGATCCATCTATCTCCCAAGCCCATGCTTGTGACCATTATGTCGCTCCATTTTGTCGCTCCATTTTGTGTGCAGCTGTGGACTTACTAGATAGCATTCCTTAAGTATTTGTTGATTTGGATAAAAGGTGGACTGGCAGAGAGGATTTAGGGAGCAGCTGGCAGCACTGCAGAAAAAAGCTGCTTGAGTGTCTCCAGAGCCAACCACCCAGGAAGGGATGTATCTGCTGGCTCCGCACAGAGGAAAGTGGGAGATGAAGGATGGGCCTCTGAGAAACTGGATCTGTCTCTAGATCTTTGGACCAGAAGTGGGACAGGCACCTTTCTTCAACCTGACTGTAAAGGAGATGGTAAAGGATGTACTCAAAGGACAGAACTGGCTTATTTATACATATGGAGTCACCAACTCAGGGAAAACCCACACCATTCAAGGTGAGTAGTAGGCCTCACAGAACTGCTGATTGTCTTTGCCATTGATGCTCCGAGCTGGGGAACAGCACTTGCCTCACCTGTCTACCTTTCACATGCCTCCAGGTACCATCAAGGACGGGGGAATCCTGCCCCGGTCCCTGACTCTGATCTTCAATAGCCTCCAGGGCCAACTTCATCCAACACCTGATCTGAAGCCCTTGCTCTCCAATGAGGTAATGTGGCTAGACAGCAAGCAGATCCGGCAGGAGGAACTGAAAAAACTGGCCCTGCTAAGTGGAGGCCTCCAAGAGGTAAAGTGTTGGTGTTCACAGAGGCAGGGACAGAGGAATAAATTTCCAGAACGTTTTGTGCTTACCTTCTCCCTGGGCTTCTCCAGGAGGACCTGTCCACCTCTTTGAAGAAGAGTGTCTATATTGAAAGTCGGATGGGCACCAGCACCAGTTTTGACAGTGGCATTGCTGGGCTCTCCTCTACCAGTCAGTTTACCAGCAGTAGCCAGCTGGATGGTATGTACCCTGACTGGGCTATGTGCCAAGTAACCAATTCCCTGCTCCCCACATCTTCCAGAATTACAGACCAGAGGTTGCAACCAGAACTCCACCTTTCTAAGGCCCCTGAAGGCCAAAGGGGAGATGGCCTGCTCTACACTGTACATTGGCTTCTTCCCTAGAAACAAGTCACCGATGGGCACAGCCAGACACAGCCCCTGTAAGTGTCCCTGCAGACATTCGCTTCTCCATCTGGATCTCCTTCTTTGAGATCTACAATGAACTGCTTTATGACCTGTTAGAACCACCTAGCCAGCAGCGCAAGAGGCAGACTCTGCGGCTGTGTGAGGATCAAAACGGCAATCCCTATGTGAAAGGTATGGAAAAGCAGGGAGGCTGCCATGAACCCTGCAGGGGACCTGGGGAGAGACCAGGAAAAGAGTTAGGTGCTCCCATGTTATGTATGTCCTCTCTCCTTGGCCTCAGATCTCAACTGGATTAATGTTCAGGATGCCGAGGAGGCCTGGAAACTCCTGAAAGTGGGTCGTAAAAACCAGAGCTTTGCCAGCACCCACCTGAACCAGAACTCCAGCCGCAGGTTAGGGGGTCGTGAGAGTCAGCTTTTCACTGTGTTTGAGAAACGTTCGTCCTCCACTTGGTCACAGAGGATATGCGGTAACTTTTCTCTTTTTCCTAACTTTCAGTCATAGCATCTTCTCAATCCGGATCCTGCATCTTCAGGGGGACGGGGATATAATCCCCAAGATTAGCGAGTAAGTTTTTTCACTTAGAAATTTGGGTTTCTTGGCCTTAAATGGTAGTTGGGGGAGGTGGACAAGCGAGGTCTTCGGGAATTATTTGTTAGATTCATGCTGTCCTTCCTCGGGTACAGAGATTCTTCATGAGTCCTCCCCTCCCTGGAACTACCTGAAGGGCTAGAAAGCCCATAACCTGTTGGGTCCTTATGTCAGATCCTGTCCATCATTCAAGGTTATCACTCTGTGATCTGGCTGGCTCAGAGCGCTGCAAAGATCAGAAGAGTGGTGAGCGGCTGAAGGAAGCAGGAAACATTAACACGTCCCTGCACACCCTGGGCCGCTGTATTGCTGCCCTGCGCCAAAATCAGCAGAACCGGTAAGTTTTTCACTGCAAGCCATGGGCCAGGATGGCTGAGACTTCCTGGTCATCCGTGGAGCTAATGCTGGGATGACCAAGGCCTGAAATTCTGCTCACAGCTCTGTTTTCTCTGATTCCCCACCAGATCAAAGCAGAATTTGGTTCCCTTCCGTGACAGCAAATTGACTCGAGTGTTTCAAGGCTTCTTCACAGGCCGAGGCCGCTCCTGCATGATTGTCAATGTGAATCCCTGTGCATCCACTTATGATGAAACCCTTCATGTGGCCAAGTTCTCAGCCATTGCTAGCCAGGTGAGAAGCTGTAAGTGTGAGGATTGTGCTCACTTTGGGCTGGTACCTGTACTTAAGGAAGCCGCTGGGACTAGTAACGGATTCAATTAAGATCTTTTCCCCCCTTACTAGCTTGTGCATGCTCCACCTCTGCAGCTGGGATTCCCATCACTACATTCATTCATCAAGGAACACAGTCTGCGAGCATCTCCCAGCTTAGAAACTGGAGCTAAGACAGACCCAAGCCTTGATGATGACATTGAAAATGAAGTTGACATCTCCACCTATGGCAAGGAGGTGAGAATGCAAGAAAGCTTTGACACAGGAGCTTGATGGCTACACATTTCCCATGCTACCTTCCAGGTGGGCCTGTGCCTTTTTTGAGCATGGGCATCTGATGACCTCTGACCTATGCATCCCTCCTAGGAGCTCCTACAGGTGGTGGAAGCCATGAAAGCACTGCTTTTGAAAGAACGGCAGGAAAAGTTGCAGCTGGAGATGCACCTTCGTGATGAGATTTGCAATGAGATGGTGGAGCAGATGCAACAACGGGAACAGTGGTGCAGGTACCAGCTGAGTAATCCCTCTTGTTCTGTCACCTACATCAGAAGGTGGGAAGTGGGACTGGGACAGAGTAGTGCCTCAAAATCTGCTCTCCAGGATCACTCCTCAGAATCTTCACTCCTCTTTTCTCCTCTGATAGTGAACATTTGGACACCCAAAAGGAACTACTGGAGGAGATGTATGAAGAGAAACTCACAATCCTCAAGGAGTCACTGACAAGTTTTTACCAAGAGGAGCTTCAGGTGAGTTGCCCTCCACCAGCCCCAACTAGCTGCTCAGATTCCCATCACTGGCTTGCCTGAGGTGGACAGATTTATAAGCTGTGGTAGGGGCAGGGATTCGTCTTTCTCTAGTTTCCTTGGTGCTTTGTGTTAATCTATGTTTGATAAATTGAATAAAGGTTTGGTTGGCCAAGAAATGGTGTAAGTGCTAACAAACAAGTTTTTGAGACCCAAGCATCAGGGAAATTTTTGTTCATTGCTCAGTCATCTGTTCCTATAGGATTTGTCTGACTCTGAACAAAGAATTGTGCCTTCTGCTTCCCTCTTAGGAGCGGGATGAGAAGATTGAGGAGTTAGAAGCTCTCTTGCAGGAAGCCAGAGAGCAGTCAGTGGCCCATCAACAACCAGGGTCTGAACTGTCCCTCCGGCGGTCACAAAGGTTGGCAGCTTCGGCCTCCACCCAGCAGCTCCAGGAGATTAAAGCTAAATTGGAACAATGCAAAGCAGAACTAAACTCCACCACTGAAGGTGAGGAAGAAAGAAGAGGGGGCAGGAAGCATAACAGTGTTTTAGGGAAAAGCTGTCCTTCAAACTTGGGCTTTCTGATGCCAACTCCAACATAATTTCCTCCCCTGCAGTTATAGCCCCCTGACCTTTCACTCAAGGATGCACGTCACTGCACTTGTTTTATTTTGTGCAAATTAGTGTCAATTCAGTTAAAAGAGGTAAGACCAAGGCTAGAAAGCCTGCACATGTAAGGTTATTGTTTCCTTTACTCAGAGCTGCGGAAGTATCAGAAAATGTTAGAACCACCGCCATCAGCCAAGCCCTTCATCGTTGATGTAGACAAGAAGTTAGAAGAGGGCCAGAAGGTAATTACCTTTCTCTGTTTACTAAAGCTCTCAACTGAGGCAATTTCCAACACCATATCCCTGGTTCATGTGAAGACAAGATGTTTTTTGTGCACAGACCTGGAGAATGGCTACTTCATTCAACTGATTAGCCTTTCTAATATTACTTCTCCCGATGGTTCTCCAAATCCTCCAGATCACTATCCTGGTTGATCTTGGCCACAGTTTGGTTCCTACTCCTTTTTCAGAATATAAGGCTGCTGCGGACAGAGCTTCAGAAACTTGGTGAGTCTCTCCAGTCTGCAGAAAGAGCCTGTTGCCATAGCACTGGAGCAGGAAAACTTCGCCAAGCCTTGGCCACGTGTGATGACATCTTAATCAAACAGGTTAGGGCAGCCTATATATCACTTTCTCTTTTATCAGCCCAGTCCAGAGTATATGTGCAAAGGAAATGAGAAGAGAGAGGTAAAGATTTTTAGGCTAACCTTAATAGGGGATTTCTCTTTCTAGCAAAATAAAACTAACCATTCACTAAGTACAAGGCACTATGCTAAGTAATTTATAGGCATTTTCTGTCATGACAACTGTAGAGAGGTGGATACTATCACATCTCCTCCAAGATGCTTAGATTGTAAGAAATCAAGACAAAACACTAACAATTTAAGCTATGACATTGTTATCAGTAAGTGCATCCTGATGCCGGATATACTAAAATGTAAAAAACAAAACAAAACCCAACTTAATTTGATACATAGGAACTGAGGTTCTTGGAAATTAAGTAAAATCACTCAAGCTCATACCACCTTATGTGTTAGAAAATGTCCTTCTATTCAGTGCTATTTGTTTGGTTCTTAAGGAAAATACCCCCCAGGAGTTCCTGTTGTGGCTCAGTGGTTAAGAACCTGACTAGTATCCATGAGGATGTGGGTTCGATCCCTGGCTCTGCTCAGTACTTTAAGGATCAGGCATAGCCATGAGCTGCAGTGTAGATCACAGGTGTAACTTGGATACTGAGTTACTAGGGCAATGGTGCCAGCCAGCAGTTGCAGCTCTGTTTCTACTCCTAGCCTGGGAACTTTCAATGCTGCAGATGAGGCCCTAAAAAGAAAAAAAGAAAGAAAATACCCCACTATTCAATTATAAGCTCTGACCTAAAGAGCTAATCTTTGTAAAGACAATTGTTAGTAACTAGTAATGGATAGCGTGTACTACCTTGCCCTCTTGTTTGTCTAATACACCAAACAGAAATGTTTTCTATAACCCTGTTGATCTTCCTTAGGATCAGACCCTGGCTGAGCTACAGAATAACATGATGCTGGTAAAACTGGACCTTCGGAAGAAAGCGGCGTGCATCGCAGAACAGTATCATACTGTGCTAAAACTCCAAGGCCAGGCTTCTACGAAAAAGCGCCTGGGTGCCAACCAGGAAAATCAGCAACCAAACCAACAGCCCCCAGGGAAGAAACCATTTCTTCGAAACTTACTTCCCCGAACACCCACCTGTCAAAGTTCAACAGACTGCAGCCCTTATGCCCGGATCCTGCGCTCACGGCGCTCCCCTTTACTCAAATCTGGGCCTTTCGGCAAAAAATACTAAAATTGTGAGAAGGAGAAAGCAGTCATTGCTCTGAGCTTAAGAAATAGGCCTCTTTTGGAGTTCCCTGGTGGCCTGGCAGTTAAGGATTTGGCATTGTCACTGCTGTGGCTGGGGTTCAATCTCTGGCCTAGGAACTTCTGCATGCTGTAGGTGTGGCCTAAGAAAGAAAAATAGGTCTCTTTTAAGCTTTACCATATATATACTTGGAACTCTTTTCATAATACAATATTCGGACACTAGTTATTTTTCACCCTTTTTGTGTTATAATCACTTATGTAATCTTATGCTTTTTTACCTATATCATTTCTATGCACACAAAAAAGTTATATTAAATAAAGATATTATTCACATTTTAAATCTGAATTCCAAATCTGGCATAATCATTAAAATAAAGGGGCAGAAAAATTGAAAAACAAATTATCAGTCAGGCCCCTAGGAACTTTTGCACAGGAATGGCAGTGGAGACCAGTAACTAGCGAACAGCTAACCTAAGAAAACTTGGTAAGAAATGAATTCAAGGGACATTAGATATTCTAAACCTTCTTTAATATAAAATGAAGCGTCAAACATTAGGAGGTAAATGGGTAATAAACTTGTTCTGGAATCAGAATAAAGGAAGTCTGGGCCCTGAGTTCAGAGTAACCCATATCATCTACTATACAAATTCATTACAGCAGACATTATAGTATATTACCTCCTACTGAACACACAAGCACAGGCCTAAAACCCTCCAAGAGCGCAGCAAGAATGATTACCTTGTTTAATAGGTGAAGGCTGGAAGAAAAAAAAATTCTGTTGATGATAGAGGAGAGAAAAAACACAGTTACATCCAAAATATTTATTAAAACAGATCAACGTAAACAGTTTATTATCTGTACAGTCACTCCCAAATGTCCAGGAAACTAATCTTGTCTCCCTGCCCTGCTTTAGTGGGGATATAGCTAACTCTACACGCATCTTTTGCCCTCAGTAGGGAACATCAGCAGTTCCATGCTCAGTGAGAGTCTTTTTGCTCCTTCTTTTATTCAACTTTAGTAGGTTTCTGCCAATTTGAAATCTAGGAGACTCCTCAAAACCATGTTTTAGAAGAATGTCTCCCCTGTAAGAACAAGCGTAAAGCTTTACTCCATTAAACCTGAGCTCTCACATCAGAAGAGTCGCACTCAGCAAATCAAAGAATGTCACATCATGTCTATCCCGTGCCCTATTGCCAGCAGAGGGAAGAAGGGGAAAGTTTTCTCCCTTCCTTTTTCCTTTCCTCTAAGGAAATCTCTCACTCCCAGCAGCATTACAACTTGGTTCCTGTAGCCTTGCCTGCGCTAAAGTGCTGTTAAAGGGATATGGGGCAGGGTAGGGGAAGGAGGTCTGGGAAGAAGGCCAAGATCTGTAGCCACTCTCTGAACAGAAGAGTGAAGTGCTTCAAACTGGCAAAGACATTATCTGTTCCTGCCAGGATTCTTCTATCAGTCTCCTCTGAAGATGTTTCTATAAACTGTCTCCAAGGAGCTGTTTTCCATTTGTACAAACAAAATGAACTAAGGTCCTTGGAAGAATAGATGTGGCTGTTCTTTACATGGAGGTAAGGCTTAATATAGGTCTGGCAATATGTAGGCTTGAAGGCAGCCAGCTATGGTGTGACTGAAGACAGGTTGAGTGGAGAAACTCTGCGTGTGGGAGTGTTGTTAGCAGACAGTGAAGCGGGGAGGAAAAAGGGAGCAGGCATCTCGGTGGAGGGAGTCTCGCCTTGGTTCCGAAGTTGCAGGATTTGCCGGAGCAAGGCCTTACCTTCCTCCCGGGTCTGAAACAAAGTCAGGCAGCAAATGTATCAAAATATGTCCAAGGCTATTCTCAAAAATAGGTTCTAAACTACTAAGTCCCACAGAACAAGGTGGCCTTTCCACTTACCTTCTTGTCTCTCGTCCTCCCCCAGATCACAGTAAAGCCCACTCAAACCTAAAGTCCAAACCTTTCACGGAGGAGCTGATACTCACATCGTTGAATGCACAACACTTTTGCGCACAAGTTGAAGCTTCATCCCACAGCTTACACTTAAAATAATACTGGGCCAGATAGCGGAAAGCAGTGCTCTCCTCCAAGTGTTCCACTATTTCCTAGATAAGAAAATCAGAAATGACTGAGGTGATAAGAATAAGATTACTAACCCAGTCCTCAAGCTTATGAGACGTACCCCACACGAATAGATATCTTGGATATATTTGATGTAACACTGGGCTGCCTGTTCCGACTCTGTCAATTGTTCATGAAGCCTACAAAAGAAATGGGTCTTTAAGTACAAATCAGATCTCAAAGCAAGCTAGTGATAAAAAGTAAAAGCACATGATTAAGCCAAAAAAAAAAAAGTAAACAGTCATAGACAAGTACAAATTTTAACATAAATGGCATGCTGGGACCCAAAATAGTTAGTGCCCAGAGCTGATACTTACTCATTAAAGCTTAGAATCATTACTCTGCTACTGGTGATGGAGGGAAAGTTAGCAAATACTTAAGTTAGATAACACACCATTGCAAAAATTCCCTGGATGAGATTTAAAAAATAACCTGAATGATATCATGGAGCATGATGGATAGATAATGTGAGAAAAAGAATGTATATATGTATGTGTGACTGGGTCTCTTTGCTATACTATCAAAAATTGACAGAACACTGTAAACTAGCTATAATGGAAAAAATAAAAGTCATTTTAAAAAAACACCCTGAATGAGATTTTAAAAACTTACCAAGCAATTCGTATTTTTTTCCAAATCCAGAAAAGAAGTGACAGGAAAGAAACTGCACTCAAGAACCTCTCTTGCTATTATATTCCTTATTTTCCTGGACCTCATCAGGAGATTAATATCTAAAGTATTCTTCCTAGACTGCTGTGACATGAGAATTTCATTTCTTTCCATTCATTCTTGACCCTTTGCCTAATAGGAATACAATTCCCCTTCAAAGAAAAGCAGCGTTCTCTCAAATCAAGGTGGCTAAATTTCCACACCAGTAATCACACACCATGCTACCTCCCCTCAGTCATGGAGATGATGAATGGGAGGCTTGAAAATATGCAGGACCCATCATACTGGAGAAGCCAATAGAAATAATCACTCTTTCACTCACTTTGCCAGTTTCACTAGAGCCATTTTTTCCACATCTCCCACGGCATAAGCTCTCCAATAGCACTGCCAAAAAAAATTAAACTGGTTACTTAAGTCACTGCCAAATGTGCCATGACTTATCACACAGAGGCTGAGGTCCTGCAAGCCTCCCAGAAGTTCAGACTTGGAAAATATAAAGCATGTTTAGTAGATAGGATAGGTCCAGTTTATACAGTAATATTCCACTGATGATGTCATAGATCAGAATGAAGGAAAATTAAGCAGAGATAGCCCAAGCCCTCATCCAAAGAGCAGATTTTCACTCATATTCTCCAGAACCCAATTTTAGGTACCTTTTTGGCTTCCACTAGTTGATTGAGTTTCTCATAACATTCTCCTAAAGCGACCAGCATCCGAGAATCATTGGGCCTGAGAAGGAAGAGGAGTAAGTCTGAGCAAAGACTTGATGAAAAACTAAAGTTCTCCCTTGAGGAACCACCAGCACAACTGTTTCAAATCTATAAAAAGAATGGGTTTTAATCTAATACTTCATATAATTTATTATTTTGTGTTCACAATTATACTCTTAGCCTGTTAGCAGAATACACTACATAAAAATGACCTAACAGCGTATCGCAACTTTTTCTTCGGCCACAACTATGGCATGTGGAAAGAAAAGCCCTTCTCACAAAAACACACATCATTAAATGGCCACTTACCGAAGCTGGTGGGCCCGTCTATAATAATAAAGGCAATAAAATGGCATCTTAAGGATTTCATAGGTCTGCCCAAGGCCATACCAGGCTCTGTAGTCCCGCTTATTGACCTCAATGGCATGCCTAAGAAATGGAAGAGAGACTGGTAAGAGGGCAGAATCAAAGTCAGTGACTTGTGGCTAATAGAGGCTCCTCACATAACAACCTGCTCCACCCCACCCTCCAACTAAAAGCTCACCTATAAGCCTGAATAGCAGCAGATGTGTTCTTCATTTCCATGTACTCGTGTCCCATCAGTGTCCACGCCCCAAGATACCGAGGGTTCAATTTCAAGGCTCTCTGGAAATACAAGGCTGCTTTCTCATGCTGAGAACGCAAACTATAATAATTGCCTGATTGAAAAACAAAAAAATATATGAACAACGAGAAAGGTTAAAAATAGAAATCCACTAAAACAGGCAGCATTCCACAGGGTAGGCATGAACCATAAACCATTTCTCCAAAGTTCTTGCAGAAAAGCCAAACAGTACACAAGTGTAATATCATCATTCCCTGGGGAAATATATTTCATATATCATATGTTATGGTTGAAAAAAAAAAGTGTTCCCTAATACCATAAAGGTGTTCTTCATTTTATTTCCTCTGGATATAGTATTTATACACATTTCCTTAATAAAGGGTAGGAAATTCCTAGAGTAGGCTTTAGATTGGTAGTTTTCCAACTATAATCTTAGGATTCTAGGGAGGTAAAGGGTTAAAAAGTTAGAGTTCTGAATTCCTTTCTTCCATAAGAATCAAGGAAGTTCTGTTGTCACTGGTGTTGAAATGAATATGTGAACAATTTTAAATTTCTGTGAAACTTTTTATTTGAAGAAAGAGAAGAAAGGCCATCTGTCTTATGTCAACTGATAAATGGATAAATGAAATGTGATATATATCCAGATGATGAAACACTACTTAACAGTAGAAAAGAGAGAACTACTGACATAAGCTACAACATGGTCAAACCTCAAAAAACAGCTCTGCAAAAAGAAGCCAGGCAATAAGATTAAATACTGCAAGATTCCCTTTATATGAAATTTCTAGAAAAGAAAAATTACAGAGATAGAAGGCAGATCTGTGGCTACTGGGAATGGGAGTGGGACTAACTGCAAATAGACCCAAGGGAACTTTGAGGGGGGTGGAGTCTTTGAAACAGGATTGTGACTATGGTTACACAACTGTATAAATTAATAAAAATTAATTGAACTGTAAATTTAAAATGGGTAAATTTTATGGTATGTAAATTATACCTCAATAAAGCTATTTTTAATATATGACAATAACATGGACAACCTAGAAGAAATGGACATATTCCTAGAAATGCATAATCTCCCAAGACTAAACCAGGGAAAAATAGAAAATATAAACAGATAGGAGTTCCCGTCGAGGCGCAGCGGTTGGCGAATCCAACTAGGAACCATGAGGTTGCGGGTTCAGTCCCTGGCCTTGCTCAGTGGGTTAAGAATCCGGCGTTGCCATGAGCTGTGGTGTAGGTCGCAGACATGGCTTGGATTTGTGTTGCTGTGGCTCTGGTGTAGGCCAGTGGCTACAGCTCTGATTAGACCCCTAGCCTGGGAACCGCCATATGCCGAGGGAGCGGCCCTAGAAAAAGGCAAAACAACAAAAAAAAGTAAACAAACAAAAAAACAAGATACTGCAAAAAAAGAAAATTATAAGCTAATATCACTAATGAACACAGAAGCAAAACTCAACACATTATTAGAAAACTGAATCCAGCAATACTTTAAAAGGATTATATACCATGATCAAGTAGAATTTATCCTGGGGCTGCAGGGATGTTTCAATATCCACAAATCAGTCAATATGATACATCACATTAACAAAATGAAGAATAAAAATCATATAATCATCTTAATAGATACAAAAAAAGCTTTTTTGTATCTATTAAATTCAACATCCATTTATCATAAAAACTCTCCATGAAATAGGTATAGAGGGAATATACCTCAATATAACAAAGACCATTTATGAAAAACCCACAGCTAACATCATACTCATCAGTCAAAAGCAAAGCTTTTGCTCTAAGATCAGGAAGAAGATAGCCACTCTTGCCACTTTTATTCAACACAGTACTGAAAGTCTTAGCCACAGCAAGCAGCTAAGAAAAAGAAATAAAGGAATCCAAATTAGAAAGGAAGAAGTACAACTGTCACTGTTTGCAGATGACATGCCACCATACATAGAAAATCTTAAAAATACCACCAGAAAATGACTAGAGCTCACCAATGAATCTGGTAAAGTTGCACAATCAAAAAATAATACAGGAGTTCCCGTCGTGGCGCAGCGGTTAATGAATCCGACTAGGAACCATGAGGTTGCGGGTTCGGTCCCTGCCCTTGCTCAGTGGGTTAACGATCCGGCGTTGCCGTGAGCTGTGGTGTAGGCTGCAGAAGCGGCTTGGATCCCGCGTTGCTGTGGCTTTGGCGTAGGCCGGTGGCTACAGCTCCGATTCAACCCCTAGCCTGGGAACCTCCATATGCCGCGGGAGCGGCCCAAGAAATAGCAACAACAACAACAAAGACAAAAAAAGACAAAAAATAATAATAATAATAATACAGGGAGTACCTGTCATGACTCAGCAGTAACAAACCTGACTAGTATCTATGAGGTTCAGTCTCTGGCCTCGCTCAGTAGGTTGGGGATCTAGCATTGCCATGAGCTGTGGTGTGGGTCACAGACATGGCTCAAATGCTGCACTGCTATGGCTGTGGCGAAGGCCAGTAGCGGTAACTCCGATTTGAGCCCTAGCCTGGGAAGTTCTATATGTCTTGGGTGCAGCCCTAAAAAAAAAAAAAAAAAAAAAGATGTGGTATGCATACACAATGGAATACTTTTTGTTGTTTTGTTTTTTTAGGGCCACACCTGTGGCATATGGAGGTTCCCAGGCTAGGGATAGAATTGGAGCTGTAGCTGTTGGCCTATGTCACGGCAACTCCAGATCCAAGCCTCATCTGCAACCTACACCACAGCTCACAACAACACTAGATCCTTAACCCACTCAGTGGGGTCAGGGACTGAACCCACGTTCTCCTGGATCCTAGTTGGGTTTGTTAACCATTGAGCCACGATGGGCACTCCTCTATATAATAACTTTAAATGGTGTACAATCTATTAAAATCTTTAATCACTGTGTTGTATACCTAAAACTTAATGCAATGCTGTAAAATTAACTATAACTCAATTTTTTTAAAAAAAGGAAAAAAATTAATTAGAGCTATACCAAGACTTGTAGGAATTTTTCATGAGACATTGTTGAATAAGAAAAGTAAAATCAAGAGAAATATATATATTATTCCGTGTTTGTAAACAAACAGCCCATTAAACCGTGAATATGTGTATATATATTTTCATATGATATGGAACATGTTAACACAGGTTATTTTAAAGAAGAATGCAGTGAGGGGAAAAACACTTGCACTTTAAAAAAAATTTCCTTTATGTAAAAATTGTATGTGCATAAACTAGATAAAAATTTGGGTTTAAATGTATATATACTGGAGTTTCCTTCATGGCTCAGTGGTTAACGAACCCAACTAGGATCCATGAGGATACAGGTTCGATCCCTGGCCTCGCTCAGTGGATTAAGGATCCAGAGTTACTGTGAGCTGTGGTATAGGTCGCAGACGCAGCTTGGATCTGGCATTGCTGTGGCTGTGGCGTATGCTGGCAGCTGTAGCTCTGACTGGACCCGTAGCCTGGGAACTTCCATATGCTGTGGGTGCAGCCCTAAAAAGCAAAAAAGAAAAAATTATATACACTATATATAAGAGATCATGATACACTGTCAAACAGAAAAAGCAAATTATAGAGAAACTGTATGATTCAATTGTGGTAAAAAACAAGCAATAAAATTTCCATACGTGTATTTTTTTCAATCTGTCTAGATTTAGCTGTCGGTTTGTTTTTTGGTTTTTGTTTTGTCTTTTTAGGGCAGACTCAGATCTGGCATTGCTGTGGCTGTGGTGTAGGCCTGCGGCTACAGCTCCAATGTGACCTCTAGCTTGGGAACCTCCATATGCCGCAGGTATGGCCCTAAAAAGACAAAATAAATAAATAAATAAATAAATAAAAGTAAAATAAAAAAAAAAATAACATGGAGTTCATTCTCACCTTAATGGACTTTATAGTTCATTCATAATGCTCTGATATTGAAAGGATCATTTGTTCCTCTTATCTATGTTCCCATTGGACTTACCATTTTTTTAATGTTTATTTCCCATACTAGACTACAATTTCCTCAAGGGCTAGAAATATTTACTGAATGATTAAATTGAAATTCCACCAGTTTACTAATAACATCCTGACTTAGAAAAGTACAAATGTATGTCCTCAATGCAGTGTCACAAAGAACCAGGAATAGGGTCCGTCTTCTCCAAGGATCTTAAGCTCTCAGTCACGACCAACCAAGGCTTACTTTTATCCAAGAGCGGCCATTCATCTATTTATAACAACTGATTATTAGGCCAAATACATAGGGCCATGGTTCTCAACCAGGGAGGATTCTGAACCCAAGAGGTTATCAGGTTACATCTACAAACATTTTCGGTTGTCACAACTGGGGGAAGAAGGTTATTAGCGTCTGGTGTGTAGAGACTAGGTACACGGCTAATGCCCTGCAACGTATAGTACAGCCCCACACACATAAAAATTGTCAGCCAAAAATGTCAACAGTGCCAAGATCAAGACAACCTGATACAAAGAAGCAGGTAATCTCAAGAAGTTCCCCTCATAGCTCAGGGGTTAACGAATCCGACGAGGAACCACGAGGTTGCAGGTTCGATCCCTGGCCTTGCTCAGTGGGTGAAGGATCTGGAGTTGCCATGAGCTATGGTGTAGGTTGCAGACACAGCTCAGATCCCGAGTTGCTGTGGCTCTGACATACGCCGGCGGCTACAGCTCCCATTAGACCCCTAGCCTGGGAACCTCCATATGTTGCGGGAGCGGCCCTAGAAAAGACACACACACACACACACACACGCACACACACACACACAAAGCAGGTATTCTCATATCTTTTCATAAGATTATAAATTCTTTTTTGGGTGTGTCTTTTTAGGGCCATACCCTCGGCATAAGGACATTCCCAGGCTAGGGGTCCAATCGGAGCTGTAGCCGCCAGCCTATGCTAGGGCCACAGCAACACCAGATCCAAGCCACATCTGCGACCTACACCACAGCTCATGGCAACACCGGATCCTTAACCCACTGAGTGAGGCCAGGGATCAACTACAACCTCAAGGTTAGTAGTCAGATTAGTTTCCGCTGAGCCACTATGGGAACTCACAGAATGGCCATGATTAACAAGTCAACAAATAGCAAATGCTGGAAAGGGTGTGGAGAAAAGGGAACCCTCCTGCACTGTTGGGAATGTAAACTGATACAACCACTATGGGAAACATATGGAGGTACCTCAGAAAACCAACTATAGAACTACCATATGACCCAGCAATCCCACTCCTGGGCATATACCCAGACAAAACTTTCATTGAAAACGATACATGCAAGTCTATGTTCACTGCAGCACTATTCACAGTAGCCAGGACATGGAAACAACCTAAATGTCCTCTGACAGATGAATGGATTAAGAAGATGTGGTATAGGTCTGTAGTATAGATGTGGTATATACACAATGGAATACTACTCAGTCATAAAAAAGGCACAAAATGCATTTGCAGCAACATGGATAGAACTAGAGATTCTCATACTAAGTGAAGTAAGTCAGAAAGAGAAAGACAAATACCATATGATATTACTTATATCTGGAAATTAATATATGGCACAAACCTATCTATATATAAAAAAAAAAAACCTGGGGAAATGGAGAACAGATTTGTGGTTGCCAACGGGGTGGAGGAGTGGATGGACTGGGAGTTTGGGGTTAGTAGATATAAACTACTGCATTTGGAGTGGATAAGCAATGAGATGCTGCTGTATAGCACAGGGAACTATATCCAGTCACTTGTGATGGAACAAGATGGAGGATAATGTGAAAAAAGAATATATATACACATGTATGACAGGGTCACTTTGCTGTACAACAGAAATTGACAGAACATTGTAAATCAACTATAATTTTAAAAAATAAATTAAAAAATAAAGCCAATGAAGAAGAAAACAAAACAAAACAAAAAAACACACATGCTTTTGGGAGGCCCCTGATAGCTGAGTAGGTTAAGTATCCAGTGTAGTCACTGCTGTGGCTCAGGTCACTGCTGTTACACAGGTTCTATCCCTGGCCTGGGAGCTTTCGCATGCTACAGGCATGGCCAAAAAGAAAAAAAATAAAATAGGAGTTCCTGCTGCGGCACAGCGAGTTAAGAATCTGAATGCTTAGTAGCTCAGGTCACTGCAGAGGTGTGTGTTTGATCCCCAGCCCAGCGCAGTTGGTTAAAGGATCCAGCGTTGCCACAGTGGCAGCTGAGCTTCAGCCCCTGGCTCGGGAACTTCCACAGGCTATGGGTTCAGCCATAAAAAAAATAAAAAAATCATACACGCTTTTTGTTTTTTACCACATCCATGGCATACAGGAGTTCCCAGGCCAGGGATGGAACCCACACCACCACAGTAGCGATTGTGCCACAGCAGTGACAATGCTGGATCTTTAACCCACTGAGCCACCAGGGAACTCCTAAAACATATATGCTTTTGATCCAGTGTTTCACTGTTAGGAACTTATTACACAGAAACAGTTGCGTACACATGCAAAAATAAATGTACACATACAAAATGTTTCCTGAAGCAATTTCCATATTAACAAATACTAGCCACAACTTATACAATCATATAATAAAAAATGATGAAATAAAAATAATGGCACAACCATATAATAAAACACTAAATAGCCATCAAAAAATAATACAACTCTAGATATACTAACATGAAAGGATGGAAAAGATATACTGTTAGGTTAAAAAAGACGTTAAAAGCAGTGTATACATAATGATAAGAGTTTTTGCAAGCAAATCATAGATAAACACATATATCATTTTTAGCAATTGCACAGAAAAAGTCTAGAGTCTTATCCACCAAACGATCTTGGGGGTGGGATTATAGTGATCCTTCACATTCTACTGAACACACTTTTGTTACCTTTGATGCTTTTATATTGTTATTTTTACCTTTGGAGTATTTACAATGAAGACAAGTTTTTTTTTTGTTTTTTTGGTCTTTTTAGGGACACACCTGTGGCATATGGAGGTTCTGAGGCTAGGGGTTGAATCGGAGCTACAGCTGCTGGCCTACACCACAGCCACGCCAGATCTGAGCCTCATCTGCGACCTACACCACAGCTCACGGCAACACTGGATCCTTAACCCACTGAGTGAGGCCAGGGATCGAACCTGCATCTTCATGGATACCAGTCAGATTCTGCTGAGCCACAACTGGAACTCCTAAAGATAAATCTTAAAAGAAAAAAGTAGTGACTCTTACCAATTACACAGCACGTTTCTACACGATACTTATCAATCTCACAGAGGTTGTGAGCCAGATAACTCAACTCAGATTTCATGCTCTGAAAGAAAAGAACGATGATCTAAGCATGAAAAAGGAACCCCTAAATTATTTTTCTTGTAACTAATGCTACTAGGTGATAATTCAAACTAGCAGGTTAAGGCACAAAAGAACTTAAGTCCAAGCAAAGGACATAGCTCACCCTGACGTAAAGAAGGTTGGAGAATGTGTCCATATTTTCAATCCTATAAGGGTCTTGTTTCCTTAGCTCATTAAAAATAGAGAGGGCTTTGTCAATATCTGCAGAAAGAAGACAGAGAGCTCAGAAAACAACACAGTGTGACCTTCAGGGTTTGATGGTATTTCATTACCCTTATTCACTCACCTCTGATATTGTGATAGGCAACTGCAATTTGGGAAACAATATATGAGCTCTTAGAGAAGCCCACGTCAATGAGATTCTGATACTTTTGCAGGGCCTCCTCTATCAACTGCAACTCTGTGTATATATGAGCCAGAAAAAACTCTTTCATCCAGGTGTCTGGCAAAGACAGGAACTTCAGCTGGCAGCAGGAGAGAGAGGGACACACTTAATACACTTTGACCTCTCTCCCAAATGAACATCAAGGAACTATACTGCTTACAAGAATTTATCACCAAACCTTTATTAGAGCACCTAATAATGAACACAGGGCAGTTCAATTAAGTGACTAGGACTTACAAGCACAACAGGAAGAATGGTCTAGCTGGGGATAGCTTCAAAGAAAACAGGGGATTTGAGGTGAGTCTTAGAGGATGGGTAGAAACTGAATAGACAAGAAAGAGGAAGAGAAAAAAGATAACATTCTAGGTAAGGGCAACAAAAGCAGAAGAAAAAGCCATGATGAGTGTGGGTGAATAGGATGAGGCAACTAACTTGGTCTGAGGGCAGCTAGGTGTTGGGAAGTGGTGGAAAAATAAGACTAAACTGATAGGGTGGGTCCTATGCTGCAACAGGAAATAGGATACAATAGGAAATCACTGCAATTTTTGACAAGAGAAAGATATGGTGCTTTAATAATAAGTTTGGAAATAGTATGTAGGATGGCTTGGAAATGGGAGTATAAAAATGGGAAAACTAGACAGATTATTTAAAAGTAATCCAAATTTGAGATTGTAACTTAGATGGCAAAGGAAGCCAAGACAAAGAGATGGCGACAAGAAGGAAACTATGGCAAAGCCTGATGACTGACTAGGTAAAAGGAGATAAGAGAAAGGGAAGAGATGACCAATGACTCTGAGGGGTCAAGACTGGGTATTTTGAGAAATAGTGATAGTAGGAGCTCCCGTTGTGGCGCAGTGGTTAATGAATCCGACTAGGAACCATGAGGTTGTGGGTTCAATCCCTGGCCTTGCTCAGTGGGTTAAGGATCCAGTGTTGCCGTGAGCTGTGGTGTAAGTTGGGGACACGGCTAGGATCCGGTGTTGCTGTGGCTCTGGCGTAGGCTGGCAGCAACAGCTCCAATTAGACCCCTAGCCTGGGAACCTCCATATGCCACGGGAAGCAGCCCAAGAAAAAAAAAAAGAAAAAAAGAGAGAGAGAAATAGTGATACTAATGAGAGTCCACCAAGTTCAGGGGAAACAAGAGAATTTAGAAGGCAAAATGAGAAACTTGGTTTTACATATTTTGAGTTTAGAGATAAGACAAACTTTCAATGGAAGTCTAATAGGCAGTTAGAGATAGGTGAACACATATATGCCAAGAGTAAGATTTCAGATACAGATTTAATAGCATGTACATTATCGGAGCAAATCAACTAGGCTTTGGTCCTTTAGAGCCAACGAAAGGAAGTGTGCTTTTGCTTCTATGAACTATTGAATAACAGCGATATAAACTCTGCAGACAGTGTCCTCCAACAATGACTAACAACACAACTGCAGTTTATAATGCAATTTCACATACATTATTTCATTAAGTAACATATCTCAAAATCTTTACAGGTCCTATGACAACTCAGAAGAGACATTAAAAATGCTTTTAGGAGTTCCCGTCGTGACGCAGTGGTTAACGAATCCGACTAGGAACCATGAGGTTGCGGGTTCGGTCCCTGCCCTTGCTCAGTGGGTTAATGATCCGGGGTTGCCATGAGCTGTGGTGTAGGTTGCAGACACGGCTCAGATCCCGAGTTGCTGTGGCTCTGGCGTAGGCCGGTGGCTACAGCTCTGATTCAACCCCTAGCCTGGGAACCTCCATATGCCGCGGGAGCGGCGCAAGAACAAAAACAACAACAACAACAACAAAAAAGACAAAAAGACAAAAAAAAATGCTTTTAATACAATTTTTCATACCAAAGAAATCTTTCTTATAGCATCCTTGGAATTAGGAGAGAAACTATAATAGCATTCAGTCTATAAAAGAAGTTATAGGAAAACTTGAATGTGAAAACATGAAAAGATATTCTAATACATTTGGATAGAAATCCAATAGCAACTACTAGGCAAGAACCAGACATTAGCCTTTCAAATAAAGACCTAAATCCCAACAGTGAAAGAAGCTAGAGAAGTAGCAAAGAGTTAGTTATTAAGGATGGTTTAGCAAAACTCATACTCCCCCGACCCATTATTTAAAAAACTACATAATACTTGAAACAGAAGATTTTTAACATAGCTCATCTCAATTTACCATCTCTTTGTCTGTAATCAAGTTACAGAGTTCTAGCCAGGCTCCCCAGTGCAAAGGCAAAACATGAGTAGCCTCCACAAACACATCAATGGCCTCTTTCACCAAGTCCAGCTTTCGAAGCACCACACCATACCTAGGAAAGAAGGGAACAATCACAGAAGTCAAAACATCTCCCCTCTACTCAGAAGACTATCCTATAGAAGTTCCAAATTACTCTAACACTTACAGATAAAGGCCAAACCCATCAAGTTCCCGAGCCTGGTGTTTTTTGCTGAGTTCCACTCTCAATTCTCTAAGAGCCTCATTTTTCACTTGACCTTTCTCCAGGGGGCCTAGGAAAGAAACAGAGTTTCTGATCTAAGGGCAGACTGCTGCTTTTCATTTCATAGGCCTAGAAATTCCCTTCGGCATCAACCAGTTACTCCTGGAACTTCCAGCCAACACAAGTGGCCAATGACATCTTACACCATCCATTTACTTTATTCCAGAAACTGCAACTGATAATTGGTCTGCAGTCATATTTTGTTAGGCCCACATAGATTTTTTAAAATTTTGAATTAGGAGTTCCCTTGTGGCATAGGGTTAAGAATCCAGTGGTGTCACTGCAGCAGCTCAGGTCGCTGCTGTGGTGCAGGTTCAATCCTGGGCCACAGAACTTCCACATGCCACAAGCATGGCCAAAAAAAAAAACACAACCCAAAAAACTGAATTATCAATATTTAAAAATCAGGAGTTCCTGTTGTGACTCAGCAGAAACGAATATGACTAGCATCCATAAGGACACAGGTTCGATCCCTGGCCTCACTCAGTGGGTTAAGCATCTGGCGTTGCCATGAGTTGTGGTATACGTTTAGCTTCAGCTCAGATCTGGTGGTACTATGGCTGTGGCGCAGGCTGGTGGCTACAGCTCCTGATTTGACCCCTACCCTAGGAACCTCCATATGCCATAGTTGTGGCCCTAAAAAAAAGACAAAAAAAGATTTAAAAATCAGGAGTTCCCATCACGGGTCAGTGGTAATGAACCCAACTAGTATCCATGAGGACAAGGGTTTGATCCCAGGCCTCACTTAGTGGGTTAAGGATTTGGCATTGCCATGAGCTGTGGTACAGGTCGCAGATAAGGCTTGGATCTGGTGTTGCTGTGGCTTTGAAACCTAGCCCAGGAACTTCCATATGCCTCGGGGGCAGCCCTAAAAAGACAAAAAAAAAAGAAAAGTCAGAAGCCCTGGAGTTCTCTGGTAGCTCAGCAGGTTAATGATCCAGCGTTGTCACTGCTGTGGCTCGGGTCACTGCTGTGGCTAGAGTTTGATCCCTGGCCCCAGAACTTTCACATGCCTCAAGCACAGAAAAAAAAAAGGAAAAATTTGGAGTTCCCATCATAGCGCAGTGGTTAACGAATCCGACTAGGAACAATGAGGTTGAGGGTTCGGTCCCTGCCCTTGCTCAGTGGGTTGACAATCCGGCGTTGCCGTGAGCTGTGATGTAGGTTGCAGACGCGGCTCAGATCCCGCATTGCTGTGGCTCTGGTGTAGGCCGGTGGCTACAGCTCTGATTCGACCCCTAGCCTGGGAACCTCCATTCGCCGCGGGAGCGGCCCAAAGAAATAGCAAAAAGACCAAAAAAAAAAAAAAGAAAAGAAAAATTTGAAGCCTCAACTAAATATCGAAATATTCAGATTCAAGGTGCAGGAAACAGGGTAGGGCTAGGGAAGAAAGCCCTGGACAACAGCAGGCCCATATTCCCACAAGGCAGCCTTCAGAGGGAACCAGGTGACAACAGAGAGTTGTGCTCTACAATTTGCAGACTCTAACTAAGCTCACTTCCCACATTTATAATACCTGCCTGGGTCCTATAGGCATTTGAGTTTGCAACCCCTGCTTTAGTCTAGAGGTAAGAGAAAGAAATTCATACCTAGGCTGTCAACTGTTTCATCATCCTTCTTCTTTTCTCCAGACTGTAAGAGAAATCAATAAATAGGTCTTTTTTTAGTTTATTCTGAAACCCGTTCTAAAACTAGCGGTCTGATTTGACCTAAAGGGCCCAAGTCCAACCAAAATGATATCTGTGGGAGTTTTCTTGTGATGCAGTGGGTTAAGGATTCAACATTTGCTATTGATCACTAATATTTTTTTTCTTTTTAGCAGCTACAGGCCTACACCACAGCCACTACAACACTAGATTTGAGCTGTGTCTGTGACCTACACCGCAGCTCTCAGTAACACTTGATCCTTAACCCACTGAAAAGGCCAGGGATCAAACCCACATCTCAAGGATACTAGGTGGGTTCTTATCACACTGAGCCAAAACGGGAACTCCTATTGACCACTAATTTTAAACAACTATTTAGGGCTCCCACTGGTCAAATCTGGAGTAATTTGAGTACCAAAATGATAAATATAGTAATGAATGCAAAAATACAGGAATCCTTAAGTTCATACTGATAATAGATAAATATATAAATAAAAGAAAGAGAAGACAAGCTCCTGCTTAGGGTAGAATTTACTGCTCAAAGGACTGCAGGAATGCTAAATCATTCTACAACATTATAATAAAGAACACTTCAGGAAAAAATTAACAATGAATTTCTTAACTAATGGATATTAAGAAATGGTTATTGACATTGTTTTGGCTATTACAAAAAATACATCAATGAACACCCCTGTACATATATCCTTGTGCATACATTGAAATATTTCTATTGGAGTGAGCTCCCATTGTGGCTCAGTGGAAACAAATCCGACTAGTATCCATGAGGACACGTGTTCAATCCCTGGCCTCCCTCAGTGGGTTAAGGATCAGATGTTGCTGTGAGCTGTGGTGTAGGTCTCAGATGCAACTTGGATCCTGTGTTGCTGTGGCTGTAGTGTAGGCCCGTAGCTGTAGCTCCGATTTGACCCCTAGCCTGGGAACTTCCATATGCTGCGGGTGTGGCCCTAAAAAGACAACAACAAAAAAAATTAAGAAGAATTGTTTGGAGTTCCCACTATGAGTTAAGGATCTGACCGCTGCTGCAGCGCCTTTGGTCAAAAGTGAAGGCCTGGGTTTGGTCCCTGGCGCAGAGGATTAAGGATCTGGCATTGCCACAGCTGTGATGTAGGTGACAGCTGTGGCATAGGTTGCAGCTCTGGCTTGAATTCAATCCCTGGCCTAGGAACTTCTACATGCTGAGAGTGTAGCTAAAAAAGAAAAAAAAAAAAGAATTATTTGGTCATAGTATTTCAAATTAACATAATCTGCCAAAATTGACTTCTAAAATGGCTGTATGAACTTCTATTCCTGAAACAGAGGGTCTTTTGCCCCACACCTCTGTCAATAAAGAATATCCTCATTATTTTTATATTTTCTCATACCATCATTGTTTACTTTTCTTATGATATTTTCTTTATTATTGTTAAATATTTATAAAGTACCTTCACCAAGTAGACTACTGCTAAGCTATTTAAAAGATTAAACATTTTCCACTCAGCTAACAAATGTGAATGCTTCCCTGATAACAGAAGGACATCTTAAAATTGCCCTCACCAGGTATCTAGAATACATGTACAGGAAATAGGCTTTCTTGCTATTGCAGCCATGTAGGAAATGTGCTGCCCGATCATATTCTTTAACATCAAAGTAGGCCTTGGCTAGAGTGTAAGCATCCATATCCTGGGCATCCTCCTAAAAAAGAGACAAGTTTATGTAATTGGTTGAGAACAGGACAACAAAAGTTCAATTCCAAGAAGCATATTCATTAATTTCAAGATGTAAGAAAAAATTATTTTCTTCCTTCCCAAAACCCGATATTATTTATTTATTTATCAAGTAAGGTCACAGAAATTTTTTTTCTTTCAAAATAAAAAGTGGGCAAGGAGTTCCTATTATGGCCCAGTGGTTAACAAATCCGACTAGGAACCATGAGGTTGTGGGTTCGATCCCTGGCCTTGCTCAGCGGGTTAAGGATCCGGCGTTGCTGTGGCTCTGGCGTAGGTCAGCGGCTACAGTTCCGATTAGACCCTAGCCTAGGAACCTCCACATGCCATGGGAGTGGCCCAAGAAAAGGCAAAAATAAATAAATAAATAAATAAAAAGTGGGCGAGTTCCCATTGTGGCTCAGTGGTTAAAGAATCCGACTAGGAACCATGAGGTTGCATGTTCGATCCCTGGCCTTGCTCAGTGAGCTAAGGATCTGGCGTTGCCGTGACCTGTGGTGTAGGTCGCAGACGTGGCTCGGATCCCGAGTTGCTGTGGCTGTGATGTAGGCCAGCAGCTACAGCTCTGATTCGACCCCTAACCCGGGAACCTCCATATGCCGAGGGAGCGGCCCAAAGAAATAGCAAAAAGACAATAAATAAATAAATAAAATAAAATAAAAATAAAAGGGGGGGGGGACTTCCTGTTGCAGCTCAGCGGGTTAAGAACCTAACTAGAATCCATGAGGATGTGGATTTGATCCCTGGCCTTGCCCAGTGGGTTAAGGATCCAACATTGCCACAAGCTGCTCTGTAGTTTGCAGAAGTGGCTCAGATCTGGTGTTGCTGTGGCTGGAGTGTAGGCCTGCGGCTGCAGCTCAGATTCCACCCCTCACCCAGGAACTTAAATATGCTGCAGGTGCAGCCATAAAAGGGGGAAAAAAAAAGACATAGAGAAGTTACTTAACTTCACAGAGTATTCACTTGTCTGTAAAATGAGCAAGTAATACAGATTTGATATGAGGAAAAAGTGAAAACGTCATGAAAAATGTCAAGCATTAATACCTGGCATTCCCTTCCTTCTCTAGGCTTTTAAATTTCCACAAAAATACAATATACTGTGCAGTTACTTATAATTTTTGTACTTCGATAAAGTTTTAACATGTTAGTATTACAAAAACAAATAAGACAGTTATAATTCTCTATGTAAAAAAAAATGAAATGATGCACATTTAAGGCAAAAACATACAATCCCCATGAATTCTAGGGATAAGCTGATCAAAATTTTATTTTATTTTATTTTTTTGTCTTTTGTCTTTTTTTTTTTGTCGTTGTCGTTGTTGTTGTTGCTATTTCTTGGGCCGCTCCCGCGGCATATGGAGGTTCCCAGGCTAGGGGTTGAATCGGAGCTGTAGCCACCGGCCTACGCCAGAGCCACAGCAACGCAGGATCTGAGCCGCATCTAAGACCTACACCACAGCTCACGGCAACGCCGGATAGTTACCCCACTGAGCAAGGGCAGGGACCGAACCCTCAACCTCATGGTTCCTAGTCGGATTCGTTAACCACTGCGCCACGACGGGAACTCCAAAACTTTACAGTGCTTCCCTCTTTTTTTTTTTTTTTTTGGTCTTTTGGCCATTTCTTGTGCCGCTCCCGCGGCATATGGAGGTTCCCAGGCTAGGGGTCGAATCGGAGCTGGAGCCACCGGCCTACGCCAGAGCCACAGCAACGCGAGATCCGAGCCACGTCTGCAACCTTCACCACAGCTCAAGGCAATGCCGGATGGTTAACCCACTGAGCAAGGCCAGGGATCGAACCCGCAACCTCATGGTTCTTAATCGGATTCGTTAACCACTGCACCACGACGGGAACTCCTCAAAATTTTAATAATTTCATTCTCCTCATCCTCCTTGCGCATGTATTACCAGCATGAAACTGGAACCAAAACGTATCCAATGTTTTTGTCACTGGATGATCATGTGTCCTAAATATGGCCATTTCAGCTTAGGATTCTAGTGGCCCTTTTCACATCTATTCATCATTTGCTTATTTCTTCTCCTGCCCCTCTGACCTCCAAATACCTTTTGGATTAAATATTTCTTGTTTTTACGTGTAAAGGGAGTGTCAAAAAAAACGGCATCTTCAGGAAAAACAAAATGGATTATGATGAAAATCTTTGACTATTGAGACTATGTAAACGTATGCCGTATATAGTACCTAAAATGTATTCCTCATTTAAATCTCTCAATATCCCTGTAAAGTAAATACTATTATCTGCATTTCACAGATAAGGTATCTTTGTCTCAGGAGGTTAGTAAGTTGTCAAAAGTTACTACTATGGCTGATATTTGAACCTAGAGCTGTCTGAATCCAAAGCTGGTTTCGCACTGTTGTAAAAACCTTTGATTCTTCTCCTTGTTGGGCTCTGAAACCTAAAAGGCTGGAATCTTAAGCAAGGATTGTTTACTAACTCTCTCCAGCTTAACTAAGGACACGACTAAGTCTTTAAAGCTTAGCTAAAACATTTAGATAAAATAGCTTAAAACACCTAGCTCTTTAAAAGCTTGAATTCTCTCTACCCAACATTCCTGCCAGGCAGTATGTTCCCAACTGGTGACAAGGCACTCAGGATCTCTTCTGATGATGGGGAGGACCCGCTGTTAAGATGTCCTTACCTCTGTAATAGGCGGCGGCGGCTGCAGCTCGGACAGAGGCAACGCTGGAAGGGAGAAGGCCAACTCCGCTGACCTGGAACATCCAACCAAATTGAATCAGCTCGAGCTCCCCAAGGCCAAGGATGCCAAGCCCTGTCCTCCCCGGACCCCGACCTCTTACCATTTGCTACTGTGCAGTAGGCCCCGCTCGCGGGTAAGGCCCGCGATAAGTAGCAGCTGCTTTTTAATTTCTCGCAAATTTGAGAAATCGCCACTCGATGACAGGACCGGCATTACAGCAGCCACTGGGACTACAGAGGGGCTCGCAGCCATTTTTGGGTTTCAGCCACTCCAGCCAATCACCAGCGACAATACTAGCCGCCCCGGTTCACCAAAAAAGTCCGCACGTTATTGGCGAACTCTGGCTCCGGAGAAACCAATCACAAGTCGCCCTCCTCATAGCCTCTCTAAGAGGCCTGGAGAGGTGAGACAAATTTATTCTCCGATTGGCCAAGAACTTCTAGGGCGGGAAAGTCAGATCAAGAAAGAGGGGTGAAAGCCAGGATTTCTAGGCGGGGCAGAAAGGAATGAGTGACTAGGAAAAGTGGACAGGGAAGCGCGGTTTGGGAGTAGGGGGCAAGAAAGAGTGCAGAAAGGACAGAGCCCTGCACCTTAAGAGTGACGTGACTGAACGAAAGATGGAATGTACTTAGTGGGCATGCAAAGTGATGTATGTATCTAGCAAAGATATCTGGTAGCCTACAGATTTTTCCTTAAGGAAGTAGGCCGCAGGTGGAGACTTCTTCCTCTTTATCCACCCTCTTCCTTAACCCAGAAGTGGGGAAGATAACTAACATGTATTGAGGGTTTACCTTGTGACAGGTTCTGTACTTCTACAAAATCTGGTTTGACCATTAAAACAGACTTATGATATTGTATCATCCCAATTGTTTGTTTTTTGGAGTTTTTTGTTTTGGTTTGGTTTTTGGTTTGGGTTTTTGGTTTTGGTTTTGGTTTTGGTTTGGTTTTTGGTTTTTTTTTTTTTGGCTTTTTGGGGCCGCACTCGCTGCATATGGAGGTTCCCAGGCTAGGGGTAGAATTGGAGCTGCAGCCGCCAGCCTACATCACAGTCCCAGCAACGCCAGATCCGAGCCGCCTCTGCAATCTACACCACAGCTCAGGGCATCACCAGATCCTTAACCCAATGAGCGAGGCCAGGGATCGAACACACAACCTCATAGTTCCTATTCGGATTCGTTTCCACTGTGCCACGACGGGTACTCCCGCAATTTTACAGATGAAAGTTTAGAGAGTTCAGGTCATTTTCCCAAGGAGAGCATCTAGATTATAACCCAGCTCTGACTCAAAAACCCATGGTTCTTAAACATTACATAAACATTTTTAATCTTGTGTTGTTTTTCACCCTTTCATAGTATCCTTGGGAACGTTTTAAGCCACTTTTGTCATTCTTTGGGTGTTAAATAGAAGTGATTTTAGGTAAAGAATGTTGTTTAGATTAACATCTATTATTAAAGATTGTTTCATAAAGTCAACTTTATTGCACCATACTATGCAGTATATGAAGGCAAAATACTAATTTTTTTCCTGTTTCACAAGTGATACACATTTTATATTTGTTTTAAATTTATAATTTAAAGGGGGTAGGATAAATTAGGAGTTTGGGGTTAACATACACACATTGCTATATATCAAATTGCTAACTGGAGTTCCCAAGTGGCCTGTTGGTTAAGGATCCTGCATTGTCATTCCTGTGGCATGGGTTGGATCCCTGGTCTGAGAATTTGGCATCCTTGGCATGCTGCAGGTGCAGCCAAAAATAAAATAATCAACAAGGACATACTGTACAGCACAGGGAACTCTACTCAATATTCTGTAATAATCTACATGGGGAAAGAATCTGAAAAAGAATAAATGTATGTATATGTATAACTTTGCTGTTTACCTGAAACTACCACAACATTGTAAATCAACTACACTCCAACATAAAATAAAAATTAAATTTAAAAAAAGAAAAAAATTATTCAGCACTCATATCAGCTATAAAATAGCTTTTGTGGCTCAACGGGATCAGCAGTGTCTCTGGAGCACCAGAACCCAGGTTTGATCCCCAGCCTGGCACAGTGGGTTAAGAATCCAGCGTTGCCACAGCTGTGGCATAGGCAGCAACTGCCCCCTGGAATCTGATCCCTCACCAGGAAACTTCCATATTCTGTGGGGCAGCCAAAAAAGAAAAACATAAAATGAGATACATCTAAGAGTTCCCGTGTTGAGGATCTCGTGTTGCCATAGCTCTGGTATAGGTCTCAGCTGCAGCTCAGATTCCATCCCTGGCCTGGGAATTTCCATATGCTGCTGGCATAGCCAAAAAGATGAGTAAAAAAAAAAAAATTTAAATAAGTAAATAAATGAAATAAGATACATCTTGACTATCAAAAAAACTATTTAGAGAGAAGATGATCTGTGTTTCTTAAATTAACTCATGAGTTATATTTTTAATTTATCCTTTCAGAACTTCAAGTGGCATTTACTGTTTACAGGGTTGGGTTTGTGTGTGTGTGTGTGTGTGTGTGTGTGTGTGTGTGTTTTGTCTTTTGTCTTTTCAGGGCCACACCCGCAGCATATGGAGGTTCCCAGGCTAGGGGTCTAATTGGAGCAGCAGCTGTCAGACTAAGCCACAGCCACAGCAACCCAGGATCCAAGCCACATCTGCAACCTACACCACAGCTCATGGCAATGCCAGATCTTTAACCCACTGAGCAAGGCCAGGGATTGAACCTGTGTCCTCATGGAGTCTAGTCAGATTGGTTTCCTCTGAGCTACGATGGGAACTCCCTGCCTAGAGACATTAACTATTATCATCGTGGGTAAATTTTTAATGTATATGTGACAGAATAAAGCACTACAACAGTCAGAACCAACAGAGAGGCTTCCAGTGTTCAACTGAGTAAAACAGCTGACCCTTGAACGATGTGGGTTAGAACTGTGCAGATTCACTTACATGCAGATTTTTCTTCATAAATACATATATGTACTCTAAATGTATTTTCTCTTCCTTTCTTTTTCTTTCTTATTTGGGGAGGGGGGTGCGCACACAGCATGTGGAAGTTCCCAGGCTAGGGATCAAACCCAAGCCACAGGAGGAACAACATTGGATCCTTAATCTCTGGGCCGCCACGGAACTCTTTCTCTTCCTTTCTTAATATTTTTCTCCAGTTTACTTTATTGTAAGTATACACTATATAGTGCCTAAAACACACAAAATATTGTTAATTGACTGCTTATGTTACAGGTTAAACGTCAGTTAAGAGTAGGTTATTAGGAGTTCCTATTGTGGCTTAGGAGGTTGCAAACCCGACTAGCATCCATGAGGACAAGGGTTCAATCCCTGGCCTTGTTCAGTGGGTTAAAGGATCCAGTGTCATTGTGAGCTGTGGTGTAAGTCACAGACATGGCCCGGATACAGCACTGCTGTGGGGCTCTGGCATAGATAGGCTGGCAGCTGCAGCTCCGATTTGACTCCTAGCTTGGGGACCTCCATACGCCACAGGTGGGGCCCTTTAAAAAAAAATTTTAAAAGGTAGGTAATTAGTAGTTAAGTATTGAGGAACGCAAAAGTTATACTTGTATTTTCTACTGAGGGGTTGGCACCCCTAACCCCCATGTTATTCAGAGGTCAGCTGTACACTGTTTCATGTTCATCTGACCACCAGGAACCACCTCACATTCATTCTTTCATTCAGTCAAGACTCAAAACTGTTTCCTTTTTTCCAGAAACTATTTAAATAATTACCTTATTTGTCAAATGTTTTAAAAAATGAAAGCCACAATCACCACCTTTAATGATGCAGAACTTTGTGAACCCCTGATCTCTGCTTCCTTGACCTTCCAACACCACCAATGTCAGCCTGGTTCAAAGGCGTTTTATTTCTGAACTGACCTTAGGCCTCCTTTTACCTTTCCTCTCACTCCAGAGGAAGAATGCTGATAATAATGAGTTCTTTATCCTAAGGCAGTCGAGTGGAGAGCTATAGATTGTGGACTCTAAGCCATATTACCTAGGTTTAAACCCTAACTCCACTATTACCAGTATTCCCAAGATCTTGGAAATATCATTTATTCTATTTCCTTGAGATCGCTCATTGATAAAATGAGGGTAATAATAATTCCTACTACTCAGTTGGATTAGAACTGAATGAAATAATTCGTATAATATATTTAGAGCAATTGTTAACAGAATCAGCACTGGATACATGTAAGCTATTCTTGAACACTTACTCTCTGCTGGGATCTTTACATATAAGATCACTAATTTGCATTTAACAGATATGATAACTTATATAAGTGTGCCCATATATAACATACAGTATATAAGAACAATTTAAGGAATACTAAAAGAGGAGTTCCCATCATAGTTCAGTGGTTAAAGAACCTGACTAGTAACCGTGAGGTTGCGGGTTTGATCCCTGGCCCCACTCAGCAGGTTAAGGATCTGGCACTGCTGTGAGCTGTGATGTAGGTCGCAGACGCGGCTCAGATCTCTGCGTTGCTGTGGCTCTGGCGTAGGCCGGTGGCTACAGCTCTGATTTGACTCCTAGCCCAGGAACCTCCATATGCCTCAGGTGCGGCCCTAAAAAGACAAAAGACTCCCCCCAAGAAAAAAAGAATACTAGAAGAGTACCTTGACTTTGACTCACTACTCAGATTAAGAAATAGAACATTACCAGATCTTTATTTTTTTAACCAGTTCTTTATTTTTTATTTTATTTATTTATTTATTTTGCGACCTATTTCTTTCTGCGACCTACACTACAGCTCACGGCAACACCAGATCCTTAATCCGCTGAGCGAGGCCAGGGTTTAAATCCACGACCTCAAGGTTCCTAGTCAGACTCATTTCCGCTGCACCACGACAGGAACTGCCTCCCACCCCCAATTTTTTTTTAAACCAGACATTTATTGCATGACTAATTGCTGAAATCCACAAGATGAACCGAATGCTGCAACAGCTGCCCTCTTGGGTTTAGGTATTGTTCCTTTAAAGAACATGCAACATATAATTTTTTAGGTGCCTCAGTCACCAGTTATAGTATTTCCTCTTTTAGCCTTAGCACCCCAGTCATACTCTCTCTTCTGCTTGGCCGAGTAACCACATTTGTCACAGATGGACTTCTGAAGGTGGCACAGTGTGTATGCATTACTGCGACACTTTCCCAATGATGACGTCGCCATCCTCACCTCTTTTGTGGCCAAGACCAAAGAGATTATCAGTTCTTTAGAAGCCCCTCCAGCAAAAGTCTGCTTCCTCCTTCCATCTTTTCCCTTTGCCTTTTCTCCTTTCCTTTCTTCTTTTTTGTACATTCTTTCTTTCATTCTGCTCTGTTTATTTACTTATTTATTTAGGTTGCACTGGCAGCACATGGAAGTTGCCAGGCCAGGGATCCAACCTGAGCCACAGCAGTCACCAGAGCTGCTACAGGGACGATGCCAGATCCTTAACTTGCTATGCCACAACATAACTCTATTCTGTTCCTTTTAAAGAATTTTTTTTTTCTTTCTGCACTCTGCCATTTCACAGCTATGAAACCTAGAGCAAGATACTTAATTCTTATGGACTTCAGTATCCTTATCTATAAAATAGGAATAATAAGAAAAATACCAACCTTAAATGGTTGTGGTGAGATTTAATAAGACGATATTTGCGCAAGGGTTAAATGAGATAATCATTTATGTGAAATCTTTGGCACAGACCTTGGCATACGGTTGGAAGTCAATAAGTCAGGCCCGCACCCTTGGCATATGGAGAATCCCAGGCTAGGGGTCAAATTGGAGATACAGCTGCTGGCCTACACCACAGCCACAGCAACAGCAATGAGAGATCCGAGCCGTGTCTGTGACCTACACCTCAGCTCACGGCGGCAATGCCAGATGGCTGACCCACTGAGCGAGGCCAGGGATCAAACCCGCTTTCTCATGGATACTAGTCAGATTCATTTCCGCTGTGCTATGACAGGAATGCCCGGTATTTTTATTATTATTTAAAAATCATTTCTTCTCCAATAGAAGAACTTTGTAGTATAATGGAAAAAGACCTGAACTTTGGAATCAGAAAGACCTACCAGCAGTGGCTAGTCACTAAACCTCTTCATATGTGAAATGAGGGTGCTAATACAGATGGTCTGTCACTGAGCACAAAGGGCTGCTCTAAGGATCAGAGGAAATGATACACAAAGTACCCAGTAATAAACTCTTTCCCTTCCTCCCTCCTTTCCTTCCTCTTTCTCTGGTAGAGTAAGTTTTCTTCCCAACAAAGATATTAAAAGCAGCTGTGTGCTTGTGCAATTTCTCTTGAATTCTGGATTCAGTTCAGCAAGTGTTTATCAAGCATCCACTAGGTGGCGAAAAGCACTTTCCTGGCAGGTGTGCTGTTAAGCGGAGGATACTAACCCTGTCAGAAAATGAAGTGCTAGGGTCATCTACACTCCTGGGTCTGGGCCCTGGAATAATTTTTATTTTATTTATTTATTTATTATTTTTTTGTCTTTTTGCTATTTCTTGGGCCGCTCCTGCGGCATATGGAAGTTCCCAGGCTAGGGGTCGAATCGGAGCTGTAGCCGCCAGCCTACGCCAGAGCCACAGCAACGCGGGATCCGAGCCGCGTCTGCAACCTACACCACAGCTCACGGCAACGCCGGATCGTTAACCCACTGAGCAAGGGCAGGAACCGAACCCGCAACCTCATGGTTCCTAGTCGGATTCGTTAACCACTGCGCCACGACGGGAACTCCCGTAATTTTTAAACAATTGTTTAAAAAGAAGGAAAATAAATTCCCTTGTGGTGCAGCAGGTTAAGGATCCAGTGACGTCAGTGCAGCAGCTCAGGTCACTGCTGTGGCTCGGCTTTAATCCCTGGCCCAGGAACCTCCCAGGACCAGCCAAAAAAAATTTTTTTTAATTAAAAAAAAAAAAAGTCCTCTGTACCTGGACTCCCAGGGGAATTTCCTGAGAAGCAGTCAGCTCTTCTGTGCCAAAGCCAGGGGAATAGCATCTCTGGCCAGAAGGCGATGGCTACATTGATTAGATCAATAAATGGGAACCCCTTGAGCCTCCTGTGGTGGAAGGGAGGTGAGTGATGACCTGGTGGAAGGGACAGAGTGGAATGCCCTGGCTAGTGCTCTAACTAAACAACTAATTGCTGTGTGTCCCTGGCCAAGTTATAGTACTTCCCTGGGTCTAGTTTATTGAATCAGATTTTTTTTTATTATTCCATATTTAGCAAAATTAATTGATTGGGGAGAATAACCACTGTAGACTTCATGGTTTGGAATACAGTGTATCATTGTACAGAGAAAGTTTAGAAATGTGTACAGTAAAAAAAAAAATGAAAGAAAAAAAGAAAAAAAAAGAAGTTGCTAAATACAACTTTAGGCCCTAACCCCAAGCTTTTCACACACATCGACTTCAGTAATAACTTTATCCAGTCCTGTGCTCTCCCAACTTTCTCCAGCTGCCCTAGGGGGTTGTACTACAGTGAAGTTTGACACACCCGAGGCCTTTCCCAGAAAAAAACCCCCATTGCCTTCTCCTGCTGTGATCCCAGCTCTGGTAGACAAATGGAGCCATTTCCTCCCTCCCAGCTCCTCAAATTGCCTAAGCAGAAGAGCTGTTGCTCAAAAGCTGGATGGTCCAGGAATGGGAGGATTGTGGCCGTCCCAGAGCTAAGGAAGGGTGAGGGCTGACTACCTCCAGGAAGAGTCTATTACATTTAAGCTCAGTGAGGGAGTTCCCTTGTGGCCCAGTGGGTGAAGGATCCAGCACTGTCATTGCAGCTGCTGTGGAGCAGGTTCAGTCCCTGGCCTGGGTACTTCCATATGCTGAAGGCGCAGACAAAACAAAAAACAAACAAAACCAATGAGGAAGGGAAAAAATCAATGCCCATCGGCGTTTCAGCCCTACTCATAGTTGCCGCCATTTGATTCTCCGTTGGGGCTGTCCTGTGCACTGCGTGATGGTTCACATGCCTCACCACTGGCCTCTGATCCCAGTAGAATGGCCCCAGTTCCCAGCTGTGACAACCAAAAATGTTTCAGATCAAATGGTGTCTTATGAGGCAGAATCCCTCCTAGTTGAGAATCGCTGGTTTGCGGCCACTAATAGTTTGGGGCAATGGTCTATATAGAATAGACTCCTGGGGACCTTCAGGGTCCACCTGCCCTGAAAGCCCATTTTACAATGCTTGGGAGTTGGGGGAAGGCCCTTAAAACAAGGAAACTGTCAGCTCTCCCTTGCTGAGTAGGAAAAGCTTAAGAGGGTCACAAAGAAAAGGGAAGGGAGCAAATGCAGAGTTGAAACCCTCATAGTTAGCACTGGAGTGTGAGGTGTGGTTTATTTTGATCTCTACCTAAAGATAAAGAAACCGAGGCTCAGGGAGTTCCCTCATGGCTCAGAAGGTTAAGGATCCAGTGTTATCACTGATGTGGCTCAGGTTACAGCTGTGGCATGGGTTCAGTCCCTGGCCTGCGAACTACCCCATGCTGCAGGTGCAGCCAAAAAAAAACTGAGGCTCAGATGTTAAGTAACTTGCCTAACGTCAAACACCTAGGAAGTGATAGAAATGGATTCAAATTCAAGACTATCTCCAAAGCCTTATGCTGCTACTTTGGGACTCCTGGAACTATTCATTTATCCCATCCATTCATTTAACACCTACCTAGTTCCCACCATGTGCCAAGCTCTGGGAATTGTGTGATGAGTGAGACAGTCAATCCCTATATTCACAGACCTTGTCATCTAGTGGAGGATAAAAACAACAAAGAATCACACAAGGGATTAGTTAACAACAATTAGGATAAGAGCAGTGAAGGAAAAGCTTAGGGAACTAGGTCTGTGCTAGACTATGGGCAAAGATGGCTATGAGTCCTTCCATCCCTGGATACCTGCCCTTTTGCAAGGTGACTCTGAAGAAGTGAGTCTATTTCTCTGCCTTTCAGTTTGGGCTGGACCTATACTTTCTTTAACCAACAGAAGGCAGGAGAAGTGACTTTTATTCACTAGAATAAATAGAAGTATTATGTGACTTTTGCACCTCAGCATCTGCTGAGTGACCTTGCAGCTTCTACTCCCACCCTGTTGCTGCCCTGAAGCCACCATGAAGGAAGACCCAAGTTAGCCTTTTAGATGTCCCAGGCATTCCACCTGTCTCAGCAGTTCCTGCCATTTTGGCTGAGGCTCCATACATATAATCAAGGCTATCCAGGAACAGCTAGCAGCCGATAATGCAACAATATACTACAGCCTGCAGAGGTCACCCAGGCAAGACTGAGCCCAGCCAAAACTGCAGAATCATGAGCAAGTGGCTAAGGGCAGTTTGTTGCCCAAAGACAGAAAACCAACTGAAGGCCCCAACCTGATGTGGGAGTAGGGATTAGGTCAAAGGAGTCTTCCCTGAAAACAAAGGTTCAAGCTACGACCTGGAGAATAAGTGGGAGTCAGATTGGTAGAGCATGGGGGTAGAGTATCCAGGTGGCAGAGACAATTGTGTGAAGGCCTTGAGCTAAAAATGAACTGGGAAGAGCAGCACAAGTTGGCCTAAAGAAAGAGGCCAGCCCAGCATTGCAGGCAAAGACCAGTGAGTGGACTGCTTTACTTACTACCCCCCCAACCTCCATCTCCATCCCCCACTGACCTCTTTTTTTTGGCCCTACCCTTGGCATGTGATGTTCCTAGATCAGGGATTGAACCCATTTCACAGCAGTGAGGACACCAGATCCTTAACCCACTGAGCCACCAGGGAACTCCCAGACTGACCTTTTATCACATTCTGGATACATCCATGGGCTGTGTCAGGCATATAAACTTTATCTACTTTGTATGTCAAAGACTTAAAAAGTCGAATATACAGATAGACATTAACCGGCCTCCCAGAAGCTTGAGAAAGCTTGAGTCACAGTCTTCTGGGATGGATGACATGAAGATGACAAGGCAGCCTGAGTACAGGGTAAAAAAAATGTATTTTTAATAGCTGTGATGACCATCTAAGCTATTATGGCCCCATCTTCACTGATCTAAGCTCATATTTAAATGGAAATTTACTTGAAAAGCCCTTTCTTTGCATAATGGAAAAGCAGGCTTGTCCAATTCCATTTCCCCAAGGTAATAGCTCCAGGATATAATGGGAGGCCTCACTACCAGCCCTGCCCATCGGGGGTTCAGAGCCTGGGTACCCTCCTCAGTGTTCTTCATCTGTATTACTCAATAAGGTCTCCCTAAGGATGCATCACCTCCAAGGTCACTGCTGAGAACTGTTAGGAAGACAGAGAATTGATCTGGCTGACATCACTGTGCTGCTCATTCTCTTCACAATGTGGAAGATGATCTAGTGGGAGCTCCTTTCTGTAGGGGCAACAAGTTAAGCCTGATCACAGCAGGCTTCCCATCAGGCAGGCTGCCCCCAGGACAATTACAGGATCCCACACCCAGGTCATCCATTGCTTTGAATCTGGGCAGGCTGGGTGTGGCTCTGTCCTTTTCTAAGCTGGCGACTTCTACTTTCTCTCCTGTCCAAAGAGGGTGCCACTGCTAAGCACTCCCAAAGAGGGGGTCATTCACGTTTTGTTGTTTTTTTTTAAAGAACGAGATCCCAGAAGTTCCCATCATGGCTCAGGGGAACTAATCTGATTAGTATCCATAAGGACGCAGGTTCGATCCCTGGCCTTGCCCAGTGGGTTAAGGAAATGGCATTGCCATGAGTTGTAGTGTAGGTCAAAGACGTGGCTCGGATCTTGTGCTACTGTGACTGTAGGCCAGCAGCTACAGCTCTGATTCAATTCCTAGCCTGGGAACCTTCATATGCCATGGGTGCAGCCCTAAAAAGACATAAAAAAAAAGTGAGTATTTACTTAGGATAATAAAATAAATCATAAAATACATTTTAGTGAGTTCCCTGGTGGCTCAGCAGATTATGTAGCCAGCATTGTCATTGCTGTGGCATGGTTTTGATCCCTAGCCTGGGAATTTCCATATGCCATGGGTACAACCAGAAAAAAAAAAAGATATAGAACATTTCTGACAGGTGTTTACTCTTAACCCAGTTTTATTACCAATAATACCATTTTAAAAAACATTGATTGAGGTTTGGCTATTAGGCTAAGTGCGTTATGAGCATGACATCATTTAATCATTGCACCAAGGTCCAATTCTTTTTCTCTTTAGGGCTGAATGTGCAGCATATGTTAGTTCCTGGGCTAGGGGTTGAATCAGAGCTATGGCTACTGGCCTACGCCACAGCCACAGCGAAGCAGGATCTGAGCCACGTATGCGACCTACACCACGGCTCATAGCAACGCCAGATATTTTACCTACTGAGTTAGGCCAGGAATCAAACCCACATCCTCATGGAAACCAGTGGAAACTCCAAACAAGGTACTATTATCATCTCTATTTTACAGATGAAGAAACTGAGGCTTTGAGTATTTAAATGCCGTGGGAGGAGTTCCTGTTGTGGTTCAGTGAAAGTGAATCTGACTAGTATCCATGAGGACACAGGTTCGATCCCGGGACTTGCTCAGTGGGTTAAGGATCCGGCATTGCAGTGGCTGTGGTCTAGGCCGGCAGCTGCAGCTCCGATTCATCCCCTAGCCTGGGAACCTCCATATGCCATGGGTGTGCCCTAAAAAAAAAGACAACAATAAATGCTATGGGAAAGGACACCCACAGAAGCAGGTGCCATCATGTCACTCAAACCCAGGCCTGCCAGATTCCGAGGCTCAAGTGCCTAACCACTGCCATAGGAGGGGGCATCTACTGACATCACTTCAAAGTAACCTACTGCCCCCCCAGTTTTGTTTTATTTTGCTTATGTTCTCAAGGAACCTCTGAGCTCCCCTTTAAAACTTGGATGAAACAGTTTTATCTCAGCACACCTCCTCCTACGAGCTCATGGCCTGGCTCCTGCCCCCTGAGGAAGACATCAGAGGACCCTCTACCAGCCCACTGTTTCCGGAGGCCACAGTGGCCGCTCCACTGGACTTGCAGGCCCTTCCTGAGAAAACAGCTCTGTTCTTACACTTTCCCAGGGTCCATGAGTGTAGCTCAGATCGAAGCACATCCTTTATCTGGCCTTGGAGTAGAAAAGTCACTCAGTCTTTGAACACGTCCTTCTTCAGCCACTTTCTAGCTGAGTGACCACGAGCAATTTGTTTTATCTCACAGGATGAGAGTTTCCTCAACTGGAATAGGAAGGTATGAAGTAAGAGTAGCTTTTTGCTCGCAGAGCTGTGAGGATAGGTGGAGATCACGTCAGGCAGACAGTGCTTACTCAAAGATTGTTGTGTTTCCAGGCACAGGGTCCAGTGTCCCTTCACATTTGCCAGATTACCCACTGGGTCCTGGTCAGGAAAGGATCAATGACAATAAAATTACAGAGTATGGAGAAGAAGGGAGCCAGGAAGATGAAAGATCTGGGCAGAGAGTGAAAGAAAGTACAAGCTGGGAGTCCTGAGCTGGCACCTCAGACTTGGGAATGAACCTTTGCTGGGGCAGCCAGGCTCTGAGCTTTTGAGCCTCCCCCATCTTTTGACAGCCTCCCATACAGCTCACCCCTTGCACCTGTCTACTCCAAAGCCCAACTGGTAGTTAATGAAATCCCTTTTTCTCCCTTCCTCCCTGCTTGGGGCCTCCCAAGCTGACCCAAGTCCAATAAACACATCTCCATGGTGGTGACCTCACACTGAGGTGGCATTTGGCTCAGCCCAGTCTCCTTCTGCCAGGGTACACACACACACACATGTATCCCACCCTCTGACACCTCCTCCCCACCCCTACCCTCACTCCCGGCCTTGGCAAGAGAAATCTATCTTCTCTCCTGCCTCTCTAATTTAAAATAAAATTGATTTGATGTCACCTGCAGCATGCAGAATTTCCTGCGCCAGGGATCGAACCTGTACTACAGCAGTGACAACACCGGATCCTTAATCTGCTGAGCCACCAGGGAACGCCTCCTGACTCTCTAATTTGAGAAGGTAGATAAGAAGGCTAAAGCCATTCCCACCTCCACCGTCTGAAGAAGAAGAATCCTGAGTGCTCGTTTTCTGAGCAGTACTAGGGGGACAGGGTACGCACTTGCCCAGTAAGCACTACCTGCTATGCTTGCTTTTCCCTAACCTATACAAAAAACCTGAGAGGGAAGGGTTATTTCCCCCTTTTTACACAGGAAGAACCTGAGGCTCTGAGAAGTTAACAGCTGGGGCACAGTCAGTGGGTAGACAAGCCAGGATCCAAACCCAGGTTTCTCTCCAAAATTTGGTTGTTTTAACTGGTACATTTCCATCTAAATTTACTTTCTTTTTCCTTCTTTCCTTTTTTTTTTTTTTTTTTTCCTCTCTCTCTTTCCATATACCCACGGCATATGGAAGTTCCCAGACTAAGGCTCAAATCAGAGCTACAGCTGCCGGCCTACACCACAGCCACAGCAATGTGGCATCCAGGCTGCATCTGCCACCTACACCACAGCTCACAGCAACGCTGGATCTTTAACCCACTGAGCGAGGCCAGGGATCGAACCTGCGTCCTCATGGATACTAGTCATGTTCATTACTGCCGAGCCACGACAGGAACTCCCTAAATTAACTTTCTGTAGTAAATGGTAATGTCCCAAGCTCAGAGTTGAGGACACTAAGACCAGAGAAACTGAGCAACTTGCCTGCAATCACACTATTATTCCTTTGCCCCATTAACTCTGCAATTACACAATGACTCCTTTGCCTCATGAACGAATTCTCATTTGCTAATCTCCTGCATCCCTGTCAACTGCCCTCGTGGAACCTACCATTTCGTAACTCAGATTGGAGCTGACTAGGAGAGCATCCTGCCTACCCATCTGCTTCCCAAGGTGCCTAGTGTGTGCCTGGCTGTTGGCCTCTTATGCTTAGTCAGGCCTTACTAATTGAAACTAACCCCAAATGGCTGCCAGAGCCTCTCCTCAGCCTCTGCCTCTGAGGGTCCCTCGGGCCCAAAGAAGCATGATGACCTCAGATTGGGCCAAAGGCAATCACTAGGAGCTGCCAGCATCCAGCCTGGGGCAGCAGCCAGAAGGCCTCAGAGCAAGTTTGATTTAATCCTGTAATGGAATGTGACTCAGATAAGGCTTTTATCAACCTTTCATAGGCTGTGGAGGAAAAAAGAACCATCCCAGAGTCATAGAGAGATGCTTTCCACAGACTGAGTGCTGCCCAAAAGTCCCCGAAGGTCCAGTCCCACTGGAAGGCCCAGAGGAAAGCAGGGATACGTATGAAGGGGCACTTGGAAGTAGTTGACTCAAATTTTCAGGACTGAAGGAACATGAAGCCAAGGAGGAGGCTGGGGAATCCATGTGTTCAGGCAGAGTGAACCTTAAACCATAGCACTTAAAATAATAACAGTAACAATAACTACTAGTATTTATTAGGCATTGTACTAGGAATTTAAATGCTTATGCAATAGGTACCACTATCATCCTTATTATAGAAGAGGAAATCAGACTGGGGAAGGTCAGTCACAAAGCTGCTAAAATGGGAAAGCTGGGATTTCCACCGACGTCTGCCTGATTCCAATGTCACTGGGGCCTCACTGTGGCGCAGAGGGATGATACACAGTTGCTCTTGCTCACACACTCCTTCACCCCCACAACTTTGTTGGCTAGCGCCTCATGCACTTCCCCTCTTCCTGGAAGAATTCCAGGAAGCTTTAGGTAACCACAGACTGCAGCCTCCCCGACACCCCAAAAGGGAGAAACTAAAAGATAAAGCAAGGTGAACTGGCCAATCAGGAGCGGGAAAACTATACAACCCCCACCTCCAAACCCCCAGGGGCAGACACACCAGAGGCAAAGTGGTGTCTGGCCTTCTGCCAACTGTTTTCTCTGTCCCTCGCCCCCTCCCCCAGCCCTAACCTCCCTACCCTCACTTTCTCATTTTTTTCCTAGATCAACTTTACTTTCCAGGCCCCTACTCCACTCGTCTTTTTCCTTCAGGAACGCTTTTAAGTAGCTACTGTTAGCCACAGACTGGGGATTCACCTCCCCTGCCAGAGAGGAGCATATACAATGCAATATTAATAGTAATAGTAGCTAACACTTGTTGAGCACTTACTATGTGCCAGTCATTCTTCTTTCATTTTGAGCTTGAAAAATGCAGGCAGAACCAGCAGCAGCTTTTATGTCAATTATGAGGAGATTAAGTCAGACAAGCTTTCACTGCGTGGAGGCCCAGCGCCCTCTCAGGAGACAGAGGACCATGGTTACAAAGATCATGCACCCTGGGTTCAGGCCAACTCAAGTCTGAGGTCAGCTCCATTACTGACTAGCTATGCATTTACAGACAAGCTAATTCTGAGTTTCAGTTTCTCCCTTAATAAAATGTAAATAATGATAGTTCTTACCTATTAAGGTTTTGAGAGGATTAAAGAAATGATGTATGTAAAGTGCTTAGCGAACTCCCCAACCCATAACAAGCAATCAATGTATAGGAATTATTATTACTTATTAAAATAATGTTACTTATTAAAATAGCTAAAGAGTTCCAACCTTTTTTTAAGCTCTTCAGACCTAAGCAGATTTTTTTTTTAATTTAATTGCATAGATGCAGTTGATTGGACTTAAAATTATTGTTCTCCTTGGGACCAATAGGTCAAAGGCTTTCCACGTCATTCTGCTTACTGTTTGGCAGCATAATTGGCAGGAGCTGTTGTAACAAAACCAATTTAAAGCAAGCATATCAAGATCTAAAGATCGGGGCTTGGGCATGCATTACCACTGGGAGAGCCAGAGGGGCAGCATTTTTGGATTTGTTTGCTTGTGTACTAGTTTAGGTTTAGCGCTGCCTAGCAGACTAAAGGGGTAACAAAGTCCCACAAACTGTTGGTGGCTTAACCAACAGAAATTCATTGTGTCACAGTTCTGGAAGCTAGATGCTCCAAATCAAGGTCTGAGAAGTTCTCCTGTGGCAGAGCAGATTAAGGATCCAGTGTTATCACTGCAGTGGCCTGAGTTGCTGCTGTCATGCATGTTCCATCTCTGGGAATTTCCATATGCTGTGGGCACAGCCAAAATAATAATAATAGTAATAATAAGAGAACATAATCAAGATTTGAGCAAGGTTGGTTCCTTCTGTGGCGCTCTCTCCTAGCCGTGGTTTGCAGGCAATCTCTGGTGTTCTTGGCTGGTGAGTCACCACCTTGATCTCTGCCTTCATCTTCACACAGCATTCTCCCTGTATGCTTGTCTATGTCCAATTTTTGTCTTTTTATAAGGATACAAGAAGTATTGGATTAGAAGCCCACTCTACTCCAGTTTGACCTCATCTTAACTATATGTGCAATACCCTGTTTCCAAATAAGGTCAATTCTGAGGTCATGGGCTTAGGACTTCAACACATACGAGGAGTTCCTCTTGTGGCTCAGTGTGAAGGAACTTACCTAGTATCCATGAGGATGTGGGTTCGATCCCCAGCCTCACTCAGTGGTATCTGATGTTGCCATGAGCTGTGGTGTAGGTTGCAGATGTGGCTTGGATTTGGCATTGCTGTGGCTGTGGCATAGGCCGGGGGGCTACAGCGTCCATTTGACCCCTAGCCTGGGAACTTCCATATGACTAAAAAGACCAAATATATATATATGTATGTATGTATGAATTCAACCCATAACATGTTAGCATTTCTTGACTAAGCTCGTTAACTAAAAAATTTTGAAAATTTAAGAATTTGTGGATGTACATACATGTTGACTTTCTAATTCCATGAACCCCTCCTCTGCACCCTTCTCATCTACCTACTTTTCAATACTACCCCAGGATTAGAACCCTCTTTTTTTTGTTGTTGTTGTTGTTGCTATTTCTTGGGCCGCTCCCGCGGCATATGGAGGTTCCCAGGCTAGGGGTTGAATCGGAGCTGTAGCCACCGGCCTACGCCAGAGCCACAGCAACGCGGGATCCGAGCCGCATCTGCAACCTACACCACAGCTCACGGCAACGCCGGATCGTTAACCCACTGAGCAAGGGCAGGGACCGAACCCACAACCTCATGAGAATCCTCTTCACTGAAGTTCCCATGTGGTCCAGCAGGTTAAGGATTTGGCATTGCCATGGTCTACAACTAAGATGAAGGTTCAGTCCCTCCTGGCCTGGGAACTTTGACACGCCATAGGCGCAGCCAAAAAAAAAAAGGAACCCTCTTCAGAATCATCATTTTACTTTCCAAAGCTTTCAAACTGCTTTTCACTCCTGTGATAACCATTCGGAGGGATAAGTGATTATTCAAAAAAAATATTTATCAAATAGGCACTAAGCTCTAAAAAAAAGTCAGAGCAACCAAGACCCAATAGCTACTCTCACAAAGCTAATGAGCAGATATCGGCGCATTTACTTTCATTTTAATTTAGCTTTAGAGCATTTTTCTTTAAAATCTGGCTCCAGCACCAAGTTTTGTCATAATTTTGTGATCATAGTAGCTAATAAAGTATTTATGGATTTTAATCTATATGCCAAGCAGCAGGCAAAGAACTTTGCATGTAATATGCATTTAATAATTGAATCAATGATATGAAGTAGGTACACTATTATCCTCACTTCACTGATGGGGATAATAGGCATTTATAATTATATACTCTCAGATAGCTTTTCCTCCCCTTTCCCAGTTTCTTTAATTAGCTCAATATAAGTCCACTAACCCCACCCATCATGAGGTCTTCAACATCCTTTTAAAAACTACATGATCAGAGCCACTGCAGGGACAACGCTAGATCCTTAACCTGCTGAGCCATACAGAAACTCCTATAATGCAGTTTTTTTCAGAGAACTTCCAAGTGCTGTTGCAAATCAAACATTTTGAGGCTTTCCATATAACACAAAATATTCAAGAAAACATGGGGGGAAAGGTTTCTCAACTAGTTTGGGTTGAAACTCTGCTTTATAATTGGTCTTACTAATTTAGGCTTACCAGTTTACTGAGGTATTCTGAATACATAAACTCATTCCTAAGAAAATCATTCAAGTTTTTAATTTATTTTTATTTTCATTTTTTGCTTTTTAGGGCTGCACCCACAGCATATATAGGTTCCCAGGCTAGGGGTCTAATCGGAGCTACAGCTGCCAGCCTACACCACAACCACAGAAACGCCAGATCCCAGCTGTGTCTACGACCTTCACCATAGCTCACGGCAATGCCGGATCCTCAACCCACTGAGAGAGGCTAGGGATCGAACCTGCAACCTCATGGTTCCTAGTTGGATTAGTTTCCACTGTGCCACAACGGGAACTCCTCTCCTCAAGTTTTTTAAAAAGGTATTTTTACCTTATAAAGAAATGACACTGCCCTTATCCTAGAGTAGTCTCTTTGAGTTCCAAGGAAAAGGTGCACTCATGCTAGTGCAAGGAAGGGCGGGCACTAGTGGTTGGGTATGCAGACTGCACAGACTCCAAGGACAGAAAATTAGCATAGCTAAACCTTATGGAGCTGAAAAATCATCATGAAGAGGCCCATTTCCATCATTTTCACACAGACTAAAGCTAAATGGCCTCCTCTTTGTATATCTCTCTGCACCCCTCCATATCCTCAGCCATATCCATCAACTATACTTTTCTAGAGTTTACATGAGTCCTCACAACTGACTGGCTCAGTTCCCAGGAGAGGAATCTTAGATTGTGTTCCCTCATGGTCCAGTCAACAATGAATGGCCAAGGGATAGGGTTGTATGGCACAAACATGGCTGCCCAGGTCTATCTATTTGGCAGGAACTACGAGTGGGAACAGAAGTAGTGGAGAAGTGGAACACAGATGACAAACCAAAGCATGTATACTAGAGAGTTCTGAAGACTGCAGGGACCTAGTTAATCAGACTCCCTATTTTGATCCAACATATTAGCAGATAAATTTGTGAACAATTCTAACATGACTACAAATTCTTTTCATTTTTTATTTATTTTTTTGTCTTTCGGCCTTTTTCTGGGGCCATTCCCACAGCATACAGAGGTTCTCAGGCTAAGGGTCTAATGGGAGCTGTAGCCGCTGGCCTATGCCACAGCCACAGCAACGCAGGATCTGAGCTGCATCCTACACCACAGCTCACGGCAACACCAGATCCTTAACCCACTGAGCAAGGCCAGGGATTGAACCCGCAACCTCCTGGTTCCTAGTCAGATTTGTTAACCACTGTGCCATGATAGGAACTCCAACTACAACTTCTTAAACTCTCACCTTAGAGTTTAATCTCCACAACCTTTCCAGACAAGTACTACCATTCCTGTTACAGATGAGGAATCTGGGGCTCAAAAAAGTTAAGTGAGAAGCTGTCAGGTCACAGTAAACTAGGTCCATTTGACTCCAAATCCTGTTTTCTTTACTTCTAGGAGTAGGGGGTTTATGCTAGTGTGGTAAAAGCAGTTTTTCAGTTGCTGATCTAGATTAGAACTATAACCTCAAATATATCTATAAGGTCTACAAACTTCTTTAAATTGCACTTACATCAATGACTTACATGAGTCCCCCAGCAACCAGTGAAGAAGTCAGGGAAGGCTCAAATCAAGTGCCTTGTTCAAGGACACAAGTGGGACACCCAGCTCCAGATTCTAGGCTATGATAGCTGAACACCTCATCTGCTATCTGCAACTGGACTGTGATCAAGGCTGGTTTCAGGCCTCCTGCATCACTGGGAGTTGTGTGGGTTAAGAAGCTCCTCTCCCCAACTCCCACCCCAACCTTTGAACACTCTTCCCTGGCAAACTTTGGCCTCTGTAGCCCCTTTGCAGGTAATAGGAAATGGCATTTACCCCCAACTCCTCAAGTTCGGAAAGGAAAGCACAACGAGGATTTCTGGTTCTTAGAGAAAACTACGTCCTCTACACTTGGCTTCTTTTCCATTAAGATCGAAAGTTGCAAATCAATCAGGAGAAAATTGCCCTCGGGACTGCTGAGCAGACATCTTCGCTCAAATCAGACACTGGATGCATGCGTCAAAAGCACCTCACACTCTCATTCATTGCTAGCCAAGTCTCTAGGGTGGTCCAATTGATTTAGGAGCACTCACTCAGATCTAACGTTCATTGTACACATCTTCTGTGCAATGTGGCTGCCAGGCCAGCCATCTGATTACTACTTCTCACTCAGTGGTCCAATGGGCAAGGTGAATCTACAATGTGGTAAGGAGAATTCAAGGGAATGAAAGACAGAGCTGCTGTCCTCCACACTCTAGGATCAACAAGCTAAGAAAACTGAAGGTATAAAAAAATTATCCAAGTTTTGGAGTTCGCATCGTGGTGCAGCAGAAACAAATCTGACTAGTATTGGAGTTCCCGTCATGGCACAGTGGTTAATGAATCCAACTAGGAACCATGAGGTTGTGGGTTCGATCCCTGGCCTTGCTCAGTAGGTTAAGGATCCAGCGTTGCTGTGAGCTGTGGTGTAGGTTGCAGACGTGACTCAGATCCCGTGTTGCTGTGGCTGTGGCGTAGGCCAGCGGCTACAGCTCTAATTAGACCCCTAGCCTGGGAACCTCCATATGCTGTGGGAGCAGGCCTAGAAAAGGCAAAAAGACAAAAAAAAATCTGACTAGTATCCATGAGGATGTGGGTTCCATCCCTGGCTTTGCTCAGTGAGTTAAGGATCCGGCGTTGCTGAGAACTGTGGTATAGGTCATAGATGAAGCTCAGATCCTGTGTAGCTGTAGCTGTGGTATAGACAGGCAGCTGTAGCTCCAACTGGACCCCTAGTCTGGGAACTTTCATATGCCACGAGTGTGGCCCTAAGGAGCAAAAAAATAATAAAAAATAAATAAAAATAGAAACAAAAAATCTAGGAGTTCCTGTTGTGGCTCAGTGGTTAACAAATCCAACTAGGAACCACGGGGTTGCGGGTTTGATCCCTGGCCTTGCTCAGTGGGTTAAGGATCCGGCATTGCCATGAGCTGTGGTGTAGGTTGCAGATGCGGCTCGGATCCCGAGTTGCTGTGGCTCTGGCGTAGGCTGGAGGCTACAGCTCCAATTAGACCCCTAGCCTGGGAACCTCCATGTGCCGCGGGTGTGGCCCTAAAAAGACAAAAATTAAAAAAAAAAAATCCAGGTTTTATAGCTAACATGGAACATCTACCACATTCCAAGTGTTTGGCATATATCAGCTCATTTCATCTTCAACACAACTCTAGAAGTAGATGTTATTAATATCTTCATTTATAGGTATAAACAATAGTTTATCTATAGAGAGTAGAACTTCTTAAACATGATAGGAGTTCCCGTCGTGGCTCAGCAGTTAACAAATCTGACTAGCATCCATGAGGGCGCAGGTTCGGTCCCTGGCCTTGCTCAGTGGGTTAAGGATCCTGTGTTACCATGAGCTATGGTGTAGGTTGCTGACACGGCTGGGACGCTGCATTGCTGTGGCTGTAGTGTGGGCCGTCGGCTACAGCTCTGATTTGACCCTAGCTTGGGAACCTCCGTATACCGTGGGTGTGGACCTAAAAAGCAAAAAAAAAGTCTTAAACATAATGATAAATTATAAATAGGTTTTATGAGTGGATCATTATCTTTAAAACTAATTGTTCTTACAAAAGGGACCTCGGGGAGTTCTCTGATCCCTGAAGGTTAAGGCTCCTGTGTTTTCACTGTTGTGGCTTTGGTGGTTGCTGTGTGGCGCAGGTTTGATCCCTGGCCCAGGAATTCCCACATGCTGCTCATGTGGCAAAAAACTAAAAAATTAAAAAATAAAGAGAGAGAAGCTGAAGTAAACATTGCAACTCTTGTTAAAAAAAAAGAAGGGGGAGTTCCCGTCGTGGCGCAGTGGTTAACGAATCTGACTAGGAACCATGAGGTTGCGGGTTCGGTCCCTGCCCTTGCTCAGTGGGTTAAAGATCCGGCGTTGCCGTGAGCTGTGGTGTAGGTTGCAGACGAGGCTTGGATCCCGAGTTGCTGTGGCTCTGGCATAGGCCAGTGGCTCCAGCTCTGATTCGACCCCTAGCCTGGGAACCTCCATATGCCGAGGGAGCGGCAAAGAAATAGCAAAAAGACAAAATAAATAAATAAATAAAAATTTTAAAAAAAGAGAAGGGGCTGGGAAGAGCTCTCTGGGCAGGGTGGTTAAATGGTTATCACGCTTATTGCTTGGCTTCACTGTCATCGTCCATAAAAAAAACCTTTAAGAGTACTTTTGTGATCAGACAGATCTGGATTCCAAACATGAATCTTACAGTAATCAGGAAAATGATTCACTCTTGGTATTTCAAACAGAGGGGATTTAACACTGTGGCCCGCCACTCAGATAATAGAAGAACTGAGAAGCCAAACAGAGAAAGTTAAGTAACCCAGAGATTAGCTAGAGCAGGAAACCACTACGATCCCTGGTCTAGAGGCTAAAGGAAGGGAGATGGAGCCCAGAAGCTGCCAAGGCTGAAAAGTATCCTGGTTCCTCCTGTCCTCAGCCCTCCAGTCTCAAGTCAATGGCTCCCACTCCCCAAATCCAAACAAAATTCAGCTGACAGGAAGCCTGGGAAAGGCAGCCCGCTGGGAGGTGGGATTGGGGGATAGAGGGATGAGGAGGGTACTGACACAGAGTGTCAGAGGGGAGCAATGGATCTGAGAGCAAACAGGCAAAGAATGTACCCAGATCTTGCTGGTATCAAATTCCACCTTTATAAAAGGATTTCTTTCTTTTCCTTTCTTTCTTTCTTCCTTTTCTTTCGTTCTTTCACTCTTTCTTTCCTCCCTTCCTTCCTTTCTTTTTTTCTCTTTTTAGGGACACACACATGGCATATGGAGGTTCCCAGGCTAGGGGTCAAATAGGAGCTGTAGCTGTTGGCCTACACCACAGCAACGCCAGATCTGAGCCACATCTCTTTTCAACCTATACCTCAGCTCACCGCAATGCTGGATCCTTAACCCCCTGGCAAGGGATAGAACTGGCATCCTCATGGATACTAGTCAGGTTCATTACCACTGAGTCACGAGGGGAACTCCTATAAAGGGATTTCTACCTCAGTTTTGTGAAAATTAAAGGAGTAAATTTAAATGAAGTGTTAGCCTAGTCCCTGGCACAAAGTTTAGAGGCAGCTGTGACTAATTTTTCCCTAGAGGGAAACAAGATTCAGACAGAAGAAGTGATTTGTTCAAGGAAAGAGCTTGGGGGCTGGAAAACTGGTGGGCCTATTGCTTCATTTCTTTGTGCCTCAGTTTTCTCACTTTACAAATTCATTGGGTTGCTGAGGGGATTCATTCTGTCCGACAATATTTACTGAGCACTTACTGTGGGCGCAGATAAACAAGGCAGATGCACAGTGTCCCTACTCTCTCCACTGGAGTTTAGTCTGGTTGGGGAAAAGACATTGACCAGAAAGTTATACAGACCACCATGTAATGAGGGTATAATTAAAGGCCATGAAAGAGAAGTCCGTTCTTGAAGGGTGGGCTACACCTTGGCCTGGCCTCACCTGGGCAGGTCAACTTGGTTTCCTAGTGACTAAAGTCAGCGGAAGGGGGCCTGGAGAGGGGTAAGGGCAGACTGCTCTGGGGAATGCTAAAACATTGACCTAGCCACCATGCCCCCAGCCTCTCCAGGGTCAGGCCACGGAAGTTCGCCTGCGGAGACATCCGTAGCCCACGCAAGGGCTTCAGGCGGCTCAGGCAGGAGCATCTGCCTGGGCACCGGTGCTTCCCAGCAAGGTACTGTGTTCTGTCCCCCGCCGCCGGATCCAGGCGCAGCGGCTACTGAGCTCCGCGGCCCCGCGCCAGGGGCAGCCTCTGATAGTGCGCTAATGCGTATCGAATTTTTGTTGAACTCGGCCTGTGGCCTACACAGAGACCGCGGCAACGGTGCTGCCAGAGCCTCTTAATTCCCTTTGCATCGATCCCGCTGTTAATGACATAACCCTCTCCTCTTATTAACTGACAACTGCATTAGGCGGCGCGCCTTCTCTGCACGCCGCCTGCGGCTTCCCTACCGCGGAGCCTTCCCCCCGGGCAGCACCCGCTCAAGCGGCCGCCCGAAGGAAACCAAGGAGCTTGTTTGCTATGGGAGTGGGAGGTGGGGGGAAAGTTTATCAGTATTTGGACGCTCCTGCCATCATTATCAATCAAAAAACATTTGCCCGTTGTATATGCTGTTGTTGTTTACTGTGCGATAACACCGGGCGAAGTACTTAACGCGCTTTATTTACTGATCACTACCGCGACCCAAGAAGCAGATAGAGGGAACTGGGGCTCGCAGGTGAGGGAACAGAGGCCGTAACCAAGCATATGAAACAAGCTACAGAGACAGGACTCCCACCTCTCCTACACCAGCTTGTGCCCTTAACTGCTAGGCTACCTACCCTCCAACATGTAATTTAGATACACTAAAGATTAAAATATATTAAATGTGAAGTGCTTAGCAGGCTAGTTGACTCATTATAAGCACTTAATGAATTTTAGTGGCAGGATAACTTACTGAAATACTAGTTTTGGTCTATTCTCTTTTGCCTCCCCTCTTAGTTGACCATTTCAGTCAAGTGGGTCAGGTTTCGCAGCTCCTAGGGCAGCAAAGAAAAGCAGTGGCAGCTCCTGTGGTCTCTTGCCAAACACAAGGGACCCAAATTTCATACTTTGCATACTTCACAAAAGATTTCTCCTCCCTGTCCCTGACATACACATTCCATGCTGGATCCAGGGCAGCACTTTAACCTCAGTTTCATTTTGTAAACTAGAAATAGTACCTTTAGATCTGTTTAAGACTTTTTTTTTTTTTTTTTAGGGCCACACCCACGGCATATGGAGGTTCCCAGGCTAGGGGTGGAATCAGAACCCCCGTCCTCATGGATACCAGTTGGGTTCGTTAACCACTGAGCCACTGCAGGAACTCCTAAGACACATTCTCTAAGCCCTACCACCTGCAAGCATGATATATGAGGGGTTCTGTGGCAGTGGTATTCATCTGGGCACATTCACATGTATTACAGACTACTGAAATGATCTGGCTGTCATTCACTGTTCACCATTCACCCTGGTTTCTGTGCCTCCATTTTCATTTTGTTATATGTGTATTTTTATAAGCCACCTTAAATCTCTTCTGGGATGAGGCAGAATATGAAAAAATACATTTAAAAATTAAACCGATGAGGAGTTCCCGTGGTCGCATAGTGGTTAACAAATCCGACTAGGAACCATGAGTTTTCGGGGGTTCGATCCCTGCCTTTGCTCAGTGGGTTAAGGATCCGGCGTTGCCATGAGCTGTGGTGCAGGTCACAGACTCGGCTCGGATCCTGAGTTGCTGTGGCTCTAGTGTAGGCCAGTGGCTATGGCTTTGGTTAGACCCCTAGCCTGGGAACCTCCATATGCTACAGGAGCAGCCCTAGAAAAGGCAAAAAGGCAAAAAATTAAAAAATTAAAAAAATAAAATTAAACCGATGAAATAGCAATGCATGTGTATGGCCAATATTCATGAAATTGAACTGGCATTGAAAATGAGGAAACTGGAGTTCCCGTCGTGGCGCAGTGGTTAACGAATCCGACTAGGAACCATGAGGTTGCAGGTTCGATCCCTGCCCTTGCTCAGTGGGTTAAGGATGCGGCGTTGCCGTGAGCTGTGGTGTAGGTCACAGACGCGGCTCGGATCCTGCGTTGCTGTGGCTTTGGCGTAGGCTGGCAGCTACAGCTCCGATCAGACCCCTAGCCTGGGAACCTCCATATGCCACAGGAGCAGCCCAAGAAATGGCAAAAAGACAAAAAAAAAAAAATGAGGAAACTGAGGCTGGGAGAGATTCATGGAATTGCTCCAGCATGGCAACAAGAGTTCAGGACTGGACGAGTTCCCTGGTGGCCTAGTCAGTTCAGGATGCATTGTCACCACTTTAACATGGGTTCAATCTCTGGCCTGAGAACTTCTGCATGGTGCTGGTGCAGAAAAAAAGAAAAAAAAAAAAAGACTTCAAGACTGGAAAGTTCTCTGTCCATGCTTCATCTACCACCTCCTCTCTTTCCTTCTACTTGCTAGGAGTCACCTTCCTACCCGAAGTTCCTAATCTCATATTGTCCACTTCCAACAGGAGAGACCTGGATTTGACAAGTCCCTGACACCCAACACTGAAGTAAATATTAGATCAGTATATCCCCAGCCAGCCATTCCTTTTTTTATTTTATTTTTTTCTTTTTATGGCTGCACCTGAGGCATATGGAAGTTCCCAGGCCAGGGGTCAAATTGGAGCTACAGCTGAGGCCTAGTCCACAGCCAGAGCAACACCAGATTTGAGCTGCATCTGTGACCCATGCCACACCTTGCAATAATGCCTAATCCTTAACCCACTGAGCAAGGCCAGGGATTGAACCCCACATTCTCATGGAGACAGTGTCAGGTCCTTAACTCACTGAGCCACAATGGAACTTGAGCCAGCCATTTCTACTTCCTCTCTGACAAACCTACCAGGCACCACTTTTTGGCAACAGGGCCTATCTTTTTTTTTTTTTTGTCTTTTTGCCATTTCTTGAGCCACTCCTGCAGCATATGGAGGTTCCCAGGCTAGGAGTCAAATCAGAGCCATAGCCACCGGCCTAAGCCAGAGCCACAGCAACGCAGGATCTGAGCCACGTCTGCAACCTACACCACAGCTCATGGCAACGCCAGATCCTTAACCCACTGAGCAAGGCCAGGGACCGAACCCGCAACCTCATGGTTCCTAGTCGGATTTGTTAACCACTTCGCCATGACAGAAACTCTTTTTTTTTTTTTTTTTTTTTTGCTGAACCCATGACATGAGGAAGTTCCTGGGACAAGGATCAAACCCCTGCCACAACAGTAACAAGAGCCAGAGCAGTGACAATGCCAGATCCTTAACCCACTGAGCCACTAGGGAACTCCATTTTTGAGATAAGAGACTGAAGCTTGGCAAGATCAAGCAATTTGCTTGAATTACTCCAGCTGATAAGTAGTTTTTCTGAGATGCAAACCACGATCAGGCTGGATCCACTTTCCACTGTGTTCTTTTCACGACAACATGCTTCCATTGAACAGCTAGAGAGCTGTGTTCCCTAAAACAGTCTTGACATGTAATTCCTGAAGAATTAAGTGTATTTGACTTGGCCTATGCTGGATTTCATTTCTGGGTTCCTTCATATCTCTCTTTCTTCCCCTGTGTAGGGGAGGGGAGCAGTGCATAGGGAACCAGCCTGAATCAGATGGTCTCTTTCAGATGACACAAGGAGGCATTGTGATAGAGGCTCTTAAAGGGCACTGGCAGAATATCCCTGGGGCAAAAATGGAAAATGAGGCAAGCCTCCTAAATGCCAGGACCACTACCATTCAGGGGAAGGCATGAGATGGGGAGAAATGAGATCGCCTCTCTTCTGACACCCCATGATCTAACATGCTCATCTCTCGGACTTTCCTCTCTTCCTAAGAAACACTCCTATTGTCCATTTCTGTATGTGGAGTGTCTGGCTATTTTTTTTTTTTTTTTGGTCTTGCCTGTGGAACTTTCCTAGGCAGTGATCAAATCTACCCCACAGCAGTGACCTGAGCTACTGTAGTGACAATACCGAATCTTAATCTGCTGAACCGCCAGGGAACTCCATGCTGAGCTTCTCTTTCTCCTTTGAGGTTCTGCTCAGACATTGCCTCCTCCATGAAGCCCTCTACAATGAAGTCACAGGCCATGGACCACATGCACTTTTATAGCAAGCACAGAGCCTGCTTCAGAAACACTTGCCAGTGATTAGCTGTGTGACCTTTGGCAAATATTAATTTCTGGACATATGTTTCTCCATCTATAAGATGGGAATAATAGTGCCTGCCTTTGGAGGGCTGTGAGGAAATTTAAATTGGATTACACATGTGAGACAAAAAATATTAACTACATATATTCATGATGTATATCTCTCCTCTGAGAATCAGGGAGAAAGAAGAGATTCTGTGGAGAGAGCTGCTTTGGGAATACAACAGAGAGACAGATGGGGAAAGAGGATTTCAAGTTTTTCTGTGTATTTTTTCAAAAGACTGTGCACTATTTAACATTTTTTTTCAAATATTATGGATGCCAAATGATACAATGTGGAGACAAGCCAGTGAGGCAGCTCAGCTTTAAAAAGGATACACATACAAAGCTCAGTGCAGTATTCAACTAATGGTGACTCTATTATTTGTCTGTCTCTACCATAAAACGTGTCTTCATCTCGACGCTAACCTACTGCCTACCATACCCAGTCTACAGCAGGAAGAAACCTCCACAGGAACCCCAAAGCCAACCAAAGTCTGGGAGGAACCAGACTCTTGGAAAAAATGTCCTGACATGTCAGTTGACCACAGCAACTGGTAGGTCAGCATACCAGTGGAGCAGGCGGGGGATGGGAACAATTTGCTGATATCTCTCTATAGGGAATGGGCTCTCTCTTTCTGCTTGTCACTGTTCCCAGACCAGACACAGCTCACTTCATCTGCTCACACACACGTACTAACCTCTGTGCCCTGGGATGTCAGCAAGGGGACTAGGGGCCTTGGAGTGCCCCATGGCCAGGGATGCCAAGCCAAAATTCTGCACACTAGTTCCCCAACTTCCTGCCTGCTCCATAGAACCAGATTTCACAACAGCAGCTCTGCAGCTGACTGCACAGACCCCTCCCCTAGGACAGTGGGGTGGATACTCGACAGGCAGACCTGGGAGCACTTCCTCTCAAAGAACTCCAGTCAGCACAGACTACCTGTCATCCTCCCAGCACTCCCTGCCCTTTCTAGTCTGCATTTGCTCCCTCTGATTTTTGGGGTGCCCTTCCCCCATTTCTGCCTGATAAACCCTACTCATTCAAGGTCCAGCCCAAATGCCTTCTCTAGGAAGTGATGTTTGTAGCCTAAAAGAGCTTTCTCTGACCCCCACACTCCTCATCATGGCCTCTGTAATTTAGGATGTGGGGTCCTACCCCAACACTGGACAAACATGATGTGATCAAAGATTGTGCCTGGGAGTCGGGGAGGTTGAGGTATCAGCTACTTGTTAGCCCTGTAACCTTTCATGTTGCTTAGCTTTGCTAACCCTTGTAAAACAAGGAAAATAAAATAAGATACTTCTGAAAAGTAAATGAGATAATGCTCTTTAAGCCATTAGCCTGGTGTTCTGCACACATTAAAACTCTTAATAAATGTTAGTTGTTATTACTGTCTTTGTCTCTCCCCCACCCCCACAACTCCCACGGTATGTCAGATAAGGCCTTGACCAGCTCAATATCTGAGGATGGAATTTTATTGGACCAAGTCTCCCATGTGACTAGCTTCCTTCTATTCATATCCCCAGATATGAATAGGCTTCCTCCTGAGAGAAGCAGAAATGCTGAAAACAAACTGGAATTTCTGAGAACCCAAGATTCCAAGAGAGGAATGAGGGTGAGAGCCTATGCTGTCGATAGGATGGGATACAGAAGCAAAGATGGAGGGTTATCAGCAAGGAAGTTGCAATGCTTTTGTTGGGAAGGAAAACCCTTTTCTTCTTCCCTTAGGGTCATAACTGGAAGCCTGTGAATTAAGGTAATGAAAGACATATTAACAGGAAGTAGGGCACAATTTTTCTTAATATTTACCTGCATGGGAGTTTAGAGAAAAGAAGTGAAACTCACATAAGACTTGGGGTTAGACTAGGGGACTTAGATACCCTCTTAACAAAGGATAGTGGGTTTGGGCCCCAAGCGACAATGAATTGTGCAGAAGTGACTAGGAAATATGTAGAGAAAACTAATGGAAGATAAGGGGGATTTTAGTAAGGTCTGTTTATACAAACTTATCTTGATGTCAAGTGCGCATATTCAAATGAATATATTTATGCCCTTTCAGGCAGGTAAGGGGAGAACAGAGAGCTCTTCCTTTTTTGGGGGGATGGGGGCGGGTGCACCATGGCATATGGAAGTTCTTGGGCTAGGAATCAAACCCACCATAGCGGCAACATGAGCCACAGTAGTAACAATGCCAAATCCCTAACCCACTGTGCCACCAGGGAACTCCAGTAATTAGTTTTTTGGACTGAAATTAAATTGCTGATGTTGTAATTATTAAAAGCAAAGCAGGGGGTTCCTGTTGTGCCTCAGTGGTTTAAGAACCTGGCTAGTATCCATGAGGATGCGGGTTCAATCCCTGGCCTCACTCAGTGGGTTAAGGATCTGGCGTTCTCAAAATCTGCAGCATAGGTCACAGGTGCAGCTTGGACCCGGAATTGCTGTGGCTGTGGCTACGACTTGACCCGTAGCCTGGGAACTTCCATATGCCATGGGTGTGGCCCTAAAAAGAAAAAAAAAAGCAAAAAGCAAAACAGGAGCTATCTTTTTGGCACAGCAGGTTAAGGATCTCACGTTGTCATCAGGAACTTACTGCATGTTGCAGATGTGGCCCAAAAAAACCAAAACAAAACAAAAACTGCAACCTCATAAGTATTTTCTATTGGTATCCCCACTGGAGATGAGGAAACGGTGGTTCAGAAGGGTAAAGAATATTTCCTCAAGTCAAATAGCTGAGTGTTCTAATCAACCAGAATGACCAAAAAAATCCCAACTGCCTAAAGTTGTCGTCCAGCTGCCAGAGTTCTGGGCTACCCCTTCACAGAAATGGTAGCTCATGAATGGTTCAGGGACAGATCTTGAAAAACAGTCTGCAACAGAGCAAGTACTTGTTAAAGGTTTGTTGAATGAATAAATGATTGAAAGGGTGAATTTGAAGATAGTTGTTTAAAAGACAGTCTACTCCACCCCAGCCAGGCAGAGGCCTGTAATTCAGCACTCTCTGCTTACCACTGCTGCCAACTGCCCTTCCCACCGCATTACCCAGAAGCTAGTCTAATGGCATTAACCATTCCAGCCAGCCAGGACACAGTTAAAAGCTTCAGTCCAACCACTGACTGACCCCATCCTTGGTCTTGGCTCTGGGCCCTAGGCTGAGAGAGTGGTCTGGTTGTTTACCAGGAATTTGGACCTTCTTCAGAGAAAAGCACAGATGACCTATTAGTCTAATTCAAGCACTTAGCAAGGAATGACTGTACCATTCACACCCCTAGCCCCAGGATAATAGAGCCAAAGCAAATGGAAAAGGCTTGATGGTTCGGAGATCTTCCTGGGAGGGGAACAAGGGGAATGTCCACCCAGTGCCCCATTGAGGACTATGGGAAGGCAGGTTGGCTGGGCTTTCCTGGAGCAGGGTGGGGTATGTGGATACAGTAATGTTTAGGGAGCTGCTTCCCTATTCCACCCCCAACTCTGGCAGCATTCCTGCACATCCTACTGCCAGTTACCTCCTCACTGCCTTAAAACCTGGCTCAGAGAAAAACAGGAAAACAACAAAATACCCATCAATACAGAACTAGTTAAACTATGTATGTAGGAATATGCATTCGTATAAGTCCATGTTATGCAGCTCATAAAAAGGATGATGTGTTTCAAACTCTACTCATGGGTGTTGACTTACACTTTCTTGTCTTTTTTTTTTTTTTTTTTTTGTCTTTTGAGGGCCGCACCTGCAGCATCTGGAGGTTCCCAGGCTAAGGGTCCAATCAGAGCTATTGTTGACGGCCTACGCCAGAGCCACAGCAATGCCAGATCCGAGCCATGTCTGCAACCTTCACTACAGCTCATGGCAACGCCGGATCCTTAGCCCACTGGGTGAGGCCAGAGATAGAACCTGCAACCTCATGGTTCCTAGTCAGATTCATTTCTGCTGCGCCACGACCAGAACTCCAGACTTACACTTGATATGCAGTGTCTTACCTCACTTACACAGAATTATGCAAACCCCATATTCTCATGTGCACAGGGAGTACTTTGGAATTTTGAGAATGGGATTGTTTTTTTCCTTGTCTTTTTTAGGGCTGTCCTGCAGCATATGGAAGTTCCCACGCCAGGGTCTGAATAAGAGATACAGCTGCCGGCCTACACCTACAGCCGCAGCAGTGCCGGATCCGAGGTGAGCAAGACCAGGGATCAAACATGCATCCTCATGGATTCTAGCAGGATTCGCTTCCACTGTGCCACAATGGGAACTCCAAGAGTGGGATTATTAAGATTTAAATTTTCTTCTTTACACTTGTCTGTACTGTTCAAATTCTCTACAAAAACCATATGTTGTAATTGCTAACTTTTTTCAGTTCTTACTGTATGTCAGGCACAATGTTTTACATGGATTATCTCATTCCTTGTGAGGTGGGTTCTATGCGTTTTCATGCTATCAATGTAGATATTGAGGCCCAGAAAGGTTAAGACCAATATCACGTGGCTAATGACTGACAAAGTCAAATGTTTCAAATGTTCTTTCAAATGTTGTTGAAAGCTTAAATGAATTATGCATGTCCTTGCACAGTAGTACCTGGCACACAGTAGGGGCTCAATAAATGAGGGTTTCTATGATTATTGTACAGCTCGTCACTCCACATTGTTCCTACTGAGTGTCTTGTCTGTTTCCCTTCTCCGATGTGTGAAAGGCCCAAACACAGGACCTGAGGATTATTACCTCACAATATTCTGTCCCCAGCACAGTGTCCTGCAGAGCCGGCACTTATCAGATGCTTATGGAAAGAGCGAATGAATTAATAGACAAATATCCACAGCTCTACAAATATATTTTCCTAACTATTTGGCATGGGTGGCTGTTTCCTTAACTCACCTGGATTGAACACGAATTCAAGGACCAGTCTGTCCTTTCCTCTGGCCCCCATTATGGTCTGGAGCAGAGCAATAACACAAGCAGATGCTCAAATACTGTGATTGACTGTGGGCGCTCCTCCCTCAGCTGCTGTGGTAGATCCCAGGCAGTATCCCCAAAACGGCTAGAGCTGGGACAGGCACCAGGTCCACAGTCTTGCATAAGCCACTTTCCTTCTGGCTCCACATCAAACACACAGAGAAGCTGAGAGACTTGTTTGGGGTCACAGAGCAGTTGGTGGCAGGGTTGCTGTGTCTTATACATCACCTGGCCTGTGGTTTTGTGTCTGTAACACCCCTAGTTCTATATAAATTCACAATATGAAACAATGGGAAAAGAACAAAGTTTGAAGTCAAAATGTTTAATTATGAACCAAGAGGCTAGGGGGACTTTGGGACAGTGGGAGGAAGAAAGCAAAGACCAAATGCTCCAGCTCCTGATGCCCAAATGCTCTGCAGGATCCCTGGGCAGGGCAGGCTGTAGGTTCCCAACCCCCATTCAGAGGAAGAGACAAGGGGCCAGGTGTCTTTCTTCAGCTCTCCTCACCATGAGGAATGTCTTTCCAGGCTGCCTCAGAACACCCACCCCTGCCTACCCGGAGAATGCACCAGAGCATGACTGATTTGCTAGCGCCTAGGTGATCTTGGCAAGCAGGAGAAAGGAATAAGGAGAGAGCTTGGCAGAGCTGGACATCACCAGAAGATATGGCTAAACTATGGCTAAACCATGGTCACAAAGTCCTAAGGAGGGGCAGCTTGAGTCAGAAGTGGAAGGAATGGGGAACTAAGCTAGTCAGCTTCTACTGTGGCCTCATCCAGAGTCCACTGGACGTGCGGTGTGGGGCCAGGTTGTCACGTTGTTTACTGAGCCTCCTTCCTGACGCTGCCCTTTCCTCACCCTTTCCTGCTCACTGCAGGGCAGGCTGGGGGTGGTGAGGGAAGAGGGCCCCCAGGGAAGTCCAGCTACCAGAGGCTTGGACGCAGAACCAACATTAGTGTACAGGAGAAAAGAGAGGGCACCCAGGGCTGTGGTCTCAGAGCAGGGTTTTTGTTCTGTGGAAGAAATGGAATGGAGTCAGCGCCACTCTTTTCACCACCTCAGTCTCAGCCAAGGCCTGTCCCCCTCCCCTGAAGGGTCCATTACAAGTCTATAGTATTTGTGACTGCAGGAGGTCACCCCCCTTCAATTCCTTGTCTACCTTGTCTGGATTTTCCCGAGCTGGTCTGGTTAAGGTAGGAGATGGGTAAAGAGGAGGCCCTACCTGGTGCTCCATCACCGAAAAGGCAGAGTCTGCCCCGCCCTGATCCTGGGAGAAGAGCTGGCTGTGAAAACGCATCTTAGCTGCAATGGCCTCCGCTGAGAAGAGGAGAAAAGGTAGAGTGAAAGCAGGAAGATGCTGGAGGTTTCTCAGGCTCCCAAAGATGGAAAAGCAATGTCTCAGGGACCCTGGGATAGAGGAGGATGGGGGTGGTGGGGGTAGCAGGGGAGAATGAGCTATTACCTCCTTCTGCCAGCTATTCTAAGAGTGTCCCTGGGGCCCAGACAAGTGAAAAGGCAGCCTTGGGGTCACTCAGGGAATGGGAAAAGGCAGAAAGGCCCAGGCCGGGCGGGGGGGGGGGGAATATGTGAGCCTGTGCTGAGGAGGGGGCTGCTCTATTGACAGGAGCTGGACGCAATTTGTGTGGACCACAGAGCTGACCCTCTCCCTCTCCCTGGGTGAAGCAAGCCCCCTTGGGGGTGGGAGCAGGTGGGGCGCACTCACCAAGGCAGGGGTTGCGAGAGAAGGACTCTTCCAGCTGTTCGCACTCCTCCTGCAGGTTGCCACTGCCTCGGCAGGTGCAGCTTAAGGCAATGCTGGCACTGACATTGCTGACAAAGTTGGGAGTCATGGCAGTCCCTGTGGGGTGGAGAGAGGATCATCAGGGCCTAAGTCAGCTCCAGCTTCAGCTCCCACCCTCTCCGACCTGTCTCAGGACCATCTGTTTGGGTTCAGTCTCCAGACGTTTTTAGCCCCCAGGGATGGCCAACCCGTGGGCCTCCTACAAATACCCCCATCTCACCAATCAGCCCCATGTACGCTTGCAGACATCTGGAGTGCTCTGTTGCACAGGTCCCCAGGACGTCCATGGGATGGCAGTGGGTCTGAAAATCTGCCAGGCGTGATCTGGAAGAAGGGAAATTTTTTTTTGTCTTTTTGTCTTTTGTTGTTGTAGTTGTTGTTGTTGTTGCTGTTGCTATTTCTTGGGCCGCTCACGCGGCATATGGAGGTTCCCAGGCTAGGGGTCGAATCGGAGCTGTGGCCGCCAGCCTACGCCAGAGCCACAGCAACGCAGGATCCGAGCCGCGTCTGCAACCTACACCACAGCTCACGGCAACGCCAGATCGTTAACCCACTGAGCAAGGGCAGGGATCGAACCCGCAACCTCATGGTTCCTAGTCGGATTCGTTAACCACTGCGCCACGACGGGAACTCCATGAAGGGAAATTTTAGTTAGGTCTTCATTGATGGTCTGGACTGCAGCCTTCACCTGTCCTGCCCCTTTAGTTGACACACCCATCTTCATGCCAAATCTTCTGTCTTTCAAAGGCCTGGCACGTGGCATCCTCCTTAGTGAAGCCTGCTCCCATCACAATTAAATACACCATCACCCCAGCCTCCATGGCATTTTATCACTGAATTTGGGCTCCACAGCCTCTAATTATGAAATCACAGGCAGCTTCTTCAACCTCAGTTCCCTTGATGGTAAACAGAAATGAAAACTGCACTACCTTTTGTATTTTTGTGAGGATGAAATAAGAACATACATGTAAAACATCATTTAACATAGTGCCTGGTATATAGTAGGTGACAGTAAATGTTAGATGTTTTATTTATTTACTTACTTACCTCCTTACTTACTTATTTTTGCTTTTTGCTTTTTAGGGCCATACCCAGGGCATGTGGAACTTCCCAGGCTAGGGGTTGAACTGGAGCTACAGCTGCTGGCCTACACCACAGCCATGGCAACTCGGGATCCGAGCCATGTCTGTGACCTACATCACAGCTCTGAGCGAGGCCAAGGATGGAACACACATTCTCATGGATACTAGTCAGATTCTTTTCCCTGAGCCATGATAGGAGCTCCTACATGTTTTCATTTTTAATACTCATCTTACAACAGATAAAGCTGGTTACCTTCAGGTGATGGAATTATGAGTATTATTTTCTATATATATTTTCTGCAGTTTTCCTTACCTTTTGCCTTGTGTTAAATTGGTAGTTTACTTCTCTGTCATCCCTACCAGGTTGCAAACTCTTTGAAGGAAGGGACAATATCTTAGTCATTTAGCCCAGCACTTGTTATGTAATAGCAATAGTAATAGCTACCGGCATAGTAATAGGCAGCAGGGCAGAGCCTTTAGGAAGGCAGCCATGCTCACCACTATACCACCAAGGCACACACAACAGAGCCTATAGGAGCAGAGACTTCCTTCATTCCAAACATCATTAACAAACCTGAACTACTACCTAAGTGAATTTGAGCAAGTTATTTAACTTTTCTCTGCAATGGTTTCTTCATGTGTAAACTGAGGATGATGAAAAAAATAATAATAGCATCTATCTTAGGGGGTTCTTGTGAAGTTTAGATGAGTTAATACATGTTAAGTACTTAAAACAGTACTTAGCCAACAGTAAGTACTCAGAAATTGTTATTATAATGATTATTGAGAGCTGTGACTATGTAACATTTCTGGGCCTCAGAAAGGTAAAGGAGAAGGTTATAGAGAAGTAAGTGGTTGTAGAACCAGGCTGCAAAACAAGGTTGGTGTGACTTTAACTGTCAACGAACATCACTTGAAAGGATGATAACTTCAATTTGGTAAATGTCTGTGTCCTGAGAAGGCCAAGGCAAGCCAGATCAAAATTTTGCTTCAGAGGAGTTCCCTGGTGGTCCAGTGGTTAGGATTAAGTGCTTTCACCACTGCGGACACCCCCACCCTCCCCCCAATTTTTTTTGTTTAAGAGTATCTATCAGGGGTTCCTGTTGTGTGTAGTAGGACTGATGGTGTCTCTGTAGTGGCAGGGACACCTATCCCCAGCCTGGAGAGTGGTTAAGGATCTGGTATTGTCGCAGCTATGGAATAAGTCACATTCCTGGCCTGGGAACTCCACATGCCAAGGTACAGCCAAAAAAAAAAAAAAAGAATATCAAACACTTTACACATATTCATGTCCTTTGATTTGGTAATGACATTTGCAGCAATACAAGCTTAGCAGTGATTAGGTTTGTGCACAAAATTAATGAGTAAAAGTGATATTTATTGCAGCATTACTTACAGCAATAAAGCAACCTAAATATCTAAAAATAAATGAATGAGGGCAACCATAAATGAAAACCAAACATTACATTCACAAAAACTAAAAAGAAAAGTATACCAGCATAAAATAACTGGAAATCATCCAAAAACAAAAAAAAAGGAACATAGGAGAAAAACTTTCCTTGAAAAAGACACATGCACCTGTATGTTCATTGAAGCACTATTCACAATAGCCAAGACATGGAAACAACCTAAATGTCCATCGACAGATGACTGGATTAAGAAGATGTATATATACACAATGGAATACTACTGAGCCATAAAAAGGAACAAAATAATGCCACCTGCAGCAACATGGATGGAATTAGAGATTCTTATACTAAGTGAAGTAAGTCTGAAAGAGAAAGACAAATACCATATGATATCACTTAATCACTTATATCTAGAATCGAATATATGGCACAAATGAACCTTTCCACAGAAAAGAAACTCATGGACTTGGAGAACAGACTTGGGGTTGCCAAGGGGGAGGAAGTAGGATGGACGGAAATCTGGGGTTAATAGATGCAAACTATTGCATTTGGAGTGCATAAGCAATGAGATCCTGCTATATAGCACTGGGAACTGTATCTAGTCACTTGTGATGGAGCACGATGGAGGATAATGAGAGAAAAAGAATGTGTGTGTGTGTGTGTGTGTGTGTGTGACTGGTTCACTTTGCTACAGTAGAAAATTGACAGAACACTGCAAACCAAGTATAAGAGAAAAAATAAAAATCATTAAAAAATTAAAATAGAGGAATGATTAAAATATAGAGCATATATAAAATGAAATACAATATAGGCACTTAAAAATATCAAGTTGTCAAAGGACAGTAAATGAAAAACTAAGCACCATCCTTTACTAAGTGCTTACTCTGCACCAGTAAGCTAACCCTCTACATAAATTATATAAGTTAACTCTCACCAGAATCCCATGAGGTCTGCATTACTATTCTAGTTTTTACAGAGGACTAAGTGGAACCATAGGTCATCTGACAGAATTTTAGGTTAAGTGATGTACTCAGGGTCACAATGACCCAGGATTTAAATTCAGATCTCTCTGACTTGAGAGCCTGCCTTCATTTTCCATACTGCTTCCACCAATAAATGTTCACCAGATAGCTAGAAATAAACAAAATCTTTTTTCAGACTGGAAGGAAATGTTCTCCAAAGTATGGTAGATTACCTCCAGGTAACTGATTTGGAGTGGTACCTTTACACGCTTTTTCTTTTCTTTTCTTTTTTTTTTTTTGTCTTTTTGCCTTTTCTAGGGCCGTTCCCACGGCATATGGAGGTTCCCAGGCTAGGGGTCTAATCGGAGCTGTAGCCGCCAGCCTACACCACAGCCATAGCAACTCGGGATCCAAGCCACGTCTGCGACCTACACCACAGCTCATGGCAACGCCGGATCCTTAACCCACTGAGCAAGGCCAGGGATCGAACCTGCAACTTCACGGTTCCTAGTCAGGTTCGTTAACCACTGCGCCACAATGGGAACTCCTACACGCTTTTTATTTTCTAGAGTTTTAAAACTACACATAGAAACTCTTTTCTCAAAAAGAATACATACATATATGAATTCCCTTCTGGCACAGTGAGTTGAGGATCCCATGTTGTCACTGCAGCAGCTCGGGGTTGCTGCTGTGGCAGCAGGTTTGATTCCTGGCTCAGGAACTTTCACATGTATTCTTGTGCAGCCAGAAAAAAAAAAAAAATACACACACGCACCCTTTTTGAGAAAATAGCTTCAGAAAGTATTAAGGGTAGCTACGTGTTGAAGTCTGTCTACAGTCCCTGGAGGGGTCAGAACCATCTTGGCACAAGAAGGTGGGGAGGAAGGAGTGGCGCCCACCCTATCCCCACGCCCACCTCGCCTGGCACTGGTACCTGCACAGTGGCTGGGACAGGCAGAGTTGACGCAGCTCCAGGCAGTTGGTGGCCTCAGAGGGTAGCACGCAGCTGGGTGCAATGGTGTTGCGCCGGCGCTGCCCACAGCCCTGGTCGGTGGGTGCGCACGGGCAGAACAGCAAGCCCTGTGCCTGGGGCTCTGGCGCCTTCTCAAAGAAGGCGCGAAGCTGCCCTTGGCAGTTGTGGCGCTGACAGCGGGACCCCGAGCAAGCCTCCCCATAGGCCTTGCGCAGCCGGTCACACTTCTCATTAAATGTGCACAGTATGGCGAACTTGAGGCAGCGATCCCAATCTGGGGGAAGAAGGGCACCAAGTCAGCAGTCTTCTCTGCAAACCTGCAATCCAGCCTCCCCAGGAATCCCTGCAACACTCTGATTCAAAGGGAGGAAAAGGAGAATTGCCCAGAATAAGTCCTTTCCCTCTACCCACCAACTATATCTGGTATTCAAGAACCTTCCCCATTCTGTTCCTTAGCTTGCCCAGGTTAAAAACAAAACAAAACAAAACAACAGCAAAAAATGTACATCTGACACTCATTAGAATTCAAGCAGCCAGAAAGCTCTAATAACCAAAACCCCTTCCTCAACTCTGTGCTGTGAGTGAGATCTCATGGTGGAAACTGTAACCTACAGTTTCCCCACAACATTCTGCAGTACCTTCTGAACTGTCCACAACACACACAACCAAATTCTATTTAGGATTTCGTTTCGTATCTGTCTATTCTGCTCAGTTTTAATATCGCCCATCTGTCATTGATTAATGATGCATAAAAACTCCCCATACTCTGAGCCTTTGGAAATTATGGTGATATTTCTATTAACAGAACATTCCAGCAGTCAGAATAATGGAGTAACTGGAATAGGTTATTCCCAGATTGCTTGGAACTCAGAGTTTGTCTCTATGCTTTTCTCTCAAAAATCCTAATTCTGGAGTTCCCGTCGTGGCGCAGTGGTTCACGAATCCGACTAGGAACCATGAGGTTGCAGGTTCGGTCCCTGCCCTTGCTCAGTGGGTGAACGATCCGGCATTGCCTTGAGCTGTGGTGAAGGTTGCAGACGTGGCTTGGATTTCGAGTTGCTGTGGCTCTGGCGTAGGCCGGTGGCTACAGCTCCGATTCAACCCCTAGCCTGGGAACCTCCATATGCCGCGTGAGCGGCCCAAGAAATAGCAACAACAACAACAACAACAACAAAAAAGACAAAAAACAAAAAAAAATCCTAATTCTAATATAGAGAACTGACTGTATAACAAATCTCACATCTTTCTCAAAAAGAAAGTACGTGTGTGTATGTTCCTTTCCCATCAACACAACAGCCTCGATTTCCTCTTTGCCACACAGATGGCTCCCCACCCTAGTCACCCCTGAGGAGTAACACTCTTTCTCACCATTTTCCCTGCCCAACACCTCGCCCATCCCATTAGAACGGTTGAAAACAAGCAATTTCCTAGTCTTCAGGGACAAAAAGCTACTTTCCTGGCTGCCTTGAATGAGAGTAAATACTCCATTTCAGCACATTTTTTCCTGGGACTGCTGCCACTCCCGCCAAGCCCTTTGTAGAGACCGACCTCTTTTTTTTCGCTTTTGCTTTTTTTTTGCTTTGAGTTTGTTATCACTGAGCCACAACAGGAATTCTGAGACCCACCTTTTGAAACAAGGGAGCTCTAACAGGCTCTCTTTGAAGAACTCCCTAACAACTATTGTTCTTGAGTTCCTGCTGTGGTGCAGTGGGTTAGAAATCTGACTGCACTGGCTTGGGTCTCTGTGGAAACAAGGGTTCAATCCCCAGCCTGGCACAGTGGGTTAAAGGATCTGGCTTTGCCACAGCTACAGCTGGGATTCAATCCCTGGCCCAGAAACTTCCATATGCCAAGGGTGTGGCCATAAAATTAAAAAAAAAAAAAACTGAAAAACTATTGCTCTCTGCAGAATTGTGAGACTAGACCATCCCTTAGCTCAGATTCCTACTTCGATCCTGCCAGTGTTCCTTTCTTTCTTATTTTTGTTTTGGCTGCCCCACAGCATATGGAGTTCCTGGGCCAGGGATCAGATCCAAGCTGAAGCTGTGACCTACACCACAGCTGTGGCAATGCCAGATCCTTTAACCCACTATGCTAGGCCAGGGATCGAACTGTGTACCAACATTCCAGAGATGCTGCAGATCCTGTTGTGCTTCAGTGGGAACTCCTGACAGTGTTTCTTTAGTTACCTGGCAGGCTAGCACTCCCTGCCCCACCCCCACTCCCTTTCCTCCAGCTTGTGTTCCCCACCAGCCACTGCTCCCTCGAGGTTCAGCCGCCACCCCATTCCCACCTCCCAACACACACACCTCAGCCCCAGCTTGCCCTCCACACCTGGTTTGAGCATTCTGAGTTTGCTGAGATTCATTTTCCAGGGTTTTCTGGTCACTGTGTCTTCATAGGGGGAGACATCCAGCTCATAGTCACCTAGAGACAAGGTTGGGAGCATCAGAATCCTGAGAACAGGGCTGGAGGTGGGCATAGGAGGGCTGAGGCTGCTGGGTCAGACCTCAAAGCACTTAGGAGAAAAGGACAAGGTAATCTCTATCTAACTAGCTGCATGCTGGACAGAGGAGAGAAAAAAACGAGGGTCACAAAGGCATAGGTTGGGCTTGATGAATAAACTGGGTTTAATGATGAGAATAATAAAGCTATCATATGTTGAGCATGCTGTGTACTAGGCACTATGGTGTAAGTGAAAAAAATAGGTATATATGTATATATGATCTCACTTAGTCCTCCTAGAAGTCTTCAGGCAGGTAAAAAGAAACCGAGGATGAGAGAGGTTAAGTCTCTTACTCGGGCTCACATAAACTAATAAGTGGAGCTGAGATTTAAAATCTGGATTATCTGATTCCAGAGTCTCTGCCCCAGACATACTACTTATGGGCACATAAACAGGAAAGGAGACTCTGTCTTGTTTCCACTTAATATTGGAGAAGGGGCAGTGGTGGACTCTGTTCTAGACCTGACCACTTAGCTATGGAGATGCATCAGGCGCCAAGGAGGTGGAAATGAGACCAGGTCTGGAAGTGATCCTGACCAAGAAAAGCAGAGAAGGGAGAGACAACAATCTCAAAGGAAACACATCTCTTTCAGTCATCCCCATGGGGCTGAGGGCTCCTTAAGGGGATGTACTAAGTCTTATAAAACCACTGCATATGGGAGTTGCCTTGGGGTGCAGCAAGTTAAGGGTCCAGCATTGTCACTGCAGTGGCTCAGGCTGCTGCTGTGGTGCAGATTCAGTCCCTGGTCTGGGAAATTCCGCATGCCTCAGGCACTGCCAAAAAAAAAAGTGTAAAAAATTACTGCATAGCTCATACACATGGCAGGTGCTCAAATAAACACTGATTAACAACTCTTGTTTGAAGAGAGAGGTGAGCTTGTAGGGATGTCACCCAACAGGACTTTATGAATGCTTTTTTTTTTTGCTTTTTAAGGTCACACCCGCGGCACATGGAGGTTCCCAGGCTAAGGGTCTAATTGGAGTTACAGCTGCCGGCCTACACCACAGCCACAGCAATGCAGGATCCTTAACCCACTGAGCGAGGCCAGGGATCGAAACCTGTGTCCTCATGGATACTGGTCAGGTTCATTAACTGCTGAGCCATGACAGGAACTCCTAAAATTTTTTTATTATAGATGATTTACAATGTTCTGTCAATTTCTGCTGTACAGCAAAGTAAGCCAGTTACACATATACATGCATTTTTTAATGAATGCATCTTTAGGAGGGAAGGGATATAGATAACAAAGCAAACAGGACAGGATGGTCTGGATACTAGGGAAGCCCTGGAGCTTCCAAGGGAAGAGACTGCAGGAGCAGCAGCAAGGGAATGTCTAAAAGAGAAGTGATTACAATGAGTAGTAGAAAGTAGGGAACAAGGAGTGTGGTGAATTGTGTTACTGTTTCCAACTGCTTGCTGTGATAGGATTCTACATCCCTACCTGCTGCCATGTGACTCTCAGACCCCTTTTAAGAGGACTATACTTTTCCACCCCACATTGCCCGGCCATATGACTTGCTTTGGCCTGTGGATTGTGAACTGAGGAGATGGAAATCGCATCTGAGCAGAAGCTTTAAGAACCACCACATGGTCCTGCTGCTGCTCTTTTCCCTCTGCCATCCTGGATCTTCCAAGGAAGAAGACAGGTGGAGCAAAGACAAAGCCTACTCACAGAAGCCCACGGCACATGTGTAACATGAACAAAAGATACATTTCTGTTGAAAGCTGGAGATGTGGGAGTTGGCTGGTTGTTACTACAGCATAACTTAGCAAGTTCTTATTAAAAATGTAACTGGTATCTAGAAAGAGAGTGCTGGAGTAACAAAAAAAGATCTCAAATATGTGGTATTGGCTTTAGGACAGGCCAGTGGGTGGTGAATAAGCTGTTCCTGGGGGCCAGGAAGGTGACAGTCCTCTTTATGCAGTGGTAAAATTGTTGCCTGCAATAACTTGGACTGAGGATGACGTACTGAGGGAGCGTCTGTTTTAAGGGGAAGAAGCTGAGATGTGGATTACTAGTACGTCTTGATTGCTAATGGCTGCATGTGGCAAGGTACTACAAGAAAGATATAAGCTCAGAGAATTGACCAGTCTACCAATAGGAAGAAAACAGAAAAGAAAAATTACAGAAACTCTCAGACTTGCAGGATTAAGAGATGCAACTGCTTCCTTCTCATATTCAAATGGTAAAAGATAAAATTGAAAAATGCTTTGAGTAATAAGGTCAATTACAACTCAGCCTTGGGGTAAAGACCAATTCAAGTTTGTGGCTATGATGCCCTTTGTGGAGATCTCTCATTGATTAAGAGGGTATCCAATAAACTCTGCCAGTTGGACAAATGTGCTTAGGGGAAAAAAGACTAAAGACAGTGGCTCTCTCACAGAAGCCTGATAAGGGCAAGGTACTTCTAATTAGGTCTCAAAAGAGATACATGTCTTGAAAAGGGTTATAGGAAAGGCTATGGCACAAGGTGAAATGAATCAAAGATAAAAAAGTAGTTATGTTTTGAGATAGTTGTACTGCTAAGAGCCGCCAGCCTGAATTAAAAGAGATTCTGACTATTTGAGACTTAAGATGCTCCAACATCCCTCAGGTAGAAAGCAAGCTGAGCATGGTACTCAGTTCCTAAAGAGGCTGTGGTCTCCAACGCCCTTTTCAGATGTAGCCAAAGAAAATGGAATAGGAAGGACAACCCAAGGGTCTGGGAAGCTCCTAGGCTTGCTCCTCAATGAGCAAAAGCAGGGCCTTATGAAAGAGTAATCCCTGGAGGTTCCTGCTATGGCTCAGTGGGTTAAGAACCTGACATAGTCTCCGTGAAGATGCAGGTTTGCTCTCTGGCCTCACTCAGTGGGTTAAAGATAAAGATCCAGTGTTGCAGCTAATTGTGGCATAGGCTGCAGACGAAGCTTGGATCTGGTGTTGCTGTGGCATAGGCCTGTAGCTGCAGCTCCAATTCAACCCTTAACCCAAGGAACTTCCATATGCCACAGGCGCAGCCATAAAAAGAAACAAAAAAGAGAGCAATCCTTACTTCCAGGGAAGATGGCCCTTGCAGCATTTGTACAGGACTTCAGAATCACTACAAATCAATGTCTGCCTGTGTGCCTCCAGTTACTACCTACATGCCTTTATTTATTTATTTTTTTTAGAGCCACACCTGCAGCATATGGAAGTTCCCAGGCTAGGGGTCAACTGGAACTGTAGCCACCGGCCTACACCACAGCCATGGCAATGCCACATCCACAACCTAAGCTGCAGCTTGCAGCAATGCTGGATCCTTAACCCACTGAGAGAGGCCAGGGAATGAATGCACATCCTCATGGATACTAGTCAGGTTCTTAACCTGCTGAGCCAGAGTAAGAAGTCCCCATTACTCCCCTTTCTAAGAGGGTTTGTTCTGCTTCTCCTGTGCCTGTTCCATACCATATATTGAGTATAGATGTGAAGCAGATGACTTTTTAGCCCATAGGTTTCTAGATTAAGAGGAACCATATCCAGACCTGATATAGAAATTATCACAAGATCCCAGACTTGGAGCCTGATGCCCTGCTTGGGTAAAACTCTTAGGGCATCTTCCTTAGAAAGTGGGTGGGTATGTTATTTTGTTTGTGGATGGGAGGGAAATGAATGTTTTGACCAACCAGTAGACTATGATAAATTGTTTTTTGTTTCCAATTATTTTTGCCCTCCTTGTAAGATTACACATCCTCATTTATTGCCATGTGATTTTCAGTGGCTCCTGTGGAATGAGTATACTTCTTCTTCCTACTGGTGTCAGGTTTGACCATGTGATTTGCTTTATCAATGGAATGTGAGCAGAAATATTCTATGTAATACCTGAGCAGAAATTTTTTAAAGCATCAAATGGTTCTGCCATTGCTCATTTCCCCCTGCATGAGAAGAGAACATCTGAGACAGAGGCTGTACCAGATCCCAGAATAAAGAGGACACATGACACAGCCAAGATGGAATGTGAGCAAGAACTTAACCTTTGTTTTACAAGACCCTGTTCTGTTATTGTAGCATAGTCTAATAGAAACTGACTAACACAGAAAGGGCTCTTTGGAGTCAGAGGATGCTCCTCTCCTGGGCTCATCCAGTGCCATCTTTCTCTTACCATCTTCTGTCTAGTTAATGAGTATCTTCTCTGTTAAAGGTTGGACCAGGACGCTGCCTCCCTCTCTCTCTGAACATATGGATTATGTTATATTTGCAGCCTATTTATGGGTTAAGACCATTGCTCTCTATTTCTGCTCCATGTTCTTCTGTTCCAGGAGTTCCCTATTCTGGACCTCAGCCTGGTTCAGAGGTCTTCCAAGAGGCAGCTACATGTTTCCAGGTAAGAGAAGGGGAAGTGGTGAGAAGGAAGGATAGTGCTATGAGGGCCCAGAAGGATACTGCCAGTTCCCCCCTCCACATCTTACTGATGTGAAATCCAGAGTTTCATTATCATCCCTGTCAGAATCAACCACATGGCCCATATACAATAGGATTGAAAAAAACAACCTCCATGAGCCATCTTCCATAGCTTAGCCCACTCTAGGATGGGGGCCTCACCAAGGCTGCGGGCAGGGTGAACAGTCCAGTAGATGTCCAGGCAGGTAGCTTGGTTCTTCATGCGCCGGTGGCATGTGCAGCTCATCAGAGAGCTATTCCTGAGTTGCTGTGCTGCTTCCATGCAGTCCTTGGGGACTGAAGGCTCCTCTGCAGGTGATGGGATGCTTCTACTAGAGGCACAGGAACTCAGGTAGTGGTAGGTAGCATTGCAAGTGGGATTGGCCTGGCACTTCCTCCTGGCCTGGAGACAGCTGTTCATGAGCCGGCCTTCTGTGGGAAGGTAGTACCCTAGAAAGGGAGAGAGACCAGATGAGTCTGAGGAGCTAAGTGGGAGAACAAAGTCATAAGGTAGGGTGAAGGGGATTCTGGATGAAATCTTTAGCACCCAAGTCTTCGGGTAGCACAAAGGCCTTTAGGGATGAATGGGGAGAAAGAGGTCCAGCAGGAGTGGAGAATCTGCAGCTGTCACAATCTGAACAGAAGAGATGAGGCTCAAGAAGAGTTGGAGGATTAATGAAGAAAGGCCTTTCAGCCTCCTGGGACAGGGAGGGGGACAGTGGTTTGAAGCATAGCCTGATGACCCTGCCAGCCACAGGGAAGAGGGCCCTGGGTAGGGCTATGCCATGGACAGGGCTAGCATCATAACCAGAGTTGACAATGCATGGGAATGCTAAATGACACTTAGCAACAACTCTGAGTCCTTCATTAAAAGTCACTTTAGAAAACCTTACAGGGGAGTTCCCGTCATGGCTCAGTGGTTAATGAATCCACTAGGAACCATGAGGTTACGGGTTTGATCTCTGGCCTTCATCAGTGGGTTAAGGATCTGGCATTGCCATGAGCTGTGGTGTAGGTTGCAGACATGTCTTGGATCTGACATTGGTGTGTCTGTGATGTAGGCCTGAGGCTACAGCTCCGATTAGACCCCTAGCCTGGGAACCTCCATATGCCTTGGGTGTGGCCCTAAAAAGACAAAACAAACAAACAAAGTTTTTAAAAAAGAAAACCTTACAGTGAAAACTGGTTCAAGTGGAGGTGGGGAACTTTTACTGATTCTGTCACTCAAGGATACCAAGGTTGGTGACAGTTCAGCCATGGAGAATGGCCCTGCACAGTAGGACTTAGGGTACCTATCAAGGGGTAACAGCACACTATCATCCCCTAACTTTTCAAGGCAGAACATCTAGGAGTCGTGCTGAATTCTCTTCTTTCCTTCACATGCTGTGTTCGGTCTAACAGATGCTGTCAACTCCACTATATATCTGGAATATGTCCATTTCTCTTCACATCATCACCACCTCCTTAACTCAAGCCACCATCAACTCTCGTCTGAAGTAGTCAAGAGTCCTTCTTGGTCTCCTTGATTCCATCTTCCAAACTCATTCTCCCATACCATTCAGCCATCTTTTTTTCCCCCTGCTTTACTGAGATAATAATTGACACACAGCATTGTTTAAGCTTTAGGTGTACAACATTTGATACATGTATATATTGTAAAATGTTATCACAATAAGGTTAGTTCACATCCTACCTTTCACATAACTACCATTTTTTCTGTTGTTGCATCCATCTTTTTTATAAATTTTTTTTAGGTTGGAAGACATTTTTTATTGAGGTGAAATGCATGTCTGGTGATCACTTTGAAATGCATAGAAACAACAAATCACTACGTCATACACCAGGAACACAGTGTTGTAGGTCAATTATATATCTAAAAACAGATAAACTAATAGGAAAAGAAAACAGATTAGCGGTTCCTAGAGGTAGAGGATGAGGAGTGGGAATTGGATGAAGGTAGTCAAAGGTACAAACTTTAATTATTTTAAAAAGTAAAGGGAAAGAAAAAATTCTTGTAACATGAAATTAACCATCTTAAAGGGTACAATTAAATGACATTTAGTACATTCACAATGTTGTACAACCACCACTTCTAATTCCAATACATTTTCATCATCCCAAAAGGAAGCCCATACCCATTAAACAGTCACCCTCTATTCTTGCTTCTGCCGAAGTCCTGGCAACTACTAGTCTGCTTTCTGTCTCTACTGATTTACTTGTTCTAGATATTTCATGTAAATGGAACCATAAAATATGCACTGTTTTGTATCTAGCTTCTTACATCTAACATACTGTTTTCAAGGTTCATCCACATTGTAGCATATATCAGTTCATTCTTTTAGATAATACTTCATTGTATGGATAGGTTTTGTTCAAACATTAGCTAATGGACATTTGGGTTGTTTTCATCTTTTGGTAACTGTGAATAATGTTTTGTGAACATTCATGTACAAGTATTTGCTTAAATACCTGTATTCATTTCTCTTGGGTATATACGTAGGAGTGGAATTGCCGGTCATACGGTAACTCTATGGGTAACTTGTTGATGAACCACTAAATTGTTTTCCACAGTGGCTGTACCGTTTTACATTCCTAGTAGCAATGCATGAGGGTAGTTCCAATTTCTCTCCCTACTTGCCAACTCATATTTTCTGGTTTCTGTTCTGTTTTCATAGCCATCCTTGTGGGTATGAAGTAGTAGCATTTGCATTTCCCTGATAACTAATGATACTCAGCATGTTTTCATGTGTCTGTTAGACATTTGTACATCATGTTTGATAATAAATTTAATTAAAGCATAACATGTAGAAAAATACATGAATCAAAAATATAAGGCTAGATGGAGTTTCTGTTGTGGCTCACCAGTAACAAATCTGACTAGTATCCATGAGGAGGTAAGTTCGATCCCTGGCCTTGCTCAGTGGGTTAAGGATATGGTGTTGCTGTGAGGTGTGGTGTAGGTCACAGACAAGGCTTGGAACCTACATTGCTGTGGCTGTGGTATAGGCTGGCAGCTGCAGCTCTGATTGGACCCCTAGCCTGGGAACTTCTATATGCTACAGATGAGGTCCTAAAAAGACAAACAAACAAAAAAGTTTAGCTAGGAAGTTCCCCTGTGGTACAGCAGGTGAAGGATCCAGCGTTGCTGCAACTGTGGTGAAGGTTTGATACCTAGCCCAGGAACTTCAGAATACCGCAGGTGTGGCCACAAAAAAAAAAAAAATACAGCTCAATGAATTTCAAATTATATACACTTGTGTAACCAGACCCCCAGACAAAGAACCAGAATGTTACTGGCACCCTAGAAGGCATCTGACAGTCACCATCTTCCCAATGAAGCCTATAGAGTATCTTTTTTTTAATAGACAAGGAGTAGATTTATTTAGAGAGGTACACATTCCATAGACAGAATGCAGTACACCAAAATATTTTAAAATGTATATATATAAATTATATAAATAATTTATAATCTATATATATATAGCTATACATACATATAATTTATAACCAACATATATAAATATATATATATATATATTTTTTAGGGCCTGAGCAGGGCTAGGGCTCAAACCCACATCTTCATGAACACTAGTTGGGTTTGTTAGTGCTGAGGCACAGTGGGAACTCCTAATATAATATCTTGATTTCTAATATTAGAGATAAAGTTTTGCCTGTTTTTCAACTACACAACACATGCTTCTGGTGTCTTGGCTTCTTTTGCTCATTATTACGATTCTAAAACCCACCCATACTGTAAGTATAGTTGTAAACAATTTATTTTCATTGCTGTATAGCATTCCATTGTATGACTATAATTCTAACACTGATAAGCATTATACAAGATCATCTCATAAATTTTAAATCGGATCATCTCATTTCTCTGCTTAAATCCCTCAAACAGCTTCCTCTGCACCTAGGTTAAGATCTAGTTTATGTACCTTGGCTTAAAAAGCCTACCTGGTTCCTTCCCACCTCTCTAACCTTACTTTCTGGCTCTCTCTTTCTGTCTCATTTCCTTCCATCTGCACTGGGCTTCTTTCCAGCTTCTACTGAACAAGACAAGCTTGTGTCCACCTAGCCTTTCTTTCTGTTTGGAATGCTCTTCCACCTGATCTTCACATGGCTGTCCCCTTTTCTGATAATTCAGTTCACAACTGAAGTGTCATCTCAGAAAGGTCATCCCAAGAGTTCCCATAGTGGGGCAACAGAAACAAATCTGACTAGGAACCATGAGGTTGTGGGTTCGATCCCTGGCTTTGCTCAGTGGGTTAAGGATCCAGCATTACCATGAGCTGTGGTGTAGGTCGTAGACACAGCTTGGATCTGGCATTTCCATGGATGTGGTGTAGGCTGGCAGCTGTAGCTCTGATTAGATCCCTAGCCTGGGAACCTCCATATGCCATGGGTGTGGCCCTAAAGAGACCAAAAAAAAAAAAAAAAAAAAGGTCATCCCAAACAACCAATGTAAAATAGTCCCTTGACTACTCTAACACAGTTATTCCAATTCTCTGCAATAGCACTTATCAGCACTTGACATTTTTTTCACTTCATTTTTTATCATCTCCTCAGCTAGGCTTTTTTTTTTTTTTTTTAGTGCCATACCTACAGCATATTTAAGTTCCCAGGCTAGGGATCAAATTGGAGCGGCAGCTGCCACCTATACCACAGCCACAGCAATGTTGGATCCTAGACTCATCTTCACCCTATGCTGAAGCTTGCAGCAATGGGATCCTTAAGCCACAGAGCAAGGCCAGGGATTGAACCCGAATCTTCACAAATTATTATGTTGGGTTCTTAACCCAGTGAGCCACAATGGGAACTCCTCCTCAGCTAGACTTTTCATGTCTGTCTTACTACTACTCTGTTACAAGTTCCTAGAACAATGCTTGTTCTTTGTAGGCTCCTAGTAATATTTTAAAAATAACCAGATAACAGACACATTTTGCAAGCCACTCCTGTACCTTCTCTGGGTCCTTTCCCTCTATTTACAATCAAAGCGTCCCAAAATTAGGAGGGGGCCTCCAAGTTTAGTTAGTTCAAACTTCTCTTACAATCACGTAACAATAAATTAGATTACTTATTAAAATGCCCATTTCTGAGCCCCAGTCCCAAATGACCAAATCAGAATCTCTGATGATAAAGCCTGGAAACCTGAATTTTCTTGACTTCACTGGTGAGTATGATACACCCTAAAGTCTGAGAAATGTTGCTCTATCTAATATGTAAAAAAAGGACAGGATCAGAAGTACTGAATTTTTCTTTTGCTTCAGGCTCCAACATGCCTCAACGGGCAGCATTACTTTTTTAACTTAAAATTTTGATATTTTGTTCATCACGGATTTTTTGGCATTATTTTTGATTTTTTAAAAGAGGGGATTGGATTAAACCAGAGTTTCTCAGAGCAGGGGGTGGGGAAGAGAGAAGATAGAGCCCTTTTTGGGGGTATATCAGAATTTCCAAAGGGAATGTGTGGTTCAAAAAAGCACATTTGACAATTCTACATGAAAAAGATGAAAACAAAAACTTTTGAAATTTCAAAATTTATTTACAGAAGGGAGTTTCCCTTGTGGCTCAGTGAATTAAGAATTCAACTAGTATCCATGAGGATGCCAGTTCGAGCCCTGGCCTCACTCTGTGGGTTAAAGGATCTGGCATTGCCTCGAGTTGTGATGTAAGTTGCTGACATGGCTCGGATCTGGCATTACTGTGGCTGTGGTGTAGGCCAACAGCTACAGCTCTGATTCAACCCCTAGCCCAGGAACTTCCATAAGCCGAGGGTACAGCCCTAAAAAAGACAAAAAAAAAATCTACAGAAGGCATGAGTTTTGGTTTTTGGTTGGTTTTTTTTTTTTTTTTTTGCCACACCCATGGCATGTGTAAGTTCCCTGGCCAGGGAAAGATTTTTATCCTTACCAAAAAGAGGATATAGATTTAAACGGTTTGAGGAATGCTGAATATTAAACATGTTACTTCTCCTTGCTGAAAGAAACATAAGCAGGTCCAAGTCTCACTCCTTTAAGTGGACTAAATATTGAGTTGTAACAATTTTCAAAATGAAAACTCTAATTTCTTAGCTGATAGTTCACCAAGTCAGAGTAAGAGTGGATTTAGAGGCACTGCAGCTCAATAAAAGAAGGTGGGGGTCATGCTAATTTTGATCATTAACAGGGTAGAACCTGTTCCCTAGACTGGTTATGAGAAAGGTGTTTAATGTATACCTTTGATCCTGACATGCAAACATACTGTTTTTTTGTTTTGTTTTGTTTCTGTTTTTTTTCTTTTTTGGCTGCCCCTCAGCTTATGGAGTTCCCAGGCCAGGGATCAGATCTGAGCCACAGCTGCAGCAACACCAGATCCCTAACCCCCTATGCTGGGCCAGGATCAAGGCTGCATCTGTGCTCCAGAGACGCCGCTGATCCCACTGTACCACAAAGGGAACTCCCAGCCATACTGTTAGGGTCAATGAAATTTCCTGGGCAGTCAAATCAGATCAGTGATGTCTTGCTACTCTGATTTACTGATGAAGTCAGTCTGGACAGACCAGTACTTTCCCTTCCGTATCTTTCTGTCAGCCAAGATTGCATTTCTGCAGTCCTGCCTTGTGGACTGAGGGCACGTGTAAATGTGTGGTCTCTGTCTCTAGATTCCCTCCAGTCAGGCTCTAGACAGGAGCCCCATAGTCAGATTCCATGTACCAACCCAACTTCCAAAGGCCCCGTCCAGGTTCCTGGTGGAATGGCATTGTTTTAAAACCAGACCTTGAACTAGCTATTAAAACAGGCCTTGAAACACCTATCGTGGATTTATAACAGGGCAAGGCACCATGCTGGGCAGCTTTCAGGGAAAGGCCATCTTGCCCAATAGTGAGTTTTATTCATTATAATTAAAACAGCAGTGAAGTATATCCTGAAGAGGGGTTTTGTTGATGGTGAGCAACACAACCAAATAATGAGGTTGGCAAGTTCTAGGCAGCAGTTTCCAACCCTAATTTGTGACAAGTCAGTTCTAACAAAAACTTCTCTATTTTCATTGGTAACCAGTGTCCACCTCCCCTATCCTTACAGGCAGTGGACAGAAGCCCATGTGGAACAAATGGCAGTCCTGCTCCTGATTCTCCTACACCTCCTAGAGATGCAGTCCTGATAGTGGCCTGGCTGCAGGCTATTCTGTGACTATGAAGATGCACCTCAAAAGAGGGAAGAGGGAAAACCGGAAGCGAAGAGATGCTTGGGTGCCCAGATCATGGCTGGCACTCAATCTAAAAGTTCAGACACTGGACGAGGCATGGAACAGAGCCCCTTCCTGGCACCCTGGGCTTCCTCCTCCAATTCCCCAGGCTTGGACAAACGCACACCCAGCACCAGGCAGCTGTGTGGTGTCTGAGCCCTCTCCGAGCGTTGGTGCTGGGGCCCTCCCACAGGTTCTCCACTACCACTCACGCACCCCTCCCCTGGCCGCAGAGCGGGCTCCGTGGACTCCCAGAGGACACTCACCTGCTCTGAGCAGCAGTGGCAGCAGCAGCAGCAGGAGCGCGGGCGGCAGCTGTCGCGGGCTCGGGGGGCGCGCCATGGCGCGGTGTACACGCCGGGTGTCCGCGTCTGGGGCGCTCTGCCTGCGAAGGGCGCGGCGTTCCCCTCGCTTCCGCGCGCTGGAGCTCTGAGAGTCGGGATCCTCGGCCGGCGCCTCCCACCGCCTTGGGCCGCCCCTCCTGGCGCGAACGGCGCCGACACGCTCCCACCAGGGTCCTGGGCGCCGCCCTCAAACTCCGAAGCGGACCACAGCACCTCTCCTACTGGACCGAGAGGGCAGCGGAGGTGGGAACAAACGAGGGCACGCGCTGGGGCTTTGGCTGGTAAGAGTGCTCCACCCCAGCCGGCCCACCTGCCCGTCCTGCCAACTTCGCTTAGAGGGGCATTCTGCCCAAGTCACGGTGAAAGCTGCGGGATGGAGCCTTGCCATCTCTGGGGTCCAGAGAGAATCAAAACAGCATTCTATCTTAGTTTCTGGAATCCAGTCCCTACCACCACCAAGGAACAACTACCCCAAATGAAATCTGGTAACATAACCTGAACAAACCCACAAAGGCTCTTGTGTTTCTAGGTTGTTTTGTTTTGTCTTTCTATTAGAATGTGCGCATCTATTATTTTGTTTCTCATGATAAATACCTTCAAGGGTGAGATTCAGTTCTTATCATTAGCCTCAAGATTCTGCAAAGGTGTGTCTCAGACAGGTGAAATGGCTTTGCGGAGAGCAGACCTGGGGCCAGATCCCAGGACCTTTGCCAGAGACTATATTCCTCCAAAATTCAACCCCTTGAGTGTCATGAAGGAGGATGGAAAGTTTAAATTCCCCTTAGACTAAACTGCAGAGATCTCCCTGGACAAAAGATCACTGAGGAAGGTGGCTGGAGAGGCCACTTAGGAGCTCATCATTTTCAGATGATGCTTAAGACAGCAAGCTACTCTACCAAGATTAAACAGGTAGGAGAAACCAGGATTTCTACCCAAAAAGGTAAGGGTGTATATTGGGCTGGTTTACTGGGCTGATTCACACCCTGTTCCCAAGATAGATACAGGCAAAATGACTCAGAAGAATGAGAACTTAACAGTACTTGGAAGAGAGCAATCAAAGGAATTGCAGGGTTTCTTCCCCTAACCCTCCAACCAAGCCCTCTCCTACCTCCAGAGCCCACCTGGCAGAGGGCCAGGAGGGAGGGTACTGAGAAGTGCAATAGAAACCTCTGAGATTTACTGGCTGCTGCTTCTGAATATGGCCATCCTGCTGTGGCCTCTGGGGGGCATTTGCCGATGTAATCAGCCTAGAAAGAGAGTCATTCCAGCCAGGGGTGTAAATCACCCTTCACAAAGCCAGGAGCGAGACATGCGGCCCTAGATAAGGAAGGAGACTGATGTGGCCTCTTGTGCCCTTTCCTCCCTTCTCCTGCCCAGGGGGAGCTGATTCCTCAGCTGTAATGCACTTTAAATGGAGTTTGTGCTTCATTTTAATCTATATCTGCCCTGCCAGTCTTACAAGAGAGCTGTGAAAGTGAACATCTGGCTACTCAGCTTTTGTACAGGGCCTGTTTTCCCCCAGCTCCACCCTACCTGTGTACCTTTCCCAAGCCCTTCCCTTCAGTAGTTAGGAAGCCTGCAGCTGGGGAGCTGACAGCCCCCACTTTCTCCTTCACTCTGGCAGTAGTTTCAAAACAGGATTTACAAGGCAAGAGGTAACAATTTCAGGTGGCTGGGATGCTAGGAAAAGGCTGAGACCTATGAATTAACAAAGATGTGGAGTGTTTAAAGGGTGTTACCTCTGCTCTCCCTCTCCTTCAGCAACCAAGGCAAATCAAGTTAGGGGTAGGAGCGTAAGCCCAGAAAAGGCATTTGCTCAGGGTACCTACTTAGTGTGTCTACTCAGTGCTTTCCCCACAGAACGGACTAGGAAGGCAGAACAAGGTCAAGCTGATGGGCTAAGAGGATTGCCCAATTCCACCTGTAAAAGGCCAGCCTTTCTTTTGAAAGTGAGTGAGATACTTAGAGCATATTTCTGCCTGGGCACTGTGGTGGGGAGCTTGACATCACTGGGCCTTTAATGAGGTTTGGTAACCAAGGTGAGGGGAGGGTTGAGGAAGCCTCTGCAAATAAATATGACTCCAAGACTAATATTGACAGCTCCTCCAGCACACTCTCTCCTCACCAGCCATGTCCTCTGTGACTGCCAACACCTGCTAGATAAGCACCATTGCCGTTGGGAACCTTGTGGATAATGACAAATGAGCCAATCCTTTCTACAAAGATGATGTTAGCCATCATTCAATTCAATAAAGTCTTTTGAGGCTGATTATGAGTCCAGCTTTGTGCCAGGTGCCAAAATGATTAAGACACAAACTCTGCCCTGGGAGGGCCTTCCAAACCACTGACTGGAGCTCAAAGGTCCAAACACTCTATCTTACTCTTCTTTTGTAATCTTGGTTTTCTGACTTCTTATCAAGCCCTCTCTCACTGTTGAGCTTTAATTCCTGCTGCTATCCTTAGCTAATCCAGGCTGTTAGCAGTACACTGAATAACAGTTAAGAGAACAAGCTTTAGGGAGTTCCCTTGTGGCACAGTGGGTTAAGGATCCAGCACTGTCACTGCATCAGCTCAGGTTGCTGCTGTGGTGAGGGTTCGATCCCTGGCCCAAGAACTTCTGCATGCCATGGATGTGGCCAAGAAAAAAAAAAGAGAGAGAACAAGCTTTACAGACTACCTGGGTTCAAATGCCACTTCCAATACATGCTGGATGACCTTGGGCAAGTCCATTTTTCTGTGCTTCAGTTCCTTCACCTGTAAAATTAATAGCAGTATCTACTTCATAAGACAGTTGTGTGGATTAAACAAGTATAAATTAAGTAAAGTGTTTAGCTTAGTGCCCAGTACATAGTAAGCAGTGAATATCACCCCAGGTGGTATGCAGTTCTTTCCATGAACTCAGCCGGCACACACATCAACTTGCTGCTTTAGAGCTGGAGGCTACAGTTCTTCCTTTTGTTGAATATGCTAGTGGGCCTGAATGCTTGTAGAAATGGGAATCAAGAGAATCATTTGCTACCTTGTCAGTTTCTTGAGGGCAGGGACTATGTCATATTTGAACAACTATAGTACTTTGAATTGACAACCCTAGGAAGGAATTGCTGTTTCCCTAATATTTGCCTAAGCTGAATGGGGAAAGAAAATTCTCCTTGCCTCCACTTTAAATACCCGAGAAGGAAAGAAAAATGCCTCTTCCCTCTCTATGGCAGCGGTCAGCTCGGTCCTGGGGCTGAGACTGCAACCGGAAGCAGTTTTTAGACCAAGAGGTTTCCATTCTTTATTACTTGACTTCATGATGAATGAATACGTCAGTGCAAGGACACCAGAGCACAGCGAACCCCCTCCATAGCCTTGTGCAGAGGTTCCTGGGCTGGGGTCTTAGGGTCTCATTTCCCAAGCCCAAGCAACTGATGGCCCTGAATTCTATAGTATCTACAACTAACTGATACTCTTGTTTAACACCTAATACAGCACCAACTTAGAAAGATGCACTGTTCACTGATGAGGATTTGGTAACAGGAAAATCCATTAAGGGTACAGACTCTGGAGCCATACTGCCTGGGTTCAAATCCCAATTCCACCATTCATTAGCTGTCAGATCTTGAACAAGTTACTCACTCCTTCTGTTTCTCAATTTCTTTATTGGTAAAACATGCATAATAATGAGTACTTGCCTCATAGGATTGTTGTGAAAATTAGTTTATATATATAAAATGAGTTCATGGGTCTTGCACACGTTGAACTGAAAAGTGTTAGCTACTGTTATTATTGTTCCTGAAAATAACATGAATCAAATCACACAGTACCCTACATATCAAATTTCCCATATAATTTCTTGTAATATTCTCCTCAGCGGGTTAAGAACCCAACTAGTATCCATGTGGATGTGGGTTTGATTCCTGGCCTTGCTCACTGGGTTAAGGATGTGGCATTGCAGCAAGCTGCAGTGTAGGTCTTAGATGCTGCTCGGATCTGGCTTTGCTGTGGCTGTGATGTAGGCCGGCAGCTGTAGCTCCAGCTGACCCCTAGCCTGACACATGCCACAGGTGCAGCCCTAAAAAGAAAAAGATTACTGAAATGTGAACAGTTGTGCACCAGTCTCTTCCCAGGTGGGGGCTTGGTTCTACCTTTCCAGGGAGAATTATCAGGAAAGGACTGACCAGGGTAGGCATCGAGTCGGGGACCCCTCTTCACACTTGGAGGTGGAGGTGCTTCGCTCAGTTTCCCTCAGGCAGCTAGGAGCTCCTGCTTGGTGAGGGGAAGTGTGTGGGATGGGAAGAAGAGCCGCATCTTCCCCTGAGCATCTCCACCTAACAAAGCAGCAGCTTTTCTCTCCTTTTCCCCCCTGCCCTTCTGAGCTCTGAGCTCAAGAGCTCAGGGAGAAGCTGGAAAGGTTGCTTCCCTCTGGACAAATAGGCTCAAGCAAGGAGTGGAGGCTGCCAGCTTAGAGAATACAGCAGTGCCCTCTGCTGTGAGGCATGCACGTGGCTCTCCAGAAGAGCACTTGTCAACCCTGCAAAAATCAGTCCAGTTGCTCAGGCACACTGCTGGGCTGCCCTATGTCTAATGCCCTCCTTTCCTCCCACTCACTTTTAAAAAGTCTCCCTGCTCCAGGACCTGGGAAGATGTCATTTTTGTCTCTATTCTATCTTAGCCTAAACTTCAGAACCCTTTGTCTTTTTCTAGTCCTAAGCTATCACTACTAGGTTAATGCCAGAGAGTGACCATGTTCAGTCAATTCCACCACCAAGGCCAAGTAGGGCGGTACCTTACTACACAGACAAAAGCCTACTCACCTTAAAGAGCTCAAAGAAAGGAAACCCTGGGATGATACTGAAGAATGTAATTTAAAATATCCTTCTGAAATCTAACTCATTGTGCTTGGTACTTTCATTTTCTTTTACTCCTATCTTCATATGGCACAAACCTTTACTGCCAACCATCCTAAATCCTAAACTTATCTTTGTGAGACATGAAGTGGAATGGAAAAAAACCTTTGGGAAATGGGAGAAGTCAAATCTCCAATGAGGCTGTAGATAAGGACCTTTTAAGCCCAACTCAGACCTATCCACTTGGCCTTAGAGAATGGCAATTGTTTTGGTCTCCTGATACCAGTGTTGAGTCTGGGGCACAGTTTTAGGCAACTGATACCATGAAATGGTTTAGGAAAGGAAAGCCTGGAATATTGCTGAAGAATGCAATTTAAAAGGTTTTATTTAATTCCAGAGCTGTGGTTCTTAAACTTTGGCATGCATCAGAATCACCTGAAATGGAGGGTTTTGTTGTTGTTGTTATTTTTAATGCACTCATGGCATACGGAAGTCCCCTGGCCAGAGACTGAATCTGAGCTGCAGGTGCAGCAATGATGGATCCTTAACCCACTGCGCCAGGCTAGGGATCAAACCCTCACCTCCACAGCAACCCAAGACACTGCAGTCGATTCTTAACTCACTGCACCACAGTAGAACTCCAGAAAGGAATATTTTTAAAACCCAGATTTCTGGGCTCCTAACCTCTGATGTTCTGTTAGTAGGTCTGAAATGGGCCATGAAAATTTGCATTTCAAACAAGTTCAGATGATGCTGATTCTCAAACTCTGAGAACCATGGTCTGGAGAAAAGTACTATGGCCATTATGAATAGAGATGAAAGAGTCCAGTGTGGTGATGACTTCCTTTTGTCCATCTTCTAGGAGCAGTCTGGGCTCACAATCACATTTCTCATTCTGCAATGTTTATTTTCCCATTTAAAAAGAGGAGAGAGGGAAACAAAGAGGGAAAATATAGAGAAAGAAGATGGGCAACTCTCTCTTGCATAGCCAGAAACCCAGTGAGAGAAAAATCTGGTTGGCCTCTGAAAAGACTTGAGTAGTTAGAAAGAGGAACACAACAGCTCCCTAAAGCGACACAAATGTCCACGCAACCCAAGGCTCTAGCCTTACAGAGCCAGCTTGAGGATTTCACCAGACCAGCAGCTCTACTGAAGCCTTATCAATCCCCAGGCCTGGGATTTCATTAGTTAGGCAACCTGTTGGTTTGCTGACATCTTTTAAAATGTTAGGTATAACCACATAGAAGATGGCCTCTTTCTGCTCAGGGTTTCTGTGCCTTTAGTGAGTCTTAGGCCCAGTGGGTGATCTGACATTAAGGGCTCACATCCTTCATGAGTAAGGCAATCTGTTCCTGCAGCTGCCGCTCCCCTTCCCATGCTTTGTTCTGGCTTCGACACCTCAGCAGTTCAGCCTTATGGTCCTGGTGATGCATAGGGCAGTAGCTCTGTGGTTCACACAGCTCCTGAAAAGCAAGGGACAGAGTAAGAGGTCCTGATGCCTGAAGTCTAAATATAATAAGAGATGCTGCAAGTAGTGGGTAAGAATGAACAGCAGTTTCTTCTCAAAGGGCTTTTCAGGTCCTAGGAGCTGCGTGCTAAGGTTGGCTCCCCCAAATCTGGGCTCCCCTTTTGCCCCACATGCCCCATCCTTTACCATATATTCTGGAAAGAAGTCTCTGTAGCCCCCTTTGAGGATATATAGCTCTGGGTAGTACAGTGCAGGATACTGGTTCAGAGCCCTGTCTTCTTCTCTCAGAGAGCGGCACCTTTAGAGAAAACCCAGGGATGGGTACAGTGGAAAGAAGTGAGGTCAGGATTCCATGGGCCATTCGCTGGGGAAGGTAAGGAGGAATAGACTATTGCTAAACCTAAAATGGAGTGTCAGATCTCACTATTTTTGCAAAACAAGGTCCAATTAGCACCATTCTTTCTTTCCTCCATCAATACTTAATTCCCAATCCTTTTTCCTTCACTGCTCCAAACATTTGAATTAGAGAAACCCCTTTCTTCTTCTCCTTAAACTACAATGCACTCATTCATTCAGTCTCTGTCTGAAGTGGTCTGGGAAGGTTTCATGGCTACAAGTTCCAACTCAAGATCCATTTCCGTCACCCACCCTACCCCGTGTTGACACTCACATTCGGGGACCCCTCTCTGAGGAGAATTCACAGTGGAACACGACGATTATTCTCTTCTGAGTATCCAAAGGGATAATGGGTTTCTTCAGAAAGAAGTTACATAGTTTTTCTTGACTGTATAAGTTTAAGGCTCCCTGTAGAAGAATTTTAGGAAGTATTTCTTTAAAGGTCTGTGAACAGTGCCAACACTTAGAAATAATTGGAATACTATCTTGGGATACTGGATTCTGGAAGGGTAGACTCTAAATACTTTCAGAGCGGAAACCTTATCTGTATCTATTCCTAAGGGCTGGCAGAGCTTGGTAGGTGCTTAATAAATGTTCATAGAATGGAACCATATGAAGTACAGGGATCACTGTGAGGAATATCTATAAGCATTAAATGTTCATAATGTGCTTTCTAGTCCTGGGATAAATGTTTTTATTTCCAGGTTGGAGCTCTTGGCTCCTATAAAGAAGAGGGCAACTGGTGTAGGAGGGGGAAATTGCTTAAGGTATACAGAATTAGAACAGAACCAAGGACCGAAAGCCTTGATGTGTTCCAAATGAATGAAGTCTGCCCTAGTTCTAGAGTTCACAGGATCCTTTGTCTGAACTCTTCTCAACAAAGCGCTATCTCCAGCCCTCCCCTACTTAGTCCTCAATGTAACCTTACCTGGATGTGTCCTCCCAGGTACTCATATGGATAGCGGCAATCGATAATATAAAACTTCTCAATCAGACCCTGGAACTTCCCCGATAGCAAGGCAGCCACCTGCACAGAAACTATGATTGAATACCCTGCCTCTTCTGAGGGAGCAAACAACCAGTCACACAGTTCCTGATTTGCACTCCCTTTAGTCACCCAGCATTCCACTGTATGCCCAGCCTCCAAAGTCCCCTTATATTTGAAATATGGCAATGGTTCAGCCTCACCCCACGTAAGAGTATAAAATAGGAAATGGTCTTTGTGGAGAATCAAAATAGCTGGTATTGCTGGGACACCAGGGAAAATCATATTCGGGCTACTTATTTGGAGGTAGGCATGGCTGCAATCAGCCTTTCAGAAGACACACAAGGACTTTTATAAGGACACAGGTCGAAGTTAGAGGTCCTGATTTTGCAGGGAGAAATGTGATGGTCCCCCACCCTCCACTCTAAAGTTAGAAAGCAAGTCTTTCAGAAAGGAATAGAGAAGGAAAGGGTTGATATCTAGAGGAGGAAACTTAAGCTACATCTAGTTGTGTAAATTGGTTCCACCTTTCTGGAGGAAACTTTGTAAATACATATAAAAATAAATGTAAATTCACTTTCAGCAATTTTTTTTCTAACATCGTAAGTAAACAAAAAAGTACATAAAAATAGGGCACAATAATATTCATCTCACCATTGATTTAGATTATCAAAATATTACAAATAACTTAAAAATTTAATAAAACTGGTTTGGTTAAGTTATTTATATATTATCAATATAACAGAATACTATACAGCCATTAAAAGGATAATATAGATATCTTTTTATTGATGTACAAAGATGTTTACAATGTCTTACTAAGCTAATTGTAAAATGATATGTTTTTTATGATCCCATTTTTATAAAACTTACGCCAGAATAAAATCTGGAAAGCCATAAGGAAAGCAGTGATTATCTTTGATGGTGAGATTATGGGTGGAGTGACCAAATAATTACTGCACAAACTGGGACCCTTCTGAGAGTGAAAGAGAACACTATTAGTAATTACCCTGCACTAATAGGCTTAAATGGGATTGCAACATGTAAACCAGGATGTAAGGTCACCCTAACTGGGTGATTTTTTACTTTTTTCCTCTCCCATTCCTTCCTTCCTTTCATAAAAATTATATATCATTTGCTTAATTAAAAAAAAAACTCTATTAATACAGCTCCAGCTGAATAAGGAGCATATGTGAGTGAACACAGTGAAAGAAATACAAATGGAAGTGGGGATTTTAGGGACAAAACAGACCAGATGGTAGCTTATGTAACCAGTTACCATCTCCAGAAATCTGCTTACTGTTTCTGGGTTGACGTACTTCAGATCTTGGTGTCTCCCTGACACGGTTGGCAGTGCACATACCTAGAAATACCCAAGAGCTGAAATAACAGCAAGTTCTCTATATCCAAATTTGAGATCATGACCCATATATTGTCCTTTTTTCCAAATGACCTTTAAAACCCCAGCTACCTTCAAAAACCAGCGGTCCCTATGATGTGCATATGCAGCAATTCCATTTCTAAGAACTGATTGGAAGGAACTAATTAACAATGTATACAAAGTTTTAGATTTAGCTACAAATATGCCCAACTTGCTATAAGGAAATATGTCCATATTTTCATAAGGAAAAATTGTAAAACTAAATATCCTATAAGAAAGGATTAAAAAAACCCCAAAACCTATGAACAGCCAAAAAAAGAAAAAAGACATACCATTCTGCTATTAAAAATGATGACAAGGAGTTCCCGTCGTGGCGCAGTGGTTAACGAATCCGACTAGGAACCATCAGGTTGCGGGTTCGGTCCCTGCCCTTGCTCAGTGGGTTAACGATCCGGCGTTGCCGTGAGCTGTGGTGTAGATTGCAGATGTGGCTCGGATCCCTCGTTGCTGTGGCTCTGGCGTAGGCCGGTGGCTACAGCTCCGATTAGACCCCTAGCCTGGGAACCTCCATATGCCGTGGAAGCGGCCCAAAGAAATAGCAAAAAGACAAAAAAATAAATAAATTAAATTAAATTTAATTTAATTTAAAAAAATGATGACAAGATGAAGCAGAACTGTTTACTGACATGAAAAGTTGTTCCTGGAGTTTCATCGTGGCTCAGCGGTAATGAATCCAACTAGTATCCATGAGGACTCAGGTTCGATCCATGGCTTTGCGCAGTAGGTTGATCGGGCATTGCCACAAGCTGCTGTATAGGTCGCAGATGCAGCTCGGATCCCATGTTGTTGTAGCTGTGGTGTAGACCAGCAGCTGTAGTTCCGACTGACCAACCCCTAGCCTGGGAACTTCCGTATGCTGCACCTGTGGCTCTAAAAAAAAAAGAAAAAAAAAAGAAAAAAAAAAAGAGCGAGAGAGAGGAAAGATGTTCCTGATACATTAAATGAGGGGGAAAAAAAAAAAACCTCAGCAGATCACGACAAACATGGAAAAGCAAAAAAAGTATTTGTGGGAGTTCCCGTCGTGGCGCAGTGGTTCACGAATCCGACTAGGAACCATGAGGTTGCGGGTTCGGTCCCTGCCCTTGCTCAGTGGGTGAACGATCCGGCGTTGCCGTGAGCTGTGGTGTAGGTTGCAGACGTGGCTCGGATCCCACGTTGCTGTGGCTCTGGCGTAGGCCGGTGGCTACAGCTCCGATTCAACCCCTAGCCTGGGAACCTCCATATGCCGAGGGAGTGGCCCAATAAATAGCAACAACAACAACAACGACAAAAGACAAAAAAAAAAAAAAGTATTTGTGTATGAGCATGTTTGTTTGTGCAAATACAAAGAAAAATGTCTAGAGGAATACACACCAAAGAAAGTTTAAAAAGCAGTAACAGGGGTTCCTGCTGTGGTGCAACAGGATTGGCAGCGACTTGAGAATGCTGGGGCATTGGTTTGATCCCTGGCCTGGATACTCCATATGCCAAAGAGCAGCCATAGAAAGAAAAATAAATAAAAAATTTTTAAAAAGCAATAATACTCTGATAAGATTTCAGGTAGATTTCACTTTCTTTTGTTTTGTTTTGTTTTGTTTTTTGCCATTTCTAGGGCCCTCCCACGGCATATGCAGATTCCCAGGCTAGGGGTCTAATTGGAGATGTAGCCACTGGCCTATGCCAGAGTCACAGCAACTTGGGATCAGAGCCATGTCTTCGACCTACACCACAGCTCACGGCAATGCCGGATCCTTAACCCACTGAGCAAGGCCAGGGACTGAACCCACAACCTCATGGTTCCTAGTTGGATTCGTTAACCACTGCGACACGATAGGAACTCCACTCACTCTCTGTCTTTGCTGTAGTGACCAAGTATTATTTACATAATTTTGTTCTTTTTTTAGGGCCGCACCTACTGCACATGGAAGTTTCTGGGCCAGGGGTCTAATCAGAGCTGCAGTTGCCAGCCTACTCCACAGCCATAGCAATGCTAGATCTAAGCTGCATCTGTGAACTACACTGCAGCTCACAACAACACTGGATCCTTCAACACTGAATAAGGCCAGAGGTTGAACCTGCATCCTCATGAATACTAATTGGGTTCTTAACCCACAGAGCTATGACAGGAACTCCTATCTACATAATTTTTTAAAATATTTTTTTAAGAAGTACAACATCTCATACTTTTCCCACTGTTCTGGATTTTCCCAGAATGAATAAGGAACACTTTCTCACTGGAAAGGCTTAGGGCCTAGATCCACCACTATAGCACATTCAGGTTATCAACAAGTACTTGGTAAAGATGCATGATCATACCTAGTGTCCTCTACAAGCAGAGAAGAAAAGATTCAGATCCAAAATGCAGGATGAAATATAGGATGGATGTAACCAAACTTACCTTGGAGAAATCACCAATCAGAGGCCCCTGGTTAGAATCTTCCTCCAGCATCTGAATCATATTAATGTTGCAGAGAGAGACCATTTTCTTTACACCTAAGCCCTGAAGACAACAAGATTCCCCCCACCCCCAGTCCTCATATTAAAGGTTTAAAAACCAGGGGATGAAAGGATTGGAGGGAGACTCATTAACAATACGCATACCCTTTGACCTAATAATGCCACTCATTTTACTACGAAAATAAAGATATGTACAAAGATTTGCTGTAAGGATGGATATCCCAGTGTGTTTACAATAGAGAAAATTATCAATAAATTAAATGTTCAATAATAGGGCCTTGTTCAATAACAGGGTCTACATTACACACATTATAGATTACTATTAAATAATAGAAAGTAAATTAATTCCATTGACATGAAAATATCACATGCTATCATTAAGTAGGTTAGAAAACATGTACTTTGTAATGCCACTTTAATAAAAAACACACATTTGCCTTAACAATGTCAGAAAGACTAAACATCAAGTATTAATAGTAATTATCTCTGGCCTGTGGGATTATGGGCATTTTTCCATGGCTTTTTTTTGCTTATTCACATTTTCCATTTCTCTATAACATCATATACTGATTTTATAAAATAGAGGGTTTTTTTTCCCAAAGGAAGAATAGGGTATGAGGACTGTTTTTAGGAAGTTGCTTTCTACCCAACCAGTGTGCTATATGATGCTATTTCTGTCAGAATGCATGTAAAACAGCAATAAATGTCTTTACTAATCAATGCGTTCCTGCATTCTCTCAGATCTTAAAAAGAAAGGGTTGGGAAGACAATACGATACCATTTCCAAAATTAAAATATAGCAGATATTTACTATTAAATATCTTATATATGGATGCAGAGGTAGAGAAGAAAAAAGGAAGATGGGAATACGAGATCAAAGTAAAAGTAATGAAGAAGACAGAAAGATATACTAAAGCAACCCCCATGCCAGAAAAGCAGAGAAGACAATGAGATAGAAGAGTAAAGAGATTCTCATCTTAAAAAGTTCTTACCTTCCTGAGCTCTTCATGGCTAGAACAATACTTCTTTTTTACTTTATCTGGAAGTGTGTGGTCCTTGAATTTTACCACCTGCTTCAGTCCTGGACTGTTCAAACTGTCTGGCAATGAAAAGGAGCGATACAGGCAGCTTGTGTTCAGAGATACCTGTTTGGAGATATGAAACCCCAAGGTTCTTACTCCTTCAAGTGTGTCTGCAGGCCAGCATTGTGAATATCTCCTGGGAGCTTTTCAGAAATGCAGAATCCCAGATGCTGCACTTCACCCTAGACCTGCTGAATTTAAATTCGTACTCTGACAAGATGCCTAGCATCGGCCACTACTGTTTTGACAGATTCTTTCCAATACATTTATACAAAAACAAATGGCAACTTACTGCAAGAAGTTTAAGTGCTAGGTCATGCGGAAATGATGATGATGATACACTAGTTTTGTCTACCTATTCAGAAGTTTCTCAGTTCTGGGAGTTCCTGTTGCGGCTCAGCAGAAACCAAACTGACTAGTATTCCTGAGGATGCGGGTTCTATCTGTGGCCTTGCTCATTGGGGTAAGGATCTGGCATTGCCGCAAGCTGTAGTATAGGTCACAGATGCGGCTCAGATCTGGGCATTACTATGGCTATGCAGTAGGCCAGCAGCTGCAGCTCCCATTCAACCCCTAGCCTGGGAACTTCCATATGCCATACCATGTGGCCCTAAAAACAAACAAAAAATTTCCCAGTTCCCAGAAGCTGATGTGGGAAGATCCCAGAACCATCTGGATTAATCTGCACTCAACATCTACCACTGAGTGGTTTTTGCTTTTTGTTTTTGTCTTTTTAGGGCCGCACCTGTGCTATATGTATGTTCCCAGGCTAGGGGTCTAATTGGAGCTGTAGCTGCTGGCCTATGCCACAGCCACAGCAACACCAGATCTAAGCCATGTCTGCAACCTACACCACAGCTCACAGCAACATCAGATCCTTAACCCAGTGAGCGAGGCCAGGGATTGAACCTGCATCCTCACGGGTACTAGTCAGATTCATTTCTGCTGAGCCATGATGGGAACTCCCACTTAGTGGTTTTTACTGTTTAAGGAATCAATGAACACTTTCCAAATCTGGGAGTTTTAAGTATTGAAAAGGCCAGAAAGAAAAAAGGAAACTTGCTAAGCTCAATTTTACTCACAGATTTTATAAAAAGGTTAAGTTGGATAATTATTATTTTTGTAAACTATGGAGGCATCACCACTCCCTCATGGCTTATACGCTTTTCAACACACATGGCTTGGCTTCTGTACCATTCTACTGCTCTTGTTCAAATTATCAACAATCTTCATGTTGCCACATCTGACGGTTACTTCTTTAGCTATATATCAACCTGAATCTCACAGTGGCTTCCACTGATTCGGCTACCCCCTTCTTCTTTGACCTCTTTGGCAACACCTCGTCTCTTAATTTAGTCCTAGTATAGGCAACAGGATGCTTCTACATCTCTGTTGCTCCTTCTCAGTCTCCGTCAGGCTTCCTTACCTACCAAACTTCTAATAGATAGCAGATTCAGGGCTAGGATGTCTCCTCACACTTGATAAAGGTGAATTTTTTCTAGCCATGAGTTTAAATTTTCCCTCTATGCTGATGACTCTCAAATTTCTATCCAGTTGGGACTTTTGTTCTTACTTCCAGACTTACACATTCACATACCTGTTTCATGATTTTTAAGTGTATAACAGGTGACAAAGCAGAGAATACGACAGTGGAAGAGACAGACAAACAAACATACCCTGTACTTTTATGTAGTGATAAATGCTGAAAGTAAAAAATAAATAAGGAAAAATTATTGGGGTTGGAAACCTTTCAGGAAAAGCCTTTCCATTAAGGTGACATATGTGGAGATATGAGACTGAAATGAGGGAGAAAGTCCTGTCTATCCAGGCGAAGAGTGCTCCAGGCTGAAGGAACAACAAATGCCCTGGTGAAAATAGCAAGGCCAGTGATGGCCACATGTATGGTTCCATCTTTAGAAAGCTCAAGAACTGAAGCAATGCTATAAACCAACTAGATATAATAAACATCTATAGACTACCAAACTCAACAGCAGAATATACATTCTTTTAAATTCTCAAATACACATTGAACATTCTCAAGGACAGACCATATACTAGGACATAAATCCAGCCTCAATAAAATTTAAAGGATTGAATCAAAGTATGTCCTCTGACTACATGGAATAATTAGAAATAACAGAAAAAAATCTGGAAAACTCAAAAATTTGGAGAAATTAACACACTCCTAAATAACCAGTGGGTCAACAAAGATCACAATGGAAATTAGAAAATATATTGAGATGAATGAAAATGAAGACATAACATACCAAAACTCAGGTAAAAATATGCTAAAGCAATGCTCAGATAAAAATGTATAGGTTAAAATATCTATGATAAAAAAGAAGAAAGAATTCAAGTCAGGAGTTCCCATTGTGGTTCAGTGGAAACAACTAGTAACCATGAGGATGCGGGTTCAATTCCTGGCCTTGCTAAGTGGGTTAAGGATCCGGCAATGACTTGAGCTGTGGTGTAGGCTGCAGACATGGCTTGGATTCTGCGTGGCTGTGGCTGTGGTGTAGGCCAGCAGCTGTAGCTCTGATTAGACCCCCAGCCTGGGAACTTCCATATGCCACAGGTGTGGCACAAAACAAACAAAAAAAGAATTCAAGTCAATGACCTAAACTTCCAGCAAAAGAAGTAACTAAATCCAAAGGAAGGCGAGGGAAAGAAAGAAAACAGATTAGAGCTAAACTTAATGAATTAGGGAGTTCCTGTTGTGGCGCAGTGGTTAACGAATCCGACTAGGAACCATGAGGTTGCGGGTTCGGTCCCTGCCCTTGTTCAGTGGGTTAACGATCCAGCGTTGCCGTGAGCTGTGGTGTAGGTTGCAGACGTGGCTCGGATCCCCGCGTTGCTGTAGCTCTGGCGTAGGCTGGTGGCTACAGCTCTGATTTGACCCCTAGCCTGGGAACCTCCATATGCCGTGGGAGCGGCCCAAAGAAATAGCAAAAAAAACACCAAAAATAAATAAATAAATAAATAAACTTAATGAAGTAGAGAACAGAAAAAAATAGAAAAAAAATTGAGCAAAAAGTTGGTTCTTTCAAAAAAAAATCAGCAAAATTGATAAAATTTTAGCTAGAATGACCAAGAATAAAAGACTCAAATTACTAAAATTACAAGTGAAAAGATTACATTACTACCAATCTGATAGAAAATTTAAAAGATCATAATGGAATACAACGAACAACTATATTATTATTATTTTTGGCCATGCCCAAGGCATGCATAAGTTCCCAGCCCAGGGACTGAACCTGCACCACTGGAGTTACCCATGTCGCTACAGTGATAATGCTGCATCCTTAACCCACTGTGTTGCAGAATTTCAACTATGTTCTAATAAATGAGAAGACTATATTAAATGGACAAATTCCTAAAAAGACAAAACTACTGTCTCTGTTGTGGCATGGGTTCAATCCCTAGCTGGGAAACTTCCACATGCTATGAGTGAGGTCAAAAAAAAAGAAGAAAGAAAAAGACAAAGACTACTGAAATTGGCTCAAGCTAAAAACTACAACATCTGACTAGACCTGAAAAAACAGAGATTAATAATTTAAAAACTTCCCACAAAGGAGTTCCCCTTGTGGCTCAGCAGGTTCAGAAGAATCTGACCAGTATCCACGAGGAGGCGGGTTCAATCCCTGGCCTCACTCAATGGGTTAAGGATCCAGCATTGCCATGAATTGTGGTGTAGGTTGCAATGGCATAGGCCAGCAGCTGCAGCTCTGACTGGACCCTAGCCTGGGAACATCCATATGCCACAAGTGTGGTCCTAAAAATAAAAAAAATAAAAAAAATTAAAAAATTATAAAAACTTCCCACCAAGAAAACCTCAGGCCCAGATGGCTTCACTGGTGAATTCTGCCTAACATTAAAAAAACAAATAACTGTAGTTCCTGTCATGGCACAGTGGTTAATGAATCCAACTAGGAACCATGAGGTTGTGGGTTCAATCCCTGGCCTTGCTCAGTGGGTTAAGGATCCGGCATTGCCGTGAGCTGTGGTGTAGGCTGCAGACACGGCTTGGATCCCTTGTTGCTGTGGCTCTGGCGTAGGCCGGCAGCTACAGCTCCCATTAGATCCCTAGCCTGGGAACCTCCATATGCCGTGGGAACGGCCCTAGAAAAGGCAAAAAGACAAAAAAAAAAAAATCAATTCCATACAACCTCTTCCAGATAATTGAAAAAGAGAATTCTTTCCGAATGATGACAGCATTTCACTGATATTAATACCAGAGACATTAGAAAGAACACAAAACAATGAAGGTCAATCCTTTTCAAGAACACAGATGTAAAAATTATCCAAAAGAAATTGTTTATTTTTTGTCTTTTAAGGGCCACACCCAAGGCACATGGAGATTCCCAGGCTAGGGGTCAAATCATCTAGCTGTGATATAGGTTGGAGACATGGCTTGGATCTGGTGCTGATGTGGCTGTTGCGCAGCCCAGCGACTGTAGTTCTGATTTGAACCCTCACCTCATCTGTGACCCACACCACAGCTTACAGCAATGCTGGATCCTTAACCCACTGAGCAAGGTCAGGGACTGAACCTTCGTCCTCATGATACTAGTCAGATTCGTTTCCACTGATCCATGACGGGTACTCCTCAACAAAATTTTAGCAGAATATTAGCAAATCTTAGCAAATCCAACAATACATAAATAGGATAATATATCATGACTAAGTAATCACAGGAATGCAAGGTTGTTTTACTATTCAAAGATTAATCAATGTAATTCACCATATCCATAGATTAAAAAAAAAAAAGCAACCTCACAGGATCATCTCAATAGGTACAGAGAAAGCATATGACAAAAACTAGTATCTATTCCTGATAAAATCTCTCAGTAAACTACGAATAGAAGGAAACGTCCTCGACCTGGTAAGAGAATCAAGAAATCTACAACTAACACCATACTCAATAAAGACAGTCTGGGAGTTCCTGTTGTGGCTCCTTTATAATGAACTTGACTAGTATCCATGAGGATGAAGGTTCTATCCCTGGCCTCCATTAGTGGGTTAAGGATCCGGCACAGTGTAGACAGCTATGCTGTAGGTGGCAGACATGGCTCAGATCCCATGTTGCTGTGGCTGTGGTGTAAGCTGGCAGCTGTAGCTCCAATTAGACCCCTAGCCTGGGAACCTCCGTGTGCCGAAAGTATAGTCCTAAAAAGACAAAAGACGAAAAAAGATTGTAAAGAAATCCTGGTACCAAAAAATTTGAGAAATATTAATTTAGGAGAAAGGGCAAATTTGATAATACAAGAGAGAGAAAGAGACGGAAGAAATATTGTAGAAGCAACTAAGAGGAGATGCTTCCATCTGACTCAGACTTTTTGCAAAGTCTTTACAGTGGTCCACATGGCCCTACATAATCTATTCTCTACCCTCTTACTCTCTGCCCTCATCTACTTGCTCACTGCTCCAGCCACACTAGCCTTCTTGCTCGTCCATGAATGTGCCGCCAAGCATACTGCTACCTCAGAAGCATTGCACGTGATATTCCTTCTGCCTGAAATAACTCCTTCCTCCTGATATATGTTATTTGGCTCCCTTGCTGCTTCAGAAGTCTGCTCACTCTCAGAGAAGACTATGCAACCTATCAAAAATATCAACTCCCATTCTATCCCATCCCACTCCAGGTACTCCCCATTCTCCTTATCCCACTTTTTTTTTTTTTTAACCAAAGTATTTCTACCGTCTGCTAATTATAAATGCATTTGTATATTTGTCTGTTCCCTCCTGACTAGAATGTAAGCTTGAAGACAGCAGGGACTTTGTTGTGTTGTACTACTGTATCCCCAGCATTATTGAATGAATGAACTGGATGCAGTGTAAAGAGGTGTGGGAGGCAGTTAGATCTGAACAGGGACACTTCATATCATGTAACAAAAAGGAAAGCATATCATATGGCTATCAGAGCAGATGGGTGACTATATTCAGTGAGAAAAGGTAGTTTTCCGTTTCCATTTTTTCTTTGAAACTAAACACTTCAAATTAAACATGTCCATAGTCATCCTTGATCCCATCCTTCCTTCACAGCCTATATCCAACCCATCAAGTCCTACTGATTCTACATCCAAAGTATATTTTGAAGTCATCTACTTCTCTCTGTCTTAGAGCCACCATCTTAGTTCAGGCCACCACCAAGTCTTCCCAAGACTGCTGCAATTGCTTCTTACTCTTACCTACTTCTAACTCCTTTTTCCCCCTCCTTCCAAATTTTAGTCCCCTCTAATCTATTCCTCATCCAGCAACAGTTGTCTTTTTTTTTTTTTAAGGGCCACATTCGCGGCATATGAAAGTTCCCAGGGGTCGAATCGGAGCTACAGCTGCTGGACTACAGCCACAGCAACACCAGAACCAAGCTACGTCTGCTACACCACAGCTCATGGCAACGCAGGATCCTTAACCCACTGAGCGGGGCTAGGGATCAAACCCATGTCCTCATGGATACTAGTTAGGTTTGTTACTGCTGAGCCACAATGGGAACGCTGTCGCAATGGTGGTCTTTGTAAAACAAGTCAGGTCATACTAGTGCCTGGCTTAAAATCCTCCAATAGCTTCCCACAGTATTTAGAATAAAATGCAAATACTCACCACAGCCTAAAGGCCCTGCATGGTCTGTCTCTCATCCACCTCTTCTTTCCTACGTCAGGCAACTTTCCCTTCACTCACACTGGCTTCTCGGTTCCTTTTCAACCTCAGGACCTTTGCACCTACAATATTCCTCCTTCATGGAATGCTCTCACCTCTACTCAAGTCATGAATGGTTCCTTATCAACTCATCTCAATTCATCCAGGACTTCCCAGTTTTAGATAGAAAGAACCACGTCTCATGGACCTCCTCAGTTTCAGGCAAGCTGGGACAGTTCTTCAATTTGTTCTCAACTAAATATCAGCTGCTTGAGGCGGCCTTTCCTAATTACCTCCATTTAAAGGTTCCCTTCTGTCAGTCCCCATTTTGTTTCCTTCATTACACTTGGACAATGTGCAACGGTTAAATTATTTTGTCTCTATGGTATTTGCAATTTGGCTGTAAGCATCCTATTTTAGTAAAATCTCAAATTAGATGGAAGGCAGTCCTGCCTCCTGATAAGAAGGCAAAAGGGGGACAGACATTCCCTTTCCCACTCTTTTAGAGCTGACTTGATATTCCTGCCTGGATTTTGAACCTTGAGGAGTAACACAAAAACACAAGATTGGTTAAGATTTTTTATGGGTGCTGAAGCACAATGGAGAATACAGCGGGTAGCAGCAAATATCCCTGAGCAACAGAGTCCAGATTGGGTTACATTCTGTGGCAGGGGGCCAGTAAGGGTGGCACTGAGTGTCCAGCCAGAAAGTGGTGGCATCCTGAGCACAATGTTCTTATAGTAGCACTTTGGCTGGGCCTTACCTTATTTTCTTTCCACCCTTCCTAGTAATTTCCTGAGTTCTTCAATACCTTCCAGAAAATCCCTTTTCTGCTTGAGGTAACTAGAATTAGTTTCTGTTATTTGTAACCAAAAATTCTAACTAAAACATTTATGCACTTGATAAACATGGGGGGGTTTATATCTCTGTGCCAAGAATATAAACTCATATTTACACTGAGGGCGTAAACCTCCTCTGTTTTGTTCACCATTGTATTCCCAGTACTTTAGCACAGTGCCTGACTCTCAACAAGTATCAATAAACAATTTTTACAGGAATGAATCAGAATTCACTAAGGTTAGACATATTTTCTTGCTTAATAAGCTATCTCTTTCCATTTAGCATCAAAGAGGTAAACCAACAATAGAAAATCCCTATACATTTTCTAACCTAAAATCTACCGCTATGCATATTCTTATACGGTGGGCTCTCAATTGACTTTAGAAGAGTCACAATGCAAGAAGACAAAAAGGAACTTAATACTTATTAAAGATCAACAAAATAAATACCTAACAGCCACATACCATTCTTCCATGCAAACAAACAAAATTTCCAGAGAATTTCCTGAGGTCAGTCTATTTTAAATCCACTGTCTGACAATAACTATATTATACAACACAGAATGAATGATGTTTCTGGGACTATGAAAGATTTTCAATCAGCAAAGATTCAATTATGTCCAGTGTACTTAAATTTTCATAAAAGCAGATTAAACACTTTATTTGTCTTTTTAGGGTCTCACCCGCAATATATGGAGGTTCCCAGGCTAGGGGTCAAATCAGAGCTGTAGTCACAAGCCACACCAACGCCAGATCCAAGCCACATCTGTGACTTAAACCACAGCTCACGGCAATGCTGGATCCTCAACTTGCTGAGCAAGGGCAGGGATCGAACCTGTGTCTTCATGGATACTAGTCAGATTCGTTTCCACTGAGCCACAAAGGTAACTCCAAAAGCTCAGCGATAAAAGCAGATTAAACACCTTAGGCAAATTTCCAACAATAAAACTGAAAACAAAAGGATTTCCTTTCTAATCACATTAAATTCAACTTTATGATATCAGTTGAGATTTGACTAAATTAACTACAACAGTTTACAAATATGAAGACTAATACATATTTGTAAAAGCAACGCCAAGTGTTCATTTTACATTGGGGTTTTTTTGTTTGTTTGTTTTTCAGAAAGCCAAGTAACATTTTCCTCATGCCAACTATCCCTACCTTGCTGTTTTTCCACAGACCTACTCTCCATTACCAGCAAGTCCTCAAAAATGTTTACCTCACTCAGGAAGGTCAATGTCAATTCTCCCAAAATCCATTCTGCCCCTTTCAGATTATACATTGGTCCTGTTGTTTTCCCACAAACCAAGGAAATTAAGACAGGATTTAATATTGTGTTACACTGCAGTAGCTCTCTGCTTTAGCAAACATCAAAATCACCTAGAGCAACTGCTGAAGCACAGATGACTGGGCCCCTTCCCCAGTTTCTGATTCAGGTCTGGGGTGGAGCCCATAAATTTGCATTGCTAAGAAGTTTCACCTGATACTCTTATGCCTCCTCCAGGGACCAGTTCTAGATCTGCACTATCCATTGTAATAACAGTAGCCACACACGCCTCTTTGCATGAATTAAAATGCAAAAAAAATAAAAATAAAACTTCAATTCCTCAGTTGCATTAGCCACATTTTAAATTCTAAGTGTCTCATATGGCTAGTGGCTATTGTATTGGACAAATATAAAACATTTCCATCATCTCAGAAAGTTTTACTGAACAGCATTATTCTAGATAATTGATTAACCATCCTTCTTGACATTTTAGTTCATTCAAATTCTGGGTATTCACCTTTACCAACCCTACACAAAAAGCAGCTATAATTTTCCCATGTTTCTAATATGATTTTCAGCTCCCAGGTATCTTTAGTAGGAGACACCATAATATTGCTGAAAACATAGGCTCCAGAGTCAAGCAGATCTTAGTTTTCTTTTTTTCTTATTTTAACATTCTTTTAATGTATTTTTCTGATCTTTTTCTAAGTACGATTATTCTGGGGGTTTTTTGGCTGCATTCACGGCATATTGAAGTTCCTGGGCCAGGGATGGAATCTGAGCCGCAGTTGCAACTTACACCGCAGCTGTGGCAACATGAGTTTCTTAACCACTGTGCGGGGCCAAGGATGGAACCAGTGTCTCAGTAGTGATCTCAGCTGCCCAGAGACAATGCCAGATCCTTAACCAACTGCACTACAGTGGGGAACTCTCTGATGTTCTCTTAAAAGGGTAACACTGGAAAAAAAAAAAAAAAAAAACGGCATAGGATAATACTCATCATTCAGGGTTGATATGAGAATTAAATGTGAAGATGGATGTAAACTGCTCAGCACATAATGCCTAGTACAGTCTAAGTAGTCAATAAATGAGAGCTACTACTACCTGGCTCTCACTTTTCCTTTCCACTCTAGTCCATGTTGCTACCTTAAACACTAAAATCCTTACTCCATCTTTCGCCATGCTCATACAGTGTTCACTGGTGACCCTTGGAAGCCTAGGCCTTTGCAACTCCTGAAACACTTGCACCAAGCTTCTCTTGCATTCCACATTAGTTTCTCAACAAACTGAGTTTTTTTTATTCTTTTTTTTTTTTTTTGTCTTTTCTAGGGCCGCACCTGTGGCACCTGGAGATTTCCATGGGTCTAATTGGAGCTATAGCTGCTGGCCTACGCCAGAGACACAGCAACACTAGATCTGTCTGAGCCGTGTCTGGGACCTACACAGCTCATGGCAATGCTGGATCCTTAAACTCACTGAGCAAGGCCAGGGATCGAACCAGCAACCTCATGGTTCCTAGTTGGATTCATTAACCACTGAAAGCAACGACAAGAACTCCGATATATATTTTTTTTCTTGCAAGCATCCTCCATTACTCTATCACCAAGAATTCAAATTTCGAACGTTTTCACACTGACTAAAATCTCTTCTAGTTCTCAAAATTTTCCAAACCAGCTGCTTTATTCCTCCTCAGTACTTTCAATTACTTTACTGTTCTTAGCCTTATCCTTCCAAAGTTTCCAATCTTGCGTCTAGGCAAGAGTATTCTTTAGGAAGATACTATGCCATGTAGGTCTATCTTAAAGGACATTACAAATATTACTTTATTCATCTTTTAATAATTCCCTTTCGGCTTCCAGAAGTTGATTATAACCTTCTCCATACTGTTCATGATTTTCACCTAATAATCTCCACTGAATCATTAGATTACTTCGACTTTCACTTTGATGAGTTTTCATGATTCCACACATTTTGGGCCTTACACTACAATAAATATGTATACTATACTATATTAAGCACTATTAATTGAAAAGTTTTGTTCTAAATGTTTTATGTATAATAAATTCGTTTAAACCTCACAACAACCCCATGAAATAACAAAATGATTTCTTGAGAAGTTCCCATCATGGCTCAGCAGAAACAAATCTGACTAGTATCCATGTGTACGCAGGTTCAATCCCTGGCCTCACTCAATGGGTTAAGGATCCGGTGTTGCCATAGCTGTGGTACAGGTCACAGATGCAGATAGGATCTGGCATTGCTGTGGCTGTGGCATAGGCCAGTGGCTACAGCTCCAGTTTGACCCCTAGCCACAGAAGCGGCCCAAATAGACAAGGAAAAACAACAACAACAAAGATTTCTTGAAAATATATATGCACCCCTATATTCATAGCAACACTATTTACAATAGCCAAGACATGATAGTAACCCAAGTTCTCATCAATATATAATTGGTTTAAGAAGATGTGGTACATATACACAATGGAATATTACTCAGCCATAAAAAGAAAAGCCAATATCGCCATTTGCAGCAACATGGATGGACCTAGAGAATATTATGCTTAGTGAAGTAAATCAGATAAAAAAGAAAAATACTATATATCACTTATATGTCTATTCTAAAAAATAATACAAAATGAAAGTATACATAAAACAGAAACGACTCACATAGAAAACAAGCTTATGGTTACCAAGAGGACAGGGACGAGAGGGAAGGACAATTCAGAGTATGGGATTAAGAGGTATAAAGTAGTATACCTAAAAAGAGAAAAGCAAAAAGAATTTACTGTCTAACACAGGGAATTATACCCACTATTTTATAATAACCTATAATGGGAGTTCCCGTCGTGGCGCAGTGGTTGATGAGTCCGACTAGAAGCCATGAGGTTGCAGGTTCAGCCCCTGGCCTTGCTCAGTAGGTTAAGGATCTGGCATTGCCGTGAGCTGTGGTGTGGGTTGCAGGCACGGGCTCGGATCCCGAATTGCTGTGGCTCTGGTGTAGGCCGGAGGCTACGGCTCCATTTGGACCCCTAGCCCAGGAACCTCCATGTGCCACAGGAAGCGGCCCTAGAAAGGGCAAAGAGACAAAAAATAATAATAATAAAATAAAAAAATAAAATAAATAAAAAATATAATAACCTATAATGGAATATAATCTGCAAAAAAAACCTGAATCACTATGCTGAATATCTGAAAAATAATACAATACTGTAAATCAACTACACTTCCATTTGAAAAAACAAAAGGAGTTCCCGTCATGGCACAGCAGAAGTGAATCTCACTAGGAACCATGAGGTTGCAGTTTTGATCCCTGGCCTCGCTCAGAGGTTAAAGATCCGGTGTTGCCGAGAGAGCTATGGTATAGGTCACAGTCGCGGCTCAGATCTGGCGTTGCTGTGGCTTTGTCTATGGCTATGGTGTAGGCCGGCAGCTACAGCTCCAATTAGACCCCTAGCCCGGGAACCTCCATATGCCACAGGTGCAGCCCTCAAAGGACAAAAGATTAAAGTAAATAAATAAATAAAAATAAAAGCAGGAGGTTTTAAAAGCAATTGAGGAGATGGGATTAAGACGGTGGAATAGAAGGACTGGAGCTCAACTTCTCTCATAAAAACAACAAAATTACAACCAAATGCTGAGCAAGACCAAAAGCTTTCAAAAAGTTATCCTAGGAGTTCCTGTCACGGCTCAATGGTTAAAGAATCCGACTAGGAAGCATGAGGTTGCGGGTTCAATCCCTGGCCTTGCTCAGTGGGTTAAGGATCTGGTGTTGCTGTGAGCTGTGGTATAGGTTGCAGACGCGTCTCGGACCCCATGTTGCTGTGGCTCTGGCACAGGCCGGCGGCTACAGCTCCGATTAGACCCCTAGCCTGGGAACCTCCATATGCTGCGGGAGCAGCCCTAGAAAAGGCAAAAAGACAAAAAAAAAAGTTATCCTACTCCAGAAGACAAAGAGGAGGCCACATCAAGAGGTAGGAGGGGCGACGAGATATACCCCCTACCTCCTGGGTGGGAAGTCCCACAGACTGGAAAGTAACTATCACAGAGACTCACCTATAGGAGTGAGAACCCTGAGCCCCACATCAAATCCCCACGCCTGGGGATCTGGCACTGGGAGAAGGAGCCCCCAGAGCATCTGGCATTGACAGCTAGTGGGGCTTGTGCGCAGGAGCTCCACGGGACTGGGGTAAATGGAGACCCCATTCTTGAAAGACGCACACAGACTTTCACATGCACTGGGTCCCAGGGCAAAGCAAAGGCTCCAGGGGAATCTGGGTCGGACCTGACTGCAGTTCTTGAAGGATCTCCAGGGAAAACAGGAGGTGAATGTGGCTTGTTGTGGGGAAGGGCATTGGAAGCAAAACTTGGGAATAATAATCAGCGTGCCTTTCTCTGGAGGTGGCCAGTTGGGAAAATCTGGCCCCACCCATCAGCAGTGAGAAGCCCCAGGCCAAAAAACAATCCAGGTGGATTGCAACCCCACCCATCAGTAAACAGGCTGCCTAAAGACCCCTGGGCACACAGCCCTTCTAATCTCACAAGAGACAAAGCCCCACCTACCATAGGGATAGGAATCAGCCCCTCCTACCAGTGGCCAGGCACCAGTCCCTCCCATCAGGAAGCCTACAGCAAGCCCTCATACCAACTTCAGCTACAAGGGGTCAGACACCAGAAGTAAGAGAGGGTACAACTCTATTGTCTGCAAAAAGGTCACCACACCAAAAAACCTATAAAAATGAAAAGACAGAGAATTGTAACTCAGATAAGGGAGAACGAAAAAAACCCCAGAAAACAGCTAAGTGATCAAGAGATTCTCAGCCTCCAGGAAAAAGAATTTAGAGTGTTGATGCTGAAGATGATATAAGACATTGGAAATAAAAAAAATAAAAGGGGAGTTCCCGTCGTGGCGCAGTGGTTAACAAATCCGACTAGGAACCATGAGGTTGCGGGTTCGATCCCTGCCCTTGCTCAGTGGGTTGACGATCCGGCGTTGCCATGAGCTGTGGTGTAGGTTGCAGATGTGGCTCGGATCTGGCGTTGCTGTGGCTCTGACGTAGGCCGGTGGCTACAGCTCCAATTGGACCCCTAGCCTGGGAATCTCCATATGCCGCGGGAGCGGCCCAAGAAATAGCAAAAAAAAAAAAAAAAAAGACCAAAAAAAATAAAATAAAATAAAATAAAAGGAAAGAAGTACTCATACAAACCACAACATAGATGAACCCTGAAAACATTATGCTAAGTCAAAGAAGGCAGTCATTAATAGTCACACATTGTATGATTCCATTGATATGAAATGTTCATTCTGGTTGCCTAGGGTTGGAGGGAATGGAGAGAATGGGGGAATGACTGCTAAAGGTTGTGAAGTACTATTTAGGGTGATGAAAAAGTTCCAAAATTGTGCTGTGGTTATGGAGCTTTTTAATATACTAAAAAACATCATAGGCTTTAAGTGGGTGAATTGTATAGCATATGCATTGTATCTCAGTAAAGATATATATTTTAAAAAAGACGGAGTTCCCGTCATGGCTCAGCAGTAATGAATCTGCCTAGTATTCATGAGGACTCGAGTTCAATCCCTGGACTTGCTCAGTGGGTTAAGGATCCGGCATTGCCATGAGCTGTGGTGTAGGTCACAGACTCAGCTCAGATCTGGCGTTGCTGTGGAGTAGGCCAGCAGCTATTGCTCCAATTTGATCCCCAGCCTGGGAACTTCTATATGCCATGGGTGCAGCCCTAAAAAGAAAACATAAAAATAAAAAAAAAAAAGATTTTTTTTAATCTTTTCTATAAATTAAGAAATTAAAACATAGGGAGATCATATGACTCTACCCATACAGATAAAAGCGGCAGAGTCAAGCTATGAACCCAGGCAGTCTGGCTCTAGATCCACACTTTTTAGACCAATACACTTCATTCATTCCCATGCTCTTGACTTTCTCTCTAATCCCAAATAAGCTCAAAGTCATCCTTCAGTCAGGATTGGAAATGGCGGTCAGCTACACACAATGGCTAAGGCTAATCAACCACAATTTCAATCAGAATATGTTCAAATATACTTGGTGAAATAAAAAAATACATAAAATGATTTACTACAAAGCTACAGTAATTGAAACTATGGTACTGTAAAGACCAACAGAATAGAGAGTCCAGAAATAAACCCCCACATATACAGTCAAATGATTTTTGACAACGGTGCCAAGACCTTTCAATGAGGAAAACGAAGTCTTTTCAACAAAAGGTGCTGGCAAAACTGGATATTCACATGCAAAAGAAGGAAATTGGACCCTTACTCAACACGATATACAAAAATTAATTTAGAATGGAGCAAGACCCAAATTTAAGAGCTAAAACTACGAAACTCTTCAAAGAGTTCATATATGGAGTGATGAAACGAACATTAACATCTCTGTGTCCTAAATCTCACCTTTCTGATCTCTCAATGATGTTATTCCTGTATATATCTACCTCATTAGTAGTCTCTTCAGGGCTATCCCTCCTTCTTTACAAGCTTTCACTCCATTTTCATGTATTTCTGCAGTATCCATTAAGATTTCTCCTTTTGTGGAGTTCCTGTCACGGCAAAGGGGAAACAAATCCGACTAGGAACCATGAGGTTGCAGGTTTGATCCCTGGCCTTGCTCAGTGGGTTAAGGACCCCGTGTTGCCATGAGCTGTGGTGTAGGTCTCAGACCCAGCTCAGATCTGGCATTGCTGTGGCTGTGGCGTAGGCCGGCGGCTACAGCTCCGATTAGGCTCCTAGCCTGGGAACCTCCATATGTCACAGGTGTGGCCCTAAAAAAAGACAAAAAAAAGTATATAGATTATTATAAACTGCTTTTTATAATAGCAGTTTTATAATTTTTTTAATAACTTTTTCATTATTATGCTTTTCATTATATAATAGAGAAAAACTGAGCTTTAGAGTGGTTAAGTGTCTTGCTCATGGTCATAACACAAAATAAGAGAATGAGGATTAGAATACAAGGGTTCTAACTCAGTTATATCATATTTATCTTGTAAAATGAATAACTTAAAAAACATACCCCTGAGTTCCCCATTGTGGCTCGGTGGTAACGAACCTGACTAGTATCCATGAGGACATGGATTCAATCTTTGGCCTTGCTCAGTGGGTTAAGGATATGGTGTTGCTTTGGCTGTGGTGTAGGCCGGCAGCTACAGCTCAGATTTGACCCCTAGCCTGGGAACTTCCACGTGCCATGGGTATGGCCCTAAAAACCAAAAAGAAAGAAAAAAACCCTACGCATATTTGTTTCAAAGAAATGAAGTTGATTCAGAAAATCTGAAGGCCTCAGGAACTACCCTGACATATCAGTTCATTGCCAATAAGCCACAGGCTTCAGATACTCCTCTCAGTAATATGGGGAGGTTATATTGTAAAATGACTGAAAAATCATAAGCATATTCCATTTGTTACTATTATTCTGGAGGCATCATTTACACCAGATCACAATGATGGTGATCTATCCAAACTACTAATAAACCTTCTCACCTAGCAGTGATAAGAGTCCCCTGGTGACCTGACAGCCTATCAGTCACATAGTCCTTAGAGTATTGAGACCATGTCTTCTTGACTTCTGCAGACCCAGCACACAGTACAAGATCACTTATTCAAGAATAAGGGCTATTGAAAAATGCAAAGACAACATCAGACAGTGCTTTACCTTGGCCTCTTCCTGATCTTCCAGAGAAAACTCCATCAATTCATCCGAAATCTCCTCTGCCTGGTCTTCTCCTCGCTCTGGATTTTTATCTAATTTTGAAACTGTAGTAATGGGACTGCCCAGATGTTTCATTTCACCTTCCACCAAGTTTCCATTGTCCTATGAAGTATATTAATAGTATTAAAAACTATCCAGGATCTTTACCTTACACTATACACAAATATTAACTCAAAATGAATTCAAAGACCTAAATGTAAGAACTAAAACTATAAAACTCTTAGAAGAAAATAGGAGGAAAGCTTCATGACACTCGATTTGGCAATGACTTCTTGGATGTGACAAAAAAGCACAAGCAACAAAAGAAAAAATGAACTTCATAAAAACTAAAAACCTTTGTACATCAAAGAATACTATCAAGAAAGTGAAAAGACAACCTACAGAATAGGAGAATCATATATCATATATAATCATATATCTGATAAAAGATTAATATTCAGAATATATGGAGTCCCAGTAGTGGCTCAGTGGGTTAAGAATCTGACTAGTATCCATTAGAATCCCTGGTCTTAATCAATGGGTTAAGGATCTAGCATTGCCACAAGCTGTGGTGTAGGCTGCAGATGCAGCTCAGATCGCCAAGTTGCTGTTGCTGTGATGGTGGTGTAGGTCGGCAGCTGCAGCTCTGATTCAACCCCTAGCTTGGGAACTTCCATATGCCACAGGTGTGGCCCTAAAAAGAAAAAAAAGAATACATGAACTCCCTACAACTCAACAATAGCAATAGTAATAACAACAACCAAAACAAACAAGATTTGAATAGACACTTCTCCAATGAAGATATACAAATGACCAATTAGCACAAGAAAAGATGCACAACATAACTAGTCATTAGGGAAATGCAAATCAAAAATATAATGAGAGGTTCCCTGGTGGTGCAGCAGGTTAAGGATCTGGCGTTGTCACTGCTGTGACTCAGGTTCGATTCCTGACCTAGAAACTTCTGTATGCTGCAGGTGTGGCAAATAAATAAACAAACAACCTACCATGAGATGCTACTTTGTACCCATTAAGATAGCTATTATTAAAAAAACCCAAAAAAACCCAAACAACAACAACAACAAAAAACTGGAGTTCCCCTCGTGGCTCAGCGGTAACAAACACCACCACTATCCACAAGAATATGGGTTCAATCCCTGGCCTCAGTCAGTGGGTTAAGGATCCAACATTGCTGTGAGCTGTGGTGTAGGTTGCAGACCTGACTCATATCTTGCATTGCTGTCACTGTGGCATAGCGGCAGCTGCAGCTCTGATTTGACCCCTACCCTGGAAACTTCCACATGCTGCAGATTTGGCCCTAAAGAGCCATAAACAAAACAAAAACAAACAAAAAACCCCAAAAATAACAAGTGTTGGCAAGGATATGAAGAAATTGGAACCCTTGTGCTCTGCTGTGGGAAATGTCAAATGGTGCAGCTGTGATGGGTAACAGTATGATGCTTAACCAAATAATTAACACAGAACTACCATATATGATCCAGCGATTCCATTTTTTGGTATATACCCCAAAGAACTGAAAGCAGGGATTTGAAGTTATTTTTATTTCATTGTTTATAGTAGCATTATTCACAATACCCCAAACGTAGAAACAACCAAAACATCCACCAAGAGATTAATGGATAAACAAATTGTGGTATATACATAAAATGGAATTATTATCCAGCCATAAAAGGAATGAATTTCGGGATTTCCCGTCGTGGCGCAGCAGAAATGAATCCAACTAGGAACCATGAGGTTTTGGGTTTGATCCCTGGCCTTGCTCAGTGGGTTAAGGATTCGGTGTTGCCATGAGCTGCAGTGTAGGTAGCAGATGTGGTTCAGATCCTGGGTTGCTGTGGCTGCGGTCAGCTGTAGCTCCGATTTCAGTGCCTAATCTGGGAACTTCCATGTGCCACGGGTGTGGCCCTTAAAAAAAAAAAAAAGTGAAATTCTTTTTTTTTTTTTGTCTTTTCTTGGGCCGCTCCCGCAGCATATGGAGGTTCCCAGGCTAGGGGTCTAATCGGAGCTGTAAACACTGGCCTATGCCAGAGCCACAGCAACGCGGGATCCGAGCCGTGTCTGCAACCTACACCACAGCTCACGGCAACACCGGATTGTTAACCCACTGAGCAAGGGCAGGGACCGAACCTGCAACCTCATGGTTCCTAGTCGGATTCGTTAACCACTGCGCCACGACGAGAACTCCGTAAAAAGTGAAATTCTGATGCATGATACAATATGGATTAACTTTTGAAGAAATTATGCTGAGATAAGCAAGAAATAAAAGGACAAATATTGTATGATTCTACTTACATGAAGTATGTAGAATTGTTAAATTCAGAGACAGAAAGTAGACTGGCGGTTAACAGAGAAACAAAAGTGGAGTTATTGTTTAAAAGGTAGAGAGCTTCTGTTTTGAATGATGAAAAAAATTCTAAAATGGATAGTGGCGATAGTTGCACAACACTGTGAATGTACTTGATGCCACTGGATGGTACACTTAAAAATGGTTAAGATGGTGTGGTGGTGTCCTGCTGTGGTGCAGGGGGTAAGTAGCTATCATTGTCTCTGGGCAGTTCGGGTTTGATTCCCAGCCCAGACCATGGGTTAAAGATCTGGCGTTGCTGCAGCTGTGGCAGAGGTCACAGCTTTAGCTCAGATTCAACCCTGGCCCAAGAACTTCCATATTACACATCTGCAGCCAAAAAAATAAATAATGGTTAAGATGGTAAATTTATGTTTATTTCACCACATTTTTTAAAAAAATCACACACATACATATACAAAAGACTATCTAGTAATTTACCATGCTCCAAGTCTTCCCTTACTCCAAAAGATCAAAAATCTGAAACATGATCAACGTTATCTGCTTAGTACAGGATATGTTAAAATGTAAAATGGCTTTCCCAGAGAGCTGATTCCAAATCTCTGAAGTATCTTGAGCCCACAGTCTACTAAAAAATAAGTGATACTGTACACCTGAAACTAGCCCAACCTTGTAAATCAACTATACTTCAATTAAGAAAAACAAACAACGAGTTCCTGTCATGGCTCAGTGGTTAACGAATTGGACTAGGAACCATGAGGTCGCAGGTTCGATCCCTGGCCTTACTCAGTGGGTTAAGGATCCGGCATTGCTGTGAGCTGTGGTGCACGTCACAGATGGGGCTCGGATCCCACATTGCTGTGGCTGTGGCGTAGGCCAGCGGCTACAGCTCCGATTCAACCCCTAGCCTGGGAATCTCCATATGCTGCGGGAGCAGCAGCACAAAAAATGGCAAAAAGACAAAAAAAAAAGAAAGAAAAACAAACAAAAAATAAGTGAGTTCCTGGGTAACTTAATACTCCAGTAGAGGAGTTCCCATCATGGCACAGCAGAAACGAATCCAACTAGGAACCATGAGGTTGCGGGTTTGATCCCTGGCCTCGCTCAGTGGGTTAAGGATTTGGTGTTGCTGTGGCTCTGGTATAGGCCAGCAGCTACAACTCTGATTCGACCCCTAGACTGGGAACCTCCATATGCCGCAAGTGTGGCCCTAAAAAGACAAAAGACAAGAAAAAAGACTCCAGTAGGTACAACCACTGTGGAAAACAGTATGGAGGTACCTCAGAAAACCAAATATAGAACTACCATGAGATCCAGCAATCCCACTTCTGGGCATATATCCAGACAAAGTTTTCATTGAAAAAGATACAGGCACCCCCTATGTTCATTGCAGCACTATTCACAATAGCCAAGACATAGAAACAACCTGAATGTCCAACGACAGATGAATGAATTAAGACGTGGCACACAAACATAATGGAATACTACTCAACCATAAAAAAGGAACAAAATCATGCCATTTGTGGCAACATGGATGGAACTAGAGACTCTCATACTAAGTGAGGTAAGTCAGAAAGAGAAAAACAAACACCATATGGTATCACTTTTATCTGGAATCTACTATAAGGCACAAATGAACCTATCTACAGAAAAGAAACTCAAGGACATGGAGAACAGACTTGTGGTTGCCAAAAGGGAGGGGGAGGGAATGGGAGGGACTGGGTGTTTGGGTTTAGTAGATGCAATCTATTACATTGGGAGTGAATAAGCAATGAGATCCTGCTGTATAGCACAGAGAACTATATCTGATCACCTGTGATGGAACATAATTGACAGTAATGTGAAAAAGGATTATATGGATGTATGCCTAGGTCACTTGCCGTGCAGCAGAAACTGACAGAACACTGTAAATCAACTACAAGAAAAAAAAACCAAAAAGACTAGGAGTTCCTCTTGTGGCTCAGCAGGTTAAAAATCCATCTAGCATCCATGAGGATGTGGGTTCCATCCCTGGCCTCGCTCAGTGAGTTAAGGATCCAGTGTTGAAGCAAGCTACAGCATAGGTTGCAAATGCAGATCAGATCTGGCACCGCTGTGGCTGTGGTATAGGCCTGCAGCTGTAGCTCCAACTGACTCCTAGCCTGGGAACTTTCATGTCATGGGGTGTGACCATTAAAAACAAACAAACAAAAAAAACCACCTGTGCTACCTCAGAGAGTAGAGCCACTACAGTGACAATGCCCTATCCTTAACCAGCTGCACCATATACTACGCTAATTAGAATTTTCACAATGGGCGCATAATACTTTTAAAATTGGAGGAGGAGGAATACTTGTTGTGGTTCAGCAGTAAAGAACCTGACTAGTAGCCATGAGGATGCAGGTTCAATCCTTGATCCAATCAGTGGGTTAAAGATCTGGTGTTGCCGTGACCTGTGGTGTAGGTCACAGATGAAGCCTGGATCCTGTGTTGCTACATCTGCAGTATAGGCTGGCAGCTGTAGCTCTGATTCCACCCCTAGCCTGGAAGCTCCCATATGTCTAACATGTACCCCTCCTCCCCAAAAAAAAAGGAAAAAGGAAAAAAAGTTGGGGAGGAAAGAAACACAAAGAATAAAGCAGAATTTTTTTTTTAAGAATTTTTTTCTTCTCCTTAAACTTAAATAAAAAGAACAGAGGACATGTCTCCTCCCTTTCTCTGCTCAAAGGTTACTTCGCCAACCCCTTCTCACTCAAGCTGGCTTAGAAAAATTCAAAGGGGTACAAATACAATCTGTCATCCTCTATCCCACAACACTTTAGTTAACTCTTGAAGATAATGCCCAGAGACTCACCAATAGAGAAAGAGGAGACATGTAAGGTCCCCCTGGTCTCTTCTGAAACAGCAGGTTCCTGTGTGCCCACCATTCCAAGGACTTTGAAGTGTTGTTTTCCTGCATAAGAAGAACTATAATGGCTGTAGGAGAAGTGTCAGCAGAATAACCCTCACAAAACACTGTACATGTAATCTAGGTTGACCATATATCCTGGAAATACAAATTATAGATTGATGTACGGTATGTAGATCTGCTTTAGATACTAATTTTATGATCACAAGCCAAAAGAAGGGAGGAAAATGCTACAGCCCAGTGGGTTAAGAATCCAAACGCTGGAGTTTCCGTCATGGCACAGCAGAAATGAATCCGACTAGGAACCATGAGGTTGCGAGTTCAATCCCTGGCCTCACTCAGTGGGTTAAAGATCTGGCGTTGCCATGAGCTGTAGTGTAGGCTGCAGACGCCGCTCAGATCCTGTGTTGCTGGGGCTGTGGTGTAGGCCTGAGGCTACAGCTCCAATTAGACCCCTAGCCTGGGAACCTCCATATGCCGCAGGTGGGGCCCTAAAAAGACAAAAAAAAAAAAAGAATCCAAATGCAGCAGCTTGGGTAGTTATGGAGGCAAGAGTTTGATCTCCTGCCTGGTGCAGTGGGGTAAAGGATCCGGCATTGCCATAGCTACAGAGTAGGTCGCAACTGGATTCAGTCCCCTCGCCTAGGAACTTCCATATGCCTAGAGGGATGGCCTTAAAAACAATTAAAATTAAAAAAAAAAAAAAAACTTTTTATTTTTAAAGGAAAGCAGGAAAAACAGAGGGAATGATCAGATTTTTAAAAAGTGATTATAAAGATAAATTAGAAGGACTGCATTAATTCAAGAAAAAGCTGATTAGGACAACCAAAAACATGGGCATAACTTAGTCAACATAAGAAAAGAATAGCAGCCATCTTTAACAGACACTGTCCTGGCGTAAAGAATGGGAAGCAGGGAAAAGAAGAATATGTTTAGAAAGGGGGATTAGTTGAACGGATTAGTTAGAGAATTATCTTAATGATTAGGTGGCTTTGAAGAAGCCAGTTTCAACTTGGAACTGAAGGATGGTCTGAGGCTCAGACAAAAAAGGACAATAGCTTCCTCAGAATAGGCGCTAAAAAGCAAGGCTAAGGGGGAAATAAGAAGAAATTAAGAAATATATGTATGTATGTGTGTATGAAATCATGCAAAGAGCATGTGAACAAATTATGTGAGTTAACACTATCTGTTCAAAAAAAAAAAAGGCCTAAATCCTTATACTATAATCAACTGAACATGCGTAATAATGATGACCTAGAAGACCTGGAGTAGGTTTCCGACCTAGGATCAAACCTTAAAGAGAGGAAACAAATGAACCATAAAGAACTGCTTTTCTTATAGTGATGCAACTTGCTTGTTGAGCAGACTGAGGCACAGACAATTCAAGGTCTCATAACAGCACTGATGAGTTAGTTGCTCTATCTAAGGAAGAAAACTGCTAATGCACCCAGGTTTCCATTAAACACTCACATTTTCTTTATTTTCGGATGAGCTACATATTGCATCTTTCTTCCTGCGGCCATGGTCCAAGGCATTTGGAGTGCTACAAAGCAGCTGTGCCTACAAAAGATTGTTTTCTGAGAAAATGCAGCATCCTCGAGCCACAGGTAAGCTAGAAACCCTCTGCATACCACCTGACAAGCAACCCAAACCCAAGAAACATGAGTTACTCACTGGGCTGCATTTTAAAAGGTGTTGGTGATAACTCCTGTAGATCAAAAAAACTGAGAGTTAAACCCAAATATGGTTTGATTTTTTTTTTTTTTCCCATCTTTTGGCTGCTCCGCAGCATAGAGTTCCTGGGGCAGGGATCGAATCTGAGCAGAAGCTGCGACCTATGCCATAGTTGTGGCAACAACTGGTAATCAAACATGCATCTCTGCCACTGCTGAGACACTGTTGATCCTGCTGCACCACAGTGAGAAGTAATTTGGTTATTCTTCAGGGAGTTTCCATCATGGCTCAGTGGAAACGAACCTGACTGGCATCCATGAAGACGAAAGTTTGATCCCTGGCCTCGTTCAGTGGATTAAGGATCAAGCACTGCTGTGAGTTGTGATGTAGGTCACAGACAAGGCTCGGATCTGACATTGCAGTGGCTGTGGCACAGGCCGGCAGCCGCAGCTCTGATTTGACCCTTTGCCTGGGAACCACGGATACAGCCCTAAAAAGACAACACACACACACACACACACACACACACACATTTATAAAATTTGGTTATTCTTCAGGGGCTTGAAACATCCCACTTTTCTTTCTTCTATTCTAGGAGCCCTCTCTCTAGTTAATATGCCTCTTCTAATAACAATACACAGGGTGTTCTCTGTGGTAAATATCAAGACATTCAGTGACATCCTGGAGATAAGGACTTGATTTCACTTGCATAATCAAATATACAGACATGCATCAAAGATGATGAGTTTGTCCTACATCTTATATAGATAATTTACAATTCACTAATTTTTCAGCATTGACTATTGAGAGCTAATATTTATTTTTGATTAATTTTTTCTTTTTTCTTTTGCTTTTCAGGGCTGCAGGTGCAGCATATGTAAGTCCCCAGGCTAGGGGCTGAATCAGAGCTACAGCTGCTGGCCTACACCACAGTCACAGCAACATGGGATCCGAGCCACCTTTGTGACCTATACCACAGCTCACAGCAACACCGGATCCTCTGACCCACTGAGCGAGAACAGGGAGTGAACCTGCATCCTCAGGGATACCAGTCAACTGTTTCCATTGTGCCACAACAGGAACTCCCTATTTTTTTTTCTTTTTCTTTTTTTTTGCTTTTTAGGGCCATACTTGCACCATATAGATGTTTCCAGGCTAGGGGTCGAATTGGAGCTACAGGTGCCTGCCTACACCACAACCACGGCAATGCAGGATCCAACCCACGTCTGCTACCTACATCACAGCAACTCCAGATCCTTAACCCACTGAGTGAGGCCCGGGATCGAAGCCACAATGTTATGGATGCTAGTCAGATTCGTTTCCACTGAGCCACAACAGGAACTCCTTCATCTAGTCTTCGTGGGTCAGGACATAGAAGCAATTCAAGGAATATGAAAGGAAGATAAAGTGAAATTTTCACATGTATTAATTAAAAATACTTGTGGAAAGCCTTCTCTAATATATAAAAGTGGCACCTAATTCATGTAAACATCGAAGAATAAAGTTCTAAAAAGATTAAAACAGGAGTTCCCGTTGTGGCTCAGTGGTTAACTAATCCGACCACGAACCATGAGGTTGCAGGTTCAATCCCTGGCCTTGCTCAGTGGGTTAAGGATCTGGCATTGCCGTGAGCTGTGGTGTAGGTTGCAGACGCGGCTCGGATCCCGTGTTGCTGTGGCTCTGGCATAAGCCAGCAGCTACAGCTCCGATTAGACCCTTAGCCTGGAAACCTCCATATGCCGCGAGAGCAGCCCTAGAAATGGCAAAAACACAAAAAATAAAATAAAATAAAATAAGCAAAATAAAATAAAAAGATTAAAACAGTCAAACGGAAAATTTATGATGTTTAAGAAGTTGAGTTACGTAGTTTCTGCTGTGACCAATTGCAGCAGCTTGGGTAACTGTGTAGGTGCAAATTCAATCCCGGCCTAGCACAGTAGGTTAAATGACCTAACATTGGTGCAGCTGTGGCATAAGTCACAGCTATGGCTCAGAATGAATCCTTGGCCCAAGAACTTCCATATGCCATTGGTGTGGGCTTAAAAAAAAATAACTAAAATTATTTTTCATTCCCTGGGTATTCTCTAACTGAACATTTTAAGGTTCTCCAACAAAGACTATTCAATAGTAATAATTATAAAATGTTTGGTATGCATTAGGTGCGCATTTTCACTTAATCCTCACAGCTGCCATTTATGAAAAGTGCTATTGTTATTTCCATTTTTTTTTCTTTTTTTCAGGGCCACACTTGCAGCATATGGAAGTTCCCCAGCTGGGATCAAATTAGAGCTGCAGCTGCCAGCCTATACCACAGCCACAGCAACACAGGACCCAAGCCACATCTATGACCTACACCACAGCTCGAGGCAACACCAGATCTTTAACCCACTAAGTGAGGCCAGGGATCAAATCCTCATCCTCATGGATTACTAGTCAAGTTTGTTACCACTGAGCCACAACGGGAACTCCTATTTCCATTATTATTATTATTATTATTATTATTATTTCTTTATTACAAATAAACTGAGGTCCCTGGAAGTTAAGAAACTTGTCAGAGTCAGTTTGTGAAGCAGTAAGCCACTGGAATCCAGACACTCTGATGCCAGAGCTTGCACCCTGCACTTCCAACCTCAAAGACGTAGTACTACTCACATGCAGATTTAACAACCTAGACCCAAGTGCAGCATAGCATTTTCCTCCATTTTAAAAATAATACTGGTGGAGTTCCCATTGTGGCGCAGAGGAAATGAATCCGACTAGGAACCATGAGGTTGCAGATTCAATCCCTGGCCTTGCTCAGTGGGTTAAGGATCTGGCATTGCCATGAGCTGTGGTGTAAGTCACAGACTCGGCTTGGATCTGTCGTTGCTGTGGCTGTGGCGTGGGCCGGCGGCTACAGCTCCAATTCGACCCCTAGCCTGGGAACCTCCACATGCCGCGGGTGCGGCTCTAAAAAGACAAAAGGCAAAAACAAACAAACAAATAAATAAATAAAAAAATAAAAATGAAAGCAATACTGGAGTTCCCACTGTGGCTCAGCAGAAATGAAATCTGACTAGTATCCATGAGGAAGCAGGTTCGATCCCTGGCTTCGCTCAGTGGGTTAAGGATGTGGTGTTGCTGTGAGCTGTGTCATAGACAGATAGCAGATGAAGCTCAGATCTGGCGTTGCTGTGGCTGTGGCTTAGGCCAGCAGCTATAGCTCCCATTGGACCCCTAGCCTGGGAACCTCCATATGCGTTGGCTGAATCCCTAAAAAAAAAGACAAAAAAAAAAACCCAAAAAACAATGCTGATTGCATGTGATGGGTAAAATAAATAGCCTTCATTTTGACAATACAGTTCAAATCTGGGAAACTTAAACTTTTCAAGGGAAGAATCTAGGCCTCAAAGTTCACTTACACCCAAAGTGAAACATTCTCTACAGAGTCTGCATAGGATAAAATCCCCATGCTAGTTCATTCAGCAGAAGAACTTACATTCCAGCTAACTGTATTTCTTCAGATCCTGTGGAATCCAAGTGACCTGCAATCAGATGTAAAGAGTTATTCTTGTCCACACATTCTGTCTTGCCTTCTAATTTTCCTCATTACCAGTTAGCCATATTAATTTCAAAAGCTGATCTTTTGAACACAAACGTTCTTGACAGGTACTAAACACATGGTACAAGGTGCCACGGTACAAGCTACAAGTTCATGGAAACTTAAGAATTTACATGTGTCACGCAAAGAAAAAATCCTGGGGAGCAGTGCACTATGTCAACATACAGGAAAGCTTATCACTCAGGAAATGTGAAATTACAACAAATGCCAAAATGGTTGACTACTAAAACATATTCCTTTGCGGCACACATCCTAAAAAAAACACTTAAGAATTAGCTGACAAAAGCATTCTTTTATGTTTTTTTTTTTTTCCTCCTGAGATTAGACTAGGACATAAAACTTCACATTTTAATGACCACTTTCATTTCCACAACCAATCAATCAAAATATTACTTCTTGTTTAATTCTCTCAATGCAAAGTGACTTCTATTAGGGTCAATTCTCTTCCCTTTGACTAAATTATTCTCCCTAAACACCTTCTAGGTAGCCAAAGAATTCCATCCTCAAGGCTCTCTTATCTACTCTTAGCACCTTCCGTCTCTATTCTACGACCCACTCCTCTCCCCTAATAATAATTCCTTCCCTTAAGGCCTTTACCTCCCTTTTCCCTACCAGTTTCATCGAGGTCTGCAGAAGTGGTAAACTGAGTGGCAGACATCTCCCCGCTGCTAAGATTCGAAAGATCAAGGCAACGTTTTGGGGTTCCTCTGTTGAGACATAATAGTACATCAAGATTCCCATTAGGGTGTAAAATGCTTAAAAGGCAAAGATGACTTATTCTCTTCATTTGAAACACGCTTCAATTACTATCACATAATCTGAATAGTGTCCAAATAAATCTAATTGCTTTTTGGAAATATTTCAGATTAGGCTGAGAAAAATCTCTTTTTTACTCCAATAATCTGCATCTCATTTTCTCCTCACCAACATATTGAGACAAGGTAATTTTATTTTATTTCATTTATTTTGGCTTTTTTGGGCCACACCTGCAGCATATGGATCTTTCCAGGCTAGACATCGAATTGGAGCTGCAGCTGCTGACCTACACCACAGCCAGAGCAACTGGGGATCTGAGCCCTGCCTGCGACCTGCCACCACAACTCAGGGCAACACCAGATCCTTAACCCCATGAGCAAGGTTAGGGATTGAACCCACATCCTCCTGGATACTAGTCAGGTTGGTAACCTGCTGAGCCACAACGGGAACTCCTGAAATAAACAAAATAATTTTAAAGAAGTGGCTGAGGTGGGGCCTGACCCCACATCTTTTGCCCTATGCATGATGATTTCTCCCTGGAATCTCCAGTGTTTCTCTGGTCTATGATTCTCCAACTTTGTTGGCTAGCTAAGGCATCAGGGCATGGCATGAACAGAATTTAAAGTACAATAACAACATTAGTACTAGTACTAATACACTGACAATTCACATAACACAAAAGAATTTTCAAAGATTTTGGAGCTCCCTGGTGGCTTACTAGGTTAAAGACCCAGCCTTGTCACTGCTGTGCCAGTGTTGGATTCCTGCCCTGGGGAGCACCAGGCAAAAAAAAAAAAAAAAAAAGATTTTCCCAGACACCACATCATTTGATTCTCACAAGATCCTAGTAAGACAGTAAGAGCTGACTATGCCTACATCACAGAAAAGAAGCCTGAAACTCAAAAGGTCACATGGTTAGTCAAGGGCAGAGCTAAGACGCAAACCCTGATCTTTAAGCCAGGATAATTTTGTAAAGCCCCAAAACTGTTCAGAAGATCTAAGCAGACAAGGTTTAAAAAGAGGAGTTCCCCCTGCCCCAGCAGAAACGAATCCGAGTAGGAACCATGAGGTTGCGGATGGATCCCTGGCCTTGCTCAGTGGGTTAAGGATCAGGAGTTGCCGTGAGCTGTGGTGTAGGTCGCAGACGCGGCTCGGATCTGGCGTTGTTGTGGCTCTGGCGTAGGCCGGTGGCTACAGCTCCGATTCTACTCCTAGCCTGGGACCCTCCATATGCCACAGGTGCGGCCCTAAAAGGACAAAAAGAGACCAAAAAAAGTGTAAAAAGAAAAAATGGATTTACCCGGATAAAATGCTGAGGTTTGCAGAATCGCCAAAAAGTTTCTTCTTCAGTGGAGTTCCAGGGCGATCAGAACTCATGGAAAAGGAAGTCTCTCTCTCCAGGAGCAGGTTTAGTATCTTCCTATGATTGGACCTAAAACTGGATCCTGAGCCAGGTCTTCCCCCCTCAGCCATGTTCTCCGAGGTCTCCCTAAAAGAAAAGAAAGCCTAGCAAGAGAGGGAGCGGTCACGGACACAGGTGCACCCCAGGTGGTCTAGCTTTCCCGCCCTGCTGCACCCTTCCCAGCAGCGACCGAGGGGACAGCGCTGGAGGCGGCGCACTCCTCAGCGGGGAACCCAGGTGGGCTCTGAGCTTAAACAGCACTTGTCCCCAGCGGCTTGGTCTTTTCACCGGAACCTGAACTTACCGAAAGGCAGCCTCAGGGCCTTAAAGAAGTTAAAGAGAAAAGGACTTGGCCTTGTTAAGAGGCACACAGCTTAGGATTCCTGACTGGAACTCCGGTCTCCTAACTCGCGATACTGCCTATCCGGTCTCCCTAAAGTCCGTTCGCGGGCGGGCGATTCCCTGGAGGCGCCGGCTCCGGGCTTACCTCAGGGAGGAGTCTGCGACGTGCCTTCGGGAGGAAGAGAAGTAGGTAGGGGTCAGACACAAACGAAGACTCCAGCAGAATTAAAGGAATTCTGGGGAAAGGACGAGATTTAACCAGAGGACGGTTCTCCTCCTCGACCAGAGAGGCCGCGGTCGGGCTTCGCCGCCCCTCAGAGCAGACGGTGGAAATTACAGCCTCAGAGTAAAATCAACAGCCACAACCCTTAGCCATTCAAACCTTCCGCCCTCCCTCGAAGCTGCGTCAACCAATCTCGACGCGCGCAGACTGCCCTCGGCCATTCGTTTGCCTCGACTATCACCCGGGCGAGTAAGCAGTTCTAGAAGGAGAGAGATTTGCCCCGCCCCACAGGCAGAGCCGGCTGCCGATTGGCCTAACAGCTTTCGGCCAGCCCCTAGTTAAGGCCCGCCCCACAGGGAGCTTGGCGGCTCATTGGCTCGCCCCCTGGCCAATCACCATACTCTTTCCGATTTCTCCCTTCCCTCAGCAGTGCCAACCCCGGGACGTTTAAATTGCACCTTGCTAGCGGCTACCGCGTCTTAGAATAATACCTGGAGAAATTAATGTAGGTGGGAGGGTGTTTCAAACGTTTCTTTTTTTTCCTTGCTTCATTTTCGTGTCGTTAAGTAGACCTTTCCCTCTAATTTGCCGTTCTTCCCCTACAGATGGAATATTTGCCACCGGTGTGGCAAATGTTGAGGCAAGAGAGGTGTGTGGTTATGATGTGCCATTCGCTCTTCCAAGAGCTTTCCTTGGTCACTGTCCCTTTAAAGTGTTCAGCATCTGAGACGCTACGGTGTGTGTGGTAAAGGAAATTCCTTTTTCAAGGAAAGTAGGAGAGCTGAATAATCTCTTGGCATAATCTTTATCACAGTCCAAAGAATATCAAACTTTGGTTGTCTGTGAAAATTTAAATATTGACTAGGTGATAGTAGTAATTTATCTTTTTTTTTTTTTCTTTTTAGGGCCGCATCTGCAGCTTATGGAAGTTCCCACGCTAGGGGTCAAATTGGTGCTACAGCTGCCACCCTATACCACAGCCACAGCAACGCCAGATTCGAGCCATGTCTGCGATTTACAACCCAACTCAGGGCAACGCAGGATACTTAACTCCAGCCTGCCTCCTCATTGATTGACAGGTCTGCTTCCATTGGGCCACAACGGGAACTCCCATAGTAATAATTTATTCTTAATCTTGGGGATTTGCTTTAAATAATCCTGTGGAAATGGCAGTGAATATAGGTAAGACTGGCCATGAATATTGGGTGACGGGTTAACTAGGGGTCCATGACATCATTGCTTTCAAAGTTTAAACTGTATACTAATCACCTGGGGATCTTGTTAAAAGTGCAGATTCTGATTCAGTAAATCTGGATTGGGGCCCAAGATTCTGCACTTCTAACAAGCTCCCAGATGATGCTAATGCAGCTGGTCCTGGGAACATACTTTGAGTAGCAGAGGATTATCCTGTTTTCCTTGGATATTTGAAATTTTCTGTAATAAATGTTTAAAATAACCTCAGAAGCTCTTTTATTCTATTTTATTTATTTCTGTCTTTTTGCCTTTTCTAGGGCCGCTCTTGAGGCATATGGAGGGTCCCAGGCTAGGAGTCTAATCGGAGCTGTAGTTGCCAGCCTATGCCACAGCCACGCAGGATCCGAGCCATGTCTGCAGCCAGCACCACAGCTCGAGGCAACGCTGGATCTTTAACCCAGTGAGCAAGGCCAGGGATCAAACTGGAAACCCCATGGTTCCTAGCCAGATTCGTCAACCACTGAGCCACAACGGGAACTCCAGAAGCTCTCTTAAATACAGGCTCCCAAAACGGTTTAATAGGCCTAGAGTAGGGCCCAGGAATTATCAGGGTCCCCAGGTGCTAACCATGCATAGCTTATAGATCACACTATGAGAAACAAATCAGAAATACAACCTTTATCTTTGAAAGACAGTAAGTCAGAAATACAACCTTTAGCTGGTGTCAGAATCTTAGTGGCTGAGAAGTATAGTATAATTAGTCTAGTTTTCTATACTCTTTTCTTTTTCTTTTTCTTTCCTATTTTTTGCCTTTTTGCCATTTCTTGGGCCGCTTCTGCAGCATATGGAGGTTTCCAGGCTAGGGGTCTAATCGGAGCTGTAGCCGCTGGCCTATGCCACAGCCACAGCAACTCAGGATCCGAGCCGCATCTAAGACCTACACCACAGCTCACGGCAACGCCGGATCCTTAACCCACTGAGCAAGGCCAGGGATCGAACCCACAACCTCATGGCTTCTAGTCGGATTCGTTAACCACTGCGCCACAATGGGAACTCCTCTAATACTCTTTTCATCTGTAGAATCTACTTCCTCAGAAAGGAGGTGTGTGAAGAATCTTTATCCTCTAGGATAGAGATGGTGAGTGTGGGAGTCAGCACAGAGCCATGCCGTGCCAGGTAAGTTTGACAATTAGCCTGGACATTAAGGGAATGTAGGATGAGTTGGTTTCCATTTTGATGGCCATGATCACACTTCATGGGGCCAGTGTCTTACTTCCTCACAGGTGGGAGGTGGAGACAGACAAAACTATCCTACAGCGGCGGCAAAAGCAGATAGATTATGGCAAGCGCACACCTGGTTACCAGTCCTTTCTACAGCAGGTTCCCAAGTGAGTGCAACTGTGGGTAGTCACAACAAGATCGTCAACCATGTGGCTTTTGTTCAATTTCAGGTGATAGAAAGATACTAGATCTGAGTGTTGTTAAAAAGTTGCAACATCACTAAAATATCCGGCAATCTAGCCCCCAAAATAAGTTTCCAAGATTTTTTTTTTTTCAAATGCAGTAAGTTACACTTGGTCCATAAAACTTCTTAAAGCTCTATCAGGGAGTTCCCGTCATGGCTCAGTGGTAAGGAACCCAGCTAGTATCCATGAGGATACTGGCCTTGCTCTCTCGATTGGGGATCCAGCAGTGCCTTGAGCTGCAGTGTAGGTCACAGACGCAGCTTGGATCCCATGTTGTTGTGGCTGTGGTGCAGGCTGGCAACTGCAGCTCTGATTCAGCCCCTAGCCTCGGAACTTCCATATGTCAAGGGTGCAGCTCTAAAAAAAAAAAAAAAAGAAAGAAAAAGAAAACAAGCTCTATCAGTGTTTGCTAATGAAGTTTGTTTTCATCCATTTTCACCTCATGCCTCCAGCTGACTTGGATAATGACAACATACTTGCCTAACTACATGTAAGTTTACATGCATACATACAAGTTAATGTATGAAAAGGTAGAATTTATTTTAAAGAAATGTCAAATACAGTCTTTTATATCTATCTTGACTTCTGCGGGCATTGGAATATCTAATTCCCCTTCCCAGAAGAAAGAATATCAGAGAGTTGGGAAGTTTGGTGTTTAAAGATTTTCTTTGGATTGAGGGCACTGATCCTACCTCATTCTCAGGGAATCCCTAATGCGTCTCCTAATTCGCTGTGGTAAGTAGTGAGCTGTGCCCCTTCACCTTGACCTCAGTCTGACACAATCTGTTGTTGCCAGGGCACAGCGACTGCCAGGACTTCACCCTCAAACGCCAAACAAGAACAGGAGGTACAGCCGTCGATCCTGGGATGCCCAGATCAGGCAGTGGAGAAGAGCCCTACATTCCTGGGACCCCCCCAACCAGCCTCTGCAGGCTGAGGGGTGTGTGCACTATTCCTGGTTCCTTTTTTGAGTGATGGACTAAGCCCCACCTCTCTCCACTTTGCAGAGGTTTAGCTTTCACTGGCTGAAAAGGGAGAGTCTGAATGAGGTTCATGTTCCTTTGACTCTACTGTCTCCCTAGGTGGGGAATGGAGAATCTCTTAGAGCCAATGGATTCTGCCCCTTTGCAACCCTCAGGGAATCTGGATGGAGACCAGAAGGGAACCCAGGTAGTATCCTCTGCTGCAATCCATTGGAGCAGGGTCAGAGATGGGATCTGGCCTAGGAGGCCACAGTTACGATGGGGTTCAAGGTAGTAGCCCAAGAACAAAAGAAGGAAAATAAGAGAGCAGGACAAATTGCAAGACATGAGTTAAAAAAAAAAAAAAAAACCGTTGAAGGGAGTTCCCGTTGTGGTGTAGTGGTTAGCGAGTCCGCCTAGGAACCATGAGGTTGTGGGTTCAATCCCTGGCCTTGCTTAGTGGGTTAAGGATCTGGCGTTGTCGTGAGCTTGTCGTATGAGTTGAAGACCTGGCTCAGATCCCACAGTGCTGTGCCTCTGGCATAGGCCGGCAGCTACAGCTCCGATTAGACCCCTAGCCTGGGAACTTCCATATGCCACAGGAGTGGCCCAAGAAAACGCAAGAGACAAAAAAAACAAAAAACAAAAAAAAAACTTGAAGCAAAAGTGGCATAAGGAGATCTAGTTAAAGTTAGTAATGGGAGAGAGGTTGAGCTGCACTGGGGGAGCTATTTTATACTTGAAATGAGTGTCATCTTCCTTTGAAATGAGACCTGAAACCTCACTTGGAGGGTTTTAAGTGTCTCAGTTTCTTTCAGTATTTACTCAACCATTTAACTATAGTAAGCATGGTCTTTTATTATTAAATAAAAAGAGGGATCACCTAATGGTGAAGATCAGAGGTTTTAGAGCCTAAGACTGCTTTCCTCCCACATCCACCTCAGCATGCTTTAGTTCCTGGGCCAGGGATGTAACCCATGCCACAGCAGCAACTCAAGCCACTTCAGTGCCTTACCGCACTGCACCACAAGAGAATTCCTCAACTGCTTTTTAATACCTCTGTCCATCACTGTTAAGGGAGTCACTTAACCTCTCCTGCTGTTTTATCTGTCAAATAGATTTTTGTCTCATTTTATTATTGTAAACAAAAATGAGAATACACATTTAAAGTATGCATCACGGTGCCTGAAACATAAGTGCTCCACCAACAGCAATTATTGGAAACCATGTCTGTCCTTTTTTTTTTCTCTTTTTTTTTTCTTTTTTGGCTTTTTAGGGCCGCAATTAGGGCATATGGAGATTCCCAGGCTAGGGGTCGTCGAATCAGAGCTACAGCTGCTGGCCATAGCCAGAGCCACAGCAACGCAGGATCTGAGCCACGTCTGCAAGCTACACCATAGCTCATGGCAATGCCAGATCCTTAACCCATTGAGCAAGGCCAGGGATGTAATCCACAACCTCATGGTTCCTAGTTGGATTGTTTCTGCTGCACCACCAACAGGAGCTCCAGGAAACCATGTCTCTTATACTTCATGGCCCCTGTGCCTTCTTTTGCTAAGGGAAATGTGCAGGGCAAGCAAGTGTGCAGTGTATTCCCCCCCCCCCATTTTTTTCATAAATACATCACTTTCCCTCTACTTTTCTTTTTCAGCTTGCAGATTTGGTGGCTCCTGCCTCCTCCCTTTCCTGGATCTGTGAGGAAGATCCCCACCACTGGCTCTACGTTCTAGCTGATTACAATTATCTGTCCCAAACTTGAGTGGAGCACAAAATATTTAGGGAAAACATGTTTTTCAGAGGACTTGTTGCTGAATGTGACAATGAAATTACTTGCAGTACTTCTTTCCAATCGATTAAAAATGAAGTCTAAAACTCTGTCCTTTAAGAGATCATAACACGAAGGCATTGTTTAACCCACCCCATCTTCCCATTTTTTTACCGTCTCTCTAAACCTTCTCGATAGCTGAGACTCAAATTGACATAAGAGCCAGAAATCACCTAGCTTTTCCACAACCTCTTCACCTACTACTATATTCAGATTCTTAAAAAAGGACTGAAACTTTGGCTGAGGTGGGAGGTGGTGGGAGTGGTGGAGATTTAGTAAAAGGTGGTTTCCTCTTCCTGAGGAGAAAACAGAGCCATCAATATTTTCCCCTCATCTGCCTGTTTGCTCCCTCCCTTTCTGTCTAAAGGAAAGTGGTCCAGCTGTAACCACCATACTTTTCCCCTCCCCCTGCCCCCTCCCCCACGCAAGCAACTGAACCGCCTATGATGTCATAATCACAATCCCATTACCTCATCCTGCTGGGGGGGGGGTTGCGTAGGGGAGGAGGAGTGAACAGCCCTGGGCCCTGGTCAGCTTTACGATATTTTGGGTAACGGCTAATTACAGAACCAAGTGGGAACGGCCCCGCAACCGTTATAAGTCCTGGATTCTTAAGGCTCGAGCCGATCTGGCAGCTGGGAGAGGGGCTCTGGGACTCAGAGCAGGCCCTAATCGGCGCTTGGACTACACTTCCCAGAAGCCTTCACGCCGCGGACGGGTCCTCTGCTAGGAGAAAGGGGATTCCTTCAGAAAGGCGGCTGTAGAGAGTGGGACAGAAGAGCAGGTGAGAGGAACCTGAATTAGTTCTTTTACACTACTGGAACCGAGTTGAGGGCTGTAAGTGGATCTATGTAGTAATAGAGGGCGAAGGCGATGGCTTTGTTTACCTTCAGCCGACACGGCCTCCCCCGCGGGTTTCGACGTTTGCCTCCAACTGGGTCAGTCCACCTTCTCCAATATGTTGGAGGGGGTGACTCGATAATGAGGAACCCACCCTTGTAGCTAAGTCAAAGAGCCGGGCCTCTTCCCGACAGCGCCATCCAAGAAGGACTTTGAGAGATAAACGACGCGGTGCTCGAGCCTCCGCGGACGGTTCGGGGGGATTCTGCATATTGGGGCGATCTCCCCGCTCTCCTCAGGGGTCCGTTGGTTCGCTCCGGCGCCTTTTAAGGGCACCGTGGGGCGAACCGAGCGCTCAGAGCTGCTCTGGCCGCGGCCCTGGGAGCTGGAGGAGCCGCGGTAGGTGGCGGAGGGCAGGTGGCGCTGGGGCCTCGGGGCGGGCACCTCGACCGTCCCTCCCTCTTTCCCTTTTTCCCCTCCCCCAGCCTGGCCGCCTGCGAGGCAGGGCCTCGCTGGCCGCCTCCGCGGGGAGAGCACGGGACCCGGTGGGGGAGGGGGTGGCGGAGCGCTAAGTCCCAGACCCTCTCCATCCTCTGCGTCCTGAGTTCGCTTCCCGCGGCCAGGTGATGGGAGCTGATTGGGAAGAGACGAGCGACAGCCCCCATGAGCGTGCCCTGTCGCCCCCCCCCCGGGGGGGGGGCGGCAGCGGACGCCCCATGCCCCACCCCGCGGGGACAGGCAGGGCAACCGAGGGAGAGGTTGAAGATTGGAAGGGGGGGGCCTAGCCTTTTGCTTCTTCATTGGGGTGGGGGGAGGGGTGCTCCCCACTTGTCACCCTTATCCCCACCAGTGCCATATGGAGGAAGAGCAGTCAGGTCCCCACATACCTGTTCATGCACCTCCATGCCTGCCTCATGTTTTCCTTAGTCTCCCCCAGAGCTGTGGGACTGGGACCTAGGGGGAAGGTCCCCATGGGTTTTTGACTCTCCTCCCCCTTGGCCTCACTTGATCCTAGGTTCTCCATGTTTCAGCACAACCTCAGCATCCCTGAAACCCTAATGTCAGGGATTACTGCCAACCCATGGGGTCGGGGTGGCAGGGGTCCAACCTTTATTTGGGGGGGTGATGGTGGAGGGAAAGCCTGGATTGAGAGTTGGGCCTGGTGGGGTTTGGAGGAGGGCCTAGCCGCCTGCTGCTCTGTGTAGGGCTGAGCCCCGTGCCAGTTGTTAAGCTGAGAAGTTTTAACTTGTTTAGTGAACGTTCAGGGCTGTCTCTGCCCCTCAGATACACAAAATGGAAGGGGAAGGAAGGCGGCAAGAGAGGGCTTCTTACACTTTTTTCTATGCCTGCCTGAGAAAGAGGAGGCCCCTCGTGGAGCTGGTTTGCCTTCTTTTGTGTCCTGGTTTGATTCCTTATGGCTTCCGTTCTGTTCCCCCTCTCAGCCTGGCCTGTTTTAGGAAACTCAGACAGAGAGTATCAGTTGCGTGGTGGTAGTTGCATTGTTCCAATTACCGCCGTGTGTGGCCACATCCCAACAATTAAAATGCAGAAAAACACAAAATCACTCTCTTCCCTTGATCCCAGAGAGGGCTAGAAGTTTGCTGTTTGGCTAAATGCCTCATGAAGAGCTTAAAAGAGTTTACTTCACTCCCTGCTCCTCATGGCTGGTCAGCTTGAGGCCTGGGGTGTCTGGGGGTAAAAGCCTGCAGTTAGGTTCCCTCTCTGGTTGATTTTTGAGGGCAGAGTTAAGAAACCAAGAGCAGAAGTGATAATAAGCTTTAGCTTCTACAAGAACATAGGGGAAGCAGCCGAAAGGAGCTCCCAGGAAGCTGGAACTCTGTTCGGAGTGGTAATAATTATTATGCATGAAAATGTTATTTAGCCATAGTGATGACTGACTTCTCCAACACCTTTTTTCCCTTAAACTCCAAGTACATGAAGGTGTATTTCTTTGCATTTCCTGTGGTCTGCCTTCTTTTGAGGTGAGAGTGGGTAGAGAGGATCCCCTCTTTTTCTGCCTAGGTAGAGAGTGGTCTGCTCTCAAGGTCACAGAACAACCCTTTTGGGCTTCTCTTGGTGTGCAGGTGAAGGAGGTTGGGATCCAGCCAAGTAGATCAACCCAATTGCCTTCTTCATTTGGTATTATCACTTTTGGCATTCTGAGGGTTTGTAGAAGATCAAATAGGAGGGATGAGAAACGGCAGTTTGTGTGGACTCCTGATTTGTATAGGCTTGGATGTATACTTTTTACATAGTGATATTTGGCATAATATTTTTCCAGTGACAGAGTGTGGTTATTCTGCCCATTTTACCTGTGGGTAAACTGAGGCAAAGAAAGGTTAGATTTGCCAATCGGACCCATATTTGATTTCTTTCTTTCTTTTTTTTTTTTTTTTTTGCTTTTTAGGGCCATATGGAGATTCCCAGGCTAGGGGTCTAATTGGAGGTACAGCTGCCCGCCACACTGAGCAAGGCCAGGGATTGAACCCGCAACCTCATGGTTGCTAGTCGGATTCATTTCCTCTACGCCACAATGGGAACTCCTTGATTTCTTGATAGTTGTATCTGCTAGCAAATGTTACTTAGACGTCTGGTGTGCTGTCTGCCTGCTGGTCATTTCTGGGAATAGGCAGAACAGTTTGGAAATGTTAGGTTAACTTCCCCTCCTCCCTTGAGCAAGGCCCCTCAGGCAATTGTGTGGGTTTGAAGCTTGTTCTCTGATAGAATTCGTTTGCTTATGCTGTAATTGACCATGAGAAAGAGTCTTGATTAATTGTATTCATGGTCTTTGAGTCAGATCAGGCTAAAAACTTAGTTGAGTGAAGTCAGAGTTGTTTTCAATCTCTCTAGAGTTGAAATGTAAATGGCGTCACCCTGGTACCATTTCCTTATTCTCTTATTAGAGAATATGTACAGTATCTGTTGGAGAAGAATAATATGATAGCAGCTCTTGAGGCTAAGGAGAACATAATACCTTGTTTACTCTGATTGTTTTGAAGCAGAAATTCATTCCTACAACCACTGTTCCTCTTTGTTCCCTATTAATATTTCTGATGTTTAGGAAAAGTTTACCTCTCTTTGCTTATGACTAGAAGATAAAATATTGGACTAATCAGGACAGAAATAACAATTTGGGCATCTCTCTCCTTTGAGCTTTTTTTTTTTTTTTTTTGTCTTTTCGCCATTTCTTGGGCTGCTCCCGCGGCATATGGAGGTTCCCAGGCTAGGGGTCGAATTGGAGCTGTAGCTGCCAGCCTACACCACAGCCACAGCAACGCGGGATCCGAGCCGCATCTGTGACCTACACCACAGCTCACGGCAACGCCGGATCGTTAACTCACTGAGCAAGGGCAGGGATCGAACCTGCAACCTCATGGTTCCTAGTCGGATTCATTAACCACTGTGCCACGACAGGAACTCCTGAGCTGTTTTCTAAGTGGTGCCAGTGTTCTGGATATGCAGAGCAGGGCATGAACCAGGTTAGGAGTGGCAAATAGGTTTCAATTTGCTTACCAAGTCCATTTCATTTTACTGGTTATCTGAACTACCAAGTTGAGAATGTTTCTGAGGCCATGTTTAGGCTTAGCATGAAAGAGCTGTTGTCAATTAATGATGTCTGCCAGAGGCCTGACATAGGGATGCTGTGGTATGTGTGCCATGAATTTTCTATCTCTGGACTAGGTACATCTCTAATATCACTTGGGGCTGGTCCCTCTATAATTGGCAGACTCAGCAGGCATGACTGGAGAGGGAAGTCCCAATGGTGCTAGAATGGTGCTGCAGTGGCAGAAGACGGCTCACGAGTGAGGTCTGGAAGAACGACAGGGAAGACATCCATCATTTGCTCCACAGTGTGCAAGTCAGATCCCGGGGAGAATCATGATAACCCTGATCACTGAGCAGCTACAGAAGCAGACTCTGGATGAGCTGAAATGCACACGCTTCAGCATCAGTCTGGTAAAAGACCAGTCTTCCTGCTTCTCCACGACCCCCTCCCCCTTTTTTCTGAGGCTGTTTGTTGTTACTGCTTCACCCTCATCCTTTGCTCTTTGAGTCATGATACTTGTATTGGAAGAGCCCATTAGAGGTTCAAAACCCAGCCCAAAAGGAAGGGGGCAGGGATTTTTCAACTGTTAGAGAAGGGACACCAAAATTTGGGTGGAGAAGGGTTTGAGATACTGTTTGATGTGGATTATCTCACTAACTTTGGAAAAACAAGAAGAAGAGAACACTTAGGGGTCCCTAACATCTGTATAGCCCATAAATTGCAGGGGTGAGCTAGAGAGGGCTTCCTGGAAATCTGTCCTGATTCTGAATCATGATGGATATTTCTGTCTCTTAGCCTTTGCCTGATCATGCAGACATCTCCAACTGTGGGAACCCTTTCCAGCTTGTGTCTGGTAAGATGTGTATATTTGTATGTATGCCTGTGCCTCCATCCATACATTTTTTTCATTGGTTTTCCGTAACCGGGACCAGCTAGCCCACCTCCACAGCTGTCTTGCCAGGATCACCCTCTGAGATTGGTGCTAGTCTCCATTTTACTGCACCAGCATGTTTTTACCTGTTTAGTTTGCCCTTATTCTAATGTCATGGGGACTTTTATAATTTTTTTTTTTTTTTAGGGCCACACCTGGCATATAGAAGTTCCCAGGCTAAAGGTTGACTTGGAACTGCAGCTGCCAGCCTATACCACAACCACAGCAACATGGGATCTGAGCTGCATCTGCTACCTACACTGCAGCCTATGGCAATGCCAGATCCTTAACCCACTGAACGGGACTGGGGATAGAATCCAGAACCACAACCTCATGGATTCTAGTCAGGTTCGTTACTGCTGAGCCACAGCAGGAACTCCTAATATCTAGTTTTTGGGTTTTTTTTTGCCTTTTAGGGCTGCATTCACGGCATATGGAGGTACCCAGGCTAGGGTCAAATTGGAGCTACAGCTGCCAGCCTGCACCATAGCCACAACAATGCAGGATTCAAACTATGTCTGCAACCTACACCACAGCTCACAGCAATGCCAGATCCTTGATCCACTGAGCGAGGCCAGGGATTGAACCCCCAACCTCATGGTTCCTAGTTGTATTTGTTTCTGCTGCACAACAGGAACTCCCTAAAATCTAATTTTTTGAGTAGGCAGTACATTTACATTTCAAAAATTTTTATTTTTATTTGTTTGTTTTTGGCCTTGCTCGCAGCATATGGAAATTACCAGGCCAGGGATCAAACCCATGCCACAGCAGTGACTTCAGCTGCTACAGTGACAATGCCAGATCTTTAACCTGCTGCTCCACAAGGGAACTTCCCCTAAATTTTATTTTATTTTTTTCTTTTTTTTAAGGCCACACCTGCGGCATTTGGGAGTTCCCAGGCTAGGGGTCAGATTGGAGCTATACCTGACCTACACCACAACCACAGCAGCACCAGATCCAAGCCACATATGTGGCAGCGCTGGATCCTTAACACAGTGAGCAAGGCCAGGGATTGAACTAGAATTCTCATGGACACTAGTCGGGTTCGTTACTGCTGAGCCACAACTGGCACTTCCCACCCGCCACCTGCCAAGTTTTAAGTAGCAGAAACTTGTTATTGAAGGCTTCTTATCTTCCATCCACCCAACTCCTATCACCTTTCTAAAAGTAACTCCTGTTTGTGGTTTCTTGTCTATCCAACTAGAGTTTCTTTATACATGTCACAGTAAATGTAAATTTTGTTGGGCTGTGGCCTCGTCCTATGGACATTCCCAGGTTGGGGTCAAACCCACGCACAGTAGCAACCTGAGCCACTGGAGTGGCACTGCCAAATCCTTAACCTGCTGCACCACAAGGGAACTCCCTAAATGTAAATTTTTTTGTTCCTACCCTCTTAACACAAAAGGTTGTATTCTGCATGTTTGACACTTTTTTTTAACTTTATGACTAGAAGATCTTTCTATAACAGTGTGTTAAATGTTTCCTTGTGGACAGCCAGATCCAAAGGAACATGAGCAGTCTTAGGGTTTTCCCAAGCATGGCTTCCACTGTCAAAGGCCTTCCCCACTCTATTTTTGACTACCCTTAGGAACACAAATCTTTTACTGGCTTGATCATCTAACTCCTGTCTTGGTGCTTTGACCCACAGGAAGGGGAAAGGCTAAGGACGGAAAGCATAGTTCTCCTTTTCACAACTCAGGGCAGGGGGTTGGGGGAGCAAAGCAGAGCCTGGTGGAGTAGAGTGAGGGGTGAGCATGGCATAAGCACGTTTGCTTCTTCTGACTCATTGCACCTTTGAGAGGGAGTAGCAGACAATATATGAGACTATGTTTTCAGTTTCAGATGGTTTCTCATAAAGGAGGCAGTAGAGTACAGTGGTTAAAAGCCCTAGCTTGAGCGAGTTTCCCTGGTAGCTCAGTGGTAACAAACCCGACTAGTATCCATGAGGACACAGGTTTGATCCTTGGCCCCGCTCAGTGGGTTGAGGATCTGGTATTGCTGTGACCTGTGGTGTGGGTCCCAGATTCGGCTCGGATCTGGCATTGCTGTGGCTGTGGTGTAGGCTGACAGCTGTAACTCTGATTCAACCCATGGCCTGGGAACTTCTGTATGCTGCGGGTACAGCCCTAAAAAACAAAAAATAAAAAAAATTTTTTAAAGACTTAGGTTTAGGAGTTCCCGTCGTGGCACAGTGGTTAATGAACCCGACTAGGAACCATGATGTTCCAGGTGTTCTATCCCTGGCCTCGCTCAGTAGGTTAAGGATCCGGTGTTGCCGTGAGCTGTGGTGTAGGTCACAGATGTGGCTCAAATCTGACGTTGCTGTGGCTGTGGTGTAGGCCTGCAGCTATAGCTCCAATTAGACCCCTAGCCTGGGAACCTCCATATGCTGCAGGTGCAGCCCTAGAAAAGACAAAAAAAAAAAAAAGACTTAGCTTTGGCATCAGACAAATCTAGGTGTGAATCCTGCTTTGGTCATTTGATTCCTACATGACTTTTGGCAAGTTATAGAACTTCTCTTATCTGTGAAATGGGGGTAGTAATAGAACCTAACTCATGAGGTTTTTGAGACATGTCACATAGAGTACTCATTACATTGTGTGGCACGTAGTAAGCTTTTAAAAATATATTAGCTATCACAGGAGTTCCCAACCTGGCTTAGTGGTTAACGAACTTGGCTAGTATCCATGAGGATGTGGGTTCCATCCCTGGCCTCTCTCAGTGGGTTAAGGATCTGGCGTTGCCGTGAACTGTGGGGTAGGTCGCAGACCCGACTCGGATTCTGAGTTGCTGTGGCTGTGGTGTAGGCCGGCTGCTGTAGCTCCAATTCAACCCGTAGCTTGGGAACTTCCACATGCCACGGGAGACAAAAAGACAAAAGACAAAAATAAAAATGGTAGTTATCATTAATATTAATTTTTATTCTGAATGCCTTCCAGAAGGTGCTTCCTGGAGGGGTCTGCCCCCATGTTCCTGTGCCGAGTTCCAGGACAGCCTCAACCTCAGTTACCATCCCTCAGGCTTGAGCCTGCACCTCAGACCACCCAGCCCGGGAAGTTCCCTACAGGAGCAGCCCCTCTCCCAAGTCCTAAGCCCTGAGCCCCCAGACCCAGAAAAGCTTCCTGTGCCCCCTGCCCCTCCGTCTAAGAGGCACTGCCGCTCACTCTCAGTGCCCGTGGACCTGTCTCGCTGGCAGCCGGTGTGGCGGCCCGCCCCCTCCAAGCTGTGGACTCCCATCAAGCACCGGGGCAGTGGTGGAGGGGGTGGGCCGCAGGTGCCTCACCAGAGCCCCCCGAAGCGGGTCTCCAGCCTCAGGTTCCTCCAAGCTCCCAGTGCCTCTTCTCAATGTGCCCCAGCCCACAGACCCTACAGCCCCCCTTTCTTCAGCCTGGCCCTGGCCCAAGAGTCCTCTCGTCCCTCTGCTGCCTCCCCGCAAAGTGGCTCCTGGGAGAGTGATGCTGAGTCCTTGTCACCTTGCCCACCCCAGCGCCGCTTCTCCCTGTCGCCCAGCCTGGGCCCACAGGCAAGCCGCTTCTTGCCCTCTGCCCGGAGCTCCCCCGCATCCTCCCCGGAGCTGCCCTGGCGACCTCGAGGCCTGCGCAATCTTCCCCGAAGCCGCTCACAGCCTTGCGATCTTGATGCCCGAAAAGCTGGGGTCAAGCGGCGCCATGAGGAGGACCCTCGGCGGCTGCGGCCTTCCTTGGACTTTGACAAGATGAATCAGGTGGGACCTGCAGGACCAGGGAGGCTTGGGTGGGAGTAGGGGCACTGTTCCGTTTTCACTTTTGAGCTGTCCTCTAGCTCTGGGCCCTTCCTGGGTCTCCCCAGGAGCTCCTTTCTCTCTGAGCTTTTTGCTAGGGTGTTCTGTCTCCATTTACCCAGGACTATCCCGGTTTTAGCCCTGAAGGTCCCAGGTCCTGTGAAAAGCCTCAGTCCTGGGGGGTTCCAGAGAAACTTGGGGTGAGACCTCTGTTAAACCTTCCAACAGAGATCCCACATTGTCATGCTAGAGGCACTTTGGCTCCTCTCTGAGAAGGCAAGAGCTACCAAAGCTCCATCATCAGTGCCCCACCCTCCTCACGCATGGCTGGCTTTACCCCTTGCCCTTCGCTGCTTGCTGTGGGTCTGTGACGGCTTAAGCATGGCAGTCTGCTACATCATTCATCTGCCCAACAAATGTTTTTGACTTCCCAGTGTGTGTGCAGTTGTTGTATGCACTTGCCCACTTTTTCCATGTTCTTCCTTCTAAGTTACTGGGTTGCAAACCTTTTCGAATAAGTGAGAACCTATTCACTCATTCATAGAATCATTCATTCAACTAGTCAGCAAACAATATTCAATACCTGCTATGTAGCAGGCTCTGAGGAGGCACTAGCAATCCAGTAGTGGAATAAGCAGACAGCATTCCTGCCCACGTGAAGATTTTATTGATTGATTGATTTTTGCTTTTTAGGGCCGCACATGCGGTATGTGGAGGTTCCCAGGCTAGGGGTCTGATAGGAGCTACAGCTGCTTAAGCCTCAGATCTGCGTCTGCGACGTACACCGTAGCTCACAGCAACACCAGCTCCTTAACCCACTGAGCAAGGCCAGAGATCGAACCTGCAACCTCATGGTTCCTAGTCGGATTTGTTTCCGCCCCACCACGACGGGAACTCCCATGTGAAGATTTTAAACCTGCTTCTAATCTTGAATCTCATAGAAACTGTGGGCTCTTTCTTCAAAGAAATGTGCATGTACACCAAATATCCCAAATTTTATCAGGGAGGTCATGATGTCACCCTAATGCTTAGGACTCCTACCTTCAAGGCACTTTGGGCCAGGGTTCTCTGGGAAGTGAGTGTCTTTCTTTGCCTTAATTTTGTTTGTTTGTTTGACAGAAACCATACTCAGGAGGTCTCTGTCTCCAAGAAACAGCCCCGGAAGGCAGCAGTAACTCTCCACCGTGGTTCATGGCCTGTAGCCCCCCGCCTCTCTCTGCTTCCTGCAGCCCCATTGGGGGTTCCTCCCAGGTGCTGAGTGAAAGCGAAGAGGAGGAAGAGGGGGCCGTGCGGTGGGGGCGGCAGGCGCTGAGCAAGCGGACACTGTGCCAGCAGGACTTTGGGGACCTGGACTTGAATCTGATTGAGGAGAACTAAAACTGAGAGGCTGCTTCCTGGGGCCACACAGACTGACTCTCTTATGGCTACTAACAAGTGTCGAGGTCCCAAGGCCCGGGGCCCAGCCTGGGAATGGGGGTGAGTGGAGGGCTCCGACTCAGGGCAGCCGGAAATCTTCTCGCTCCAGGAAGCTCGACCATGCCAAGAGACTGGCCGGGACAAGATAAACGGAGCTGGTGGCGGGAGGGACAGCCCCAGAGCAGACCCTCCCCGTGGCGGCCCTGAGTGTGAGTATCCCTGCCACCAGAAAGTAGTGGGCAGGGAAGGGATGGGTCTGCTGACCCCCGCTCGGGGAATTTCACTAGCCCCTTTGCTTCAAAGGGCACTTGTGTCTTAGAATTTGGCCAGGGTGGGGGGTGTTGATTCAGCCTCCTTGGAGAAATTGTGTGTGTGCGTGCGCGTGCATGAGAGTGTACATGTAAATGTGTGTGTGGGTAGCCTTAGGGGAGGAGGGCAGTTGCTCCTTCGCAGCAGAGCACCATGATACCCCCAGGATCCTGAGTTTTCACGGGACAGTGCGCTTGTCCAAGGAGTCGAGGGGAAGGACACCGAGGTTTTCTTTTTTCTAAGTAGCTCTGGAACCAGGCTTGTAATCCATGAGCACCCATGGCTCTGCAAAGGATTCTGTTCTAGGATGTAGCAGGGCCTTTTAAGTGGTGTGACCTCAGCTAATGGTCTTTTCCTTAGGCCCACACCCTCCCCTAGATAGGTGTAGTATTGGCTGGAGAGGGCTCTCCACCTTGGTTTTCAGCTGGCCTTTTTTTCCTCATCGGACTGTCTAGGCTGTATACAACCTGCCTCTCTCACTCCCTGAGTAGATGCAAGCACATGTGGGCAGCCGAGGCAGGGCTGAAGGGTTCCATCTCTCTCTTTGCTTCCCTACTGATGGCACCTTTTCCCCCTCACGCTCTGACCTTCAAGGGTCGAGAGCAAGGAAGGCCTTGTATTGAGGCGGACCTACAGCCGAAGTGGTGTTCAGTCCCCAGCAGGCATGGGTGAGCTCACGCCAGCACTGTCCTTTGGAAGCAGACTAGAGAAATCTGTTGTTATAAGATCCAGGCCCAGTCTCTTTTCTGACTTGCTTGAGAAAGAGGAAGGGGGTGTCAGCATTTACTAGTTTGCTTGTCTTCCACTCCTGCCAGGAAATGTTTATTGGCCTCTAATTGGCCCTTAGAGACCTCTGGGAGGTTGAGGCTCACTGAGGAATTGGCTGAGGATGTGTAAAGCAAAGGCTGTGAGAAGCAGCTGGGAGTTGGTTGTTGGATTGAATTTCCTTTTTTGTTTCATACCCACAACTTAAGCCAGGGCAGCAGGTCTCAGTGGCCACAGTGATGGGTTTAAGGACTGCAGGAGCCCTGTAGGGCTGGCTCCAGTGGAGGTGCATACTGAAGCTGCTGCCACAATAGCTTGTGAGTCTCTGTCCAGCTTTGCTTAGACCCTGCAGGACAAATTGGACCTGCCCTTCCTGTTGATTAGAAGAAAGGCATTTTCCCAGGGTTTTGTAAGAACCAATTGCTCATGTTAGGGAAGAAGACCGAGGTCTATATGTGTTTTCTTCCTCGTGGAATTGAACCTGTCATTTTCTGGGTCTCCTACATGTCGGATGGGAGCATCAGTGAGGCCCTAGCCTTATTGCTTCCACAACAGATGAAGTGGCTATTTCTTCTCCAGCCTCCGGCCCTCATAGGTTCTACCCTTCCAGGGCTCCTTCCCTTCTCCTGCTTGTTAGTTATCACCTACTACCAGTGAGCTACCAGGTCTCTAGGGGCCTGAGAGGCTCTCTGGAGAATCCAGGGAAACGGTGAGCCCAGGAGTTACCCATCCTTGGTTTCATCCCTCTCCTGGCTCTTCTCCCTCTTTAGGCCATAATTTCCCTGGTGCCAGCTTCTTTTCCTCCTGGGGCATCCTCATCCTTGGGCTCTCTGCTGCAGATTGGCTGTGCCACCTTCCAGTGGGCCACTGGTAATGCCGGCGGGGTCTCTGCAGGCACAAAGCTGAAGAAGTGAGGGCAGTAATTCTGCCTCCACCCTGGTTTCCCCAAAGCCCTAGAGCACCATCCTTAGGGGAGAAGGTCTATAGATGCCATATTTGAATTCCATTACTTTCAGATCTGGAAAGTTAAACTGGCTGGAGTTATCATTTTGTTTCCCAGTCTAAGTACCTGTGGCCCTGGGACAAGCCTTTTTGAGAAGTGGTTTATTTTGCTTTACACATAGATCTGTTCCAACAGTTTTGTGTAAGCCAAATGCTATTTTTCAGTGCATTTGGACAGCTGACCATTTAAAAACAGCCTGTGATTGCTTCTTTTGTAAAGCAGACAACCTCCCTCTACTTTTAGCTGTTTTGACTATTTGGATTTTCACATATTGGGCTTACCCAGAGTGGAACGCACCTCTGCGGAGCTGTGGTTGACGCTGGGTAGACATCTGCATCTGTGTCGTGTGTGTGGTGTGGCTGACCAGTAGGTGAGTATTCCTGCGTGTGTGAGTGAAGCCACTCCCAGGCTGGTGCTCTCCTCCTGTGCCCGGTGACTGCCCAGTGGCAGCTCCAGCTGCCCTTCACTCCCACCTGCTGCCAAAGTCCCTGTGCTAATGGGATTACAAATATGAAAAGTGGAAAAAAATTTTTCGTAAACTTTGTTTTATATTAAAAAAAAAAAATCCATAAGTCTGTGTGTGTTAAACATGAGGTCCTGCCTCTGTGGCTGTGTTTGAAAAAATAAAGTTTTATTAGAATAATCCATTTTCCCAAGCAACTGTGTGTATTAGAGTGTCTTCTTCCTTTCTTCACAAAGAAAGGCAAGGAGGAAGCGAGGAGAAGGCCCGCCTAACTCTTCCAGTCCCTTCCTCTATGACATGGTTGAGCCCTTGCCCTTCGAGGGCAGTATTTGCTCCCTAGGCCCTTTGCGGCTGTAGTAGTTACATCCTATGGCCCAAGCTTCTGTTAAGGCCTTGGTGGTTTCTGGCACGCTGATTCTGTTTCTTATTTTCCTGATTCTTAAACCGATCTCCTCTTCCTTCCTGTCACTCTCACTTCCAGCAGGTTGAAGTTAAGTATTTATATATTCCTGCTCCCTGAGAAATGCTTGATGGTGCAGTTAGTAACTTCTGGATTGGTTGGTAGGCTTTGGGAAGTGAGGAGAAGGCATAATAGGAGCCTTGACCAGGAATCTCTTTAAGAAGTTTTCATATCAGATCCTGAAGAGATGGAGATAAACTCCTCAGAGTTCAGATTCCAAAGACCTAGGCAATTTCCTCATCCTGAAAATACTGATTTGGGAAAATTCCTAGCAGTAGTGCTTCTCTTTTGCTCTAGAAGGTGGTGTTTTCCCTAATGCTTCAATTTTGAATGTTCATTTGCTGGAAGAATCTGTGTGGCTCACACTCTCTCTTTAGACCTTTCTATTCCACCCTTTCTTCTCCCTATGTTAGCATTCTTCCAATGTGTGTGGGTGAAGTGTAGTTGCTTAGAGAGCCAGGCAGGAGCCTCTTGTCCCTAAGGCATAGCCTTTCTTTACCAGTTGTGGTGTGGACTTGCCAGGCAGCAAGAAGAGTCAAGTTGCTTAGCCTCCGACCCAGTTTCCTGCTTCAAATTGGTGGCACTCATCATTGAATACCAATGAAGTGTGCAAGAGAACAGGATTGGCTTCACTACCTGGAGCAGGAAACTTTGAGGGGATGAAAATACACTCTAAAAAGAGTGGGAGTTGTCACCTGCCCTGGAAACAAAAGAAGGGCTTTTAGGGGGTAGGCAACGCCATGTGGTTAAAAAATCTCAGAATTACAGGTTTCTTCTTTAAAACTGCTGTTTTGTTTCATCTACTGTTTGAATAGGGGTAAAGCCAGAAGTCTAAAATTGCTTCCCTTCGCTTTTTTTTTTTTTTCTGTTGCAATTTTTTGTTGGTTTTTTCTACTGTTTATTTTCTGCGAAGGCAAGTGTGATTTCCTTTTCCACTCATGAAGCCTAGGAAAGACTCTAAACTCCATGAAAGCAAAGGTTTTCAGTGTTGTGTCCCCAACACTTGGAAAAATTACTGGCCTACGAAAAGAGCTGAAATCCTTATCTTTGCTGTCCCATCCCTGAGCTTAGGCACATTTCTGTGTCTGTTGCTATGAGAAGCCAGCTTTGGACACTGGACAGTCATTAGAGCTCCATAATGGGAGAAAATCCCAGCAGTGAATTTTGAAGGAAAAGCTGCATGGCAGCTAGGTTCTGTATGGATTCACCCTTATTCCCTGCCTACCAACTACAGTTTGTGGGCCATGTGCTTTAAGAGGTGTTTCTTGACCCAGAAAAACATTAGGCCTCAGGTTGGCTATGGGAGATGGAAATTACAAGGGAAAAAGTCCAAGGAAATGTTTCCTTGGTGCTCCACAGGGTTCTAGAATGACTTCTCTGGATGTTGCACTTTTGCAACAATTGGTTCCTCCCTCTTGCCTCCAACCTTTGCTACAAGCCAAGTAGGTCAAGGGTAAAAGGGTTATTGACAGATTTCTGGATAGGCACATAAGTCTTGAAGAAAGAACTCTACTGCTCTTATCTGTCTATAGGTCAGATCCATGAAAGATTTCTCGGGCACTTTTAGGACAGTAATCATGGATTAATACTAGACTTTTTTCTGGTTTATATCGATATATACTCGACATCCATAAGACCATGGAACTTGGGCTAGTCTCTTAACAGGACCAATGTTAATGACTGAGATTTCCCACTGCCTGTTGTGAATATAAATCTAGGGGGAAAACACATACTCCCCCTCTCCACAGCCCCTTTTCTAACAGGAGTATCAGTTTCCCATGCCTGTAAATTCAGATAGGAGCATTGGTCGGGTTTTCTATGACTCCAGTCCCACTTGTTTACTAAGGTGAGGTACTACTGGACCAGAAAAAAGAACCTCTATTTCAGGTCTCTGTCCAATTCCCCTAAAAGTTGAATTGAGAAGCCCCTGAACTTCGTATTGGCTGATTTGGAAGGGGGTATGTCAAAATACTAAGATGTTGGAAGGACATTGGCCTTCAGCCAGTGTATGTGGCATTATCATATACAATGGATGTAACACATGGGTCAATTGGAAAGGAATCTATGAAGCATAGGTAGTACAGCATGGGCTGGTGCCATGTTATTGGCTCATGAGAAGAATGTGTCCCATGGATCAATGGGAAGAACGTTTCCTAAAAGATAATGACAGGGAAGGTAGTGCATGTTTTTAGGGTAGGAAATGAATAAGGTATTGGGGGCACTACTTAGCTCAAAATATCAACTCTCTAAGCACCTTGCCCCTCAGCCCCCTACCCCAGTAAGTCTTTGGTGTCCAGGGAGGGTAAGCTAAGGCCTCCTCAGCTTAGGGACCCCCTGAAGACAGGCTGGCACCAGGATGGTGCCCTGAGGGACTGAAGGACCCGCCCACTTCCCCCACCCCAGCTGAAACTGCAATTCCCCTCCCTGCCGCAGGGGGCACTGCAGGCCCCGGGGAGGTTGGGGCGGAGCGCTGCGAGGGGCCCGGAGCTGCCGCCCCGCTCCGGAGCGCGGGGGGCGCTGTGCGGGGCCCGGCCTGCGGCTCCGCTCCCGGCCACGGGGGGCGCTGCGCGGCGCCGGTGGTTGGTGGTGGCTGTTGGGGGGGGTTGGGGGGGGAGCCGCGGCCGCGGGTGGTGCGGAGGGAGGCCTTGCGGGCGGATCGGGAGCTCGGCGGCGGAGGTGGTGGGAGGCGGCGGGAGGGAGTGCGGGTCTGGCGGACCCTGGCGATGGCGGACGCGGCGGCCTCTCCGGTGGGCAAGCGGCTGCTGCTCCTGTTCGCGGACACCGCGGCCTCGTCCTCGGCCTCAGTCCCCGCGGCGGCGGCGGCGGCGGCGGCGGCGGCAGCGGCGGCAGGCGGAGATCCAGGGCCTGCGCTGCGCACTCGGGCCTGGCGGGCCGGCACGGTGCGGGCCATGAGCGGGGCGGTGCCCCAGGATCTAGCGGTGAGTGGCGGTCGAGGCGGGCACTCGAGGCCGGGGCTGCACGGCCTGCGGGCGGCCTCCCCGGGGGCCTTTGTGAGGGGGCGGTGGGGTGGGGGTGACCCAGTTCCGCGCCCCCGGATCTCCTCAGCGCCCCCCGCCGGCTCCTCAGCGCCCCGAGCTGTGGCCAGCATGGCTTCCGCGTCGGGGTGCGCGCCCCGGTTTACCCCGGGGGGGCGGCCAGGGCGCTAGGAGCTGCAGCCTCCACCCGGCCGGCCCCGCCTCCTGAGCGACCCCTTTCGCAGCTCCCCCCACCACCACGCCTTCGGAGCAGGCTCCGGCACCCTGGGCTCCAGGGCCCCTCAGAGTTGGGCTGGTGCAGCCGCTGCCTCCTGGAAGACCTCTCTTCCCCAGCCTCTCCCGAGAGACCTGCGCCCTGCTCCCTTCTTCTCGGAGCCCCTAGTGGGGCGGGAATGTGGGCAATTGTGGGAGGCACGGAGGCTGCAGTTGGAGCTACTCGGGGCTTTTTTATCTGGCAGTTACTTCCTCCTTGTCTGAGCCGGGCTCGGCCTGGAGGTCTCCAGAAAAGCCAGCTCTTGGAGACTCGCTTCGGGCTCCTCTCTCTCTGCGCTTCTGGGTGACAGGAGCTGCCGTTGTGGCTGTTTTCGATAAGTTTGAGATCTGTCCTAGCAGCCAAATAGGGCTGTTGGGTGGTGCTTTTTTGCTCCTAGCTAGGCTACTCCCCCAAACCTTGGGTGAGGTTTTGTTTTGAAACTTTGTATTGAGGCTTGGCCGCTTTTAAATACTTGCCGTGGTGTATTTTGTGATTAAAGTTGTTCAGTAATAGAACTTAACTAGCATTCGGGACCATGATGTGTTATTTTTGTTAATGTGGCAGCAAAATATTGCCTTTGAGCTTTGGCAAGCCTCTTTAGTTCCTCATTCTGATAGCGGCCCTAGCTTCTCTGTTGAGATAAGACTGTGAAAAATAGGGGGCTTCTTTTGGATTGTGGTAGATCCGCAGTCACAAGAAAGATTTTCACGATGAACTTGCCTCTGCAGATACTTTATTCACTGTGAAGGGGAACGCGATTTTAAGATTTGACATTAACGTTGCAGGTTTCTAATAATCATTTTTCTACCTATTGATCAGTAGTGTTAAGCTTATTTTTTTTTTTCTGATATGCAAGCTTTATGGATTGTTTTGCTTTTGGCTGGCTTAGGCTTCTACTAAGTTCGTTTACTTTGATCTGTCTCCAAGCTCTATAAAGAAAAAGGCTGCTTGAACATTTATTTATAAGGCTTCAATGGGGCGAATTTGTAGAGATAGCAGGAATATAACAGGGTTAAGGATGATGATTAAGAAGGGATTTAGATTTAAATTCCTTTGTGCTTTCTTTAGAAGATTGCTTTTAAGGTTGAGACAGAAGAGAGGTGTTCCTCTCAGATCCAGTAATCTACCCCCTAAGTGCACTAAGCATCCACCATCATATGCATATTTTGACCGAAGCCCTAGTCTGTGCTAGAGTTTCAGTTGGAGTTTTATTCTCTAGTTGTTTCCTCCATCAAATGAATTGGTAATGAGTTCTGCACCTGAAATGGCTACCCATTCACTTTGTTTGCTGGGCTCCCTAAGGACAGAGGTTTTTGAAGCTCACTGAGATGCTGGACAACTATTAAGCTAAATACTGAGTAATTTCACCACTGGGCGGTTGGAATTGGTTCCTCACACCAAGTAAAATGTTGCCGTGATTCTTGGAAGTTATAGCAAAATGTCCACTATAGCTGCATTGAGTTCTTGTGTAGAGCTGTATGCATATAGAAACAAAGGCAGTTCGGGGTTTTAAGAATGTGCTTATTCTTGTCTTGTGTGTATAACCAAGTGACCTAGATGAGACAACAGCCACAACAAAACTCAGAGCCTTTAAAAATTCTTCACCAGCTTGTAGAATTGCTCAGGAATTACTGTTGAGATGATGAGGTTCTGTTAATGACAATGACTAGTATAGGATCAGAACTGGCGGTTTGTTTTCCTTTTTCATTAAAGACTTTTCCTTTGGACCCTAGGCTTGTGGGCCTTTCCAATTTGCACCACTCCGTAGTAAACACAACCGTCTTCCAATCAAAAGTGTTCTTCCTGTACTCGAGGGTGGAGTTTGCAAGCAACTGGCCTGTGATTGGGCAGATTTTCATTCAGCAATGTTTAAGATGTTTTCAGGCATGCTTGGTTTTGAGTAATGCATGGCAGGTCGCCCCCTGTTAAGGATGAGTAATTGAGGGTTGAATGAATGTGTTTTTGAAGTGATTGAAAGCACTTCTCAATTTTAGGCTCCGTTAATATCCTCTTTGTAAATACTTTATGATCCAGAAATCTTTCAAAATGTAGTCCTGATCCATTAATGAACCCTTTTTTGGGAAAACAGTACCAAAGCCATATGCTACCTTAAGATGAAATGTGAAAAAAGATAAGTCAGGATCTTGTTGATCAAAAGTTTTGTTGATGAGAATTTGATAGGTGGGCATCTTCCTTACCAGAGTTATGCTGACAAATAACTACTGAGATTTTTAGGTTAAGTAGAAAAACAGCTCCCCCACCCCATGGAATAGTAACTTTATTTGTATTTCAAAATAAGCCTGTTATGTGAAAGAAAGAGAAAAAGTCTCACTGCAAAATTAGTTTAATGGATTTTTATGCCTTTATTTCTAACTTGTTTTCTAATTCTGTGTCCTCTTTGTCATTGTTGGTTGAGGTAAATATCAGAGACCTTGGAACCTTCACATAAATAGGTATCATATGTAAACACATGAACCAAAAAAAGTGGATTTTTCTTTTTTTCGTTGTTAAAAAGGCAAAAAAAAAAAATCCAAAATTCTGGATTTTGCAGAATGTCAAGCAACCAAGAGTATATATAGGAAAGTCAACAGTCTCCATCCTTCACCACATTCTACTTGCCGAAGAAGCCTGTACGTCTTTCTTAATACTGGTAAAAAAAATATATAAAAACACTTTTCTGTATACTAAGGTTGCTTTTTTTAGCAACTGCTAGCATTTGTACAATGTCTGATGCCTGCTTTTTTCCCTTTGACATTAGACTATGAGTATCAGTACCTATAGATCTTATTCATCCTTTTAGATAACTACATTATGTATTCCATAGAATGGATGTACCATATTTTATTTAATGTTTTCCCTTTATGGTAGGCATTCAGGATATTTAAAATTTTTTGACCCTTACAGACAGTGCTGCAGTTAATATACTTGTGCATATATCTTTATATAATCATGATTTTGTTTCTGTACTTTAGCCATCAGGAATAGGATTGTTGAGTTAAGGACTACATATATATGTTTTCTTTTTAGGGCCGTCCCTCTGGTATATGGAAGTTCCCAGGCTAGGGGTTGAATCAGAGCTGCAGCTGCTGGCCTGCACCACAGCCACAGCAGTGCCAGATCTGAGCCAAGTCTTCAATCTACATCGCATCTCATGGCAATGTTGCATCCTTAACCCACTGAGTGGGGCCAGGGATCGAACTCGCATCCTCATGGGTACTAGTTGCATTCCTTACCCATGAGCCACAATGAGAATCCCTATGTTTTTATTTTATTAGGTAATGCCAGGTTATTTTCCTTTGAGGTAACAGCATTCCACACTCATACCAGCAGTGCATGCAGGCAGTGCTTGCTTCCCTTTACCCTTGCCATCACTGGTGTCATCATTCTTTGTCATTTTTGGCCATCTAATGGGTAAAAAATAGTACCTAACATTTTCCTGACTGCTGATCTTTTCCTGTGTTTATTGACCTCTTACGTTTCTTTTATGACTTATTTATGCCAGTTTTTTTGCCTGTTTGAAAAAATTGGAGTCGTCTTATTCTGTATAAGTTCTGTACATGTTAGGCACATTAACTCCTTTACCTGTCAAATGGTCAAGTGTGTATTTTCTCTCATTTGTCTTTTAACTTTGTGGGTTGCTTTGCCTCACAGGAAAATAACATGTTTATATCATTGGATTTCTGAGACACCCCCCCTCCACTGTTTTTTTTTTGTCTATAAAGGGTGCACCTGTGGTATATGGAGGTTCCCAGGCTAGGGGTCAGATTGGAGCTATAGCCACCGGACTACGCCAGGGCCACAGCAACACTGGATCCGAGCTGTGTCTTCGACCTACACCACAGGTCATGGCAACGCCAGATCCGTAACCCACTGTCAAGATCAGGGATCAAACTCGAAACCTCATGGTTCCTAGTCGGATTCATTTCCGCTGCGCCATGACGGGAACTCCCTCTGAGATCTTTCTTAATGGCTTCTGTTGTTCACTTGCTTGGGAAGAGACCCCTCCCTCCATCCACCTTGAGCCTATGTAAATATTCTTCAAATTTTCTTTTTAATGTTTCATTTATTTTTACTTTTAGCTCTTTGATCCAGAAGTGGCAGGTGTGATGGGGGCTCTAACTTTTCCAACTGAAATAGTAACCAGTTGTGGCAGCACCATTTTCATGAAATAAACCATCCTTTTCTTATGGTATGATAGAATTAAATGGTGCTTTTAGTAACACTGATTTGTTTTTATTTTTTTGTTTGTTTTATGGCCACACCTGTGGCATATGAAAGTTACAGGACCAGGAATCTGTGGCAATGCCAGATCCTTTAACTCACTGTGTTGGGCCAAAGATTGAACCCACGCCCCCATAGTGACCTGAGCTGCTGCAGTTAGATTCTTTCTTCCTTTCTTCCTTTCTTTCTTTCTTTCTTTCTTTCTTTCTTTCTTTCTTTCTTTCTTTCTTTCTTTCTTTCTTTCTTTCTTTCTTTCTCTCTCTCATCTCTCTCCATCTCCATCTCTCCTTCCATCTACCTCGCAGCTCTCTCTCTCTTTTTTTAAGGCCTGCAGGCATCTGCCAGCTATATGGAAGTTCCTGGGCTAAGGGTCCAATCAGAACTACAGCTGCTGTCTACACCACAGCCACAGCAACACCAGATCCTTAACCCACTGAATGAGACCAAGGATCAGACCTCAATCCTCACAGATACTATGTTGGGTTTTTAACCCACTGAGCCACAAACAGGAACTCCATGCAGTTGGATTCTTAACCCACTGTGCCACAGCAAGAACTCCAGCACTGATTTGTTTTGATTGTGTGTCTTACCTATGTCAGCTATCCAGAATTTGCAAGAGGAGTGAAAACATGTCTGCCTTATTTTATTATCACTTAATCTTCCATCTTCCATTTTAGACCTCCTTTCCTTTGAGATAATGTCATAATTGTTGCAGTGACTAAGCTAGTACCATGTTTCTGCCATCTAGGATTCTTCCAAAAGGAGTGAAAGCATATCCTTTTTTCTTTTTCTTTTATTTTTTTAAATAACCTCCTCCAAGCTTTCCTCTTTGTCTCAGGTTAGGTGGACTTTAAAGTACCTCTCTAGGGGGAGTTCCTGTTGCGGCTCTGTGGAAACGAATCTGACTAGTATCCATGAGAGTGCAGATTCGATCCCTGGCTTTGCTCAGTGGGTTAAGGATCCGGCATTGCCATGAGCTGTGATGTAGGTCACAGACACGGCTCAAATCTGGCATTGCTGTAGATGTGGTGTAGGCCAGCATCTGCAGCAAAGCACATGGAGCCCTAGCCTAGAACCTCCATGTGCTTTGGGTGTGGCCCTAAAAAGACAGAAAAAAGTAAAGTAGAATAAAATACCTCTCTAGGGAGTTCCCATCATGGCTTAGCAGAAACATATCTGACTAGTATCCATGAGGACGCAGGTTCGATCCCTGACCTCCCTCAGCGGGTTAAGGATCCAGTGTTGCTGTGAGTTGTGGTGTTACTGTGAACTGTGGTGTGGGCCACGGATGTGGCTCAGATCCTGCATTGCTGTGGCTGTGGTGTAGTCTGGAGGATATAGCTCTGATTCGACTCCTAGCCTGGGAACCTCCATATGCTTTGGGTGCCGTCCTAAAAAAAAGACAAATAAATAAGTAAAAATAAAATCAAATACCTCCCTACTTTGTTTCTAGATAATGTGGTAATTATAATCAAGTCCAAGATAGTACCATGTTTCCTGGGTACAATTCAGTATTTTATTCTCAACGTATGTTTAAACATAGAACTTCAGCCATAATTGAAATGAGAGTATGGCTTTTTTTTTTTTTTTTTTTTGTCTTTTTAGGGCCACACACATGGCATATGGAGGTTCCCAGACTAGGGGTCAAATCTGAGCTGTAGCTGCTGGCCTATACCACAGCCACAACAATGCCAGATCCATGCTGTGTCTGCCACCTACACCACAGCTCGTGGCAACACTGGATCCTTAACCCTTTGAGCGAGGCCAGGGATGGAACCTCATCCCCATGGGTACTAGTCAGATTCGTTTCCACTGAGCCACAATGGGAACTCCGAGAGTATGGCTTTTAATGATTATGCTTCAGTGTCTTTTTCTTGCTTATAATTCCAAAGTTAAATACAAAATCTGAATAATATTGTGAATTGTATGCTTTTATTAAAGTAAATGGAATGTGTTTGTAGATCAGTGTACAGTTTAAAGAACTTTTTTTCCATAGTTTGAGTTTTATATTTTTATTTGGATCATATGATTATAAATGGAGTTTATTATTTTTCAAAAAAAATAAAGAACTTTTTTTAATTTTAATTTTTTTTGGCCATGGCATTTGGAGTTCCCAGGCCACCTAAGCTGCAGCTGTGGCAATGCTGTATCCTTAACCCACTGTGCTGGGTCGGGGATCAAACCCGTGTCCCGTGTTCCCAAGGTGCCACCCTATTGCACCACAGCAGGAGCTCCCAGTTTAGAGAACTTTAAATAAAAATGAGACTGTGCAAAAGAGCATGTAATGTTTAAATGTGAGGCCCTTTAAGAACACGTCTTTTGGGGGTGCTGCACCCATGGTGTTTGGAAATTCCTAGGTCAGGGATCGAACCCATGCCACAGTTGTGACCTGTGCCACAGCCATGATAACACCAGATCTTTAACCCGCTGTGCCACGGGGAAACTTCCTATACCTTTGTTTTTAAGAGTTGCATCACTAACTCACCACCTGCTAAGGGTCCACTTCCTCCTTGAGTACTCACTTGCCTGGTTCTGTTATCTACCTTGTTCAAGTTGCTTTAGTTTCCCCTCCACCGGCCTAAATGGTAGCATGGCATTTTCTGTGAGTTATTTTCTCAACAACAGCTGGGGTGGGTTCCTGTAGGCTTTGCTTCTACAAGGCCTGGGGGACACAACACCTGTTACTGCTTCTCAGTTTTCCACTCCCTTTGACAGGTTGGTGGTTTTTAAGCCCTCCCGGACTCCACTATCTCTACTGCCAAAGTCTCTTTTACCCTTGTTCTTTAGTTGGGTAAAACTTGCCTGATTGTTGAGTACTCACTCTTAGGACGACATCTGTCAGTTTTGCAAGGGAGGAGCTCTGGGTTTTTTTGTGTCTTCAGGGGTAATCAGACTCTAGGGGGCTGATTCTCACTAACCAAACTCAAGAGACCGATTTGTAAATCCACATGTAAGGTTATTAATTTACAATGGGAGATAAACCTATCCAGAGACCTGCACAGAGCCCCCTCCTGGTCTACTCAAGAGACCAAATTACAGATAAGACGAATCCTTGGTGTGCAAAGAATCAGACAAGGAAAATTGGGTGTTGACAAAAGGATATTTACAGCAAGCAGTCCTGATTTGATGATCCTCCACTTTCCTAGTACTTTTTGATTTCCTTTGTTTTATTACCCCTTAACCCTTTGCTTTTGGTTTTGAAATCGTATAAAGAAAAAAGAAAGCCTGTCTGTTCTAGGGTTTATCACCTCTATAAAGCCTTTCTAAATCAGAGTGTTTTTTTCCCTTTGCTCCCTTATCAGTTTGTGGATACTTCTTTTGAAATACTTATCACAATTTTTATTGATATAGATACATAACAAGATATATAGCTTATCTCCCCTACTATACTGTATGTTCATCAAGAACAGTTGGAACACATGCATTTTTATAAAGTATTTGGGGGAGTTCTGTCATGGCTCAGTGGTTAACAAATCTGACTAGGAACCATGAGGTTGCGGGTTTGATCCCTGGCCTTGCTCAGTGGGTTAAGGATCTGGTGTTGCCGTGAACTATGGTATAGGTTGCATATGCGGCTTGAATCCCACGTTGCTGTGGCTCTGGCCTAGGCCAGTGGCAACAGCTCCTATTGGACCCTAGCCTGGAAACTTCCATATGCCACAGGAGTGGCCCTAGAAAAGGCAAAAACAAACAAACAAACAAATATATATATACATAAAGTATTTGGGAGTTCCCACTGTGGTGCAGGGGGATGGGTGGCATCTCTGGAGTGCTGGGACTAAGATTTGATCCTGGCCAGCACAATGGGTTACGGATCCCCTGTTGCTGCAGCTGCTTCATAGGTGGTGGCTATGGTTCGGATCTGATCCCTGGCCTGGGAACTCCATATGCTGCAGGGCAGCCAAAAAAGAAAAAGTGAAAAGAAGAAAAAGTATTTATACTTGATTTTTTTTCCCCTTTGGTATTTTTGACCACGTGCATAGCATGTGGAAAATCCCAGGCCAGTTATCAAAATCATGCCATAGCAGCAACCCGAGCCATAGCAGTGACAGCATCAGGTCCTTAACCTACTTGAACCACCAGGGAACTCTGATTTATACTTGATCTTTTTTTTTTTTTTTTTGTCTTTTTAGGGCCATACCCACGGCATATGGAAGTTCCCAGGCTAGGGGTCAAATTGGAGCTGTAGCTTCCAGCCTACACCACAGCCCAGCAATGCAGGATCCAAGCCACATCTGTGACGTACACCATAGCTCATGGCAATTCCAGATCCTTAACCACTGAGCAAGACCAGGAATTGATCCTTCGTACTCATGGATGCTAGTCAGATTTGTTTCCCCTGAGCCACAACAGGAACTCCTATACTTGATCTTTAAGGGGCTTTATATATGTGTGTGTGTGTGTGTGTGTATGTTTTTTTAATTTATTTGCTTTTTAGGTCCACACCCATGGCATATAGAGGTTCCAAGGCTAGGGGTATAAGTGGAGCTATTGCTGCCAGCCTGTGCCACAGCCCCACAATGTGGGATCCGGGCCGGGTCTGCAACCTACACCACAGCTCACAGCAATGCTGGATCCTCAAGGCACTGAGTGAGGCCAGGGATTGATCCCGAAACCTCGTGGTTCCTAGTTGGATTCCTTTCTGCTGTGCCATGATGGGAACTCTTCTTTTTTTTTTTTAATACCCTCGCAGCATATGGAAGTTCCCAGGCTAGAGTGTCAGATAGGACCTGCAGCTGCAGGCCTATGCCACAGCAATGTGAGATCCAAGTCGTATCTGTCACCAACACCATAGCTTGAGGCAATGACCACTAAATGAGTTCAGGGGTTGAACCCGCATCCTCATGGATACTAGTCTGGTTCTTAACCCACTGAGCCAAAATGGGAGCTCCAAGGGGCTTTTTATATATTTTTATTAATATTGACTCAGTACTAATTTTTGTGTCTTTATATGATTGGATTCATATTTGCCCCTCCCCCATTAAAAATACATTGTCGTTGGTTTTTGTGATTTACATCTGAGTTATTTGAAGCATTAGATGTTTTGTTTGTCTGATTCTCAAGTAACACATGCCTATTATATAAATGTAGAAATTATTTTAATAAAAATAATAAATTAAAAAATAGTCCCTGTAGTGTCACCAACCCATTAGAAACTGCTGTGTATTGATACATATTCTTCTAATCCTTTTTTAGAATCATTAAACATTGAATTCACATTGTATTTTCAATTTTGAGTTTTGCTTTTCACTAAATATGGCAATTATTTTCTTGTATTACCAAAAAATTTTAATTTTCTTTGTGCTTTTCTGTATTTTCCACAGATAACATGTATTGTTTTCATAAGTGAAAGGAAAACAATAAATGCTCTCTAAGAAAATCTTATAGTTTTTATTGGACTGGATAATTTAACCATTCCTCTTTCATTGGATATTGAAATTGTTTCAGATTTTAGGCTTTATCAATAATTCTGTGATTAATATTTTTGTGAATTAAAGCCTTTTCTGTATTCAGGGTGACTTCCTAGGATTATTGCCAGGAGTGGTATTATGAAAACACAGAATATACACATATTTAAGATTCTTGATATATGGCAATTTTTTTTTTCCTTTAAGTCATACCATGTAATATATTCTGACCAGTAGTATAAGTTTGCTTAAGGCATGTGATTTATTGGGAGCCCAAGATCTGCTAGGCATTTTACATTTTTATTTCATCTAATCCTATTACAATCCTTTGAGGTACTTAGTGTCCCTATTAATAGGCAAGGGAAGTAAGACTCATAGAGGCTAAAGTAACTTCCTCTCAGCTACACAGCTAAGAAATGGGGAAGAAATGGAAATCCAGATCTTTTTGATTACACTGACCCTGTGAGCATACATATGCTTGAATTTTTGTTCAAGTTATTCCTATGATACTCAAGCATTTAACGTTTAATTTATTGAGAGTGTTAGGGAAAAAAAATGGGAGTAATTGTTAGAAAGCTATCTCTTGATCAAAGGAACCTTAGAGAGAAAATTATTTTTTGTTCAAAAAGCAGCATTGTTCTAGAGTTGCATCATTCCCCACCAAGGTTGTCAAGATATCCCAGTTTTGTAAAATCATTTGTATCAGTGTTCATATGTTGTTTAGAATGTAGTTAAGAACACTGGTAAAGAAAATACAGGAACCTTGGAAGTTAGTCTTCCATTTTTCTTACCCTCTCACAATCATCATCATATCCTGTTGTTTATTTATTTATTTATGTATTTTAGGCCTGTACCTGTGACATGTGGAAGTTCCCAGGCTATGGGTCAAATTGGAACTGTAGCTTCTGGCCTATGCCGCAGCCACAGCAACACAGAATCTGAGACACACCTACGACCTACACTGCAGCTCATGGCCATTTTTATCTCTAATTTCTCAAATATGCCCTCCATTCATATAGTCTTATTGGTTTAGGCCTTTATGTCTCTTACCTGGGTTTTCATTTCTTTGTAATTTGTCTCCCTGTCTCCAGTTTTTCCCTCTATGAGTTCTCTTCCAACCTGACCCCAAAGTTAATTCTTTCTTTTTTAAAAAAGTTCATAATATAAATAATACGTGAATACATGTTTTTTGTTGTTGTTTTGTTCTGCTTTTTAGGGCCATACCCGAGGCATATGGAAGTTCCCAGGCTAGGGGTCGAATCTGAGCTATAGCTGCCGGCCTACACCACAGCCACACCAACTCGGGATCTGAACCGAATCTGTGACCTACACTGCAGCTCACAGCAACATCAGATCCCCAACCCACTGAGGAAGGCCAGCGATCAAATGAACCCTCATCCTCATGGATGCTAGTTGGATTCGTTTCTGCTGTGCCACAACAGGAACTCCCTGAATACATGTTTTTAAAGACAAAAAAGAAGGAACATTTACTGAAAAGGCTAAAATATTATTACTTCTCCTACCCCAATGCTTTTCTTGTTCTCCCACCCCCTAAAAAATCTTCAGCTTGCTTTTTTTCTGTATTTCTTAGAAATATTGGGAGTTCCCGTCGTGGTGCAGTGGTTAACGAATCTGACTAGGAACCATGAGGTTGCGGGTTCGGTCCCTGCCCTTGCTCAGTGGGTTAACGATCCGGCGTTGCCGTGAGCTGTGGTGTAGGTTGCAGACGCGGCTTGGATCCCGGGTTGCTGTGGCTCTGGCGTAGGCCGGTGGCTACAGCTCCGATTCAACCCCTAGCCTGGGAACCTCCATATGCCGCGGGAGCAGCCCAAGAAATAGCAACAACAACAACAACAATGACAACAACAACAACAAAAAAAGACAAAAAAAAAAGAAATCTTTCCACATTAGTCTATCGGATACCTTTCTCTCTGTTTTTTTTCTTTTTTGCCTTTTCTAGGGCCACTCCCGTGGCATATGGAGATTCTCAGGCTAGGGGTCTAATAGGAGCCGTAGCCACCGGCCTACGCCAGAGCCATAGCAACACGGGATCCGAGCCGCGTCTGCAACCTACACCACAGCTCACAGCAACGCCGAATCCTTAACCCACTGAGCAAGGCCAGGAATTGAACCCGCAACCTCATGGTTCCTAGTCGGATTCGTTAACCACTGCACCATGACGGGAACTCCAGCAGTATTTTATGTACCTGTTTTCATGTATCACCATAGCCCATGTTTTCACCTGTCTTAGTGGTTAACGAATCCGACTAGGAACCATGAGATTGCGGGAACTCCAAACTTTGTAATTTCTATTTTGACTTCCTATTTAAACTTAATATTGAGAAGTTTTTCCTCCAGGTGGCCTTATCTTTCTAAAACATATCTGGACAGTTTCTGTCCTTCTGTTTTTATCATTGTCCCTACCCATTAAAACTATCATTGGCTCCCCTAAGGCCTATGAAGACAACATAAACTCACATGTCCAGGGACCAGGCTTATGTGAAAGAGCTGGGTGACAGACTAAAGGGTGTAGAGAGGATTGACTGATGGCCAGTGCCTAATGATTTTTAAGCGCACGTTAGAACAAACCAACCACCAAAAAACCCACTGCTGACCAAACAAGAACTTTTGCCACTAGGTTTCAATTTATCATCCGTTAAGATGCCGACAGAACACTTTATAGCTAGCTTACTAGCCTCTACATCCTCCTCCTAGAACACTCAATCTGCTTTGATGTTCCTTTGACTTTGCACCCGCTGGAAAGTCGTTCTCTCCCCTCTCTGCCAGAAGAATGAATGCAGCTTGACCTTTGAGATCCAGCTTGCATACACTCTGTGTTCTGTGAAGCTTTTCTAGTTCCCCAAGGCAGAAGCCTTCTTTAGCATGTTCAGTCTTTATTATAGCCCTCATTTATTACATAGCTCTGTAATAATTTCTCTACCTGCCTCTTGGCTCACTGAGGGTGTGATTCACTCCTACCAAGTGCTACCTTATCCACTTTGATATTCTTGGCCCTGCTGGCAAGTGCTGCTCGCTTATGTGTGTGCGTGCACGTGAGCACACGTACACACACACATTTATGAGGCATTCTGTTTTTGTTGAGTGAATGAATAAATGAATAATTTTGTTAATTATAGTAAGAATGGCCTTAGGAAAAACCAGAATCTAAACCGGTAATTATATGAATATGTGATAAACATGGAGGTCTCTATTACTCAGATTACTACCATCTAATTTTATCAAACTAGAGTTGAGTTATTTGATTTTTTAAAAATATTTCATTTTAATGTCACTGAAATGAATGTATATCACTATCAACCATAAAAGAGCTGTTCAAAGTGCAGTACTATTTGGTGCTCTTACTCTAACAGTAGAAATTTTTAATAGTAGGCTTTTTGGGAGTTCCCGTCGTGTCTCAGTGGTTAACGAATCCGACTAAGAACCATGAAGTTTCAGGTTCAATCCCTGGCCTCGCTCAATGGGTTAAGGATCCGGTGTTGCCGTAAGCTGTGGTGTAGGTCACAGACGGCTCACATCCCTCGTTGCTGTGGCTCTGGCATAGGCTGGCAGCTGCAGCTCTGATTTAGACCCCTAGCCTGGGAAGCTCCATATGCCGCAGGTGCGGCCCTATAAAGACAAAAAAAAAAAAAAATAGTAGGCTTTTTGAAAAAGTCAACTCAAATGTTTTAATCCTGTTCTGTCGAGATTATCAACCTGCCTGGGCCGTATCTAACTCAGTCCAGTCATTACCATTGCTTTTTTTTTTTTTTTTTTAATTTTGTTTGTTTGTTTGTTTGTATCCCTTCTTCTTATCCTGTGACCTGGCCACTACCATTTTATGAGTTCATGTTCTGTGTACTTTGACTAAATGATTCTTCACCTTTTATGTTCTAACTCCTTCCATCTCTAGCTAGGAGGTGAAACCCAGTGCTGGGGTCAAAAATAATCCTTAATGCTGGTAGAACATCCTTACAGATATCCACATTCCACGTTGTAAAACAAATTCATACTGTTAGCCTCAAGCTGTTGCTTGATCCCAGTACATACGTGCTGAGGTGGTTGTCAAGTTCAACACTATTCTTTTGCCCAGGCAGGTTAAGAAATAATTGCCCTTACATTAGATGAAATGTGGCTTTCAAATATGTCAGCTTTTCTTTTTTTTTTTTTTTTTGTCTTTTTGCCATTTCTTGGGCCGCTCCCGCGGCATATGGAGGTTCCCAGGCTAGGGGTCAAATCAGAGCTGTAGCCACCAGCCTACGCCAGAGCCACAGCAACGCGGGATCCGAGCTGCGTCTGCAACCTACACCACAGCTCACGGCAACGCCGGATCATTAACCCACTGAGCAAGGCCAGGGACCGAGCCCGCAACCTCATGGTTCCTAGTCAGATTCGTTAACCACTGCACCACGATGGGAACTCCCAAATATGTCAGCTTTTCGATGGTGTTTTCAGGTGTGTGATAATAGGATTCCTGAATATTAACTTTTAAAATGTTCAAGTTCTTATGTACAAAGACAAAATCATTATGGTGACTTATTTTAGTGTTGTTCTTATATTTGTGTTGGTATGACTTAGAATTTTGTGACTCATGTTGGTTTTTAAAGTGGCGTGTTAGTACTGTAGCATGGCACCTAGCTGTCAGGCACTGTGGAGCGTCGACCTCTGGGTTTCTAAGTAAAGTTCCATGTCGCTCAGGGTCAGACTCCGCCTGGGGGCTCCATACCCTGTGCTCCATTTCATGGCTTATAAGGTCTTTTCTGTCCTTCAGCTATTGCCTCCTGACATTCATTTATGGCGCCACTCAACACCACAGTTCTCTTAGTCTCTGGTTCAAAATCTAAGTCATTTTAAAAATTTTCCCTTACGGAGTTCCCATCGTGGCGCAGTGGTTAACGAATCCGACTAGGAACCATGAGGTTGCGGGTTCGGTCCCTGCCCTTGCTTAGTGGGTTAACGATCCGGCGTTGCCGTGAGCTGTGGTGTGGGTCGCAGACGCGGCTCGGATTCCGCGTTGCTGTGGCTCTGGCGTAGGCCGGCAGCTGCAGCTCCGATTCGACCCCTAGCCTGGAAACCTCCATATGCCGCAGGAGCGGCCTGAAGAAATAGCAAAAAGACAAAAAAAAAAAAAAAATTTCCCTTACGTAACTTCCTTATATCCAAGCAGTTATCCCACTTGGTGATAGGACTCGTTGATTCTCACAAGTGCTGGTCACTTCCAAGCTAGTCTCACTACTCCAACTCTGGGTTGTGTAAGAACACTCCCTGTTCCCCACCCCCACCCCCTATCTACATCCACTGTCCTAGTTAATGAGTTGTCCTAAAACCAACTGTTCTGTTTATATTTTGACCTCGATTGAAGACCTTTTATTTTAATTTTATTTTATTTTATTGTCTTTTGTCTTTTGAGGGCTGTACCTGCACCACATGGAGGTTTCCAGGCTAGGGTCGAATTGGAGTTATAGCTGCAGTCTACACCACAGCCACAGCAACACCAGATCCAAGCCACGTCTGCAGCCTACACCACAGCTCATGGCAGCGTCGGATCCTTAACCCACTCAGCAAGGCCAGGGATCGAACCTGCAACCTCATGGTTACTAGTCAGATTTGTTTCTGCTTCACCACAATGGGAACTCCTCTATGGGAGGAGACCTTTTAATGGCAGTTGTGCATATACACACCCATACACACATATCTCCTGTTAGCAGTTGGTTGAAGTCCAAATTTTATCCCAATGTTCAGGGTCTTCCACATTGACTCTTAGTCTTTTTATTTTTTTATTTTATTTTTTTGTCATTTACTTATTATTTATTTATTTTTAAATTTCCAGTTCATGCTTAATATTCTATTCATAGATTATCTTTATTTTTTACTTTTCTTAATTAAATGAATTTATCACATCTGTAGTTGTATAATGATCATAACAATCTGATTTCACAGGATTTCCATCCCACAGCCCAAGCACATCCCCCCACCCCCCAAACTGTCTCCTCCAGAGACCATAAGTTTTTCATTGTCTGTGAGTCAGCATCTGTTCTGCAAAGAAGTTCAGTCTGTCCTTTTTTCAGATTCCACATGTCAGTAAGAGCATTTGATGTTGGTGTCTCATTGTATGGCTGACTTCACTTAGCATGATAGTTTCTGCGTCCATCCATGTTGCTAAAAATGCTGGTATTTCGTTCTTTTTAATGGCTGAGTAATATTCCATTGTGTATATATACCACATCTTCTCTAGCCACTCCTTTGTCAATGGACATTTAGGTTTTTTTGGTTTTGTTTTGTTTTTTTGTCTTTTTGCCATTTCTTGGGCCACTCCCGTGGCATATGGAGGTTCCCAGGCTAGGGGTCTAATCGGAGCTGTAGCCTCCGGCCTACACCAAGCCACAGCAACGTGGGATCCGAGCCGCGTCTGCGACCTACACCACAGCTCACGGCAACGCCGGATCGTTAACCCACTGAGCAAGGGCAGGGGCCAAACCCGCAACCTCATGGTGCTGCAATGAACAATGGAGTACCTGTGTCTTTGCGAGTTGTGGTTTTCTCTGGATAGATGCCCAGGAGTGGAATTGCTGGATCAAATGGTAGTTCTATTTTTCATTTTCTGAGGACTCTCCATCCTGTTTTCCACAGTGGTTGCACCAATTTTACAATCCCACCAACAGTGTACTAGGGTTCCTTTTTCTCCACACCCTCTCCAGCACTTATTATTTGTAGACTTTTTGATGATGGCCATTCTGGCTGGTGTAAGGTGGTACCTCATAGTGGTTTTGATTTGCATTTCATGTGTTTTTTGGCCATCTGTATGTCTTCTTTGGAGAACTGTCTGTTTAGATCTTCTGCCCATTTTTTGATGGGGTTGTTTGTTTTTTTGGTATGGAGCTGCAGAAGGTGTTTGTACATTTTGGAGATGAATCCCTTGTCAGTTGATTCACTGCAAAGATTTTCTCCCATTCAGTGGGTTGTCTTTTCGTTTTGTTTAGGGTTTCCTTTGCTGTGCAGAAACTTTGAAGTTTGATTAGGTCCCATTTGTTTATTTTTGTTTTTATTGTCAATACTCTAAGAGGTGGTTCTGAGAAGATGTTGCTGTCATTTATGCCAGAGAGTGTTTGACCTGTTTTCCTCTAAGAGTTTTATAGTATCTGGTCTTATAGCTAGGTCTTTAATCCATTTGGAGTTTCTTTTTGTGTATGGTGTTAGGGAGTGTTCTAATTTCATTCTTTTCCATGTGGCTGTCCAGTTTTCCCAGCACCACTTACTGAACAAACTGTCCTTTCTCCATTGTGTATCCTTGCCTACTTTGTCATAGATTAGTTGGCTGTAGGTGTGTGGGTTGAGTTCTGGGCTTTCTATCCTGTTCCACTGATCTATATTTCTGTCTTTGTGCCAGTACCATACAGTTTTGATGATTGTTGCTTTGTAGTGTAGTCCAAAGTCCAGAAGCCTGATTCCTCTAGCTCCATTTTTCTTTTCCATGATGTCTTTGGCTATTCTGGGTCTTTTGTGCTTCCAAACAAACTTTAGAACATTTTGTTCGAGTTCTGTGACAAATGTCCTTGGTAATTTAATAGAAATTGCATTGAATCTGTGGATTGCCTTAGGTAGTATAGTCATTTTGATAATATTAACTCTTCCAATCCATGAGCATGGTATATATTTCTATCTATTTGTGTCATCTTTGATTTCTTTCATCAGTGTCTTATAGTTTTCAGAGTACAGTTCTTTTGTCTCTTCAGGTAGGTTTATTCCTAGGTATTTTATTCTTTTGGATGCAATGGTAAATGGGATTGCTTCCCTAATTTTTCTTTCTGAAGTTTCATTGTAAGTATATAGAAATGCTGTTGATGTCTGTGTATTAATTTTGTATCCTGTGACTTTGCCAAATTCACGGATGAGCTCTAACAGTTTTCTGGTAGAGTCTTTAGGATTCTCTAGGTATAGCATCATGTCATCTGCAAATAGTGATAGTTTTACTTCTTCCTTTCCAATTTGGATTCCTTTTATTTCTTTTACTTCTCTGATTGCTGTGGCTAGGACTTCCAGAACTATGTTGAAGAGTGGTGGCAAGAGCGGACATCCTTGTCTTGTTCCTGATCTCAGCGGGAATTCTTTCAGCTTTTCACCATTGAGAATGATGTTTGCTGTGGGTTTGTCATATATGGCCTTTATCCTGTTGAGGTAGGTTCCCGCTATGCCCGCTTTCTGAAGGGTTTTTATCAGAAATGGGTGTTGGATTTTGTCCAAGGCTTTTTCCGCGTCTATTGAGAGGATCATATGGTTTTTATTCTTCAGTTTGTTAATGTGGTGTATCACACTGATGGATTTGCGGATATTGAAGAATCCTTGCATCCCTGGGATAAATCCCACTTCATGATGTACAATCCTTTTAATGTATTGTTGGGTGCCGTTTGCTAGTATTTTTTTTGTCTTTTTGCTGTTTCTTGGGCCGCTCCCGCAGAATATGGAGGTTCCCAGGCTAGGGGTCCAATCAGAGATGTAGCCACCGGCCTACGCCAGAGCCACAGAAATGTGGGATCCAAGCCGCGTCTGCGACCCACACCACAAGCCCATGGCAACGCTGGATCCTTAACCCACTGAGCAAGGGCAGGGACCGAACCCGCAACCTCATGGTTCCTAGTCGGATTCGTTAACCACTGCGCCACGACGGGTACTCTGGTTTGCTAGTATTTTGTTGAGGATTTTTGCATCGATGTTCATCAGTGAAATTGGCCTGTAGTTTTCTTTTTTTGTGGTATCTTTGTCTGGTTTTGGTATCAGGGTTATGGTGGCCTCATAGAATGAGTTTGGGAGAATCCCTTCCTCTGCAATTTTTTGGAATAGTTTCAGAAGGATAGGTGTTAGCTCTTCTCTTAAATGTGACTCTTAGTCTTTTTAGACTCATCTCTTTCTCCTTCCCCACAGCATGCTGTAAGCTCCTGGCCGTCTTAAAACTTGACTCGGACTGCATTTTTTTTCTTTAACCTCAGCCCTGATCAGTCTCTTTGTACAGCTGAAGTGATCTCTCCTGTCTCTAAACACCCCTCTATACTCTATTTTATTTTATTTTTGTTTATTTTATGGCATATTATTGCACAAGTAGGGCTTTGTAATTGACCAAAGTGCTTTTAAACCCATTACTTTATTGAGTTTTCACAACCAGTCTATGAGGTAAGGAAGAAGGGTGTGTCTTATTACAAGGGAGGAAAACAAAACTTGAGGAGGGAAGAGTGATTTGCCCCAAGTTCTGTATTTAATAGAAAGTGGGGTGAAGACTCAAATCCAAGCCTCCCAGAACATAAGCCCCAAGCTTTTTTCATTAGTGTGTTTCTTGTTGCCAGAGTCTACAATTAAATGTAAATTTGAATTCATCTCTTTCCAGTTGTCTGCAAGTTACTTGAAGTTGTATTTTTATTCCTTTAGAACATAGATGTATATATGAGTGAGCCCATTCATATATTCAATGCAGTTTAGTGTTCTTTCTCTATACAAATCATGCTTCCTCTTTCTGAGCCTTATTTTCCTGTCCTTTTTTTTTTAGTCGAAATGAAGCTTACTTGGTATATTATAAAAATTAAAACTAGAACTTTCTATAATGAATTTAATTTCTGGGATAATTTCCCAGCAGTGCACTTCAGTTCATAAGTATTTCTTATTTGTAAAGAGATTAAGCCCAATGCTAGGCTACTAAGCAGTGGTTCCACACTTTTCAGGTATAAGTATCCTGAATTTTCATGTAGTTGTAACTCTGATTTTTAACTTGACTTAGATAAGAACTAATATACCAATAAAAGCTGATATGAATTCAGTAACAATTTTAATGGGTTTCAATTTTATTCATTGTATCATCTACAAATATTTGAAAAGTAATAATGACACATGTACTAGGCTTTAATATTCAGTCTGTAGGAAATGCTTGATACCCTTAGTACTTACAGATCTTACTGATAACTCTGTGGTTCCTAGCTGGGAGTGACTGCTGTGGGGATTCTGACATTGTCCTGCATCACTCGTTGTTGCCTTAGCAAGAGTCATGTGAGAAATTTCTTGTAGAGGCACATAGTTGGAAAGTGTTGCTTCCCTGAGTAATTGCTTTGTGCTTTCCTTTTAGACAGTGAGGACTGTGCAGCTGACCTCTCCATTTTCATAGTGACCTTTGGGAAGCTCAGAGCCAAATCAATCAATCACTCAATCATGCCATATATCATGCAGTCGTACAGCTGTATAAATCCTTATTGCCTGCTCAAGTTTTCCCTCCTTTTTTTTTTCTTTTTTTTGGCCACCCCATGACATATGGGGTTCCTGGGCCAGGGATCAGATCCAATTTCCAGTGCAGCACCGGATCCTTTAACCCCCTGTGCTGGGCAGGGGATTGGACCTACATCCTGGCACTGAAGAGATGCTGCCAATCCCATTCCATCACAGCGGGAGCTCATTACCTCTTTTTACACTTTGTAGTTTGCTTAGCCTTGATTTTTTAATTTATATTTTATTTTATTGCATATTTCCCAAGAGCCAACTAAAATTCTGTAAAAATGAAATGGGGAGTTCCCGGCGTGGTGCAGTGGTTAACAAATCCGACTAGGAACCATGAGGTTGCGGGTTCGGTCCCTGCCCTTGCTCAGTGGGTTAAGGATCTGGCATTGCTGTGAGCTGCGTGCGGTGTAGGTTGCAGACGCGGCTCGGATCCCGTGTTGCTGTGACTCTGGCATAGGCCAGTGGCTACATCTCTGATTGGACCCCTAGCCTGGGAACCTCCATATGCTGCGGGAGCAGCCCAAGAAATAGCAAAAAGATGGAAAAAAAAATGAAATGGGATATAAATGCTTTAGTCTTTCTTTTTGTGACCAGCTGTATTTTGGGCCCTAAAATTTCTGTTCTAAATATTGATACCTATATGCATATGTCTTCCTTTTTACGCTGTATTGAACATGCTCAGATATCAGAATTTATATGGAAAAGTCAAGCCTAAGTATACTATTTATTAGAAAAATGTTGTTTCAGAGTTTCTGGGTGGCCTAGCAGTTAAGGATTTGGCATTGTCACTGCTGTAGCTCAGATCAGTGCTGTGGTGCAGTTTCATTTCCTGGCCTGGGGACTTCTGTGTGCCATGGGTACGGCCAAAAAGAAAGAAAGAAAAATGTAGTTTCATTTAATATGAATTGATTTCAAAAACTCCTTACAGAGTCTACTTAAGTATATCTCAAAAGGCGGAGCCTTTTCTGGGAGGAAGCAAAGCATCATTGTGATGACAGTGTGCCTCTGCTGGTAAATGTGAGATCACTCCTGGCAGTTAGTGGTACTATAAAAATTCACTCAGGGGACTGGGAGATTCTTTTTTTTTTTTTTTTTTTTTTTAGTGTTTATCCTTTTGAATTTTGTACCATGTGTGTATATAACCTATTCAAAATTAATTTTAAAATTTGAGTCATTTTCAGAAGAAGTATAAGAAAGTTTCTCTTCCCACATATTAAACTCTTGAGCTCCTTGAGACCAGGAACTGTGGTAGATTCCTCTCTGTATTCCTGAACCTAGCATAGTGCCTTATGCATAATAAGCCCCCAGCTAGTGTGCCTAGATGTGAATTGGAAACTGAGAGTTGAAAATCTCAGTAGGGTCACAGCTAAAAATTACTAACTGTAGATAACTTACGCCCCCTTAACTCTGTACCCTCTTTTCAGAGTGAGGATGAGAGCAACTTCCTGGCTTTGAAGTAAGATTGTTTTTTATTGAAATCCATTAAAAGAACTTAAAAATAAGATAGTAGAATTTTACCTAGTCATTTTTTCAAAACAGAAGGTTTGTGTTTGTTCATGCATTGTAATGTTGGATTTTTCCAAAGGTAACCTAAAGATTTATTTTTAACTCTTTTTCTAGATCTTTGTAGAATTTGACGGCTGTAACTGGAAGGAACACTCCTGGGTTAAAGTTCACGCTGAAGAGGTTATTGTGCTTCTGCTGGAAGGGTCTCTGGTATGGGCACCCCGGAAGGACCCAGTCCTTGTCCAGGGCACTCGAATCTCAATTGCACAGTGGCCAGCCCTGGTGAGTGACTTTTATTGGCTAGGGACATATTTGGCTTTTACTCCTATTTACTCCTATGCTAACGGTATTTATCCAATAGCAGGACTCTTTAGAATTCCCTAAACTCCAATGCTTAGTCCTTAGCATACTTTTATTCTGAAGTTACCAGAGGAAAAATTGGAGATCTTTTCTCCTGTGTCTTCTGAAACTTTATATTAGATAATATTTGATACTTTGTTTCTAAATAATTTTTCACCTTGCTTTTTTATAGTAAGGTTATGAAACAATGTTTGTAATCGTTAAAGTCTTTTTTTTCCATAGAAACTGTTTAATTTTTGCCAGCTTCATTGACATATAGTTGACATATAACATTGTATAAGTTTGTATACAACATGATAGTTTTATACATATATATATAATGTATCTGAAATGATTGTCACAATAAGGTTAGTTAACACTTCCATTGACTCACATAGTTATGTTTTTGTATAAGACCTTTTAAGGTATACTTTCAAGTATATAATACAGTAGCATTATTAGCTATAGTCATCATGCTATACGTTAGATGCCCAGAACTTACTCAATTTATACCCTTTGACCACTTTCATCCATTCCCCCCACTCTCCCACCTCTGGCAACCACTCCGAGTCTATGAGATCAGTTGTTTAGGTTCTGCATGTAAGTGAAATCCTACCACATTTTTCTTTCTCTGTCTGTTTCACTTAGCATAATGCCCTGGAGATTCAGCTATGTTCTTGTAAATGGCAAGATTGTCTCCTTTTTTATGACTGAATAATTTTTCATTGTGTGTAATATTCATGTGCGTCTGTGTGTATACACCACATTTTCTTTATCCATTCATCCATCACCAGATACTTAGGTGTTTCTACGTCTTGGCTCTTGTAAATAACGCTGTATGCTGAACATGGGGATGCAGATATTTCTTCCAGATAATGATTTCAGGAGTTCCTTTTGTGGCTCAGTTGAACATGGGGATGCAGATATCTCTTCCAGATAGTGATTTCAGGAGTTCCTTTTGTGGCTCAGCAGGTTAAGAACACGATTAGTATCCGTGAGGATGTGGGTTTGATCCCTGGCCTGACTCAGTGGGGTAAAAGATCCAGCATTGCTGTGAGGTGTGGTATAGGTTGCAGACACAGCTCAGATGCTGTGTTGCTGTGGTGTAGGATGGCAGCCGCAACTCTGATTCAACCCGTAGCTTGGGACTTCCATATGCTGCAGGTGCAGGCCTAAAAAGACAAAAAAAAAAAATATATATATATATATATATATATATATGTATGTGTTTGTGTGTATATGTATATATCTGTATGTATATGTATATGTGTGTGTATATATGTATATATATGTGTATGTATATATATGTGTGTGTATATATATATGTGTGTGTGTGTGTGTGTGTGTGTATATATATATATATATATATAGTGATTTCATTTCCTTCAGATAAATACCCAGAAGTGGAATTGTTGGATCATATGATAGTTTTTTTTTTTTTTTTGCTATTTCTTGGGCTACTCCCGCGGCATATGGAGGTTCCCAGGCTAGGGGTCAAATCGGAGCTGTAGCCACCAGCCTACGCCAGAGCCACAGCAACTCGGGATCCGAGCCGAGTCTGCAACCTACACCACAGCTCACGGCAACGCCGGATCGTTAACTCACTGAGCAAGGGCAGGGACCGAACCCGCAACCTCATGGTTCCTAGTCAGATTCGTTAACCACTGCGCCACGACGGGAACTCCCCAATATGATAGTTTTGTTTGTTTTCTTTTTCTAGCTACACCTGCAGCATCTGGAAGTTCCTGGGCTAGGATTTGAATCAGAGCTGTAGCTGCAGACTACACCACAGCTGTGGCAACACCAGGTCCAATAATCTGAGCTTCGTCTGTGACCTACACCTCAGTTTGCAGCAACACTGGATCCTTAACCCACTGAGTAAGGCCAGGGATCGAACCCACATCCTCATGAACACTGTGTCAGTTTCTTTTTTTTGTCTTTTTGCCATTGCTTGCCATTGCTTGGGCCGCTTCCACAGCATATGGAGGTTCCCATGCTAGGGGTCTAATCGGAGCAGTAGCCACCGGCCTACACCAGAGCCACAGCAACGTGAGATCCGAGCCTCGTCTGCAAGCTACACCACAACTCAGGGCAACGCCAGATCCCTAAGCCACTGAGCAAGGCCAGGGATCAAACTCACAACCTCATGGTTCCTAGTCGGATTCATTAACCACTGAGCCACGACGGGAACTCCTGAACACTGTGTCAGTTTCTTAACTTGCTGAGCCACGACAGGAACTTTTCTATTTTTTATTACTTATTTATTTATTTATTTTTTGCTTTTTAGGTCCACACCTGTGGCATGTGGAGGTTCCCAGGCTAGGGGTTGATTTGGAGCTACAGCTGCCAGCCTACACCACAGCCACAGCAACACAAGGATCTGAGCTGTGTCTCTAACCTACACCACAGCTCACAGCAACACCGGATCCTTTAATGAGCAAGGCCAGGGATCAAACCCAAATCCTCATGGATCTTAGTCAGATTTGTAAACCACTGAGCCACGATGGGAACTCCACCCACTATTTTTAATTTTTAAGGAACCTCCATACTGCCTCCATAGTGCGCGCTAAATTGACACTCCCCAGTGATGGTGCACAAGGGTTCTCCCTTCTCCACATTCTTGTCAGCACTTGCTACATTTGTCTTTGATGATAGCTTTTCTTTTTTTTTTTTTTGGTCTTTTTGCCATTTCTTGGGCTGCTTCTGCGGCATATGGAGATTCCCAGGCTAGGGGTCTAATCAGAGCTGTAGCCGCCAGCCTACATCAGAGCCACAGCAACGTGGGATCCGAGCCACATCTGCAACCTACGCCACAGCTCACGGCAACACCAGATCCTTAACCTGCTGAGCAAGGCCAGGGATCGAACCTGCAACCTCATGGTTCCTAGTCAGATTCATTAACCACTGAGCCATGATGGGAACTCCCCAATTGAACTTTTAGAAGAAGTTCAAGTAGATCTGGGCCCCTAGGTGACTCTTGTAGGCAATTTATTTATGAAACAGTAATGTGAATTTACCCATGCATACTTATACCACTGATCATTTCAGAAATCTCACAAAGGTTTCAAGAGTTCTAAAGATGATAACTCTTTATTCTGGGAAGTTACTGTAATTTAGCCCTCTTGAAGCTCATCAAGAAGATTAGTCAGATCATTAGAGAGAATGAGGAATTTCTCATTCTTGTCCTTTTTAGCTTAAATAAGAATATTGAAGAGTTCCCATTGTGGCCCAGAGGCAACGAACCCAACTAGTATCCATGAGGATGCCCGTTCAGTCTTTGGCCTTGCTCAGTGGGCTGAAGGATCCAGCATTGCCACAAGCTGTGGTATAGGTTACAGACATGGCTTGGATCCTGTATTACTGTGGCTGTGGTGTAGGCCAGCAGCTATAGCTCAGATTGGACCTCTAGCCTGGGAACTTCCGCATGTCGCAGGTACAGGCCTAAAATAAATAAATAAATAAAAACAGGATATGATGGTGATTATGAGAGGGTAAGAAAAATGAAAGACTGGGGTAACAGGGATATATATATATATATATATATATATATATATATATAATATATATATTTGGAGGGGAGGGGACTGCACACTTGCAGCATGTAGAAGTTCCCAGAGCAGTGGTTGAACTCTTGCTGTAGCAGTAACCTGAGGTGCTGCAATGACAATGCCAGATCCTTAACTCTCTTTGCCATGAGGGGACTCCTAAAAGATATATTAATAATGGATATTTTCTCTGAAGTTATTTATTCAGTTAATTGTTATTTATTTTCTTTTCCAAGTTCTAATCATTTTCTTAACATTCTTCTTCACAGACTTTCACTCCCCTAGTAGATAAACTTGGTTTGGGTTCTGTGGTTCCAGTTGAATACCTTTTGGATCGAGAGCTTCGTTTCCTGTCAGATGCTAATGGGTTGCATTTGTTCCAGGTACTTAACACTTGATCTAGTCCTAAGCTTATTTCTCTCTTTGCTAATTTCTCTGTTGATTATGAATAAGGTGTTTCCCTTTTCCTTTAACATGGAAGCAAGTACTTCCTCCCGGTAATGCCCTGTGCCTTTTAAGGTTCTTTGCTCCCTTGAAAAGTATTTAAAAAAAAAAGAAAAAAGAAAAAAAAAAGTACTTTTGGTGGCTGAGGCTTCTTTCCTTCTCCGTACACTGCCACCCTACTCTAAAACCTTAAGACTTAAGACCACAATTCTAAGGGTTTCCTCAGAAGAAGCAGCTTCCCCGAGGTGACTGCTTCCATACCTTGAATCCGAGAGGACCAACACTTAAGCCAGTGGCAGGAGGGCTAGGAGTTTGGGCTGATTACGAGCAACATTATACAAGCTTAGGTATATTTTTAGTTAGAAAAAGAGGGAAACGTTAGTAGTTTAAACTGAGCATCTGAGTTAGAGTTTCAGAATTTATGGATGGTAATACTTATTTCTCACTTGTAAAGATTACTGTCTGAAGGTTAAAAATTAGGAGACTGCCAAGAGTTTTGCTGTCTTAATGAGGCAGCCAAGAGCAGTATTTCCTAAAGTGTATTCTGTGAAATATTAATGATGATTTTTTTTGGATATGTCTTCTTCCCTCATTAGGCTTTACTCCCTCTCATCAATGTTGCTTTATTCATCTTTGTAATCCTAGGGCTTATGTGAGTAGGCACTCAGTGAATGTTGGATAAATATCAAAATAAGCAAAAAGATTTACATGGATAAAAATGTTTTGTGGTCAAATAAGTATGGGAAAGAGAGTCCTTCATACACTGTCATATGTAGAAAGGTAAACAGTTTTGACGCTTGAACAACACAGGTCCACTACCATGCAGATTTTTTTTCAATAAATAAAGTACCTATAAATTAACATGAATTTCTTTTTCACTTTATCTTTTCATTTTTGGGTGTCTAGTGTTAGTAATATTTATAACCTCTACAATGTTTTGCATTATATAAGGCAGTCTTGATGTGGTGTACTGACAGATGATTCATCTTAAAAACAGACATCATACACTTAGGGTATTAATAAATATAATACAGTACTGTAAATGTATTTTCTCTTCCTTACAATTTTCTTATTTTTTTTCTCTTGCTTACTTTATTATAGAAATACAGATATAATGCATATGATATACAAAATATGTGTTAATTATTTTTGTAATCAGTAAGGCCTCCAGTCAACAGTCGGCTGTTAGTAGTTAAGTTTTTGAGAAGTCAAAAGTTATATACAGATTTTTGACTAAACAGGATGGGAGAGCAGTTGGTGCCCCAAACCCCCTCACCTTGTTCAAGGGGAGTTTAATACTTACTAAACCAAAATGACCTTAGCATCCTTAACTTTTGCAGAGTATCTCATGAGACTAGGGTTCTATGGAACATTCTTTGGCAAGAGCTCCTCAGGATATAATTTTTCTCTTCTGGTTAGATATTATTGCTATTTATTTTAATATTCAGTTTTTTTCTTCTTTTATCTTTACCAGATGGGAACAGATAGCCAAAACCAGATTCTTTTGGAACATGCTGCACTGAGAGAAACAGTTAATGCTTTGATCAGTGACCAAAAGCTACAAGAGATATTCAGCCGAGGTAAGAACACGTAGTCTTCTGTCCCTGAATTTTGAATCAGGTGCATGGTCAATGTTGAAAGGAATAGGAAAAAAAGAAAGACAGATTTGGGGGAACACCATGCAACTCAAAGTGCTTGTGCTTTTTTTTTTTTTTTTTTTTCCTTGTTGGGGCTATACCAAGAGCATATGGAAGTTCCTGGAGCTAGGGGATTGAAATCAGACCTGCAGCTGCCTGCTGCCTGCTATAGCCACAGCAACACAGGATCTTTAACCCACTAAGTGAGGCCAGGGATTGAACCTGCATCCTCATGGTTACTGGTCAGTTTCCTAACCTGATGAGCCACAACAGGAACTCCTGTGCTTGTCTTTCTTTTGTGGGCAGTGTCAAAAGTATCTGCAAGAGTTCTTACTGTAGCTGAGTGGGTTAAGACCCTGACATAATGTCCATGAGGAGGCGGGTTCGATCCCTGGCCTCAGTTCAGTGGGTTAAGGATCCAATATTGCTATGAGCTGTGTTGTAGGTCGTAGACGCAGCTTGGATCCTGTGTTGGTGTGGCTGTAGCATAAACCAGCGGCTATAGCTCCAGTTTTACCTGTAGCCTGAGAATTTCCATATGCTGCATGTGCAGCCCTAAAATCTAAAAAAACCACAGACAAAAAAAGAGGCTCTCCAGTTAGCTGAATATCCAGAATAGATTGGAAAAATAGGATCTCAGACCACTGAGCCACCAGGGAACTCCTGTTTTCTTTTTATGTTACATTTAATAATACACAATTTTGTCTTGTTTTTTAAGCTTTCTTAAATATTTATTAAGGACAAACCTTGTACTAGACACAGTGTTAAGGTACTGGGGATGTGACCCCTGGCATCAGTGGGTTAAGGATCTCGTGTTGTCTGTCACTGCAGCAGTTTTAGCCACTGCTGTGGTGTGAATTCAATCCCTGGCCTAGGAATTTCCATATACCATGGGCATGCCAGAAAAAAAAAAAGAATTACTAGCTTTCATTAACATTTTCCAGTTCAGATATAGATTTTGGCCAGCATTCTACACAGAGGATAGACTGTTGCTTCATTTACCTTTCTCTTCATATTGTACATCTACTCTTGTCCTTTCTAACCCTCATGATAATCATGATTTTCTTTTCGTTTTTCTTTCTTCCTTTTTTTTCTTTTGTCTTTTTTAGGGCTGTACCCATTTTCCATTTCAGCATATGGAAATTCCCAGGTTAGGGGTCAAATTGGAGCTGCAGCTGCCAGCCTGTGCCACAGCCACAGCAACACAGGGTCCAAGCTGCATCTGCCACCTATACCACAGCTCATGGCAACGCCAGATCCTTAACTCACTGAGCGAGGCCAGGGATCAAACCCGTGTCCTGGAGTTCCCGTCGTGGCGCAGTGGTTAACGAATCCGACTAGGAACCATGAGGTTGCGGGTTCGGTCCCTGCCCTTGCTCAGTGGGTTAATGATCCGGTGTTGCCGTGAGCTGTGGTGTAGGTTGCAGACTCGGCTCGGATCCCGTGTTGCTGTGGCTCTGGCGTAGGCTGGTGGCTACAGCTCCGATTTGACCCCTAGCCTGGGAACCTCCATATGCCGTGGGAGCAGTCCAAAGAAATAGCAAAAAGACAAAAAAAAAAAAAAAACGTGTCCTCATGGATAGTAGTCAGGTTCATTACCGCTGAGCCAAATGGGAACTCCATGATTTTCAGTGACATAAGGACTCAACTTAATTGTAGCTCTGAAAGATAATAATTTAAAATAGGCAGTGATTTAGCTATATAGTCTCAAGCATGTAAGATATGTAGGAGAGAGAAACTATCTTTCTTGGAGGGCCAGCTGAAATTGCAGGGTAACATTACCTGCTGATAAAGTAGTATCTGAAACTCTGTTCCTAGGAAGATAGGTGCTATATTTGTTCAGACTATTATTAGTCCAGAGGCTGGAAACTTCATAAATTGAACTCTCTGCTTACTGTATTAAAAGTCAGATAACAAAGTATAAATGGTTAAGTATCATTCGTATAGTAACATAGCAAAATAGTACATTCATTGGCCTCCCACTTTCTTTTTTACATGTATGCCAGCTAAATCTGAGTACATTTTCACATTACCTGTAGTTTTTGATTTGTAACTTTCCTTTCTCTTCCCTATATTCTAGAATTGAAAGACTGAGATAAGGTGGAATCAGAGGCCTGGGAGATTCTAGGAAATCTCCAAAGAAAATTTACAAAAGTCACTGGGAAACAATATTTATGCTTTGTTTTTAAATTGCTGAGTGTGGTAAATCTGAAATTGGTCGTTTATTCAACTCCATATGAGAGAATTGAAAATGCCAGAGAGTTGTACTATATAATTTTCTTTCTGATTTTAGAAACAATAGTGAAATACAGCTTACGCCAAAATATCCAATATTGATTAATCTTTCTGTAGGTCCATACAGTGTTCAGGGACACAGAGTCAAAGTGTACCAGCCAGAGGGAGAAGAAAGTTGGCTCTGTGGTGTTGTAAGCCATCAAGACTCCATCACTCGTCTTATGGAGGTGTCTGTAACTGAGGTGAGGTTCTGTGTTATTTTGTTTGAGGTCCATCCATCCCCTTACAGAAGGTGCTGTAGCAAAAAGGAGTACTTCATTTCATGTACAAAGACTTGGATTCCATCTCTGGCTTTATTACTTGTTGACTGTATGACCTTGAGAAAGGCTGCTCAACTTTCTTAACCTCAGTGTTCTCATCTCTAAATTAAAGGTGATTAGGTAACCACCCTCTCACCTCACAGCATATCTTTTGGGAACTGAGATCATGTATTTGAATGTGCTTTGAAATCTATAAAACAGTATACAAATGTGAAGTGGTATCATCATTATTTTATCATATTCATAAAGGGTTAGTATTTAAAAATATAATTAAGAGTTCCTATTGTGCTCAGTGGCAATGAGCCCAACTCATATCCGTTAGGAGTGGGTTCAATCCCTGGCCTCATTCAGTGGGTTAAGGACCCTGTGTTGCCATGAGCTGTGGTGTAGGTCACAGATGCAGCTCAGATCCCGAGTTGCTTTGGCAACATAGAGCGGCCGTAAAAATAAATAAAAAAATAGAAATATAATCAGTTGGAGTTTCGTATCACATCGGAAATGAATTCAACTAGAAACCATGAGGTTGCATGTTTGATCCCTGGCCTCGCTCAGTGGGTTAAGGATCCAGCGTTGCCGTGAGCTGTGGTGTAGTTTGCAGACGTGACTTGGATCTGGCGTTTCTGTGGCTCTGGTGTAGGCTGGCAGCAACAGCTCTGATTAAACCCCTAGCCTGGGAACCTCCATATGCTGCAGGTGTGGCCCTATAAAGACAAAATACATACATATATTTATATATATAAATCAGTTAACATTTATGCCACTCCCCTTAGATGCTGAAAAAATGAATTGTTTCTAATGAAGTAAATAGAAAAAACATAGCATCTAGAGCTATCTGGAGAATTGTCTAGCAAAAACAGTAGAGTTTTATGAGGCAAACAGATATGTATTTGTGATATCTTTGAGTTGGTTTCATACTTGCCCTCAGCAGTCACATGTAATTAAGCATAAATGATTTCAGTTTTTTCTTTATTGAGTTTTTTAATTATTAAATCATTCAATCTTCATTTACAAATTTCAAATGATACACATTTATGTAAAATAAATATTGAAAGCCATCCCTTCCCCTAGGCAAATATTGCTCCCCACAGCGGTAACCACCATTAGCAGTTTGGTATATATTCCATATGTTCTAAAATATCTTCTATGTGTATTATATTTATGTATTGTCCATTTATATGATAACTGTATAAATTGTACCTTATTAACATGGTATTATATGATACATATAGTTCTATAATTTACCTTTTCGACTTAATTTTCAATTGTCAACATATTTCTGTGTAAATGTATGTATGAAAATCTTCCTCATCCTTTAAAAATAGTTGCATACTATTCATGGAATAGATATATCATAATTAATTTAATCTAAAATTGACAGACATTTAAACCACTGCCAGTATTTCCACTAATACCAATAATGGTGCAGTGAATATCCTTGAGCATATATCATTGCACACTCTTTCACATTATTTATTGGAATAAATTCCTAAATGTGTAATTGCTAAGTCAAAGGAGATGCAGATTAAATCTGATGATGTCTGTCAAGTTGGCCCCTCCCCAAAGCTTTTGTTTTTTAATAGTAAAGTGGTGCTTTTAGTGATTACTGGTTCTGAAGCTTTTTTGTTTCTTTAATTATAGAGTAGGAAAGTTTTGAGATGCAGAATTTGAAATTAACATTCCTAAAGGAGTCGCTTGAGCATTGAACTCAACTCATTCATTCATTTAAGAAATATTTGAGTGCTTCAGATCTCCTTATTTCAGATCTTAATTTTCTGGTAGTGAATGAAATAGTAGAGATCCTGCCCTTGGAGCTTTCATTCTAGTAGCGAGTAGAAATAGAGATAATTACATACATGAGAAAAATAATATAATTTTGTCTTTGGTGGACAAGGCATTAAATCTTTTTCCCCCTTTTTTCATATTTTCTGCTATTCTACTCCTACTGTAGAGTGGTGAGATCAAGTCCGTAGATCCCAGACTGATCCATGTGATGCTGGTGGATAATTCAACGCCTCAGAGCGAGGTACAGTAATGAGTAATGGATAGAGTCTCTGAGCAGACTCATGAGCTTGCGTTGTCTTATTATATAGATTCCTTATATGTGTGTTATCCATGGATGATGCCCTTTGGGTTTCAGCTGTCACTACTGTACATTTCTTACTCTCTCCGCGGTCTCGTCTAGTTAAGGGAGGATAATCTCAGAAAAAAACCTAGTCTGAGCAAAACCTTTCATCATGGCTGTGTTGTCTAGCCATTTAAAAATCCATGGCCTGTTTATTCTTACATTTTTTTCAGAACACGTAAATTTGAAAGATATAGTAAACTAAGCTGTAAGAAGTGGTAGTAGTATTCATGACCTACCCAATAATAAGAAGTGGAAAAGAAACTACATCTTCATTGTCTTTCCATTAAGTAGTAGTAAGCTTCAAGGAAATATGAAATTCCATATCCCGAGCAGAATCAAATCAAACTGTGCCTAGCTCAGTGCTCAGCACACAGTGGATTACTCCATAATTACTGTGAACCAGGCCAACTCTTGGTTCATTCAGAATTATCATAACCCGGAGTTCTTGTTGTGGTGCCGCAGAAACTAATCCGAATAGTATCCATGAAGATGTGAGTTCAATCCCTGGCCTCTCTCAGTGAGTTAAGGATCCATCATTGCCGTGAATTGTGGTGTAGGTTGCAGATGTATCTCGGATTGCGTTTTGCTATGGCTATGGTCTAGGCCAGCAGCTGCAGCTCCCATTCGACCCCTAGCCTGGGATCTTCCATATGCCATGAACACGGCCCTAAAACGAAAAAAAAAAAAAAAAAAAAAAAAAAGAATTATCATAACCCATGAAAGATTGAAAGATGCCTTATAAATCAGTGCCTGAACCGATCAAGGAATCCTGTATGAGTTTCCTTCAGTAGGACATTGGCTTGGACCGCCTCCTGTCCTTGTATTCCTCATAGTCTCTTGGCACCTGTGTAATACTGATCTCTCGTCTGCTTCTGCTAAGTATGCGGTTCGTCATCTTCTTTATCTAGTCCTTTTTTGTTTGTTTGTTTTTGCTTTTTTAGGGCCTCTGGTGTGGTATATGGAAGTTCCCAGGCTAGGGCTCAAATCGGAGGTACAGCTGCCAGCTTATACCACAGCCACAGCAATGCAGGATCCGAGCCATGTCTGCAGCCTACACCACAGCTCATGGTAATGCTGGATCCTTAGCCCACCAAGCAAGGTCAGGGATCGAACCCACAACCTCATAGTTCCTAGTCGGATTTGTTTCCACTGCACCATGACAGGAGCTCCTCCTATCTAGTCATTTTTGACTTGATAAAACGAGATTAGGGTAGAAAGAAAAGAATCAGGGTTAAATTTAATAGTTCTTTATCACATATCATATTATTACAAATAGGTTGTCTTTTGACTGTGTTCACGTGGCTAAAAAACACTTGTTACTTTGATGCTGTACTGGGTCCCTTTTTTGTTTCCTTCCTCATTTCATTCATTCTTTAAGCACCTATTATATGCCAGGTACTGTTTAGCTGGCCAGATATAGCTGGAGAGTACTAGTCTCAGTGTCCTGGGCTGTCCACGCACATGTGAGCAGCTCACCACAAGCAGACGTGCATATAAGTTGTTGCTCAGGGAGATTGCTGTAAGCCACGCTCTGCAGGTTGGCTGAATGAGTTGGGGTAAGATCTGTGGTTTTCAGTAACAAATGTTGATTCTTCCCTTTAGCTTCGCCATGATGTGACTATCTTCTTAGCAAAGTACAATTTTTTTTTTTTTGTCTTTTTGCTATTTCTTGGGCCGCTCCCATGGCATATGGAGGTTCCCAGGCTAGGGGTCGAATCGGAGCCGCAGCCACCGACCTGTGCCAGAGCCACAGCAACACGGGATCCGAGCTGCATCTGCAACCTACACCACAGCTCACGGCAACGCCGGATCGTTAACCCACTGAGCAAGGGCAGGGACCAAACCCGCAACCTCATGGTTCCTGGTCAGATTCGTTAACCACTGCGCCACGACGAGAACTCCGCAAAGTACAGTTATTAACAGTTCTGCCAGGTTTTACAGTAACCCTTCTTAGAGATCCATCCATGGTTATCTCATCTCCTTGAATGAGTGAGCAAGAAAGAAAGAGGTGTCGCTGATCGTATTTCTGTACTTCACAACCCTGAAAACTTGGTGATGTTAGGGGTTGAAGGAAGAATTAAAAGATTTTTTTTCTTTTCCGGGCAACTCCTGCGGCATCTGGAATTTCCCAGACTAGGCATTGAATTGGAGCTGCAGCTACAACACAGGATCCGAGCCACGTCTGTGACCTACATCGCAGCTCACAGCAATGCCAGATCCTTAATCCACTGAGCGGGGCCAGGGATTGAACCTGAACCCTCATGGATCCCAGTCGGGTTCATTACCACTGAGCCACAGTGGGAACTCCTAAAAGGTTTTAAAAGGATCAAATGAGAATAATTCTTAGCAAACAGAAACAGTTCTTGAATGAAAGAGTTAGAAACTTAGATTAGGAGTTCCCGTCGTGGCGCAGTGGTTAACGAATCCGACTAGGAACCATGAGGTTGCGGGTTCGGTCCCTGCCCTTGCTCAGTGGGTTAACGATCCGGCATTGCCGTGAGCTGTGGTGTAGGTTGCAGACGCGGCTCGGATCCCGAGTTGCTGTGGCTCTGGCGTAGGCCGGTGGCTACAGCTCTGATTGGAGCCCTAGCCTGGGAACCTCCATATGCCGAGGGAGCGGCCCAAGAAATAGCAAAAAGACAAAAAAAAAAAAAGAAACTTAGATTAATATTACCAAAAATATGGAAGAAACAAATCGATTTTGAGCTATGGTTAAAAGTTATAGAAGGAAGTTAAGAGAGAAAAGACAAATAAAGGCAGCAAAAAAAGAAGAAATGAAAAAAATTAGAACTGACAAGAAAAGTAAGGTTTTAAAAAAGTTTCAGTTACAACAGCTATAATAAGGATTACAGCAAAGATACAGATCTGCACAAAGAATACATAAGTATTCAAGAGTAGTAAGAGTAGATTAATCAAGATGGTAAAGGGAGTTTCCATCTTGGCTCAGCAAACCTGAATAGGATCCACGAAGATGCAGGTTCAGTCCCAAGCCTCGCTCAGTGGCTAAAAGATCCAGCATTGCCATGAGCTGTGGTGTAGGTCACAGACTCTGATAGGATCCTGTGTTGCTATGGCTGTGGCTGTGGCATAAGCCAGCAGCTGTAGGTTCAGCTGTATAGGTCTCAGACTCGACTTGGATCCTGCGTTGCTGTGGCTGTGGTGTAGGCCAGCATCTGCAGCTCCAATTGGACCCCTAGCCCGGCAACGTCCATATGCTGTGGGTGTGGCCCTAAAAAGCACAAAAAAAGAAAAAGAACCAAGATTACCTCCCCTGAGCAAAAAAAAGTCTGTCAGCTGACTGCTTCAGGGCTTGAACTGCAGCCATTTACTGAGTCTCCAGGCTGCTGACCTATCCTGAAGATTCTGGGTTTCCCAAGCCTCCTCTTGAGCCAATTCATTAAAATAAAAAAAAAAAAAATTAGCTAAATGAAGCTAAAAAGAAAACCTGCTTCATGATGTGATACGAATCTAAGGATGTTCCAGATATAAGTTGCTTGAGAGAATGTTAGCCGTGTCCAAGTCCCCATCCTCTTGGTGTTCTCGGGGAAAGCATTTTTATTCAAATGGGAATTGCCCCCTTTTAATTCTGTGTCTTTTAAGGTTGTCTGACCTCTCAAAGAAAGCACAGATAAGATTTCGTGAGCTAGGCTGAAATTATTGGAAGAGCTAAGAAATTTGGTTGTTTGATTATGGTACCCTGTCATTTTAGCTTTCCTCTGTCTAATGCTTTGCAATAGTCTGGAGATTGTTTGCGTCTTTATAGTGTCCATAAGAACAATTCACACTTGTCTCTGTTGGGTTCACTTTTTCTCTGGTCACAGACTCATAAATGTTGTCTTTTCTATTGTTAAGTTGTCACCAGTTTTTAGTGACTTCTGGATAGAAGAGATTTTATATTTCAGTACTTGAAATGCCAATTTCTGTCAAACAAGGAGATAAATATGAAAATAAAGCATATATTTTTTTTAATCAATGGCAGTTAAGTTCCCAGCCTAGGAGTTCCTGTCGTGGCTTAGTGGTTAACGAATCCGACTAGGAACCATGAGGTTGCTGGTTCAATCCCTGGCCTCACTCAGCAGGTTAAGGATCCAGCATTGCCGTGAGCCGTGGTATAGGTCGAAGATGCAGCTCGGATCTGGCATTGCTGTGGCTCTGGCGAAGGCTGAGAGCTACAGCTCTGATTAGACCCCTAGCTTGGGAATCTCCAGGTACCACGGGTGCGGCCCTAGAAAATACAAAAAGAGACCAAAAAAAAAAAATTCCCAGCCTAGCTCTAGCAGTCTATTTTGTAAAATAAACTCCACAGATGTTTTAACTCCTGAAAAAAGTCCATTTGAGGAAGTGGTGCATTTTATTTAAGGGAAGGTTTGCCAAGTGAGTTAATCTCTAGTAAGTGTTATCTTGAGTATGTGTTTATAAATTGAATCACAGAAAGATCAGAAATTTTTAACAAAGGGGGTGTCTTAGAGCTGGCATTGGAATTTGGCAATCCGTACCTGCTTTAACTGTCTTCTTTTAGAGATAAGAAAAGACTAATGGTTTATGGTTTTCACAGAATGGAAGTTCCCTTGTAATCTTTTTTGAATTTTGTCTTGTAGGGGGCTACGTTAAAAGCTGTAAAATCTGCCAAAGGAAAGAAGAAGAGAGAGAGCATAGAGGGGAAAGATGGCCGGAGGAGGAAAAGTGCTTCGGACCCTGGGTGTGACCCCGCATCAAAGAAATTAAAAGGAGACAGGGGTGAAGGAGACAGTAACGGGAGCGATGGAGGCGAGCCAAGCCGAGGGCCCTGGAAAGGAGGGAGTGCCAGTGGAGAGCCAGGGCTGGATCAGCGAGCCAAGCAGCCACCGACTACATTTGTCCCCCAGATTAACCGCAACATTCGGTTTGCCACTTACACCAAAGAAAACGGCAGGACTCTGGTGGTGCAGGATGAGCCCGTAGGTGGGGACACACCTGTACCTTTCACTCCATATTCTACAGCCGCAAGTCAGACACCTTTGGCCCCAGAGGTAGGTGGAGCCGAAAATAAAGAGGCAGGAAAAACACTGGAACAAGTTGGCCAGGGCATGGTGGCTTCAGCAGCTGTGGTCACTACTGCCAGCTCCACTCCAACCACAGTGAGGATCTCAGACAGTGGCCTTGCAGCAGGGACTGGGCCGGAAAAACAGAAAGGCAGCTGGTCACAGGCCCCAGGAGAGGTGAGTTGTTGTTTCAGGGGCAAATTTGTAAGATTTGGGTTCACTCTTTCACCTTCCTTTATTCTTAACACATTAAAAAGTATCTTGGGAGTTCCCATCATGGCTCAGTGGTTAATAAACCCAACTAGCATACATGAGAACGAGGGTTCGATCCCTGGCCTCAGTCAGTGGGTTAAGGATCCAGCATTGTCATGAGCTGTGGTGTAGGTTGCAGATGCAGCTCGGATCTGGTGTGTGGCTGTGGCTGTGGCTGTGGCCGGCAGCTGTAGTACCAATTTGACCCCTAGCCTGGGAACCTCCATATGCCATGGGTGCGGCCCTAAAAAGCAAACAAACAAACAAAAAATATGTCAAATGCCACAGGGAAGGAATATTTCTGAGATGTGCTTAAATTATAATCTGTGGAAGGAACTTTACTGCTCATTGGGCAAATATGTATATAACTTTATCAGCTCTTAAAGTTCACCTGAATAATTGAGCTAATCAGAAACTGATTATACTTTCTTTTTTTTCCTTTGGTCACACTCAGGGCATATAGAATTTTCTGTCCCAGGGATCAAATCCAAGCCAGATCTGTGACCTCTGCCACAGCTGCAGCAATGCCAGATGCTTAACCCACTGCTCCAGGCTGGGGATCAAACTGGCACCTCCACAGAGACAAGCCAGATCATTGACCCACTGCACCATTGTGGGAACTCCTAGAATCTTTAATTCAGTTATCTATTTAGTTCATGTAGTGGTTGGACCTCCACAGGCCCATGAGAGGCAAGGTTAATGAATTACGGTCTTGGTAACAGTAAACACTGTAAATGAGGCTGTGTGAACACGCTACTGTTTACAACCCCTATTTTCGGTTCATCATTTTCTATCATATTTTCCTTTGAAGCTGGACTGCTGTCTGTATTTGATATCATCATAAAACGTTTTTTTTTTTTAATCCTAACTTAATCTTTTAAAGCCTTACCTGGAAAATTTGATGGAATTAATCACAGCAGTATCAAGTTTATGATGCTCTTTATCTGATATACATTATTATTGCTGAAATGGAACGTACTGATAAATACAAGTTAACATCAAGCTGGCTCCCCAGTTAAATTTGAAATAGTGTCAAAATCAGTTCATATATAGTCTTTTGACTTTTATATTGGTCACTAAAGTGTGATTTATGCTACTGGTCATATTTTTTTCAAACTGGCTTTTAACTCAAGAAGGAATATGAAATACAAATACAATGCTAAATGATTTTTTTTTAAATTATGTATAGGAAACTACTGTGTGCTAAGTACTGTATATTATATACAGTTTCAATCCCACTTAAAGGAGTCATTTTGTAATAGTGCCAGATAAGACATGGCATATACATTCATCTGACGTCTCTCCCTCTCGCATGCAGTGTGTCAGTCTCTAGTGTGCAGGAAGGGCACGGGGGGTGGGAGTGGACGGCGAAATGCCCAGGTGGAAGAGGAGAACGCCTCTAAATGGAAATTTCACACTCTTTGTGGTTTGTTCTCTTGTTAGCTTACCAGCATTCCCAAGAGAACTAGGTGAGGATCTTGTGTGGATTTCCAGTATGTGTAAGTCATCATATGGTCCGGATTAAAACCACATCCATGTCAAAGGCAGAGTAGATGTAGATGGGGATTACAAACTAGACCAGACAGTACACGCTACAGGCGGCGATCCACTGAATGCTGTTTTTCTTGGAGTAGCTGAATACATGAAATGTGGATTCACAGGACATTTTCCAAACAGACTTGAGAACTTTCTGTGATTGTATCAGTAACTTTGCTAATGTGTTAGCCTAGGTATTCTCCTGTGATATGATTTAAAAGTACAGAAATGAATGTTTCCATTATGATGTGAAATCGGCAGTAGAGACACAGGAAACTTCTTTCCCTAAAAATTGTGTTGAAATCACTTTGTCATCACGTTCTTATAAGAAAAGGATTTGAAATTTGTCATTTGAAGGAAAATGAAAGACCATCCAGATAATTTGTCATTCATATGTGTATTTATTTTTAAAGAGTAACTTTAGTAGTGAAATCTGAGATTCTTGCAGTCATGCAGGTGTCAAGGCTCCTGGCCAGGTCCTGTCAGTGAAAGAGCAGCTTAATGTCAGTGCCGTGTCTGTCTATTTTGTTCTTTTTGTTTGGAGGGGTTTAGGTCAGTGGTTGCTGCTTAATGGGAAGGAAAAGAAAAAAAAAAATAATAATGAACTAAGTTTTTAACTGATAAGTGGCCTTGTAGCAGTTTTCAACTGGAGGCAAGCCATAGGTGGCTCATGCCTCTTTGTCACCCTCAGAAAGTCCCAATGTAGACTCATCTTGCATATTCAAAGAATATCATAATATCATAATATAAATATCATAAATTGAAACTCCCCTACTTTTTTTTTTTTAAACAACAGCCCTTGGCATTCCCATCGTGGAGCAGTGGAAACGAATCCAACTAGGAACCATGAGGTTGCAGGTTCGATCTCTGGCCTCACTCAGCGGGTCAAGGATCCGGTATTGCCGTGAGCTGTGGTGTAGGTCACAGATGCAGCTCTGATCTGGCGTGGCTGTGGCTGTGGTATAGACTGGCGGCTACAGCTCTGATTAGACCCCTAGCCTGGGAACCTCCATGTGCCTCAAGTGTGGCCCTAAGAAAAGACAAAAACAAAAAAACAAACAAACAAAAAAACAGCCCTTTCTTTTACCTGGCATAAATTTTTTTTTAATTGTGGCAAAGTAGCACATAACATAAAATTTATCATTTTTACCATTTGTCAAAATACTGTGACACTTGTACATTCATGATGTTGTGCAATTATCACCACTATCTAGTTAAAGAAAGAAATTTTCTTTTCCCCAAAAAGAAACCCTGTATCCATTAGAGCATCACGGAATATTTTTTATTTCCAATATGTTAAAGTTCATGAGAGTTGGCGTTCCCATCGTGGCGCAGTGGTTAATGAATCCAACTAGGAACCATGAGGTTGCGGGTTCAATCCCTATCCTTACTCAGTGAGTTAAGGATCTGGCATGGCCGTGAGCTGTGGTGTAGGTCGAAGACATGGCTCAGATCTGACGTTGCTGTGGCTCTGGCGTAGGCCGGTGGCTACAGCTCCTATTGAATCCCTAGCCTGGGAACCTCCGTATGTCGTGGGTACGGCCCTGGAAAAAGACAAAAAAAAAAAAAAAAGGTCATGAGAGTTTACATAAGTGCTCGTACCTACCTATGGATGTTTCTCTGTATTGCACACATGGATGTGTGTGTAATATACCATATGAAAGTAATTCTACCCTTCTTTATGTATACATCATTCTTTATTCAAAAGCAGAGGTAAGAGAGATTTTAAGGTATAAAAAAAGTATTTTTTTCATTCTCCAATTTGTTATGCTGAATGCTTTTGTTTGGTGAGGGTTATCAGTATCTACATTTTTCAGAGTTCCTGTCGTGACTCAGCAGTAATGAACCTGACTAGTATACGTGAGGGCTCGAGTTCTATCCCTGGCCTTGCTCAGTGGGTTAAGGATCTGGTGTTGCTGTGAGCTGTGGTGTAGGTCACAGATGAGGCTCAGATCTGGTGTTGCTGTGGCTGTGGTGTACACCAGCAGCTACAGCTCCGATTTGACCCCTAGCCTGGGAACTTCCATATGCTGCAGGTGTGGCCCTAAAAAGGCAAAAAAATGTCCATTTTTCCACTTTGGAGACTTGTTAGATCCTAACGATAACAAAAGGGCCCAGAGCGCAGTAACCAGTGTGCCTTCTTTTGGGGAGTGGGGGACACTTGCAGCACATGGACGTTCCCAGACTATGGGTTGAATTGGAGCTGCAGCTGCTGGCCTACACCACAGCCACAGCAATGCTGGATCCTCAACCCACTGTGTCCTTATGGATGCTAGTCAGATTCATTCCCACTGAGCCACGCCAGGAACTCCATGCCTTCTTTAGTTTAGCATTTTTAGGTCTAACTTTAATTGAAACAGATAATTCAACTTCTAGGTTGACCTGAATCCATAAATAAATGGCCAGCGTCCAAAAGGGTCCATCTTGGTGAGTTTCAGACTAATAAAGAAAATACTTTTCTTTAAGATACAGTGGGCTTGTCATAGGGCTAAAGCTACTTGGATGGGCAGTTTGCAATGGCTTAAATAAATCAAAACTTTAACCATAGCCCCTACAGTCTTTGAGGTAGATTAATGTTACAGGATCATTGGTAATAATTTACTATATTTCAAAGTAAAATATTACTCAGCCATTAAAAGGAATGAGATACCAGCTTTTTTAGCAACATGGATGGACCTAGAAATTATCATGCTAAGTGAAGTCAGCCATACAATGAGACACCAACATCAAATGCTTTCACTGACACGTAGAATCTGAAGAAAGGACAGAATGAACTTCTTTGCAGAACAGTTACTGACTTACAGACTTTGAAAAGTGTATGGTCTCCAAAGGAGACAGTTTGGAGGGTAGGGGGATCTGCTGGGGCTGTGGGATGGAAATCATATAAAATTGGATTGTGATGATCATTGTACAACTATAAATGTAATAAATTCATTGAGTAAAAAAAATAAAAAAAATACACCAAATTAAAAGCTGATGTCCGTTTGGGAACCCTTGTCTTCAGTTCCCTGGTGGAGTCTTTATTTCTTTTTTTTCTTTTTTTTTGCCTTTTTAGGGCCACACCCTCAGCATATGCAGGTTCCCAGGCTAGGGGTCTAATCAGAGCTGTTGCTGCCGGCCTACACCACAGCCACAGCAACGTGGGATCCGAGCCGCGTCTGCGACATACACCACAGCTCATGGCAATGCCGGATCCTTAACCCACTGAGCAAGGGCAGGGACCGAACCCGCAACCTCATGGTTCCTAGTCGGATTCGTTAACCACTGCGCCACGACGGGAACTCCCCTGAGTCTTCATTTTTAAATAGATACTTCTGCCTACACAGCCTCCTTGTACTCTGACAACCAATTGGCTAACAACCAAGGGAGTGGCAGGATATTGTTGATCCTGCTGTCTTTAGCTCACCTTGCTAAAGATCTTCTCTGTGTGGTCTGTGGCAGTGTTCTTCCCTCATACTGGTGAAATGGAGTTATCAGAGCAATTTTCCTGGAATTGTAGGAGAGAAAAATTAATTAACCCACCAGAACCATCAGCCTACTAGGTCCAAGCAGGAAAACATAAGGTTGTCAAGAGAAGCTGGTATCACTAACTCAGGCTTTCTTCTTTTCAGAATTCAAGAAATTCTGTTCTGACCTCTTCTGGATTTGGAGCATCTCTCCCGAGTTCATCACAAACTTTGACTTTTGGAAGTGGAAGGAGCCAGTCCAATGGGGTTCTTGCCACAGAGAACAAACCTTTGGGCTTCTCTTTTGGCTGTAGCTCTGCACCAGAGTCTCAGAAAGACTCTGATCTCTCCAAAAACTTGTTTTTCCAATGCATGTCTCAAACTTTACCCACCAGTAACTACTTTACTACCGTTTCAGAAAGTTTGGCTGATGACTCCTCTAGTCGAGACTCATTCAAACAAAGCCTTGAGAGCCTATGTAAAGGAAGATCCACTCTTGGAGCAGACACTAAATCAGGCTCTAAGGCTGGCAGCTCTGTGGACCGGAAAGTGCCTGCAGAGTCCATGCCCACCCTCACGCCAGCCTTCCCACGGAGCCTCCTAAATGCCCGCACCCCAGACGGACATGAAAATCTATTTTTACAGCCCCCTAAACTGTCCCGAGAAGAGCCTTCTAACCCTTTCTTGGCGTTTGTGGAGAAAGTTGAACATAGCCCTTTCAGCAGCTTTGCATCTCAGGCATCAGGCAGCTCCTCTTCTGCTACCACTGTCACCTCTAAGGCAGCACCCAGCTGGCCCGAGTCGCACTCCTCTACAGATTCAGCATCTTTAGCAAAGAAGAAAACTCTGTTCATCACAACTGACTCCTCCAAACTGGTGTCTGGTGTTCTGGGCTCAGCTCTGACCACTGGGGGGCCAAGCCTCTCTGCCATGGGGAATGGCCGCTCGAGTTCACCCACCAGCAGCCTCACCCAGCCCATTGAGATGCCTACTCTCTCCTCCAGCCCCACCGAGGAGAGGCCAACTGTGGGACCTGGACAGCAGGACAATCCTCTCCTCAAAACCTTTAGTAATGTCTTTGGCAGGCACTCAGGCAGCTTTCTGTCCTCCCCAGCAGATTTTTCGCAGGAGAATAAAGCTCCTTTTGAAGCTGTGAAAAGGTTCTCACTGGATGAGCGAAGCTTGGCTTGCAGACAGGACTCGGACTCCAGTACCAATAGTGACCTGTCAGATTTGAGCGACTCTGAGGAGCAGCTGCAAGCCAAGACTGGCCTGAAGGGGATTCCGGAGCACTTGATGGGGAAGCTAGGCCCCAATGGGGAGCGCAGTGCTGAGCTGTTACTGGGCAAAGGCAAAGGGAAGCAGGCCCCCAAGGGCCGGCCTCGGACTGCCCCCCTGAAAGGTGATCCTGCCGGGGTTTTCTCTGAGCTTGGCTCTAACACTAGCCTCGAATGCCTGTTCTGCTCTTGGGCAGCAAATGGGAAGTTCTTTTCTTTGATGAAAAGTTCTGTAATCTCATGGAATTACGTAGCCAAAAGGTTCTAGTAGGGTCCCCTCATCAGACCTTCTGGTCTAGGGCAGGATTGATCTAAACCAGTACTGTAGGAGAGGTATCTGTCTTGGGTCATGATAATCCCACAAAGTCTTGATAGTCTGTTATTTTCCTTCGGGAACTCTTGTACGTTGTTTCTCTTGCCTTTGGCCTTTTCTCTTTAATTTACTTTAGGGGAGTCACTCAGTATTAGTCTTCATTCTCACACTGCAGACTTCAGTAAAATGGATAAAGCCAAGAGAAACACTCCTCACTTTGCTCTTCTCTGTCACATAAGGTTTTGACACCTCTTCCAAAAGCTGTTAACTCCTGTGATGTGAGGTTATGGTCCCACATTATGTAAGGGCAAGTGTAAGGGAAAGTCTCATGGTAAAAGTCACAATTCTTACTAGGATTTGGTGTCCCATGGGAGCCCCAGGAGTCCTTGGTTAGTAGAACAGTCATATCCTGAGGGGCCATTGGAAAGAGGCTACCTTCTGCCTTCTTGAGCTTTCCCTTACCCGTGCCCGGAGTTGCTTCGCTCTCATGGGGTACTTCCCACAAGTTCTCCATGGTCCTTAGCTCCTAGTCGAAGTCTCCTTGTTCCCTGTGCTCCCGTTCTGTCACGGATGGACCTGCTGGGCACATGCATATCCAGTGCAAGGAGGAGCGGCTCAGGTCAGGACAGGTATCTGTCCCCAAGAGGTTTATGATATTGAGTCTCATACCTCTCGTGACCGACCATTTCTCTCCCTCCTTTGCTACAGTTGGCCAGTCAGTGCTGAAAGACGTGAGCAAAGTGAAGAAGCTGAAGCAGTCCGGAGAGCCCTTCCTGCAGGATGGGTCATGCATCAATGTAGCCCCTCACCTGCACAAGTGTCGTGAGTGCCGCCTGGAGCGGTATCGGAAGTTCAAGGAACAGGAGCAAGATGATTCCACTGTGGCCTGCCGCTTCTTTCACTTCCGGAGGTACCCAGACTCCTCTTCCCAGTTTTGTTAGTGATACGTAGCTCCCACTCTTTCCCTGACTCAGTACACATACCTCACCATTTTTTCCTTGTTTCCCCAAACTCCATTGTCTCAGAGTCTGTGCCGAAGTGCTGCCATTAGTGGCCACTTAGTTGTTCGGATTTTGAAATATGTGACTTTATCCTTAGAGAAATGAAATTGAACAATCTCAGCTGCTGCCCCCTGAGCTGTGTTGTTATTCCTAACCTGGGCTCCATTTGAAACCGGTGTTATGAGCAGGACAGCATTTCGTGTAAGAGATCTGCCTGACCACTGCTCCTCTCTAGTGCTCAAGTAACTTGAATCCCCTAGAGGGAAGAGAAGGAAGATTAGGAGATAATGTTAACCATCTTTGAAATAGAGATAGCTGGAGTTCCCATCATGGCTCAGTGGAAATGAATCGGACTGGTAACCATGAGGACATGGGTTCGATTCCTGGCCTCACTCAGTGGGTTAAGGATCTGGCATTGTGAGCTGTGGTGTAGGTCACAGATGCAGCTCGGATCTAGGGTTGCTGTGACTGTGATGTAGGCCAGTTGCTACAGCTCCAATTCTACCCCTAGCCTGGGAACCTCCATGTGCTAGAGGTGCAGCCCTAAAAAAAAGACAAAAAAAGAAAAGGATAACTGGTGAAAAATTCTAGGAATATCCCTTGTTTTTACCAGGTGACAGGTATTTAGTCACTTTTCTCTGCTTGATAAACTTAGAAATTTTTTCTAAATAAGCTTTCAAGGGTCCTTAATTATTATTATTTTATTTATTTATTTATTTTTTTTGGCCGCATCTGTGGCCTGAAGAAGTGACCCGAGCCACAGCAGTGAAAATGCCAGATCTGGGAGTTCCCGTCGTGGCGCAGTGGTTAACGAATCCGACTAGGAACCATGAGGTTGAGGGTTCGGTCCCTGCCCTTGCTCAGTGGGTGAACGATCCGGCGTTGCCGTGAGCTGTGGTGTAGGTTGCAGACGCGCTCGGATCCTGCGTTGCTGTGGCTCTGGCGTAGGCCGGTGGCTACAGCTCCGATTGGACCCCTAGCCTGGGAACCTCCATATGCCGCGGGAGCGGCCCAAGAAATAGCAACAACAACAACAACAAAATAAAAATAAAAAATAAAAAGAAAATGCCAGATCTTTAACCATTAGGCCACTAGGGAACTTCCAAGTCCTTGATTTTTTTAAATAAATAAATCCAAGTGGTTTATCCACATAGCATGGATTTACTTATTCAGCAAATGTTTGTTGAGCACTTAATGTGTGTCAGCCATTGTTGTGGACACTGAGGATTAAAGAGTGCAAAAAATCATCATATTCCAAGCCTCTAGGCTTGTTGGAGACACAGACATTAAATAAAAAAAAAAAAAAAAAAAAATCTTGGGAGTTCCTGTCATGGTGCAGTGGTTAACGAATCCGACTAGGAACCATGAGGTTGCGGGTTCGATCCCTGGCCTCGCTTAGTGGGTTAAGGATCTGGCGTGGCCATGAGCTGTGGTGTAGGTTGCAGACAAGGCTCGGATCCCGCATTGCTGTGGCTGTGTCCGTGGCCGGTGTCTACAGCTCTGATTAGACCCCTAGCCTGGGAATCTCCATATGCCACAGGAGGAGCCCTAGAAAAAGGCACACACACACACAAAACTTGGAATTCCCTTCATGGCTCAGCAGTTAGCAAACCTGACTAGGATCCATGACGTTGTGGTTTTGATCCTTGACCTCATCCAGTGGGTTAAGGATCTGGCATGAGGATCTGGCATTACAGTGAGCTGTGGTGTGGGTCACAGACGTGGCTCACATCCTGCATGGCTGTGGCTGTGGTGTAGGCCGGCAGCTGCAGCTCCACTTCGACCCCTAGCCTTGGAATTTCCATATGCCGCAGGTGTGGCCCTGAAAAAAGGGCAAAAAAAAAGGATATATTTTGAAGGCAAAGCCACATGCTTTTCTTTTTTTTTTTTAATTTTTATTTTTATTTTATTTTTTTTATTTTTTTGTCTTCTTTGCTATTTCTTGGGCCACGCCAGCGGCATATGGAGGTTCCCAAGCTAGGGGTCTTATCGGAGCTGTAGCCACTGGCCTACACCAGAGCCACAGCAACACGGGATCCGAGCCGTGTCTGCGACCCACACCACAGCTCACGGCAACGCCAGATCGTTAACCCACTGAGCAAGGGCAGGGACCGAACCCTCAACCTCATGGTTCCTAGTCAGATTCGTTAACCACTGCGCCACGACGGGAACTCCCACATGCTTTTCTGATGGATTAGATATGGGGTATGAAAGAGAGAAAGGAGTCAAGGCTTCTGGCCTGAAAATTGGGGAAATGGAATTGCCATTTATTCATAAGGTACTTTCTCAGAGAAAAGTGGGTTTGAGGAGGAAATTGGGGAGTGTTAATTTAGGTATGTTAAACTAGAGGTGCCTGTTAGATCTCCAAAGAGATGTTGAAAGGACAGCTGGATGTTGTAACTCTAGAGATGAGGAAGAAGTCCAAGCTGAAATAAAAATGTGGATGTCACTAGGTGTTTAAAGCTGTGAGGCTAATTGAGATCACTTGGAGTTCCCGTCGTAGCTCAGTGGTAGCAAGCCTGGCTGGTATCCATGAGGACATGGGTTCAATACCTGGCTTTGTTCAGTGGGTTAAGGATCTGGCATTGCTGTGAGCTGTGGTGTAGGTCGCAGACGCAGCTCACATCCTGCGTTGATGTGAGCCGTGGTGCAGGCCAGCAGCTACAGCTCTGATTCAACCCCTAGCCTGGGGACCTCCATATGCCACGGGAGTACGGCGCTAAAAACCTAAAAAAAAAAGAGAGAGATCACTTAAGGAGTCGAAGTCTGGGTAGAGAAGAGAAGCAGTCCAAGGACTGAATTCTGAAGCTCTCCAATGTTAAGAGATGGGAAAGATGAGGAGAAACTGTGAAAGAGGCTCAGAAAGTCAGTGAGCTGTCTTGGAAGACAACCGAGGAGCGTGTTTCTGGGAGAGAATAATGACCCGTGGCAGAGATGTTGGGTAGGGTCAGTTAAGGACTGAAAACAGCCATTGGGTCTAACAAGAGGGTGTGACCTTGTCAAAAAGAGTTCGGGGGAGTTGCCTGCTGGCCTGGTGGGTTAAAGATCCAGCATTGTGGAGTTCCCGTCGCGGCGCAGTGGTTACCGAATCCGACTAGGAACCATGAGGTTGCGGGTTCGGTCCCTGCCCTTGCTCAGTGGGTTAACGATCCGCCGTTGCCGTGAGCTGTGGTGAAGGTCGCAGACGCGGCTCGGATCCTGCATTGCTGTGGCTCTGGCGTAGGCCGGTCGCTACAGCTCCGATTCGACCCCTGGCCTGGGAACCTCTATATGTCGAGGGAGCGGCCCAAGAAGAGGCAAAAAGACAAAAAAAAAAAAAAAGATCCAGCATTGTCACTGGCGTGGCTTGGATCTCTGCTGTAGCACAGGTTTGATCTCTGGCCTGGGAATTTCTTTCTCTCTCTCTTTTTTTTTGTCCTTGTTAGGGCCGCACCTGCGGCATTTGGAAGTTCCCAGGCTAGGGGTTGAATCAGAGCTGCAGCTGCCGACCTACACACCACAGCCACAGCCACAGCAATGCGGGAACTGAGCTGTGTCTGCAACCTACACCACTCAGCTCACGGCAACGCTGGATCCTTAACCCACTGAGCGAGGCCAAAGACCCACTGAGCGAGGCCAAAGATTGAACGCACATCCTCATGGATGCTAGTCGGTTTCATTACTACTGAGCCACAACTGGAACTCCTGGCCTGGGAACTCCTGCATGCCAGGGGCACAGCCAAAAAATATATATTTTTTTTAATTAAAAAAAAAAAAAGAGTTCCTGTTGTGGATTAGCGGTTAACAAACCCAACTGGCATCTTGGGAACTTCCATACGCCACGCGTGCAGCCCTAAAAAGACCAAAAAAAAATTTTTTTTTTTAAATGAAGGAAAGAAACTTTGCTCTTACAAACAGACAAATGGAGGTGGGTGTGGGATCAAAAGGATTTTTTGAGACAGCACGTTCAGATACTGACAGGAATGATTTAGTAGAGAGGAAAATAGGTGATGCAGAAGAGAGAATTAGAGGAGGGATTCCTGTGCAGGAGTATAGGATGCAGAGCATAGATGGAGAGATTGGTCTTCACTCCTCGCTCATTCATAGTAGCAGTGGTTGAGATGGAAGGTGTGGTGGCGTGGTGGTGGCAGGAGCTTGTGGGAATTCTCTTCTGGCTCCTTGTGGAATTTTTTTCAGTGAAATATTTGGCAAGGTCCTTGTGGGGAAAATAATATTAAAGGCTTGAAAAGAAAGGAGAGGATGTTGAGCAGGCATCTAGGAGAGGGAGCATACCAGGCAATATTAAGGGCTCCCCTGACGTGAAGAGACATGAATTTCAAATGTGACACTGAGTATGGCTCTGTATGTTTCTCTGGTCATGTTCAGTGGTGTAGGTGCTAGTGTGGAAGGTGGAGAAACTGGTGGGCATTTCTGGGGACAGCTTTTTTTTGGGCCCCTCCTTGGCATATGGAGTCCCCGGGCCAGGGATCAGATTGGAGCTGAAGTTGCGACCTAAGCCATAGCTGTGGCAATGCTGGATCTTCAACCCACTGTCCCGGGCCAGGGATTGAACCTGCATGCCAGAGTTCCCAAGACAGAGCTGATCCCATTGCGCCACAGTGGGAACTCTGGTTCTAGGGTTTTACTGTGTGTTGGTTTACATGGCAGCTGCTATTTACCATATATTTGACTGTGTCCCTTCCTGTCTCAGGTTGATCTTCACTCGAAAGGGGGTACTCCGAGTGGAGGGGTTTCTGAGTCCCCAGCAAAGTGACCCTGATGCCATGAACCTGTGGATTCCCTCTTCCTCCCTGGCAGAAGGAATAGACCTAGAAACCTCAAAATACATCCTGGCCAATGTTGGGGACCAGTTCTGCCAGCTTGTGATGTCCGAGAAGGAGGCTATGATGATGGTGGAGCCACACCGTAAGGCACTGGCTTGTTCTTCTTCCAGGCATTCTCAATTGGAAACTCATTTTCTTTGCTGAAAGGGAGTCGTGGAAGGAGTGGCAGATGGCATTTTCTATGGATTAATTAGGACTGATAAAACTTCTCTTTGTAGAAAACTAAACAGCTGAAGCTGTACCTATATCCAGCAGTCCTCGTTCTTTCAGTCTTTGGCAGTTAACAAACTAAAAATTCCTTCCCTGCCTGCCTTTCATTTTTAGGGCACAGTTGCCATAATTTGCATCTTGCTCCCTGGTTTGGGTTTGGTTCACTGTAAATGTTTTCAGTTTGATTTGAACCACTTTGTGTTAGTAAACAATACTCTGTGGTTTGTGACTACGTAAGTGCTACTGGCTGCCATGTTTCATACCTAGAACCCACGTTATTCAGACATTTATATTTCTGTCAGTGAGATCATGGGCCCTATTTCTAGACCAAGAATATTGACTATGTTCTAAGAGAAGAATCCTCTTATTTCAAACTTCCCCAAATTGAAAATTTAGTATTATATTAAGTGACAATATGTGGCATTCATTCTCACTGACACTTATTTGGAAGTATTAGAAATTCCATGTATGTATTTTGTTTCTCTTACAATTATAAAAACACAAACTTCATGAACTTTGAGTTTTATTGCTGGAAAAAACATTTGAGTAGGAATCAGTCGATCTAGGATCTTACGCTGTTGATCAGGCCAACAATGTTCCTCTTCCTTTTTCCACCAGAGAAAGTGGCCTGGAAGCGAGCCGTGCGTGGTGTGCGGGAGATGTGTGATGTATGTGAGACAACCCTCTTCAACATCCACTGGGTTTGTCGAAAATGTGGATTTGGAGTCTGCCTTGACTGCTACAGGCTCAGGAAGAGCCGACCACGCAGTGGTGAGCAAATACTGTCCTGTGTAGTTCGAGATAAACTGTCAGTGGAGGTGTGGGGCTTGGAATTGAAGCAGAAAAGGGTTTGTGCCCCCTCCTTAGCTTTTTAACTTTGTTTATGTTTTGTCACATTGTGAAGTCTTAAAATTGCCAATATTTCCGCCTAAGTGGGAAGATTAAAATAAGCCAAGAAGTGTTATTCTTCATCTTCCCTTGTTTTTTTATTTTTTATTTTTTTTATTTTTTTTTTGTCTTTTTGCTATTTCTTGGGCCACTCCCGTGGCATATGGAGGTTCCCAGGCTAGGGGTCGAATCGGAGCCGTAGCCACTGGCCTACGCCAGAGCCACAGCAACGCAGGATCCGAGCCGCGTCTGCAACCTACACCACAGCTCACGGCAACGCCAGATCGTTAACCCACTGAGCAAGGGCAGGGACCGAACCCGCAACCTCATGGTTCCTAGTCGGATTCGTTAACCACTGCGCCATGATGGGAACTCCCCCTTGTTTTTTTAAATAACATCTTTATTGAGATAATAATTTATAAGTTGTAAAATTCACCCTTTTAAAGTGTACAGGTCAGGAGTTCCCTTGTGACTCAGTGGGTTAAGGATCTAGTGTTGTCACCACTGTGGCTCAGGTTTGATTCCTGGCCCAGTAACATGCCATGGGCACGGCCAGAATAAACAAACTCAAATGGCAAAAAAAATTAAAAAATAAAAAATAAATGGGCAAAATATTTGAACAGATACTTTACCAAAAAAGATAGATCGCTGGAAAATATACACCAGGAAGAAAACTATCATTACTTATTAGGGAAATTTCAAATTAAAATCATAATGAGAAACTACCATCCCCACTATTTGGCTAAAATTTTTTTTCTTTTTTTTTTGTCATTTTGCCATTTCTTGGGCTGCTCCCGCAGCATATGGAGGTTCCCAGGCTAGGGGTCCAATCAGAGCTGCAGCTGCCGGCCTATGCCAGAGCCACAGCAACTCGGGATCCGAGCCTCATCTGCCACTCACACCACAGCTCACAGCAATGCCGGATCCTCAACCCACTGAGCAAGGCCAGGGATCGCACCCGCAATTCCATGGTTCCCAGTCGGATTTGTTAACCACTGAGCCACAGCGGAACTTCTAAAATTTTTTTAATTGACAATACCAAGTGTTGTCAAGAATATGGAACAACTAAAACTTATTAAACATTGCTGGTAGAAATGCAAGTTGAGACCATCACTTTGGAAAACAGTCTAGCCCTTTCTTATAAATATAGACATAAATTAACCATATGACTCAGCATCCCACTTATAGGTATTTAAGAAAAATGAAAACATGTTCAAAGACAAACAAAAACATTCAAGAGCAGCTTTATGCATAATCATTAATAATTAGAAACAGTTCAGCTATTCACCAGCTCATGAATGGGTTAAACAAAATATGCTACATCCATACTATGGCATAGCACTCAGCCATAAAAAGGAATGAATTACTGATACATGCAACAGTATGGACGAATCTCAAAATCATTATACTGAATGAAAGAAGCCCAACACAATGACATACTGTATGTTTCCAGTAATATGAAAATTTTTTTTTCTTCTGTCTTTTGTCTTTTTAGGGCTGCACCCACAGCATATGGAGGTTCCTAGGCTAGGGGTCCAATCGGAGCTATAGCTGCCAGCCTACGCCACTGCCACAGCAACGAGGGATCCGAGTCAGCTCTGTTGACCTACACCACAGCTCACAGCAACACCGGATCCTCAACCCACTGAGCAGGATCAAACCTGCAACCTCTCGATTACTAGTAGGGTTCATTAACCACTGAGCCATGATAAAAACTCCTCCAGTAATATGAAATTCTTGAAAAAGAAAACTTCAGTATCAGAAAGTTGATCCTTGGTGTCCAGGGGTGAGGAAAAGGTATTAACTGCAGAGGGCTGAAGGGAATTTGAGGAAGGGATGGAAATGTTCTATGTCATGATTGTGGAACTCTTTCTACGACTGTATATGTTTATTGAAATTTATTGAAGTATGTACTTCAAGATGTTGAATTAACTTTCTGTAAATTATATCTCAGTGAAGTAGTGTTTTTTAAGGATTTTTATTTTTTCCATTATAGTTGGTTTACAGTGTTCTCTCAATTTCTACTACACAGCAAAGTGACCCAGTCACACGTATATATACTTTCTTTTTCTCACGTCATCCTCCATCATGTTCCATCACAAGTGACTAGATCTAGTTCCCTGTGTTATACAGCAGGATCTCACTGCTTATCCACTCCAAATGCAATAGTTTGCATCTCTTAACCTCATACTCCCAGTCCATCCCACTCCCTTCCTCCATGGCAATCACAAGTCTGTTCTCCAAGTCCATGAGTTTCTTCTCTGTGGAAAGGTTCATTTGTGCCATATATTAGATTCCAGATATAGGTGATATCATATGGTATTTGTCTTTCTCTTTCTGACTCACTTAGTATGAGAATCTCTAGTTCCATCCACGTTGCTGCACATGGCATTATTTTGTTCTTTTTTATAGCCAAGTGGTATTCCATTGTGTATATATACCACCTCTTTTTTATTTTATTTTATTTTTTTGTCTTTTTGCCTTTTTGGGCCATACCTGCAGCATACTGGAGATTCCCAGGCAAGGGGTCAAATCGGAGCTGTAGCTGCCAGCCTACACCACAGCCACAGCAACACTGGATTTGAGCTGCATCTACAACCTATACCCCAGCTCACAGTATTGCCGGATCCTTAACCCACTGTGCGAGGCCAGGGAATCGAACCCACATCCTCATGGGTGCTAATTGGGTTCGTTAACCACTGAGCCATGACAGGAACTCCTATATACCACATCTTAATCCATTCATCTGTCGATGGACATTTAGGTTGTTTCCGTGTCTTGGCTATTGTGAATAGTGCTGCAGTGAACATAGGGATGCATGTATCTTTGACAGTCTTTCCGGATATATGCCCAAGAGTGGGATTGCTGGGTCATATGGTAGCTCTACATCTTGTTTTCTGAGGTACCTCCATACTGTTTTCCATAGTGGTTGTACCAGTTCACATTCCCACCAACAGTGTAGGAGGGTTCCCTTTTCTCCAAACCCTCTCTAGCATTTGTTATTTGTTGACTTGTTAATGAGGGCCATTCTGACAGGTGTGAGATGGTACCTCATAGTAGTTTTCATTTGCATCTCTCTAATAATTAGTGATATTGAAGATTTTTTCATGTACTTGCGGGCCATCTGTATATCTTCTTTGAAGCAGTATTTTCATTTATTTATTTATTTATTTATATTTTATGCTTTTTAGGGCCACATCGGCAGCGCATGGAGGTTCCCAGGCTAGGGTCCAATTTAGGACCACAGCTGCCGGCCTATGCCACAGCCACAGCTACACCAGATCTGAGCCGTGTCTGTGACCTACACCACAGCTCATGGCAACGCTGGATCCTTAACCCACTGAGCGAGGACAGGGATCGAATCCCCAGCCTCATGGTTCCTAGTCGGATTCTTTTCTGCTGTGCCACAACAGGAACTCCTGAAGTACTATTTTTAAAAGTTAGCTATTATCTTCTTTGACCCTTGAGAAAATTGGCCTTTAGAATCTGAAATTCTGACTCACTGAGAGAGATACATCTTGTGATCCTCATAAAATAAGTAAAGTCATTTAATTTCTGTTTCAGAGACAGAAGAGATGGGTGATGAAGAGGTTTTCTCCTGGTTGAAGTGTGCAAAGGGGCAGTCCCATGAACCAGAGAATCTTATGCCCACACAGATAATCCCTGGCACAGGTAAAGGAATTCCTTATTTAGATTTGGTAGGGAGAAAAATGTTTTTAATTGAGCTCTAATTTATATACCATAAAGCATGGTAAAATGGTTTATCTCAGCCTGACTTTTTTTAAGCCTCACTAAGTTCTCTGAGAATTTGAATCTTTAGAAATGCTAGATTGTATGCAGCCAGTGTACTCGCTTTGCCTCACTTTTCTGGGTAGAGAGGTTGGTTGGTTGCTTTTCAGATGTCATTTTACGTTCCTGTGGTTGGCAGCAGCAGAACAGAAAAGGCCAGTCCCCTGGTTTCCAAAAAAAATTTTTAAGCTTGTAGAAATCCAGCCGAAGTGAATCAAATTTCCTGCATCCATGAAGAAAGCAGCTTGACAGTAGGAATCAACTGTCATGTGGTAGCTTACTTCAGTGATTCCTCCAGAAAGTCTGTTTCCAGCTTCCACACGTCCATTAATATACACACACTGGGGAGTTCCCGTCATGGTGCAATGGAAACAAGTCTGACTAGCATCCATGAGGACGCAGGTTTGATCCCTGGCCTTGCTCAGTGGGTTAAGGTAAGGATCCAGCATTGCCGTGGCTGTGGTGTAGGCCGGCAGCTGCAGCTCTGATTCGACCCCTAGCCTGGTAACTTCCATGTGCTGCAGCTGCAGCCCTAAAAGAACAAAACAAAAAATATATATACACACACCTATTGAAATTGGTGAATCTCTTGCCTGTATTCTTTACTGCTTTAAGGATCACTCCCCCCACCCCAGGATCCTTTATACTCCAGTACTTCCAGGCAGACGCCTGCTTCTTATTGATCTAAGCATTTGGTTGAATGTTTGTATAAAATTTACATAGGTCTCTTTATTTTATTTTAACTTACAGTAAAGTCCATACATCTCAAATATACAGTTCAAAATGTTTACATACACTCAAACATTAAGGAATCTACCCCTGGAGTTTCTGCTGAGAGACACCTTAGCGTCCACTAGAGGAGGGAAGGAATGTAGCTTAGTGGTTAAGAGTGCACAGAGCTTTAGTGCTAGATAGATATACTTGGGTTAACGTCTTAGTGTTTTCACTTACCAACTTTATGTACTTAAACAAGTAACCTAACTTCTCTTGAGTCTCAGTTTCATCATCAAAAATCAAGCATAGGGGAGTTACCACTGTGGTGCAGAAGAAACCAATCCAACTAGTATCCATGGGGATTTTCCATGAGGATTCGGGCTGAATCCCCAGCCTCACTCAGTGGGTTAAGGATCCAGCGTTGCTGTGATCTGTGGTGTAGGTTGCAGACACAGCTCATTTCCCTCATTGCTGTGGCTGTGGCCAGCAACTGTTGCTCCTATTGTACCCTTAGCCTGGGAAGTTCCATATGCTGTGAGTGGGGCCCTGAAAAAAAAAAAATTGAGGGTAAAAGCTCATACCTCACTGAAATGTGCTAAGACTTGAGGGAAATAATGTAAATAAGGTCTTTAGCACAATACCTGGTACATCCAAGCATTCTGAGGTTGTTATTGTTATCTTTTTTCTAGCTCTTTACAATATTGGAGACATGGTGCATGCTGCCCGGGGCAAGTGGGGAATTAAAGCAAACTGCCCTTGTATTAGCCGGCAGAACAAATCTGTGTTGAGACCTGCTGTCACTAATGGGATGTCACAGGTAAAGTGGTGTGTACCAGGAAATGCCCCATTTTTACCTCTGTTGTCCCAGGCTACTGTTGGATTCCTGGGGAATTAGGCGATGAGGAAGTCTGTCTGGAGAGAACCCCAAAGATTACTCAAGGGATTTAAATTCACCCTCTCTGGTATGAGTTTCTCTTCATCATATTTAAAACCAGTTCCGGCTTGGTTGCTAAATAGCACAAAGAGATTCTTTGTATCTTGTAAAGATTTATTAACCTCAGATTCCTGTAGGTGAAGAATATAGAAAAGGTCACAGGAATGTACTCCTTTCTGTGTGCATGGTGGTCCCTGCCTTGTCATGTTAGGTGCTGAGGACAGAAATACAAATATTGGTCTGCTGATCTAGGATCCTTCTGCCCCGAAAGCAGTCCCACGCCTTCATAGAGGCAATGATTTTCTCCTTGTTATTGGAGGTGGAAGTTTGATGGGAATTATTTTGGATAAGAGGCAATTAAAAAAAACAAAAAACACACCTCTTACATTTGGAAGGCTTTCCAGGAATGCTACTAACACATGATCAGTAAGAGGTACAGGGATTAATGCTGAGAGATCTCAAGATATATTTTCAGTAGAGTTGGCGTTAGAGCAAGTCATTGAATTGGGAAATTCAGCAATACAGTAATAAACATTTTATTGAGCATTTATGTGTGCCAGACACTAAGCTGAGCTCTTTGTGTATACTATCTCATTTAATACTCAAACTAGCTCCATGAAGTGAAGTTTGAATCACCAATTTGCCATTGCAGAAATTGAGCCTAAGTCATGGTAAAAAACCCTTTTTTGTTTTCAAGTCTTGTCCACTGTTCTTTCCCCAGAACCTAGCATAGTTTCCATCACATTGTAAGACTCAATAAAAAATATGTTAAATTAATGAATGAGTGAAATAGCAGTTTATGGGACAATTTAAAATTTTCTCAGGGAGTTCCTATCGTGACTCAGAGGTAACGAACACAACTAGTAACCATGAGGGCGCGGGTTCAATCCCTGGCCTCACTCAGTAGGTTAAGGATCCAGTGTTGCCATGAGCTATGGTGTAGGTCACAGACACGGCTCAGAACTGGCGTTGCTGTGGCTGTGGCCTAGGCCGGCAGCTGCAGGTCTGATATGACCTGCAGCCCTAGCCTGGGAACATCCATATGTCACGAGTGCAGCCCTAAGAAGATAAATTTTAAAAATTAAAATAAAATTTACTCAGACCTATTTAGTGTCTGCAGTCGTCACTACTTGCATTGTAGTTTTTCTACACAGGCAGCACTTTAACCATATTGGCTTTCTGTGCTTTTAGCTTCCTATCATAAACCCTAGTGCCTCTTCTGGAAATGAATCCACCTTCTCGGGCGGGGGAGGAACTGCATCGGTAACACAGCCAGAGACCGACCATGTTCCCAAAGCCGACAGCGCTGACATCAGATCTGATGAGCCTCTGAAAGCAGACAGTTCGGCATCACACAGCAATAGTGAGCTAAAAGCCACCAGACCCCCTTGCCCTGACGCAGCCCCACCCTCCTCGGCCCTGCACTGGTTGGCGGATTTAGCAACTCAGAAGGCTAAGGAGGAAACAAAAGGTGAGATTGACACAAGCCTCTGCCCTGCCTGTGGGTGGAACACTTGAGTTATTCTGGGATTCTTCAGACTCACACTTTACCATCCACATTTATAAAACATGCCACTTGCTTTCTCTGGCCAATCACGTAAAAGGAGGAAATTTCTTTCAACTTCTTTCTGGAAGTGGAGCTTTTTTAAAAAAGGCACATGCCTGGGCTCTACCCCATACCTCGTTCATCAGAATTGATGGAGATTTTAACAAGCCTCCCAGATGATTCTGTTACTCAGCCAGGAGTACTAGCCAGGAGGGCTCTACTTGCTTCTCAGGGCTCAACAATCACCTGGGAAGCCATTAAAAAGGCAGATTCCTCCCCCCCCCCCCGAACTATGAAACGAGACTCTTTTAGAGTAAGACCAAGAATCTCCATTGTTAACAAGCACTCCAGGTGATTCCAGTACAAGTACTGTGGCGACCCACTTGAAGAAACACTGTCTTAGAAAGTGAGGGAGATGAAAGATGGAAACAAAAGGAAGCTTGAAATCCAGATATGGAAAAGACAGGAAGAAGTAGGAGAGCTTCTCCTTGGCCGTGAGACCTGCCATGGTCATAGCTCATCAGGCCTGGTCCAGACAAGCCATACGTTTGAGGGGCAGAGGAGGGGAGTCTTTTCTCCTTCCCACTTGGCCGATTGTTTTAGGAGTCAATTGCCTGCTGGGTATTCCTCATTGTGCCTAATGCTCTTCCTGGTTATATTCTTGCAGAAGCAGGGTCCCTGAGGTCGGTGCTTAGTAAAGAATCTCATTCACCCTTTGGGCTGGACTCGTTCAACTCCACTGCAAAGGTCTCTCCGTTGACTCCAAAGCTTTTTAACAGTCTATTACTGGGCCCCACTGCCTCCAACAACAAAACCGAAGGCTCTAGCCTTCGAGACCTCCTCCACTCCGGGCCCGGAAAGCTTCCTCAAACCCCCTTGGACACAGGCATACCTTTCCCCCCGGTCTTCTCCACATCCTCAGCGGTAAGTGTGCTCTTTACAACTCTAGCCTTGGCTGCTTTCCCTCGAACAAACCATCAGAGATCTGACAGGTTAGAGGGTATGCGGGTGACTCGTATCAGTCCAGCTAACAGGATTTTTCTTTATATCAAGTTTTGGGAATGTTTGAGACCCTATAAGTAGTAAACCTTTTGTGCCATGTTAGGAAGTCAACTGCATTTAAGACGTTGAAATTTTTCAGTCCTCAGAAATCACTTTATTTTCTTGACAATAACAGATACTAATTTTTTTGAAACCTAGGCAATACATTCATATTTTATTCTCTTGGATATCTAATAGACATCTCAAACTTACGTATCTCAGACCACACCCCTGATCTGCTGACTGTGAGCCTGCTCTGACTCTGGTTTGCACTCTCTTGTTAAGTGGCTTCCAATTGCTTGGCCCAAAATCTTGGAGTCATTTGGGACTCCCCTTTCCTATATCTAATCTGCTAGCAATCTTCAGAATATATTCAGAGTCTACCCATTTCTCATCAACTCCACTGCTCCCTCTTGGGTCTAAGTCAGCATCCTCTCTTGCCTGAATTTTTACAGCAAACTCCTTACAAGTCCTCTTTATCTCTTCCGTTTTACACTTTGCAGTCTAGTTTCAACACAGCAGTTGGATATGTTTAAGATATATCAGATCACATCACTTCTGCCTAAAATCCCTAAGGTCTTCCTATTTCATAATAAAGAAGACTCCTTTCAGGACTCTCAGGTTCCAGCCCTGGCTTCCCCTCACTTCCCGGACTTCAACTACTGCTCTCCCTCTTGTCCACTCTCCTCCAGCCACACCCACCTTCTTGCTGTTCCTTGAACACGGCCAGGCAGCTCCCTCTTCAGAGCCTTTGTGCTTGTCCTTTTCTCCACCAAGAGCTCTTTCCTCTGTCACCACACCACCTGCTTCACTATCAACTTCCTCTCCTCCCTCCTGCAATGTCACCTCTTTGGTAAGCCTTCTTCTTAGATCACCCATTTTTTTTCTTTTTTACGGCTGCGCCTGTGGCATATGGAGGTTCCCAGGCTAGGGGCTGAATCGGGCTGCAGCCGCCGGCCTGCACCACAGCCACAGCATCATCAGCTCTGATACACATCAGCAACCTGCAGCACAGCTCGCAGCAGCGCCGGATCCCTAACCCAACTATGCCAGGTGGGGGATTGAACCTGCATCCCAGCTCTCCCAAGATGCCACTGATCCCATTGGGGCACAGCAGGAACTCCTAGATCACCCCTTTTAAAAGTCTCTTCTGCTCCCATCCTGCCCTCATATCTATTTCCTCTGCGTTTATTTTTTCCCTAGCACTTCTTACCATCTGACTTACTATGTTTTATTTATTATTTGTTTCAACTGCACTTGAAGGCGTTTTTGTCTGTTTTATTCACTATATCCCTAGTGGCAGTGTTTGAGACATAGGTATTTAGTAAGCATTTACTGAACAAATAAATTCACAAGGTACCAAGTTTAAAAGATACAGTGAAAAGTCTTCTTCCCACTGTTGGCTTCGATTCTGTAGGTGACCATTGTTTCATGAGTGTCTTTTCAGTTATGTTAACATATGTATATAGTTTTTTCTCCCTTTTTTTACAGATATTTTCACACATTGGTCCTGTTTTCAGTTTATATATTTCAGAGATCATTTAAAATAAGAACATAAATATGTTTCTCATTCTATTTTATGACTAATGACTGAAATTTGATGAACTGTGGGTGGTTGAGTCCTGTGCAATGTGGATTATTTGTTTCTCTTTTGGATAGATGATTTTTTAAAAATTCATTTGAGCTCTGTTTTTATTTGTACTTGTTCCAACTCCCAGTCCTCCTTTTCCTTTTTAAACTTCCCCAGGATGTTTTATGATTGCACTTGGTCTATAGTGAGAATGATTAGTGATACTTCAGACGCGGGGTTGGCATGTTTACGAAAGCCCTCCCCTTCCTTTGGTTCCACGATGTCACTTTCCATCTCTGGTCCTGAGCTTTACCACCAGTTGCCACAGCTGAGAGCTTCTTGGTAGGGCAAGTACTGGGCAGTGGGAGACTACTTTCAAAAGAGACCTTTCTCTTGGATACTCTGGTGCAGCTGTGCATTGGGGCATGCTCAGGAGTGAAAACAATCACTGCCTTGATAAGTGTCCTCAGTTACTTAATTAAAGCATTATATCCCTTGGGCATGCTGACCAGAAAAAATATATAACCCTCAAAGTAAAATCATCTTTTTTCACACAGTTACAAAATTTTGTGATCCCTGCAATATATGTGCATATGCTTCAAATAGGACTCAATGCCAAGGATTTTTCTTAGGTCTCAAATCTCTTGCAGTAGAGGGGATCTTTCTATACTTTTCCTTAATAAATATAAAGCAAAATAGGAAGGATAGGGAAATGTAAGACATTGACTTAATAGCCCCACTCCCCAGCTACAAAAGACTTTTCAGTAACTTTTATGAAATTTAATCAGATCAGAACTTCTGGTGAATGCAACTGTGAGACAGTTTTTTAAATGTTCTTCCAGTGGTGCCTCAGCTATACTAACCTGATGGACTTATGTCTGGTAGGGAGTGAAGAACAAGGCCAGCCTGCCCAATTTCCTTGACCACATCATTGCCTCCGTGGTAGAAAATAAGAAAACCTCAGATGCAGCAAAACGGGCCTGTAACTTGACTGATACCCAAAAGGAAGTGAAGGAGATGGTGATGGGGTTAAATGTGCTGGACCCCCACACCTCTCACTCCTGGCTCTGTGATGGAAGACTTCTGTGTCTCCATGACCCCAGCAACAAAAACAATTGGAAGATCTTCCGGGAGTGCTGGAAGCAAGGCCAGGTAAACAAGAAGCAGCAGTTCCCAGGGGTGGGCTCTCTGTCTGCCCACCTTAGCTACTAGGGTAATTTCAGTTCTCTCTGGAAGATTTTTTTTGCCAAGGAGATTTAGACATATAGTAAGTTTGTTTTAGACAGCCTTGCTGCTTTGAGTTTTCTTGGATTTTTAAAAATCAGAAGATTCCTAAAAGTACATTGCAGATCCTTTTATTTCTCAGCTGTGTAGCTCTATATTCTTAAAAGGGCAGTTGAAATTCCTGTGAGGTTGTGATCTGGCATTAATGACACCTTTAGAGGAAAATCCTGAAGTGTGATATGGGGTGAAGCTAAAGTGGGTGGTACTTTTCTAGATGAACGTTTCAAGGCCACACTAGCCTGTGTGATAGTGTGGTAACACTTCCTGATTTTTATACATTAGCAAGAACGTGAGGAAAGGGGGAGGTTATGGAATTATCTGGATAGTTGTTCATTCGAGATGTGAGGAAGTATTCTCAGAGTTGCATTTGTCAGCTTTTCATCTTCATCTCAGAATAGTGGAGATACCAGGGCAACATACTCCTGGGTGAGAATCAAGTGTTATAATGGAGTAGAAGTAGATCCCATTTGCTATAGCAGACATGTTAAAATCCCTAGATTCTGAAAATGGGAGGAACGGTAAATCATCACAGAAAAGAAGAGGTTGTCCCCAGGAAACCCTCCTATTCTGTCCCTTAGCCCTGAGCTAAAACTATTTCCTAAATGGCTCTGATGGAGATACTTTTCTTTCCACAGCCAGTGCTGGTTTCAGGGGTACATAAAAAGCTCAAGTCTGAACTCTGGAAGCCAGAAGCCTTTAGCCAGGAATTTGGAGACCAGGATGTGGACTTGGTGAACTGCAGGAACTGTGCTATCATTTCCGACGTTAAAGTTCGGGATTTCTGGGATGGCTTTGAGATCATATGCAGTAAGTAGCTTTGATACCTGTGCAGTTAGAGCAGACTGGAAAGTAAGCATCTACATGCCCTGCCCCACCCCTGAAATAACAAATTACAGCCTCTTGGTGGGAGGAGTATTCTGTCCTGGAGCCAACCAGGTAGCTCACATGCAGTCATGTGGCTCCCAGAGCACCTTTGGACTCAGACATAATCACACAAGAGGCGTGGAGCACTTTCACTTTGAAATGGAAAATTTTAGCCTGTGCTAAAGCAGTGAATAAGGAAAACAAAGCCCACCTAGTCCATTATGGAGGTTACAAGTCTCCTAAGAACTTAGTCCTGAAACTTTTCAGTCACTGGAGAATTAGGCAGCAGCCAACCCAGCTTTCTGTCTTCCAGAGCGATTAAGGTCAGAAGATGGGCAGCCAATGGTGCTCAAACTCAAGGACTGGCCTCCTGGGGAAGATTTTCGGGACATGATGCCAACAAGGTTAGTAAACTACAGCGAGTCACCTTGGGAGACTTGTACTTTGCCATCACAGAGTAATCACAGAAAAGTGAACTCCACCTCTTTTCTCTTTTCTTTTTTTACCCCTATAACACGCTGAGTCAGCTTTCATTCTCTTGTAGGTTTGAAGATCTGATGGAGAACCTTCCTCTGCCAGAGTATACCAAACGAGATGGCAGGCTCAATCTGGCCTCTAGGCTACCGAGCTACTTTGTAAGGCCCGACCTGGGCCCCAAGATGTACAATGCATATGGTATGAGGGAGAGGCCACGACTGACCTTTTTGGACACTGTTGTTTCCATTTCACTTACAAAGGAAGGTCTGTAGTTAGGGCATGTGTAGAGATGATAGAAGGCAGAGTGACAGGTGCTGGAGAAGTTGACAGTATCCAGGACAGCTTTGAATATGTTTGCTTTTGTCATTGATTTGCCTATGGGCCCAGTCTACAAGCTACATATATACAGTACTTAGAAAGTTTCCTCTTCTTAGAGTTCCCTGGTAGCTCAGTGGGTTAAGGATCTGATGTTGTCACTGCTCTGGCTCCGGTTGCTCCTGTGGCGCAAATTCAGTCCCTGGCCTGGGGATTTCCATATGCCTTGGACACGACCAATAAAATTAAAAATTAAGAAAAAAAATTTTTTTTTCCTTTTTCGGGCTACACTCCCGGCACATGGAAGTCCCTAGGCTAGGGGTTGAATTGAAGTTGCAGCTGCTGGCCTGCACCACAGTCACAGCAACTCGGGATCCAAGCTGCCTCTGCAACCTACACCACAGCTCACGGCAATGCCAGATCCTTAACGCACTGAGTGAGGCCAGGGGTTGAACCCGAGTCCTCATGGATACTAGTTGGGTTCGTTACCACTGAGCCACGATGGGAACTCCAAGAAAAAAAATTTTTTTAATTAAAAAAAAGAAAGTTTCCTCTCAAAGATTTTGTCCAAGTAGATGTGATTTTTAACCCTTTTTTTTTTTTTTTGTCCTCTTTAAGGGCCTCACATGCAGCATATGGAAATTCCCAGGTTAGGGTTCAAATCGGAGCTGCAGCAGCCAGCCTACATATCACAGCCAGAGCAATGCAGGATCCAAGCCGTGTCTGCAACCTGCACCACAGCTCACGTCAACGCCGGATCCTTAACCCACTGAGCAAGGCCAGGGATTAAACCTACAACCTCATGATTTCTAGGTGGATCTACTCCCTTTGCGAATTTCAAGTATGCAGTATAGTTTGTTTGTTTGTTTGTTTTTTAGGGCCGCAAGTGCAGCATACAGAATTTCCCAGCCAGTCTACGCCACAGCCACAGCAACGCCAGATCCGAGCCATGTCTGTGACCTACACCGCAGCTTACAGTAACACCAGATCCTTAACCCACTGAGTGAGGTCAGGGATCGAACCCACATCCTCATGGATCCTTAGTCAGGTTCATTACCACTGATCCACAAGGGGAACTCCTGATTCTTAGCTTTTAGGAGACTTCATAAAAGTAAGGAAGTTTGATTACCATGCTACCCAACCAGCTCTTTGTGAAGTCACAGTAATATCCTAAATCATCCTGAAAGCCAAGCTTCATTTGACTGTCCATGATGCTGCCCATGTCTGTGTCACTTTTGAAGGAGAGGTCATTTTAGGGGATGGAGTTGGTTCAAAGGCCAAAACTAATGATAGGGTCAGCTGGGCTCAAAACACTACAAAAGAGATGAGTGGAATGATTTACTGATACATAAATATCTTTCATTCTCCCAATGTTACTCATTTAAGAACATCTTCGAGGAGTTCCCGTTGTGGCGAGGAGTTCCCGTTGTGGCTCGGTAGTAACAAACTCGATTAGTATCCATGAGGGTGGGAACTTGACTAGTATTCATGAGGATGCAAATTCGATCCCTGGCCTTGCTCAGTGGGTTAAGATAAGATACAGCATTGCCTTGAGCTTTGGTGTCGGCCGAAGATGTGGCTCAGATCCCATGTGGCTGTGGCTGTGGTGTAGGCCAGCAGCTGTAGCTGCTGACCCCTAGCCTGGAAACTTCCGTATGCCGCAGGTATGGCCCTAAAAAGCAAAAAACAAACCAAAAAAAGTAAGTTTTCATTTGTAGGGTCTGTGTGGATTCTTCAGAATTCTGCCTTTTCACCTTGCATATTTTCCTTTTACCTTTAGGCTTGATAACAGCAGAAGATAGAAGAGTTGGCACAACAAATCTTCACTTAGATGTGTCTGATGCAGTTAATGTGATGGTGTATGTTGGGATCCCCATCGGCGAGGGTGCTCATGACGAAGGTATGATTTCTAGAACGCGGTGCTTCAGGAGAGTAAAGGATGTCTTCTCAGTCAGGGTCAGTGGCTTTTTCTTAAATTTCTGCCAGGCGTGATGCACAGCAAGTGCCCAGACAAAGGGATGATTGTAGCGAGAAGAGTGGTACTTGTGTATCTTTGACCAGAGTTATTCTCTTTCTGGGACTGCTGCCCTTTACACTGTGTAGCATCACAAAGAGAGGGAATAAAGAAGAAAGGGCAAACCAGCCTATTTGGTCCATCAGCCAGTTCAGCTGTGGGTGACAGGTGATAAAGCAGATTGTTTGCACAGACATGAAGCATAAAAGTGATATTTTGCTGTGTTTGCACTCTCTGCTATCTCAGTGTAGAACTAGTATGTATTCATTACGGAAGTTTTAGAAAATGGAAAATATTAAAGAAGAAAATAACTCAGTATCACAAGGTTCAGGGATAATCAATATCATTACTTTGATATATTTCCTGCCACACACCTGCTTTTTTTTTTTTCCATTAAAGTGTAGTTGATTTACAATGTGCCAATCACACATTTGCTTTTGATGCTACACACACCTGCAGATCTTTCAACTGTGCTATCCTTTAAAGGGTTGTAGCAGACATGGATTAGAAGCCAACCCTCTTAACTGACCAGAGAAGCTTTATTCTTCATGATCCTAGAGTTTGAAGAGGTCTTAGGAAAGTATACAGTCCATCTGCTTATAGCAGGAAATAACCTGCAGTTCGAACATAAGATATGGCCACACAGTTGGAGCAAGAAGTATGTTTTAAAGGAAAAATGTACCTGCAAAAATTGCTGAGTCTCTATTAAGAAAGGAAGATTAGGAGTTCCCGTCTTGGCGCAGTGGTTAACGAATCCAACTAGGAACCATGAGGTTGCGGGTTCGGTCCCTGCCCTTGCTCAGTGGGTTAAAGATCCGGCGTTGCCGTGAGCTGTGGTATAGGTTGCAGACTCGGCTCGGATCCCACGTTGCTGTGGCTCTGGCGTAGGCTGGTGGCCACAGCTCCGATTTGACCCCTAGCCTGGGAACCTCCATATGCCGCGGGAGCGGCCCAAGAAATAGGTAAAAAGACCAAAAAAAAAAGAAAGGAAGATTAGGGTTGCTCTTCCTTTTTTTTTTTTTTTTTTGGTCTTTTTGCCTTTTCTTGAGCCACTCCCTTGGCATATGCAGGTTCCCAGGCTAGCTGTCTAATCGGAGCTGTAGCCACCGGCCTACGCCAGACCCACAGCAACGCGATCCGAGCTGCATCTTCGACCCACACCACAGCTCACAGCAAAGCCGAATCCTTAATAAGGTTGCTCTTCTAATGTGTAGGAAGCTTAGACCAATGTGAAAATTGGTTCTTTGATTTTTACCTTGTATCACTTCACAGAGATGGAGAATAGTGGAGACTAAACTTGTTTGAATTGGACATTTTGCTTCACTCAGAGGTACTGAAATAGTTGGTTACATTGCAAAGTGTCATTTTGCTCTTTTCAGAGGTACTGAAGACAATTGACGAGGGAGATGCTGATGAGGTGACCAAACAGAGGATTCATGATGGAAAGGAGAAACCTGGTGCTTTGTGGCACATCTATGCAGCCAAGGATGCAGAGAAGATCCGGGAGCTGCTCCGAAAGGTATGCCCCTGGGTGGGCTCTAGCTCACAGATCAAGGGTCCGGGGATGCTGAGACAGCCTGCCTAGGGTTTCTCATGTGAAATCTCTTGGCATAAAAGATCTGTGCCCTTTGTTGAAATTCCCCAGAGGGGTGAATCCACACTCAAAAGGACATTGAATAGAATAAAGTAGAAGCTTGGTCTACTAGCAACATTACGGTAGCAGGTTGGATTTATGCTGTTAATCTTTGTATTTATTGATCTTTCCATCTTTGGGGTTTGATTATGGCTTCAGGTTGGAGAAGAGCAAGGCCAGGAGAATCCCCCTGATCATGATCCAATTCATGACCAAAGTTGGTACTTGGACCAGACCCTGCGTAAACGGCTCTACGAGGAATATGGTGTGCAAGGCTGGGCCATTGTTCAGTTCCTGGGAGATGCTGTCTTCATACCTGCTGGAGCCCCACACCAGGTAGGTTCCAACGGGGCATGGGAGTCCACAATTCCCATAGTTGCCTTATTTCTCATTCTCTTGCTAATCTGGCAATAGATGTAGATTGTTGACTTAGAGTGATTGCTCTTAAACTGCAGCTTATTTTTTGCTTTTTAATTTTCTTTCATGTAATTTTTTTTGTCCTTTTTTTAGCGCCGAACTCACAGCATATGGAAGTTCTCAGGCTAGGGGTCAAATCAGAGCTATAGCCACTGGCCTACACCACAACCACAGCAACTGTCAGATCCAAGCCTCATCTGCAACCTACACCACAGCTCACAGCAGCGCCGGATCTGTGACCCACTGAGCGAGGCTGGGGATCGAAACCGCATCTTCATGGATTAATTTCCACTGCGCCATAACGGGAACTCCTATGTAATTTTAAATGCTCGTTTAAAGATTTTTTTAAAGAGAGGAAGTTCATTGTGGCACAGTGGAAACAAATCCAACTAGGAACCATGAGGTTGCAGGTTCCATCCCTGGCCTCGATCAGTGGGTTGAGGATCCGGCATTGCCAAGAGCTGTGGTGTAGGTCCCAGACGTGGCTTAGATCTGGTGGTGTTGTGGCTGTGGTATAGGCTGGCAGCTGTAGCTCATTTTGACCCCTAGCCTGGGAACCTCCATATGCTATGGGTGCAGCCCTTTAAAAAATAAATAAATAAATAAATAAAAGGCAAAAAAAATTTTTTAAAGAGAGACTATTAAAGAAAAGGTAAAAATCTTAGTTCAGCTCCCTACGCCCTTATCCCTTTTCTTCTTTTTTGGCCACACCTGCAGCATGCAAAAATTCCCAGGCCAGGGATCAAACGCCAGCCACAGCAGCGACAAGTCGCTTCAGTGACAACACCAAATCCTTAACCCGCTGTGCCACAAGAGAACTCCTGCCCTATCCCTTTTCAACCCCTCATCCTGCCTTCCCCAGAAGTAGCCTGCTGTTAAGTTTCCAGATCCTTTTCTGTGTAGATACATTTTTGTTTATAAATTTATGCTCATAATTCTTCTGCTTTTGTTGTTTTTATAAAAATGGAATTTAGAAGTATTTCTAAAGTTTGGGGTTATTTTAACTATATGATGGACAGTTTCTATGTGTTAGTGAATCTCTAATGCATGAAGTTTGCCTTTGTACTTTTCCTCTCCCAGGTGCATAATCTATACAGTTGCATAAAAGTAGCAGAAGACTTTGTATCTCCAGAACACGTAAAGCACTGTTTTCGCCTGACACAGGAATTCAGGCATCTCTCTAACACTCATACAAACCATGAGGATAAACTGCAGGTAAGTAACTCCTCCTCCACCCCCACCCGGTTTTCTCTTCTGTCACTAGGCTACATAGACAGGAAACACATTCTGCTTTCTGAGGATATTATCAGGGCATTATAACTGTGAAGAGATGATTAAAGGGACCATGTCTGGGATTGCAGTCCTCTCTCCAGGAGGACTTTTTTTTTTTTTTTTTTGTCTTTTTAGGGCTGCACCCACAGCGCATGGAAGTTCCCAGACTAGGGGTCGAATCCGAGCTGTGGCCGCAGGCCTACACCACAGCTACAACAACTCAGGATCCAAGCTGTGTCTTCGACCTATACCACAGCTCACAGCAGCCTCGGATCCTTAACTCACTGAGCAAGGCCAGGGATCGAACCTGCATCCTCATGGATCCTAGTCAGATTCGTTTCCGCTGAGCCACGACAGGAACGCCTCTCCAGGAAATACTTAATGGGTCCTTTTCAGATTTGCTTTTAGAGAATATTAATTTTTTAACCTAATTGCTTCCAGTTTTCTGTTTCTCTGCCCCTGGAAAATACAGTGTTTCACTATTAGTAACTGACTAGACTGACCTCTCAGTCAGATGGGAAAAGCACTGTGGCTTTGTGTTCTATGCCTGTTTCCCCCAAGCTGCTTCTCTCAGCGCACTCTCAGTTCCTTAGAGCCCTGCCAGAGACTGTAATCCTTGTCCCTAAGACAGATCTTCCCTCTTACAGATCCAAGCTAGACAATCAGATTAGGTTTTCTTCTGCTCAGAAATAGATTGGAACTTTAAGGGCAGAATTTCATTGTTAATACACTTGGATGCTTTAGTAACACTAAAAATAAAAACAAAAAACAAAGAATAAAGAAGCAAGATTCCCCAGGCAGAACTTCAGCAATGTGAATAGGCACTCCCCCGGCCTCTCACGTGGGCCTGTTTTCCTCATCATGCCTATGGCTGGGTGTATCTTCTTTAGTCAGTGACCCATGAGGTTGGAGATTTTTCTTGATTGCTGGTAGATTTAGTCATTAACCCAAGTCTGATCTGTTTAGCTATTCCTTTTTCAAAATTATGGAACATTTCAACCATAAAGCTCTTATACGAAGCACAATTGCATTGATACATAGATTTCATTGATATTATAGATATAATGCAAGTAGGCATACATCTTTCTTTCTTTTTCTTTTTTTTTTTATAGCTGAACTTGCAGCATCTGGAAGTTCCTGGGCTGGGGTCCAATTGGAGCTGCAGCTGAGGCCTACACCACAGCAACACCAGATCCAAGCCACATCTGCCACCTGTGCTGCAGCTTGCAGCAACACTGGATCCTTAACCTACTGAGTGAGGCCAGGGATCCAGCCCGCATCCTCACAGATAATTACATCGAGTTCTTAACCCACTACGCCACAACAGAAACTCCAGACATATGTATTTCAGACCCCAGCTCCGTTAGGTCTCTACTTGTCACATGTCACTTCCCAATCCTCTGTCAATGCCTTATTTTTTTCTGTACTACTTTTCACCATCTAATTATGTTGTCTTTCTACCCGTACTAGGACATAAGCTATTTAAGCTCCATGAGGACAGGGATTTTACTGTTTTATTCACTGCTTTTCCCTAGCACAGTGTCTCACACAGAGTAGATACTCAGTAAATAAATATTTGCTGAGTTAATACAAAAAATGTAATAGAGAATAGCATAAGGGGGCTTGTGTGCCTATCACTCATTTTAAGAAATGAAGCATCACGTACGTACCACACATATACATATAGAACAGTGACCTTATCGAAGCCTCCATCATAACCCTCCCCATTCCACCTCCTCAGAAGTAATCGTCATGTTGCTCTAAAACTGTCTTTAGCCCGTTAAGTTTATTGTAATAACTTTTACTGCATCTTCCTACTTCACATGCTATATGTGTTCCTTGTAGACAAATTAGAAAATACATATAAGCACAAAAGGGGAAAACACCCAGTAAATCCTATCTCTGCACTGTCGTTTTAGTGCATTCTTATTAACCCACTGATCGAGGCCAGGGATCGAACTCCCAATGTCATGGTTACTAATTGGATTCATTCCTGCTGCGCCACAACGGGAGCTCTGTTTTGGTGCGTTCGTATTAGTTATAGGATTCTTAACCATGGAACTTCAGTTCTCATCTGTAAAATGGGGATAATAATAGAATCTACCTGATAAGATTACGGTAAAGATGAAATGAGAGTCCACATAAAGAGCTTAGCAGTGGTGGCCAGCACACAGTAGGCACATAGAGGATGGTGATTATTTAGCCTTTCAAATGATTTCATTTTTCTCTTTTGAATGTAGAACTGTATATCCTCTGTGACTTGTAAATCATCTATGGGATTATTTGGAAAAGATGCAGTACTGGCTGGGTAGGCTTTCCTCACTAATCAGGAGGCCCTTAGTCAGTACAGAACACACATGTCCATTTGCAGAACACAGTATGTGGCTGCCATGAACTGATTCTGCTGATTGCTCTCTCCAGGTGAAGAACATCATTTATCACGCAGTGAAAGATGCTGTTGGCACCCTCAAGGCTCACGAATCCAAACTGGCAAGGTCTTAGGCGTGGAGCGATTCCAGACTCCCCTGCGAAGCAGGTCTTTCACTCACAACACATACAGGGAACGGCAGGTTCTCTGCTGGAGCAGAGGTCCTTCACTTGGAGCCAGTGTGGTCAGTATTACAAACTCTCCAGCCACTCTTTTCTACGCTGCCTCAACACTGAAGGTTGACACAGGAAAGTCGCACTGTTCACACACACAGTTTCAGACTCCAAGCCGAGGGCGCCACATCCCCATCCTGTGGCCTTTTGGGACTCTGAATTGCCTGAACATCGCTGGGCTTTCCTGCACATTCTCGTGATCTGAGGTTCATGGAGCCAGGAACGTGGGCACACCCTTCTTTTCTTTCTATTTCGTGCCTAGTTAAGTGGGAATGTGTTTGGAGGTAGGGGAATCACGCAGCTGGTGCAAGCAGGGGTTAACTGCGTAGCCACGCCTGGTGGAAGCCTGACAGTGTCTCTGCACACGGCCTCTGACAACAGCCCATCCCAGGAGCCAGGTGAAGCCATTCCCGCCACCTCTCCCCTGAGCACTGGAGTCTTAAAAGACCCAGGGAGGATCCACTGCTTTTCCCAGGAGGCTCCAGGATTAGGAAGCGTGTGTATTTTAGTGAAATATAGGTTTGTAGTGAAATAGTTACTATTTCATGAAAGTAGATATTTTTAGAATTTTTGAAATACCACAGTTGTTTTCCTGGATTATGAGGAAAGGCACATTACATTTAGTCTTCCTTTCAATAAAACTCTTTGAAGAAATAAGATTTTTAGAAATCAACTGCCCATTATAGCACAAAAATCAGCCAAAGCAGAATTTAAAAGAATTGGCTTTTTAAGGTTCTTTTATTTTCCTTCTCCCATTTCAGTCTTATCTTGAGGGAACAGCAATCTTGCGAAAGAACTTTGTCGTGTCTGATCTGTGGTGTGTTCCATGCCTACACACACTGGTGACTCCAGGAACTATTTCCACCTATTACCAGCGTTCCCTTGGAACTCCTCTTAATAGTTCCAAATGCAGAGGAAAGTTTGCTTTCCTTCATGAGGCTTTTTGTTTTGGGGGGTTTTTTGGTCCAAAAATATTTTCAGCAAAACTTTCCAACTCAGTGGAGTTTTATTAAGAATTTCTTTGAAAATGATGGAGTTCATTGGCCCATAGGTACATTGGAAAATGTATCTATCTTCTTCCCAGCTGTACTGTAGTGCCCTGCAGGCTTGTTTATATGTTCACAGTTACTTTTTTTTTTTTTTTAATAAAAGTCATTTACTGTAGAATACTTTTAATTTCACTTTCTGTATTTTAATTTTGTTGAAGGGCTGATTGGGATTTCCATGTTCTTATTAAAAATCTAACAAATCTGTTTGTAGTGGACTAAATTCTTCCTGTGCCAGCCATTCTAAAAAGCAGGACCACAGAGTTCCCAGGTGGCTCAACGGGTTAAGGATCCGATGTTGTCACTGCTGTGGCTCTAGTTACTGCTGTGGCTCTAGTTACGGCTGTGGTGCAGTTTGGATCCCTGGCCTGGGAACTTCCACGTGTCTTGGGCGTGGCCAAAAAAAATTAAAAATTAATAATAAATAAAAATTAAAAGCAGGGCCAGGTTAAGGAGAGGATTGGAGGTGGAGGATGGCTCATTTACATATCATTGCATTGCTGCATCCAATTATTACACTTTGCTTCCTGGATCTGTGCCCAGTTGGGAAAGGGAAGTGCCAGGTCATTGTGGTTTGAGGGCTTGGGGATGAGGGGATGATGCTGCGTAAGTTACAGGATAGGAGCAAAGATAGGCTTCCCATTGGTTTTGCTCTGTGGGAACTGTGGGTTCCTCCCTTCCTGGAGCAGTCTGGGGAAATGGCCTTGGGGAATGGCTTGTGCAAAGCTTTGGGCAATTGTGGCAGGGCTCCTCAAAGCAAGAGGCCTCCTTGCCCACCTGTGAATCATGTGGCCCTAGATCCACCTCAGGGTTGGGAGAAGAAGACCCAAAGAGGATTTATTCTTGTTTATCAAGCAGCAATTCAAGTGGCCTAAGGGGTGAGGACAGGCTACGTTCCGATTAGAGAAGGCCTTTTGAAGAGGAAGCTGTAAAGAATAGCAAGAAGGGTCACCAGAGGCTGCTCCTCTGGATCCTGTTGGAAAAAAACATCTTCCAAAATGTTTAGAGCCTGGAAATACAATTATCAGGGTGGAAATAGACCATTGTGTGGTTCAAGGATACTGAGTTTGAATAAGGCCATAAGTGAAATAGAGTTCTGAGCGTGTCCTTTCAGCCAGGATGGGCACGGGTTATGCTGTGATCATCAGAGGATTACACCTTGACATAAAGAATGCAGAAGCTTTGAAATGCAGACAGGAAAAAAAAGCAGCGGGGGAAGGGGGGTTACAGAGGTTGCTGGAGCTTTGTTGCTTTGGTGAAAATCAGGAGGCAGGCTAGCCTACATTCTGGATATAAATGTATTCAGAATTAGGCCATCCACTGGCACCGGTTCTTGCTGATGGGGGTGGAACTGGAGCCCCTGGATTCACACCTACCTAGACCCTAGGCCTCTCTCCCAGCCTGTCTTTACTAAGAGGGTGATTCCCTTGTCCCAGGGTATCCACCTCGAGAGCAAAAGGTTTTGTTCCCCTACAAAGCTTAGGAACTGACAACCTAAAAGAAATCACACTGGGGACTGTGTCAGGTCTTCCTACAACTGGAGTGACTGGTGATGGCGGGGTGGACAGGTGCCCCTATACCTTTGACTTCAGGGATTCCTGGGTGGGTGTCTTGATGGCCTGCGGTGGGGGAGGAGGGTTTGCTAGTCAGCAGCTGGGAGAAGTAGCCTGTTTCGTGGACTTCTGGAGTTCCTACCTTAACAGCATGACTTAGTGGTTTTGTGATTCCCAGCAAATTCTTGAACCTCCCTATGCTTCCCATTGTCTTATCTTCAAAATGAGGATAATTACAACCTCTGCCTTATAGGATAGTCACATAAATAACGCACTTGAAGATCTTAGCACACAGGCCCTGGCACACAGTAAGCACTAAGTCATAGCTGTTATTCCCCGTGGGATGTTTAAGTCCTTTAGCCTGATATGGGTAGGACAGGAGGAGGGTCAGGATGTCAGGATGGAACTCTGAAGGCCTCTGAACCCTGGGCTTGGAACCCAAGCAAGGTGAACAAGAGATTAGAGGAAGGCAGGGCGCCGAGGGTCAAAGGCGCATGCCCGGCCACAGCAGGTGCAGGGGGGCGCGCCGCCGCCGCCGCGCGGCCGCGGCCTCCCCTTTAAGAGCCGCCGCCGCCGCCCACGGCCCGCCGCTGCGGCAGGGACCTCCCCTTTAACGGCGGCGGCTCGGCGCTCCGCGGCCCCCGCGGCGGCTGCTGCTGCTGCGGGTGCTGCTGCTACTGCGGCTCCTGCTGCCGCCGCCGCTGGGCCTCCGGCAGCTACATCCTTGGCCCGGGCCGGGTCCGCGCCCCGCGCCCCGCGCGGCCCCGCCATGGTGTCCTGGATCATCTCTCGCCTGGTGGTGTGAGTGCGGCTGCGGGGGTGGCGGTGGCGGGGCGCGGCCGTTTGGAGGGGGGATGGGGCGGTAGGGATGGGGGTTGAGGGATATTGAAGCCCGGAGAGGACCTCTCCGTGGCTTCACACAGCAGACTCACCTAAAGGCGCATCGTCCCTATTTGGGGTCCTCGAGACATGACGGTGTAGGACCCAGGACCGGAGGGGGGAAATGTTAGAGGAGCATGGCAGGCCTGGCTTCCCACCCCTTTTATTTTTAATTTTCCTGCTCCTTCATCCTCCCTCATCCCGGGAGCTGGGCAGCACGGCTTGATTGGCTTGATTGACAAGGGGAGATGGTATGTCCGCTTCCCCACATAGCAGATCTGGGGTGGAAGAGCTCCTGAGACCTGGGCTCCTATCTCCCTGGGGGAGAGGGCTACCGGAGGAGCGGGGAGCGAGGCAGGGCGTCCTCATTCCATAGCTTAGGGCCATGGCAGCCCTGGCTGCTCCAAAGGGCCTGGTTTCCCCTCCTTCTTCCACTGACTGTCAGGAGACTGGAGTGAGGGCACAGGGAGGCCCCCAGGGCGGCCGGGCTCTGGAAAGCAGAGATGGTTGGAGGACAAAGTGTGGGAGGCACCTGGGAGAGGATGTGTGTGCTCAGCCTGGGGTTGTGAAAGCTGCGGAGGGAGGCTGTTAGGTGGCCTTCATTCCAGGCTGCCAGCTATGTCCCCACCACCTCCCCCAGGCTCCAGGAGGGAACCTTGCTCCCACAACCACAGGCTTTGTCCTTGAGGATTCCGCCCGCCACCCCATCTCCACGGGCCATTTCGGACGTATCCTGCCTCAGTGAGGCAAGTCTGTGTGGGAACAGGCAGTACCCACACATTGTCAAGGGGCTGGGCGGCCAGGGGCTCCACGTGGGCCTCAGGCAACCCCTGCCTCAGCTCATGACCCTGCCCCCCAGCCTCTACCATGAGGGACTGCCGGCCCAGAATCCCCTCCCTGCTGTCACCTTCTCATTCAGTGCTGTCATGTGCTTGTGCTCTGGCTTCCCTAGACCCACCAGAGCCTCCCTCCTGCCTCTCCCGGATCCCACCCTAGAGGGAAGGCAGGGCCCTCAGACCTCCATGTGGCCTTCGGAGTGGCTGCTTCTCTTCTGTCTGAATGAGTGCCCCGAGGGGCATCGGTCCTCTCCCTCCCTCACTTGGTCCTGTGTGGTCTCTGAGGGAATCACCAGCAGACGCCACTCTAGCCAGGACCTCTAGCCCAGCGCACTCCCCTGAGCCTATTCTCAAAAGTATTTCCATGGGGGAGTAAATCTCTGCCTCTCTCAGGGCCTCCTGCCCCTGTGCCCTCTGCTCCCCGGGTCCCCAGGGAAGCAGGCTACAGTGGCACCTTTGACCGCCAGGTGGAGCGCCCTGTTAGGTGCTGTCAGCTTCCCTTGCAGCCCTGGCCCTTCTCAGCTTGGCTCTGAGGCAGGGAGGTGGAGGGTAAGGGCAGCTAGGTGTCAGTGGGTGTGGTACCTGGAGAAGGAAGACACTCCGTGGCAGTGAGCCCACCCCACTCCCTGTGATGTGTTCACGCAGAACCGAGGATCAGGGCTGCAGAGGCCTCAGAGGGCCCTCTGGCCTCTGGGCCTTTCTGTTGGACAAAACCTGAATAACAAAGGGGTATGAGGCATCACGCTGGCACCGGCTGGGGCCTCTGGTTGCGGATCACCTCAGGCTTGACTACTCTGACCTTAAGCCCTGACCTGAGTTCAGGGATCCAGCTGGTGCGGCACTTGGGAGTGCTGTCCCTCCTCCCCTTCCCTGCCCAGAGACTGATGCAGAGCTGGGAGGGAGAGGCCACTGCCCTTGGCCGAGGGGCCCAGTAACCATGCCTGCCTCCCTAGGCTCATCTTTGGCACCCTGTACCCCGCCTATTCTTCCTACAAGGCCGTGAAGACGAAAAACGTGAAGGAATATGTGAGTGTCTGACCTTTCATCCCGCCCTCGACCCACACGGCAGAGAGGGGGGAGGACCGTGGGCCACATGACGGATAGGGATGACTGTGCACTGATGTGGTCAGCACTCATGAGACCTGGGTCAGGGGAGCTCCTGTGTGTTCCTTTCCCCCAGCCCCGGCGCGACGCACAGGCACAGCCGAGGTCCTGAGTGTCCCCCACAGCACCTCCAGCATGGCCGGCAGGCGGAGATGGAGCCTGGGTGTCCCCGCCGGCGCCCCGCTAACACACCCTCTGTACCTGCAGGTGAAGTGGATGATGTACTGGATCGTCTTTGCCTTCTTCACCACGGCTGAGACCCTCACAGACATCGTGCTCTCTTGGTGAGGTCCAGCATCCCCTCCCTGCCTCTCAAGAGCCAGGGTCCCTGCATTTTCTATACCGCCAACCAAACCGAAGCCCGAGCCCCAGGGTGGACTCCCTCAAGGTTGAATCCCCCGACAGTTCCATGGGCCCTGGGACAACAAAGGGGTGTAGCCCATTCCCCTAGCCGGCTGGGGCCTCCGTGCTTGTGGATCACCTCCGGCTTGACTGCGTTGACCCCCAGCCTCCATCCAGTCCTGTCTGGATCAGCAGAATGAGAGCAGGCATAACCCTCCCATTTCTTTCTGGCGGTAGCCAAAGAACCACAGTAGAATTCAGGAAACCTGCTTCTGCCAGACTTACCGTGACCTTGGGCAGTTCAGTTTTCTAGGCCTCAGTTTCCCTATTTGGAAAATAGGCATAAGAGTCGGTCTTAAAAACTTTGGATGCCTGTATTTCAAAGGCATTTCCCAGGCACTCTTGGGCTCTGTGTATTTATGTGTCTTTTTTTTTTTTTTTTTAGGAGTTCCTTTTCTTAAAAAGTTTTTTTTCTCTTTTAGGGCCACTCCTGTGGCATATGGAAATTCCGGGCTAGGTGTCGAATCGGAGCTGCAGCTGCCAGCCTGCACCACAGCCACAGCAAATTGGGATCCGAGCCACGTCTGTGACTTACACCACAGCTCATGGCAATGCCAGATCCTTAACCCACTGAGTGAGTACAGGGATCGAACTCATATCCTCATGGATACTAGTCGGGTTCCTAACCCACAGAGCCATGACGGGAATGCCTGTGTATATGTACTTTGAGGACTCAGAATGCCCGAATGAGCTGTGTATTCACTGCAGGTGTTGAGTAATGTTTATTGAGGAGTTCCCTTGTGGCACAGTGTGTTAAGGATGAGGCATTGTCACTGTAGTGGCTGGGGTCGCTATCGTGCTGCGCGTTCAGTTCCTGGCCCAGGAAGTTCTGCATGTCATGGGTGTGGCAAAAAAAAAAAAAATATTGAATGAGCAAATGCCTCTTGAAAGAGAGGACTAACAGCACAGTAGACTGGAAATGAAGAGAAGAGAGTTTTACGGACAGGTAGAGGACAAAAGATCCCTGTGTTTATAGATTACAAGGGCCTCTGGCCTTTGAGAAAAACAGTTTTAGAGGAGGAAGTTGAATGGAGTCAGATTAGGGAAAAACGATGGGTTAAAAATTGAGAAAAGGTGTTCCCGTCGTGGCTCAGTGGTTAATGAATCCGACTAGGAACCACGAGGATGCGGGTTCGATCCCTGGCCTACCTCAGTGGGTTAAGGATCTGGCGTTGCTGTGAGCTGTGGTATAGGTCACAGACTCAGCATGGACCCCGCGTTGCTGTGGCTCTGGCGTAGCCTGGCAGCTGCAGCTCCGATTAGGCCCCTGGCCTGGGAACCTCCATATGCTGCAGGTGCAGCCCTAAAAAGCAAAAAAAAAAAAAAAAAAAATTGAGAACAGTGAGGGTGTAGATTCCTCTTGACCCAGGCAAAGAAAGGACTTTGATGAGGGCTTCGTGAAGGTGTAGCAGACCCAAAGGAGCGTGTGGCCTGAGCAGGAGCAGTGGAGAATGGAGGGAAGTCCTGAAAAGCAATGGGTGTACCATGGCAGCAAGGGTGGAGCCCAAGCACACTTGGAGAGGCCCATCTTCTTCATGGGAGGAAGGGCAGAGAGAGAGGGGCGAGGACCCCGGAGTGAGCTGGAAGGATAGGGAGCTGGCCTTCCTGTCGACCTCAGAGCACAGGAGTGGGCGTCGTGCGTCAGAGGGAAGAGGCTGAGGAGAGCCACTGCTGCAGGGAATCCTGCTGGGGTCATGTCCCGCCTTCCCACTTGGAGTCTCAGCTGAGCCACATGGGGACCCCAGTGCACCAAGGGCTGGGCGACCAGTGGCCTTCTGACTCCCTGCCCCAGGCTCTGCCACCAGCCTCTGTCCCCCAACAGGTTTCCCTTCTACTTTGAGCTGAAGATCGCCTTTGTGATATGGCTGCTGTCCCCTTACACCAAAGGCTCCAGCGTGCTCTACCGCAAGTTCGTGCACCCGACACTGTCCAACAAGGAGAAGGTCTGTTGGAACAAGGGAAGCTCGCCTGCCACCTGCCTCAGGTCAAGGCAGCCGGGTGCCTGCAGCCCCGTGCCTTCCTGGCTCTCCCCGTGGGTGATCTGGCAGGGCACTGGCCTCCTGGGCCGGCAGGGCCCCCCTCACCTCTTCCTCCTTCCCCCCAGGAAATCGACGAGTACATCACACAGGCCCGAGACAAGAGCTACGAGACCATGATGAGGGTGGGCAAGAGGGGTCTGAACCTGGCCGCCAATGCCGCAGTCACGGCTGCTGCCAAGGTGAGATGGGGGCAGAGCCGGTCCCCGGGGCTCCCCGTTACGCATCTCGTGCCCCTGGCCAGGCCCCTTTGCATCCACCATGTCCTCAAGGCCATGAAGGTTTGGGGGCTTGTGCAGCTTGCGCTTCCAGTCCTGCCTCTGACACCCACCAGCCGAGGGACTTCCACCCTCCGGGCCACGGTTGCCTCATCTGTGCAAAGGGAAAGCAGGGCCCCAGTGTGTCAGGGCTGCCAGGGGACAGGGCGAGGGCACTGGGAGAGCTCCGAGCCCCCCACAGTGACCTCTCTCTCCACCCCGCCCCTTCCTCCGGTTCTCCCGGCGCGTGGTGGTGACCCTAGGGCCAGGGGGTGCTGTCAGAGAAGCTGCGAAGCTTCAGCATGCAGGACCTGACCCTGATCCGGGACGAGGATGCGCTGCCCCTGCAGGGGCCTGACGGCCGCCTCAGACCCGGCCCTGGCGGCCTCCTGGACACCATTGAGGACTTAGGTACAGACAGGGCGCGGGGCTGGGCAGGGGGCGCGAGGGGAGGAGGCCGGGAGGGGAGGCGCCAGACCCCTGTTCTTTCCTCCTCTGACCAGGAGATGACCCTGCCCTGAGTTTAAGGTCAGGCCCGAACCAGCCAGATCACCGGACAGAGATCTCCGAGGATGACACGGGAGACAAGGCTCCTAAGAAGGCCAAACCCATCAAAAAAGTGCCCAAAGCTGAGGTGAGAGCCAGGCCAGAGCCGGGGCAGGGGGAGATGGGGGTCGGGGCGGGGGAGGGGGGGGGATCCCGGCTCCAGGCCGAGCCCTCTGCCTTGCTCCCTGCTTCCCACAGCCACTGGCCTCCAAGACGCTGAAGACCCGGCCCAAGAAGAAGACGTCCGCCGGGGGCGACTCAGCCTGAGGCCCCAGCCCCCCAGGCTGCAGACCCGGCTCCACACTGTACCAGTAGCCCTCACGCCTCGGGCCCCAGGGCCTCTCGGATGGCTGTTTCCCGTCCTGCCCCGTGGCCGCTCCTCTGGAAGGGCTTGGATTAATGGAGGGAGGCCCTGCTGTGGGGGTTGAGGGTAGAGGCTGGACCCGGAGCTGAGGACTGAGCCACCCAAGGAGGTGCAGGCGCCTCAGAGCCTGAATGCTACTGTCCCCGCTCCAGCCCTGCCCCCACCCACCCAGTGCCTTGCTGAAGACCGTGGCCGTCCCCTTGTCCGAAGCCCTAACACGGCCCCCACTGCTCTCCCTGGGTCAGGCTCAAGGTCAGGGGCCAGTCACAGCCCAGATTTACCAGAGACAGGCCTGAAGGCTTGGCGACAGAGGGAGGCCGCGGGGAAAGCCTCGGAGAACCTGGGCAGGGGCTCTGGGCCCAAGGCTGTGAGCGGAGGACAGAGGCTTAGTATGCGCTTAAGTGACCAGGAGGGCCAGGCCAGAGCTGCAGCTGGGGGCTGTGTGCCCACTGAAAAGAAGTGGGGTCCGGGGTGTGTGTGCGTGTGTCTGCGTGTGTGCGCGCGTGTGTGTCTCTTTCTGGATCTAGGGCTGGGGATTCAGAGCAAGGGCCTTTCCCTCCAGCAGTTACTCCCTCCGCCCTCGGCCAGCTGACCCTTTCCCCCCTCAGCCCTTCCTCCTCCTCTTGGACCGCAGAGGACCCCAGCCCCTGGGACTGTAGGGCTCTGAGGGGCCTCTCACCTCCTCTGCCCTCGAGCCCCTCCCTCTCCGCCCCCTGCGTTCCTGCCCTGCTCCTGGGCCGGGCTCCTTCCTCCTCAGGGCCCTCCTAGAGGCCCCTGCTGAGCGGATTCCTTCCCTCCTCACCTGGGGCCCACCTTCCTCCCCCAGGGTCCTCTTCCTGTGCCAAGCAGACTAGGCCGCCTGTCAGCAGACCCCTGTCAGAGCCCAGCCTTTGCCCCTCACTCTGCCCCAGCCTCTGCCGTGGCTTCGCTTAGGGCCAGGAGGAATGTGTGAGGAAGGGAAAGACGTGTAGGAGCCAGGGGGCTCTCAATCCCATGGAAAGAGGGTGCCCCGTGGACCTTTGGCACTGGATGAGCCAATAAACCAAACTCTGGCACCTCATTTCTGGTGGCCTCTGTGTGCTTTGTCCTTGCCCTACCCCGTCCACAGGCGGGAAGGACCTCACATGAGAAGCAGGGCTCAGCCGTGGGATGAAGCGGGAAGAGATCAGACTGGGAACCCCGAGTTCTGATCTCCAAGGTAAGAGATAGGCTTGAGGTGGTTCAGGCTGGGAAGATGGTTTTGGGGTTCAGGATAGAGCCAGGGGCCTAGGAGGGGCCAGGACTTAAGAAGGGCTAGGGGCTTCCACCCTCGGAGGTTATCCTAGCCCTCAGCCTCCTACCCTGAGACCCCGCCCTCTTTCTGGTACCTCACAGGTGTAAGCTCTAGGGAGAGAGATCCTGCTGAGACCCAGGGAAGCGAGCATGGGGTATGGGGGGCTGGTGGGCAGAGCTGGGGAGAGGATGGCAACAGGACCTGGAGAGGCCAACAAGTGTTGGGGAGAGACAGTGAGCCAGACACCGAATGGAGGAGATGGGAGGAGGGGAGAGGTGGAGATGAGGAATCAGCTCCATGGTTCCTGTCCGACCCTGGGGACAGACAAGGACAGGGAACCAAGGGCTGGGGTCAAAGAGGCGTGCCGTGTGGCCCAGGACAGGGAGGGACGTGAGCTGCTGGCTGGGCTCAGGGAGAGAAGGAGGAGGCAGGGCATGGGGTCTGGGTCCTGGGTAGGTAGAGCCGAGGTCACCAGGGGCCAAAGGCTACTACTGGTGGGGGCAAGAGCCTGGAGGCACAGCCTAGAGCAGGGAAAGGAAGGCATATGAGCAGAGGCAGCATCAGAGGAAACAGACAAAGGAACAGCGTCGAGAGGGAGGGGGGAGAGGGAGGGGGAAAGAATCGGGAGAAATGGGGACTCAGCCTCATGGAGGGAAAACAGAGGAAGCAAGCCAGGGGTGGGGGGTGTGAGTGGGGGCCTGTCCCAGGCGCTGGACCCCAAGGTTGGCAAATGTCCCTACCCTAGGCTTTCCTCTTCCTTCCCTGGCATCACAGAGGCATGTCCTCTGCCACATATTCTCAGCTGGCCAAGAACCTCCTGATCTGAGTGGAAGTGAGGTGTGAGAGGCCCTTTGCATCTTTTCTAGAATCCTTCCAGGCAACGCCCTCTAATGAGCATTCCTTTCACTGTTGGCCTCTGGGCAATTCAGCCCCCCTCCATCAGAAAGGAGAGAGTGTGTCAGGGTAGAATTCCGGGGAGAGACTCCCTTTCTCTAGAAAGATCTCCAGAGAGTAAGATGCTGCATTCTCCTGTTAGTAGCTACCATATGGCCAGGAAAGCAGGTTAGGTCTCCTCTAACCTAAATCCCATTTGCTGCATATCACAGATGGGTGCACATGCACACACACACTCAGATTACACACTTGCACCCGCAGTGACCAGTGGCTAAGGGGGTCACTGCAGATTCCACATTGCCAGGCTCTCCGTGCACATCTGGGGTTCCCTATGTCAACAGAAACACACTCAGGTTTCCAAGTTCACTGGTCCGTTGCCATGGAAACATTCATTCTCCTAGAACTCGGCTCAGGGTCTGACCCCTGTGGTGCAGGCGAGGAGAGGAGAGATAGGAGGTGACAAACAGAATAGAGGGAGGAGGCTGGTGGGATCTATCTGGGTCTAGGTGACTCCTTGCTGTCGTTCCTGGGGGATCCCCTGTGCTCTCTCCTCTACCCCAGTAGATCTCTCTAGGCCAGGAGAGTGGGGAAGAAATGTCGGAACAGGTACATGGCTAGAACTATGTGGAGGGTGCTTGATCACTGCCTGAATCCCCGATGGGCACTGAGAGGGATTAGCTTTGGAGTGGGGGCTGAGGTCTAGCCCTGTGCCCCACACCCAGACCATCTTGGGGACCCTGGGCAGCCCTCCAAACCTGAAGGGCTCCCTGGGCTAAAATAGCCTCAGGCCTGGAGCTGCTTCAGCTAACTCCCCCTCCCTTTCTTGTGAGTGACCCACACCCGGAGAACCTGCTTAAAATGGATTAAAAAAAAAAAAAAGGGATTTCCAGGCTGAAACATCAGAGGAAAGCCAGCAGCTCCAGCCTTTGTCAGCTCTTCCTTATCAGCAGAGCTGAAGGCCAGCCTTGCTCAGCCTGGAGGAGAGGGGGTTAGGTAGAGGAGGGAGGGGTTCCGAGGGCTCCAGTCCCCATAGAGGTGGCCTTTGGAATGATAGAGTCTGTTTCCAAGACAAAAGCTATGGCCGGCTTTGCCATTGTCCTAAATATCAGCCAGTACATGGTCATCTCCCTCACAAATTCCCCCCAGTTTTTCCTTCTCCGAGCCGAGTCAGGCCCACACGGAGGAGAAGGGCACCTTAAGTCTTAGAGCCCTTTGAGTTCTGCAGAGCTTGTCCCATCCCTGGGCTGGAGGCAGCCAGGCATGGGAGGGATGCCTGCAAGGAGGGGAAAAGTCCACTAGATGGCGCAGCCCACTTCCAGTGTGGGGTTCCCGGGCCCCTGCAGGAGACAGTCTTTCCTTCAGCAGCCAGTCAGCTTAAGGCTTGAGGTCTGGTGAGCAAGGTGTTCATTCCTCACTCCGCAGAGTTGAAGTTCCATGAAGAAAGCATCCTTGTGAATGGGGAGGACAGCTATAGATTCTCAAACAGTCATTTCCTAATGCCAGTTTGCGTGCACAGAAGATGGTCAAACCATCTGCGGGGGTCTTTGGGGGAGGATCAGGCACCTCCAGGGAAATTGCCAAGCCGACCCTGGAAGGACCCTCCACCCAAGAGACTGAACCTGGGCTCCTGAAATGGTATCTAGAGAGGCTGCTGGAGCTATTTCTGGATCAGGTCTGGAGAGAGACCCAAGAGGTGACAAGAGGTAGGGAAGTTGGGAAGGACAATTTGTGCCCAGAGGGAGGGAAGCGCCCTAGCTGCAGAATTCCTGACGGCCACGGTGGCCGTCCCAGCCTGCCTCCAGGTTCCCCTGTCCCCTGCCCTTTCCTTTCTATTCATCTGGGGTACAAGAGGGCTAAAAAACAGGAGACAAAGACACTCATCTCCAAACCCTGGAATCCCAAGGTGTTTGTCCACAAGCCAGGGCTGAGGCTCCCCAGTGACCTACCTTTTCCTGACCTCTTTCCCAGACTGACCCTCTCAGCCCTGCATCCCTAATGAATCACCCTCTCCCTTTGTCCCAGCCAGACGAGTGATCAATAAATAATGCTGCCTGAAATATTGATGGCGAGTTTTACACCAACATCCCTTCGCTGTGCCTGTCATTGGGCACAATGACAGAGAGCTGACGGAGAAATGCATGGCCCCCCAGGGAGCTCTTTCCTGTCTCTGCCAAGGAAGCTCTTTCTTTGCCAAGATTTCGACCTGTTACCATCTCAGCCAGAAAAAAATCATGATTCATTGCCATTAGGTAAGAAGAGGACAGGTCTCCAGAGACAGACTCAGCCAGCCCCCCAGGGAAAGGTGAGGTAAGCTAAACCAAGCAGAGACCCTTCTTGATTCCTTTGTCTCCTCTGATGAAACTGGGAGCCCATTTCCTCTGTTCCATGTCCATCTTGGACCTGCCAGGTGCAGCTTTCTGTTTGGTGCATCAGGAGACCTGCAGCTTCCCTGTCCCCCTGCCTCGACCTTTCAGAGCCTGAGCTGAAGGCTCGGAAGACTCTGCTCCCAGCTTTCTCTGGTCTCCTCCTTCTCATCTGCTTTGTTCTCCATGGAAGGAGGGGAAGAGGGAGGAAGAGAAAGCAGTGGAAGCTCTTAGCCCACCTGAACCCATCTAGTGGGCTTCTGAGGGCAGCGCCCTCCTTTGGGGATGCCATGCCTGCTCAAATCTTTTTTGTTTGTGGTTTTTTTCTTTTCTTTTCTTTTCTTTTTTTTTTTTTTTTGCTTTTTAGGGCCTTCCCTGTGGCATGTGGAAGTCCCTGGGCTAGGGGTCAAATTGGAGCTGCAGCTGCCGCCTTCCCCACAGCCACAGCAACACGGGATCTGAGCCACATCTGCGACTTACACCACAGCTCATGGCTCATCCGCAACCCACTGAGAGAAGCCAGGGATCGAATCTGCATCGTCAAGGATACTAGTCAGATTCATTTCCGCTGAGCCAAGGTGGGAGCTCCCCACTCAAATCTTTGATCCCGAAGTGCCTTCTGCCCAAGCCCTCCTGTTTCCTGCTTCACTTGATCAGCTTTTGCATATGCTTCAAGTCTCAGCTTAGATGTGGCTCCCCCACCTCACCCCATCCAGGCCTCCGTGGCATTCTGCTCACTTCCCTGACAGCAAACATCCCCCTGTTTGGTCATTGCCTGTTTCACCCCCCAGAATGAAAGCCGGGGCATCAGGGATAGGTCTGCCTGGTTCACCACTGTTTCCCCAGCATCTACCACAGAGCCTGGCACACAATAAGAACTCTGCACATTTTTCTGGAATGTTCGAATGATGTCCCTGCATCATTCTTTCACTCCTGGAAAAATACCAACCTTTCAACCCCTGCATCTCTCTGCTGAGCTGTTTGCCTGCATCTGAGGACGGGTATCTGTGCAAAACGGCAGCTGTCCAGATCAGCCCCCCTCCCCTGACCCCCCCACCGAGTGTGCTCATGCTCACTTGCTCTGCTTTTCTCTCTCACACACACAGATGGGAGTCAGCTTTCCAGCCACATTCAGTTCTCACTTTAATTCAAAAGCTAAATTGGGAAGAAGAGCAGCTTCACACTCCCAATTTAGCCTGGGAGAGAAAAAGGGAGACAGCCTGGATGTTGCCAGGGAAAGAAGAAAGTTGGGTCTGGGGTGGGTAGTGGTGATAAACGTAGCGAGCCCGAGAGAGGACAACGAAACCCCAGTACCCAGCTCCTAAAAATAAACCATCCAGAGCTATGACCCTGGGGTGACCCCTGAAAAGCCTCTTTCCTATACCAGCGCCACCTTTCCTGGCAGTACCCTAGTCTAGGAGGTGGAGGAGACTTGGGTTATCAAAACTTTCCCAAGTCGGAGAAGTTTCTGTCATGGCTCAGCAGTTAACAAACCTGTCTAGTATCCATGAGTCCGCAGGTTCCATCCTTGGCCTCGTGGGCTAAGGATCTGGCGTTGTCGTGGGCTGTGGTGTAGGCTGGTGTCTGCAGCTCTGATTCGATCCCTAGCCTGCGAACCTCCATATGCTGCTGGTGTGGCCCTAAAAAGACCAAAAAAAAAAAAAAAAATCCCAAGAGGAAGATGCAATTGCTTTGGTCACTAATAGTAGGAACCAGAAAGTAGGACTTTTTTTGGCCGCACTTGTGGCATGTGGAAATTCCTGGGCCAGGGATCAAACCCACACTATAGCAGCAACCTGAGCCACTGCAGCGACAATGCTGGATTCTTAGCTTACTGTCCCACAAGGGAACTCCCAGAAAGTCTTTCTTAGATCTAACTTTTTTTTCTTTTTTCTTTTCTTCCTTCCTTTTTTTTTTTTTTTAATCTTTTCAGGGCCGCACCCGAGGCATATGGAGGTTCCCAGGCTAGGGGTGGAATCAGAGTTGTAGTGGCCGGCCTACACCTACTGCCACAGCAACACCAGATCCGAGCCACATCTGCGACCTGCACCAGAGCCCACGGCAATGCCAGATCCTTAACCCACTGAGCAAGGCAAGGGATTGAACCTGAGTCCTCATGGGTACTAGTCCGATTCGTTAACCCTTGAGCCATGACAGGAACTCCCTTGGATCTAACTTTAATCCCTCTGGTAATTCCCGAGATGAAGGATGAATAAAAACAGAATCCATAAACTGATACTTGCCAATATTCATAGCAACAATATTTGCAATAGTTAAAAAGTAGAAACTGGAGTTCCCGTCGTGGTGCAGCGGAAATGAATCCGACTAGGAATCATGAGGTTTCGGGTTCGATCCATGGTCTTGCTCAGTGGGTTAGGGATCCGGCGTTGCCGTGAGCTCTGATGTAGGTCAAAGACGCAGCTCGGATCTGGCATTGCGGTGGCTGTGGCGTAGGCCGGCAGCAACAGCTCCAATTCGACCCTTGGCCTGGGAACCTCCCTATGCCGTGAGTGCAGCCCCAAAAAGAAAAAGGAAAAAAAAAAAGTTCTTCATATGGATACTGGTGACAGTTGCACAAAATTGCAGATGTACTTAATGCCACTGACTAGAACACTTAGAAATGGTTAAAATGGTAAATTTTATGTTACGTATATTTTACCACAAGATATTTTTGAAAAACACAATGAGCCCAGTGTCAGCGTTAAGAAACTGTCATCCTGCCGTGATGGCTCTTCTCGGTGGCTTGACCAGAGGGAAACGGGCTCCTTTCAGTTCTCTGCCCAGAGCGAAGTGAAGACGCTCTGGGGTGTTTCTGGGCATAAGACCTAACTCTGCCTCCCTCTTTTCACCACTTGTCAGTGAGATAATCTGCGTGGAAGCTCTGTCCCCTGGCTCCGGGGCCAACTTCCTCTTCAATCACTCATTTGGACTTTGCCCTAAAACAGAGTTCCCGTGTGGACCAGACAGGAGGAGAGTTGGTGGAGGAAAAGTGGCCCTTCCATCCAGCCTCACTAACTACCCTGTTGCTTCGTTGGGCTGGGCTGCCCCCGGGTACATTTGGGTGTCAGTTTTTCTTGTTCTCTGCCTCTGACTGCGAGGCCCTGCAGAGCAGCTCTGGGATAGCTGGTGCTAGTGCCCCCAGATGTCCCCCTCTCCTGCATGACTGCGTGTGTCCTGGTTGTTGGCTGTCGGACTGCCTGGGAACCCCTTCCATGGGCGGAGCTGGATGATGGGCTCCCACAGTCACTGTGCTTCCCCCATGACTGTTCCAAGGGCTGTTTACTTGTCTGTCTCCCCGCCCCCCGGGCTTTGAACTACCAACGAGGGAAACCCCACCTTTCCACTGCCTAGAGTGGAGCAGTGGTAAGTAATTGTTGAAGGAATGCATTGAAATGATGTGCTTACAGATCTGCCTCCCCTGTTCCATTGGACTCAAGAAGCCCGGTAGCATGAAAGCTTTGTCTGATTCATTCTGAGGCCCCAGAGAACAGTTCTTAGGATGAGCTGGGGTTCAGCCAGAGGCTTCTGAAGCCAGACCATCTAGATGAGAACCCTGGCTCTACCGTTGCCAGATTCTCTAACCTTGAGCCAGTTACCTCTCTGAGGCTTGCTCATCAGTGACATGGGGGTGAGAATGGACCCTATTTCCTAGGGCACTGTAAGGACAAATGCCTGTCACATGCTAAGTGTGTCTTGGGGGCAGGGTGGGGAAGGGGAAAAGCATCCAGAGCTTGAGGAAAACCAGAGGGAACAAGCACCAGCGCTCATTTCAGCATCCTGGTGTTTAGAGGGAGGGGATGGTGAGGTCAGTGCCCGAACGGGGTGACCCCAGGGGCTGCCTGGCCCCTCCCCCGCCCTCCCCCAGGGTCTGCAGAGTCCAAGCTCACCCACCACGAAGCTGAGCAGCCCCTGCACTGGGCGGTGGTGAGGGGCCAGAAATAACTGCCGTTGCTATTCCTGCCTTTCTGGGCTGGATGGGAACGCTGCCTTTCTAGTCTAAAGGCTGCTCTAGACTTCCTGCACATCCGCGGGCTCTTATGTAACGCTCCCCTCCCTCTGCCTGCCCAACGAGCTTCCAGAGATTTCTGCAGCCAGCTTTGCTGCACACTCAGCTGGGGGTAGGGGGAGCAAGGAAGCCACTACAGGACGGTTCGTCCTCTAAGCCCAAGGCCGAAGGATGACATCCAGGCACAGCAGCCTCCTTCGGCATCTGCAGGGCGCTCTGGGGCAGGGAGGACCCGAGAGCACCGTCTAAATGTGTTCCTACCTCATTTAGTGGAGTTCCTACCACTCCCTCTTCCCTTAAGGGGCCCTCTGTGCCACCTCCCCAGGTTTGATGCCCCAGTGACTTCCACTCAGGCCTCCCTAACTCTGTCCCGCACATGACACCTCGGGCAGACTTGAGGACAGCAGCCCAGACCCCGACTCTCCCAGGCGACCCCCTACCTGGGCCAAATCCTCCATGGGCTCTTCCCTGTAGCCCTGATCCATCCCGAGGGTGCAGGCCAGGCACCTCTTCGGAGCCCAGAGCACGCCTCTCCCTCAGGCCTCAGCAGCACTCGGCACCCCTCTCCGCCCAGCCCTGGGCTCGGGGTCTCCTCAGGCACCCAGTTTCCCAAGAGACGAGATGGCTTCGCCCCGCAACACTCCAGGCTGGCTGTCTGTCCCTCCCCTTCTCCACGCGCTCAGTGCACCCGCTGGCCCACCCCATGCCTGGTCTCTTCATATCTCTTCTCTCAAGACCCTTCCTGGGCAGGAGCAGAACTGCCCCCAGACCCATGGAAGGCCAGGCCCTCCAGTTTCCGGCGGAACCCATCGGCCAGCGGAAAGTGTGACAGGCACCCCAGACAGAACCAGAGAGAGAGTCACTTCCTGAGCCCTGGGCTGGCCACAGTGGTGGCAAACCACGATCTATCAGAGCAGCACGTGTGGGTGCTGACGTCGCCCGGGGGTGGGGAAGAGGAAGTGGCGATGGAAAAAGGGCTTGCTTTCCTCTGAGAGCTGCAGTCTGCTCAGTGCTGGGTCCGCTGTCTGAGATGTGATGGGTCTCACCTGCTTTCTCCCAGAGCCTCAGCTGTCATGAACCAGCTCGGCTCTCCTCTCACTTCTGCCTCCTCCTCTCTGGTTTGCGAGGAAAGTCTGAGCACAGACGGCAGCTCAGACCTGCAGACCTTCCAAGGACCCCTAACTTTTTCCATCAGCCACCCAGAGGGTGAGGTGTGAGAGTCCCAGACTCAAGCTAAGCCTCCCTGAGGCCCTGCAGACACCGGGGCCAGGGTGCCGGCGTGGATCGGAGCCTTCCTTCCCGAAGCTGGTTTCCTTTAGGCCCCAGGCCTGTTGTCTCATCTGGGTTGTTGGTCACAAGCCGGGTGCTCATCAACCCAAACTGAGATTTGGTTCCTTGGGAGGGGCCAGTTTTTTCACTATGTCTTTTTTTTTTTTTCTTTTTGGCTACACCTGTGGCATATGGAAGGTCTCAGGCTAGGGGGTCACATCGGAGCCTACACAACAGCCATGGCAACACTGGATCTGAGCTGCATCTGTGACCTCCACCACAGTTTGCAGCAACACCAGATCCTTAACCCACTGAGCGAGGCCTGGGATCCTACCCACATCCTCACGGACACTATGCCGGGCTCTTAACCCGCTGAGCCACAATGGGAACTTTTCTCCCCTTTCAGTCCTCCCAGTCACAGCAAACAAAAGTGTGCCATTTGCCAAAAAATAGACCAGAGGAGAATGAGGATAACCCAGATGCCCCCAGCCCCACTGATGAGAAGGGAGACCAGTTGTCCAAGAGAGGCTTTCGGGCAGGCCTGCCTTCTCACCGGTGCCCCCTTCCAGCGAGGGTGGAGGTGGGCAGTCTGCAGGGGCTCTGAGCCAGCTGCCTTCCAGAGGCATATACCGTGGAGGCAGGGCAGAGCTGAAAAGGCCACCCCCCCGCCCCCGTCTGAGCTGTATGAGGGCAGCACTGGGACAAGGGAGATGAGGGCAGAGGGCTACGGTTTAGCCTTAAACGTTCTCCCTGCCCATGCCTTAGCCTGAGGCCCTGGACGAATCCTGGCCAGTCCCCTTGCCCTCCTGCGGCCTTTGCACAGCTGTGCCCGCTTAGAAGTTTCTCCCACCACATCCATCCAGGCAGAGGTGATGTCCTCTCATCCTTTACCCTCCGTGTAAATGTTACCTCCTCTGAGATGCCTTCCTTCACCTTACACTTAATCGGAAATTAGAAATTTTTTTTTTCCTGCACCCATGGCAGGTGAAAGTTCCCAGTCCAGGGATAGAACTCATGCCACGGCAGCAACCTGAGCCTCTGCAGCAACAATGCAGGATCTTTAACCCACTAGCCCCGAGAGAACTCTCTTTCTTTTTTTATGGCCACACATGCAGCACATGGAAGTTCCTGGGCAAGGGATTGAATCCGAGCCACAGCTGTGACCTACACCACAGCTTCAGCAATGAGGGATCTCTGAGCCCCTGCACCGGGCTGATGATTGAATCTGTGCCACTACAGAAACAATGCCATTAACCCACTGCATCCATCACTGGGAACTTCAATAAACCTCTTTTTTTTTTTTTTTTTGGTCTTTTTGCCTTTTCTAGAGCCGCTCCCGGAGCATGTGAAGGTTCCCAGGCTAGGGGTTGAATCGGAGCTGTAGCCACTGGCCTACACCAGAGACACAGTAACTTGGGATCCGAGCCGCGTCTGCAACCTACACCACAGCTCACGGCAACGCCAGATCCTTAACACACTGAGCAAGGCCAGGGATCAAACCCACAACCTCATGGTTCCTAGTTGGATTCTTAACCACTGTGCCACGACGGGAACTCCAATAAACCTCTTTTTAAAGGAATGAATGTCTTAGTCAACCTTTTCTCCCGGCAGGAACCCTCTCTCCTCCAGCCAGTGTTTTCCAGTCAGGCCACACACGGACTCTCCAGGCAACTGCACCTCCAATCCCAGTGTAAAAGTGCCTCTCTCTTCCTCATCCCAAAGTTTGGGCCTTATCATGTTCTTTCTCCTCCAAAATATCAACTTTGTGCTTTTCTCAGCCCCCTTATCCCCCACGTTCTTTTGAGTAACTGACTTTTGGTGGCTAATGAAGCTGCTGCCTATTCTTAATTCTCCTGTAACATGGAATGCAGGCTCCCTTCTACCCAGCTGTAAGCTTCACAGAGGCAGGGGCCTGTGCCTTAGCCCTTATTCCTGGGCCTTGCCCACAGAAATTCTTCAAAAAAAGTTCTTTTGGGAGCTTCCATCATGGCTCAGCAGTTAAGGAACTCGACTAGCATCCACGAAGACTTGAGTTTGATCCCTGGCCTCGCTCAGTGGGTTAAGGATCCAGTGTTGCCATGAGCTGTGGTATAGGCCTGCAGCTACAGCTCTGATTCAACCTCTAGCCTGGGAACCTCCACATGTCGCAGGTGGGGCCCTAAAAAGACCAAAAAAAAAAGGTCTTTTGTGTGTGTGTGTGTGTGTGTGTGTTGGGTGTCTTCATCAGAACCTGTGGGTTGTAACAGAAACTGAAATAATTTTTTTTTTTGCCACCCCATGGCATACGGGGTGCCCTGGCCAGGGCTCAGGTCTGAGTTATAGTTGTGGCAACACTGGATCCTTTAGTCTATTGTGCCGTGCCAGGCCAGGGGTTGAACCTGTGTCCTGGCACTGCAGAGATGCTGCCAATCCCATTGTGCCACAGCAGGAACTCCAGAAACTGAAATAGGTTTTATTAAATAAAAAAGGAATTCATTGACGTGCGTTAACTGAAAGGCCTAGGCTGCATCCAGAGACTTCCTCTCTGCCTGTGAATCTATTCTCTAACTTCCTCTGCATTGCACATTCTCAGGTAAGTTTTCCAGTCCTGATGTCAAGGTGGCTTCCAGGCTTCCAGTCCCCTGGCTTAGTACCACCTGGGAAAGCAAGTTCCCCTTATTCAAAAGTTCCAGAAAAAGTCCTAGAAGAGATTCTCATTAGCCTGGTTTGGGTCATGTGTCCCTCCTGACTCACTAGCTGTGCCTAGGGAGATGGAACACTCCTGGGCTGCGGGATGGAAGTATCCTAGGTGGATGGCCAGGCATGCTGACATACCCATTCATCAATCTAGGATGGGGTTCTCTCCCCTCAACCATATGTACTGGGGTGGTTCTCCAAAGAAAGTCGCTGGCTGGGGAGTACTTATGAAAGGGAAGGCTGGGCATGTAAAGCAAACGACTGCTAGGATCTCCAGTGCCCAGCTTCAGCGGACACCCGAAGATACTGAAGCTTACACGTTAGAATCCTAGGGGAACCAGTTTGCCCTGGCTGGGGGAGCAATATGTGTTCTTGAAGTCTGGGCAGCTCCCCAGAGACAGAATCCTCGGACAACGTCCCTGCTGAGTTCTGGCCCTCATGAGCAGAGGAAGATTGTGATTCAGTTAGTCTAGGGTAAAACCTTTCTTTTTCAGAGCTCCACAGTGATTCTGCTACACAGTCAAGGTTAAAAAATTCTGCTCTTGGAAATGACGTTCGACTACAGCAAAAAGGATTCAGATTAGCTCTTCAGGACAATGTCTCCTGTGTTAGAATTGGCATGTTTCTCCTTCTCTGTACCACTTTTCAGAAAAGGGTCACTAGGCTTTGCTTGGAGGATGAAGATGGGTGGGTGAACTGTGGGCGGCCCTGTGGGTCAAAAGCCCCTGAAAATAATAATAGCCACTGTTGACTGAATGCCAAGTGCAAGAGTCAAACACTGTGATTTCAGACTTCACAGATGGCAGTCCCTGTGAAGTTTCAGTCTTCACAATAATCCTTCCATGTGGGTATCATTAGCATTAGCTCTATTTTACAATTGAAGAGAGAGTCAAAAAGCTTGGCCAAGGTAACCCACCAGGGAGTAGCAAAATGGGCATTTAGACACAAGACACCTGACTCTGACCCGCCCGGCCTTGCTGCCCAGCAGGAGGCCTCAGAGAGATTCATCACTCCTGCCCCTGCCCCTAATGGACCACTCCTTAAGCGGTGGGAGTGTCCCCCACCCCTGCTCTTCGACCCCTACCTCCGGAAGCTGTTTAGGTTCAAGGAGACCCTAGCTCACTCTCTTCTCTCCCAGTGTCGTCAGCACCTTCCTTCCACACACAGACTCTGCTTTCTTTTTAAATTCAGAAAAACACCACCTCCCCTGGATTCAGAGCTAGAGCAGGAGCCTTCCCCTACCGGAATCCCTGTTCTGTGTGGGGTGCGCGCTTGACGGTGGGGTGTCGGGTGAGGACGGAATGGGGAGGGCCTCTCCGTTGGTGTTTGCATGGTCCCGGGAGACCTCCGGGAACCATTCCAGCCTCCTCCCGTCCACCCCCACCTTGGCCTGGCTCGGAAAGGGGAGTGTTATCCCGCCTTGGAGGTGGCGGCTCCCCGGGGACTGCAGGGGGAGCCCGGGGTTCGGCGCCTGCTCAGTTCGCGTTCACTGCGTCTAAGGCTCCCCCGGCCTGGCGCGGCGCCCAGCACAGGAGCCGGGAGGGGGAGCAAAAAGGCGGCGGAAGAGCCCACACGGTCAGGGGCCGGGGGAACCGAGCCGGAGAGGAGACCTCCAGAGGGCAGCACCAAGCCGCTAAGGAAGTCCTCTCTTCGGGATAGCTTGGGGTCCCCAGAGAGCCCATAGAAAAGCCTCCTTTTCAGATTCCCACACCGCCCGCCCCTCCTCCACCTGTTCCGGGTAAAGGTGGGAAAGTCTCCCATTATCACAAGGACCACCAGCTCCTGGTGTGAACAGGACTCAGGTCTCTCCAGGAGTAACCAGTTTCCTTCGTCCAGCCACCCAAACGTGGGCTTTTCCCCAGCAGGGACGAGAAACAGCCTTTCGGTTCTGATGGCGCAGAGGCATCCCCAGGCCCCAACAGCCCCAGGCCATTGGCAGATGGAGGAGAAGCAGGTGGCCGCCGCACCGCACCTTACTGCCCAGGAACCCAGGAACCATCTGCTGTTATTTCCTAGCCTCAACTTCCCCAGCGACACCTGGAAAGGCGCCGTGCCATTGGTCGAGGCTGGGGGTCAGGGCCCCGCCTTTCCTGGGCGGCCTCTGCCCCGGCCAGCACAGCCGCTCCTCCCCTTCTCTCCCGCCCGGCTCCCACGGTCCCAGAGGTGGGCGGGTGAGCCCTGGATGACGGCACGAGAACCCCAGTCCGACTCGCCTTCGCCCCCGCCCCGGGCCCGGGCTTTCCCAGCCCAGTCCCCGCCGGGGAGCCGCGGTGCGCCTAGCGCTCCGCGCCCCGAACCCCCCCAGCCTGGGTGTCCCCGGCTCTTGCGCGAGTTGGGCTCCCGCCTTGGAACCAGGGAGGAGGGAGGGCGCCAGGGAACAGCAAGCAGCGACCCGGAAACGCCATATAAGGAGCAGGAAGGATCCCCCGCCGGAACCACCCTTATTTGGGCAGCGCCTTATTTGGAGCGCCCCGATATGGCCTGGCTGCTTCCGGCTCCGGGAGGAGGGAAGAAGGCGGAGGGAAGGGGCGGGGGCAAGGCCGGGGAGTTTCGGAGCAGCTTGAGTCCGGGAGTCCTCAGCTGCGGCTTGAGTGCTAAGCTTCCTCGAAGCCGGGGCACCTCGGGTGCGGGAGCCGGCATGAGGCCCGAGGTGCGGGATGGCGGTGCCCACGGCTCTCGGAGAGGGGCCTTCGCGTCACTCCGGGTCCTCCCGGCCGGTCTTGCCATATTAGGGCTTCCTGCTTCCCATATATGGCCATGTACGTCACGACGGAGGCGGGTCCGTGCAGTTCCAGACCCTTCAAATAGAGGCGGATCCGGGGAGTCGCGAGAGATCCCAGCGCGCAGAACTTGGGGAGCCGCCGCCGCCGCCGCCGTCAGCTGCCGCCGCCGCCGACGACGACAGCTGCCGCCACCGCCGAAAGACCGGCCCCTACCCCAGCCTCGGTAACAGCGCCGCGGCTACACCGGCCGGCGGCGAGGGCGAGCCTGCAGACCCCACCTGCGCTTTCCACAGTGTGCACCGCGCCCCGCATGTGACCTGGCCAGGCCCCCGAGAGGTGTCCCCCGCAGCTCCAGCCCCAGGCTGCGCCCACCCGCCCCAACACCAGCTCTCCAGCCCGCCGGTTCGGGATGGCGGCAGCCAAGGCCGAGATGCAGCTGATGTCCCCACTGCAGATCTCCGACCCCTTCGGCTCCTTTCCACATTCGCCCACCATGGACAACTACCCTAAGCTGGAGGAGATGATGCTGCTGAGCAATGGGGCTCCCCAGTTCCTCGGTGCCGCCGGAGCCCCCGAGGGCAGCGGCGGTAACAGCAACAGCAGCAGCAGCAGCGGGGGCGGTGGAGGTGGAGGGGGCAGCAGCAACAGCAGCAGCAGCAGCGCCTTCAACCCTCAGGGGGAGGCGGGCGAGCAGCCCTACGAGCACCTGACCGCAGGTAAGCTGTGGCCTATGCCGAGGGCTAGCCCCCTGCCCCACCATCCTGGCATCTGGTCCTTCCCCACGGCTTTTGTAGCGCGCCCTTCACCGCAGCAGTGCTCCCGTGTCTCAGGGATGCAAGTGGGGTTTCCCTTCCTTTCCTCGCACCCGCAGGGTTCTGTGTTAGAGGGATGCCTGGGGGCATCCACCTCCACCCCCATCCTCGGCGTCCTTAGTGGTGCGCAGAGGAGCCAGCTTTTGTTTTGGATGGAGAGCTGCGGGGTTGCGTGGGTGGGTGGAGATGGGGGAGGGCTTGTTTTGACGAGCCAGGCTGCGCCCCCTCCCCCTCCAGAAAGGCTTGCCTAAACTGTCGCCTGTCCCCAGTTAAGGGCCAATCGGTGGCCAGGGATGTCCCGGCAGCCCGGGGTAGGGGGCGCGTACTAGCCGCGGCCGAGGGGGTGCTGGCGGGAATCCCTCGCCCGCGCAGCCGCCGCTGCGGAGCGCTGGGAGCTGCAGTGGAGGGGGATTCTCCGTATTTGCGTCAGCTGTTATTGAAATGGATTCTGCCTCTGGAGCGGGTCCAGGAACATTGCAATCTGCTGCTATCAATTATTAACCAGCTCAAGAGTCAATGGTAGAAGCCCGACCTCTTGCCTGGCAGCTTGGGTCCTCGTCGTCCTCCACTGATTGCTCTCCAGTAACCAGGCCTCCTTCCTCTCTCTCCTGCCAGAGTCTTTTCCCGACATCTCTCTGAATAACGAGAAGGTTCTAGTGGAAACGAGTTACCCCAGCCAAACCACTCGGCTGCCCCCCATCACCTATACTGGCCGCTTCTCTCTGGAGCCTGCACCCAACAGTGGCAACACCTTGTGGCCTGAGCCCCTCTTCAGCCTGGTCAGTGGGCTCGTGAGCATGACCAATCCGGCCACCTCGTCCTCAGCACCATCTCCAGCGGCCTCTTCCTCCTCTTCTGCCTCCCAGAGCCCACCCCTGAGCTGCGCAGTGCAATCCAACGACAGCAGCCCCATTTACTCAGCGGCACCCACCTTCCCCACGCCTAATACTGACATCTTCCCCGAGCCACAGGGCCAGGCCTTTCCAGGCTCAGCAGGCACCGCACTTCAGTACCCACCTCCTGCCTACCCTGCTGCCAAGGGTGGCTTCCAGGTCCCCATGATCCCTGACTATCTGTTTCCACAACAGCAGGGGGACCTGGGCCTGGGCACCCCAGACCAGAAGCCTTTCCAGGGTCTGGAGAGCCGAACCCAGCAGCCTTCGCTCACTCCACTCTCTACTATCAAGGCCTTTGCCACGCAGTCGGGCTCCCAGGACCTGAAGGCCCTCAACACCACCTACCAGTCCCAGCTCATCAAGCCCAGCCGCATGCGCAAGTACCCCAACCGGCCCAGCAAGACACCCCCCCACGAACGCCCCTACGCCTGCCCGGTGGAGTCCTGCGACCGGCGCTTCTCCCGCTCAGATGAGCTCACCCGCCACATCCGCATCCACACGGGCCAGAAACCCTTCCAGTGCCGCATCTGCATGCGCAACTTCAGCCGCAGTGACCACCTCACCACCCACATCCGCACCCACACGGGCGAGAAGCCCTTCGCCTGTGACATCTGTGGCAGAAAGTTTGCCAGGAGCGATGAACGCAAGAGGCATACCAAGATCCACTTGCGGCAGAAGGACAAAAAAGCAGACAAAAGTGTGGCCTCGGCGGCCGCATCCTCTCTCCCTTCCTACCCGTCCCCGGTGGCTACTTCCTACCCGTCCCCGGTCACTACCTCTTACCCTTCCCCAGCAACCACCTCATACCCGTCGCCCGTGCCCACCTCCTACTCCTCTCCCGGCTCCTCGACCTACCCATCCCCCGTGCACAGTGGTTTCCCATCACCCTCGGTGGCCACCACGTACGCCTCGGTTCCTCCAGCTTTCCCCACCCAGGGCAGCAGCTTTCCTTCCTCAGCTGTCACCAACTCCTTCAGCGCCTCCACAGGGCTTTCGGACATGACGACAACCTTTTCTCCCAGGACAATTGAAATTTGCTAAAGGGACAGGAAAAAGGGAGCAAAAGAAACACTTAAAGAGACTCAAAGGACAGGAGGAGGAGTTGGCCATGGGAAGGGGTTCCTCTTAGGTGGGATGGAGGTTCACAGAGCCACATCCTCCCCCTCTACTTGACCCCAAGGTCACCATGGAAGGTCTGTTAGCCAACAATTCTTTCTGCCCACTTCCCTTTCCTCCGCAGTTCCTACTCCCTTTGACTTCAGCTGCCTGAAACAGCCATGTCCAAGTTCTTCACTTCTATCCAAAGAACTTGATTTGCATGGATTTTGGATATATCATTTCAGTATCATCTCCATCGTATGCCTGACCCCTTGCTCCCTTCAGTGCTAGAAAATCAAGTTGGAAAAATGGGCTTTGGGCCCCTCAGAGCCCAGCCCTGTACCCTTGTACAGTGTCTATGCCATGGATTTTGTTTTTCTTGGGGTATTCTTGATGTGAAGATAATTTGCATACTCTATTGTATTATTTGGAGTTAGGTCCTCATTTTGGGGGGAAAAAAGAAAAGCCAAGCAAACCAGTGGTGATCCTTTATTTTGTGATGATGCTGTGACGATTAAGTTTGAAGCTTTTTTTGAAACAGCAGTTCTCGGTATTAATCAGAGCATGTGTCAGAGTGTTGTTCTGTTAACCTTTTTGTAAATATTGCCGGACTGTACTCTCACATGTGGCAAAATATGGTTTGGTTTTTCTTCTTTTTTTCTAAAAATGGGTTTTTTGTTTTTTTTTGTTTTTTTTTTTTTTGTCCTTTTAGTTTAAAAAGTTTCACGTCTTGGTGCCTTTTGTGTGATGCGCCTTGCCGATGGCTTGACATGTGCAATTGTGAGGGAAGTGCTCACCTCTAGCCTTAAGGGGGGCAGGGAGTGATGACCAGGGGAGGCTTTGGGAGCAAAATAAGGAAGAGGGCCGAGCTTGGCTTCAGCTCTCGAGAATGTAAGCAAACAAAAATCTAAAAATCTGAACTCTCAAAAGTCTATTTTTTTAACTGAAAATGTAAATTTATAAATATATTCAGGAGTTGGAATGTTGTAGTTACCTACTGAGTAGGCGGCAATTTTTGTATGTTATGAACATGCAGTTCATTATTTTGTGGTTTTATTTTACTTTGTACTTGTGTTTGCTTAAACAAAGTGACTGTTTGGCTTATAAACACATTGAATGCGCTTTATGGCCTATGGGATATGTCGTGTATATCCTTCAGAAAAATTAAAAGGAAAATAAAATAGCTGTGGTTGTGTGTGTGTTTCTTGGCCTGGGGAACGCCTCTGTGGTGGTCTCTATCAAGGGTTTATTGTTGTTGTTGGCTTTTTGTTTTTTTGTTTTGTTTTTATTTTGGCCTCACCTGCAGCGCAGGGAAGTTTTCCAGCCAGGAATCAAACCTGTACCGCAGTTGCAACCTGCCCCACAGCTGGGGCAACACTGGATCCTTAACCCTATGCACTGCACAGGAACTTTCTATCAAGGGGTTCAAGGGGCTTTTACAGAGTTGAAGGTAATTCAACCAGAGTTGTGCCCACTGTGTGTCTGGAGTGAATGCTTTGAGAACTGGGTGTGCTTCTCTTCTTGACACTAGGCCTGTTTCTGGTGGGCTGCAGGCTTATCGTGGTTAGTTAAAGCTGAAAAGGCCACAGAGTTCTCTGGTGGATCAGTAGGTTAAGGACCCGGCATTGTCACTGCTGTGGCTCTGGTTATTGCTGTGGCACAGGTTTGATCCTTGGCCTGGAATTTCCACATGCTGTGGGCAAGGCAAAAAAAAAAACCCCAAAAAACAAAAACAAAAAACCTAAAGAAGGCCAGAGAAGTAGCACATATGTAGCCAGAGGCAGAGATATATATGCTGAGTAAATGTCTGACCAGCCCTGCCCTCATCTCTACCCAGGATTGGGAAACTCTGCATTCTTGGGAATCCCTGCTACATGCACTTCGGGGAGATGTGGGGTGGGCAGAGGGCTTTGGGAAACCATATGGCATCTGGGGCTGCCTCAGCCTTTCCCTGCCATCCTTCATGACCCAGAAACTGGAGGGTATCGAAGAAGACGAGAAGAGGCGAGGGCCAGTTCTCAAGCCAAGAATCCTTCCAGGAAGAAATCTCATTACTTGCCAGCTGGAGCTGTGATCCTTGGCAGCTTCTTGTGACACAGGGCAGAGTGGGCAGGAGGCTTGGCCTGGTGTGTCTAAGGCTCCATCTAGATGAAGCCTGCACCATTGCATGGGAAACCAGTCCCCTGAGGGTCCACACTTGTGCTTAGAGCAATTTTTGTGGGCCCATGAGCATCTGTCTCTTCTAAGAGAGGCCTTGAGTTGGCCGCAACAACAATGTAGATTGTCGGTTGGGTAGAGAGAGACGTAACCAAAAATTATAACGTGGTGTCATGTTGTATAATGTGAGCAAACATGGGGCCCTCTGGGAGCACAGAGAAAGACACCCAACAACCCAGGGGATCGGAAAGGTGGTAATGTTGAGTTGGGTAGGCTAAGTAGGACTTAACTTGATTGGCTTGCTTTGTGAGCGACCCAGGGAAGATGGATGGATGTATTAATGGATAGAAGCACTACCTCCAACCCTGATATGAGTCTTCCGTGAATTGGCCAGATAGCATCGTCCACTGCTCAGATGGGTACAAAAGATTTGGTATCCTGGAACACCCAAGTCTTGGCTCCCCTCCCAACGTCTGACTTCCCAAATCAAAGACAATGAAGTATCCCCTCTACCCAGTATGGACATCAGGCCCTGAATGAATTTGAGGTCTAAGCTGCCTCCGTAATTTCTCCTCTCTCAAAGGGTCTCCCTGGTTACGAACCTGCACCTCTTCTGGAGCCAGGGGAATTCCAGCAATGCCCTGGCATCAGCCCAGTACTTTCCCTTCCATTCCATTTCTCAAGCACCAACAGGGTTGATCTCTGTCCTTTTCCATCCTTGACTCCTTAGCTTGGGACAGGGGGAACCAAGCCACCTTCTCTAGCAAAGGGCACGTCCCCTTGAGCCTCCTGGCAAAGGTGCCACATCCTGATAGGATAATATTTGTCTTGGCCCACTTCTTCCCAGCCCCACCTACCCCTCCCCATCTCTTTCCAGGCCCAGGAACACAAGTCTATGCCTGTTACACATTCTTAAGAATTTCTCATCACAGGCATCCAAAAAACATAATATGGCAAGAATAAAGTACAAAAGAAGGAGCAAAGAGAGTCACTCTGTTCTTTGAAAGCCCAGGGTCTCCTATGTTGTTACAGTGCATCAGACAGATTCCTGGGCCTTGATTCTTGAGGTCTGGGGTGAGGTCCTGGAACTGGCCTTGACAACAAGCATGCCAGGTGATTCTGCTGCAGATGGCTTATTGAGAAATTCTTCCAAGCCTCCCAACTAATTTTTATTAGCCCTGTAACCAGGATTTCTTTTCTTTATTTCTTTTTTCTTTTTTGTCTTTTAGGGCCATACCGGAAGCATATGGATCCTTAACCCACTGAGTAAAGCAAAGAATCAAACCCAAATCCTCATGGATCCTAGTTGAGTTCGTTAACCACTGAGCCACGAAGGGAACTCCAATAACTCATTTTTTTAAATTGCTGAGTGGTATTCTGCTGCACAGCTATAACACAATTTGCGCAATTTTCACCTGTGTATGGACACTGGGTTGGGTCCTTTGGGGGCTATTAGAAATCAAGCGGCTGGGAGCATTCGTGTGGACATGGGCCCATTCACTCCAAAGCCCCCCATCTTCCCACCCTATCTCCATTTACTCGCCTCCCTCTCACTCAGAGCAATAACCACCTACTTCCCCCCATGCTCACAGAGTCAGGGCTAAGCCTCCTAAAACAAATTTGCTTCATTCAACCTTTCTGAACATAAACAAAGCCAGCCCCTTCACCCGCTTTATGGCTTTATTTCAAACTCCCTCTTGTTTGTTTACACCTTCCTCGTAATGAGACGTCTGGGACTAAACAAGGTATGCTTGGGAGTTCCCGTCGTGGCGCAGGGGTTAACGAATCCGACTAGGAACCATGAGGTTGCGGGTTCAGTCCCTGCCCTTGCTCAGTGGGTTAAGGATCCGGCATCGCCGTGAGCTGTGGTGTAGGTTGCAGACGCGGCTCGGATCCCGCGTTGCTGTGGCTCTGGCGTAGGCCAGTGGCTGCAGCTCCGATTCGACCCCCCTAGCCTGGGAACCTCCATGTGCCGCGGGAGCGGCCCAAAGAAATAACAAAAAAAAATACAAAAGAATAAATAAATGAACAAGGTATGCTTGTTATATGTCATTATTTATTCAGCTTGGCAAATGTACTTACATCCTCAGGGATAATTTTCTAAAGAGAAAAGTTAGGTGGTAGATGGTGGGCCCAGGCCACACATTGATGAGTTGCTCCCATCTCAACAGGAGGAAGGACTAAGATCAGATAATGTGGAAGGATACCCTGGAAGCTTAGTCCTGAGAGGTTATCTGTGCACAGGGCTTTTTTTTTTTTCTTTTCACAGATGCACCGGCAATATATGGAAGTTCTTGGGCCACGAGTTGAGGCAGAGCTGCAGCTGTGGTTCTTAACCCACTATGCCACAGTGGGAACTCCTAAACCTAGATTTTTGAAATCTTTTTCTTCTCTGGCTTTGAATGCCAATTCTTTTTTTTTTTTGGCTTTTTTTTTTTTTTTGTCTTTTCAGGGCTGCACCCACAGCATATGGAGGTTCCCAGGCTAAGGGGCCAATCAGAGCTGTAGCCACCAGCCTACACCACAGCTCACAGCAACGCCAGATATGATCCGAGTCTGTGGCCTACACCACAGCTCATGGCAATGCCGGATCCTTAACCCACTGAGCAAGGCCAGGGATCGAACCTGCAACCTCATGGTTCCTAGTCGGATTCATTTTTGCTGTGCCACGAAGGGAACTCCTGAATGCCCATTCTTCAGGTAGGCTTCCCAGTGCTCATTGCATCCTAGAGGGTGACCCTCTTGGTCCCTCTCTCCTGGGAAGACATAGCCCGCTAAGGTCATGGTACCGATTCACAAACTAGAGGCCAAAGAGCAGGCCCTGGAGTCATGGGGGTGGAGGCCCTCCTAAAACTCTCACTCAGGACTCATTTTGAGGGAGGGGACTTAATAAATCTGGGGAGGCAAAAAGGTGGGGCAAACCTGTCCTGAAGGGTCTTCTCCCAGCTTGGTGATGCCGGTAAACCAGGCTGCCTCCTCAGTTCCCAGACAAACCCAGAAGTCGCCATTTCCACACAAGCAGAAGGGCGTTTCCTCCTTGGAGAAAATGATCTCAGCTTCCTTGAAGGCTTCGTTCTGCTCGGAACCAACTTCTCATCCTAGAATCGTTTCAGATCCAAAGACCAGATTCCTGAGAACCAAATGACTCCTTATTTATTTATTTATTTTTGCTTTTTAGCCCCCCCCCTCCCCCCACGGCATATGGAAGTTCCCAGACTAGGGGTTGAATTGGAGCTGAAGCTGCCAAGCTACATCACAGCCACAGCAATGCCATGGATCCTACTCGGGTTTGTTACTGCTGAGCCACGATGGGAACTCCGTGCCTTATTTATTGAACAAATTAATGAAGCACCTACTGCAGGGGAGCTGGTCTAGGGGATTTGGAGGAAGTCTGGGAGAAGGAAAAGCAAAACCATCCCAGCCTGCCAAACACCTTTGAATCTCTTTAGAACCAACTTCGAATTCCCTCAAACTAGCTTATTGGAAACAGTGAATCTGGGAGGTCCCATCATGGCTCAGCAGTTAAGGAATCTGACTAGCAGCCATGAGGACCAAGGTTCGATACCTGACCTTTCTCAGTGGGTTAAGATTCTGGTGTTGCCTTGAGCTGTGGTGTAGGTTGCAGATGTGGCTCAGATCTGGGTGTTGCTGTGGCTGCGGTGTAGCCTGGCAGCTATAGCTCCTGTTTGACCCCTAGCCTGGGAACTTCAATATGCCATGGGTGCAGTCCTAAAAAGCAAAAAAAAAAAAAAAAAAAAAAAAGAGAGAGAGAGAGAAAGCAAGCAAGACAGAAAGGGTGAATCTCCAGCTGCCTTGTCAGAATCAGCTTTCAGTCACCTCAATACCAGCCATTCGTCTCAACCGGTCTTCTCAGCACCACCTAATTAATATTCTCCTGTCCACCTGATCTTGCCCATTTGTAAGTCTTCTCAGGTCTGTGGTGAGGCCAAAGAGTCTTCTCAATATTCTGTGACTGGTGCAAGAGCAAATTGGATTTTGCCCCAAGTCCTTGTGAAACAGAAACTCTGGAGTGATGACGGCGTCCGATCCCATTCCAGCCGCCTCAGCACCAAGGTTTTCTCCTCAGATTTGTGATGACTCTCCTGAATTGTCTCCTCAGAGTTATTTTTCATCCTCTTCCGAGCCAGACTTTATATTTGGCTAATGAAACTGCCAATGTTCTTAGAATTTTCTTCTTAGAAGCATCTCGATTCTATCCAGAATCACTTTTTTCAATCCCCACAGACCCAACTGTCAGGCTTCCTAAAGCAATTCTTTTAAAAAGTTATTCATCCATGGGCCTCAGATTTCCCATCTATTTAATGGGGGGAAATAATGCTTATTTTCTTCTCTGAAAAAAAAAAAAAGAGCGTGACGTTCTCCTGTAGCACAGTGGGTTAAGGATCCGGCATCACTGTGGATGGGATGCAGGCTGCCGCTGTGGCGCGGCTTTGATCCCTGACCTGGGAACTTCCACAAGCCGCAGGAGTGACCAAAAAATATAAACAAACAAGCACACAAACAAATAAATTGGAACCTGGGCAAGGGGGATGTTAGGAAAGTCTTTGGGAAAAAAAAAAAAGAACATGAATATTTTCCTGACTACGCAATAAACAATCACTGTGAGAAAGTGCGAAGCACATCGTCTCGTCCACACTTGGGGAGATGGGGAAGAGCACTCGGACGCACCCATCTGTCACCCACGGATGCAGGGACATCCAACCGGTACGAGCCTTCCCAAGGGCAACTCAACCATATGCACCAAAAGCCTTGCCAAAGGTCACGCCTTCTGACCTAGCAGTTCTTCCTGGACTGCTGTTGATCACAGTGTATCATTCGTAACAGAGAAAAACTGGCAACAGCATAAATATCCCATGGGAGATGGCTAAAATAAATTGTTGCATGATGAACATTATGCAGTCATTATAAATTGCATTTTGAAATAATAATTTTTTTTCCTTTGGTCTTTTTAGGGCCGCATCCGCGGCATATGTAAGTTCCCAGGTTAGGGATTGAATCCGAGTTACAGCTGCCAGCCTACACCAGAGCCACAGCAATGCAGGGTCAGAGCTGCGTCTGTGACCTACACCACAGCTCACAGCAACACTGGATGCTTTTACCCACTGAGCGAGGCCAGGGATCGAACCCACCTCCTCATGGATGCTAGTTGGGGTTTGTAACTGCTAAGCTATGACGGGAATTCCTGAAATAATTATTGACCTGAAAAAATACCCACAATACACTAAGTGATAAGTATATAAAACTCTATATGACATGATTCCAATTATAGGAAATACACACATGTAGACACACATACATCAAATGTTAATGGTTGTTACTTCTGGTGGGATTATGGGAAAGTTTTATTTCATTTTTTGTACTTTTCTATATTTTCCAAATAAGAATTTTTTTTTTTTTAGTCATCAGAAGAAAATAATTCTGGAGTTCCCTTGTGGTGCAGCAGGTTAAAAATCCAGCATTGTCACTGCTGTGGCTCAAGTCACTGCTGCGGCGTGGGTTCAATCCCTGGCCTGGGAACTTCCACATGCCATGGCTGCAGCCAAAAAAAAATAATAATACCAGGTAAGTAAATAATTATTTTCTAGAATCTGATGTGATATAGAGGTCTTTATGAAAGTCCTCTGACGCAATATTTTCTCCTCCTGCACAGATCTGCTCCTTCAGTTGTAGGGTATTAAGAATAGTGCTGGGAGTTCCCGTCGTGGCGCAGTGGTTAACGACTCCAACTAGGAACCATGAGGTTGCGGGTTTGGTCCCTGCCCTTGCTCAGTGGGTTAACGATCCGGCGTTGCCGTGAGCTGTGGCGTAGATTGCAGACACGGCTCGGATCCCCCGTTGCTGTGGCTCTGGCGTAGGCCGGTGGCTACAGCTCCAATTCAACCCCTAGCCTGGGAACCTCCATATGCCGAGGGAGCGGCCCAAGAAATAGCAAAAAGACAAAAAAAAAAAAAAAGAATAGTGCTAACAAAAAAAGAAGGAAAAGATTTTCCAGGGACTCAGGGCTCTAGGTTCTTTGCTGAGAGGACACAGGTTGGCTGCATAATATTCCTTGCATACGGATTATCTGTGGCGGGCTGGCAGGATAGAAGCATCAGTGAGCTGCTAAATTTGGGGGCTCTGGGTCTTTTAAAAGGCAGAAAGCGCTCTTATTTTATTAGCTTGCCACCCTCCCTTGACTAATCCTTAGAGAAGTCTTGAGATCTTGCCCCATCACTGACTTGTGTTTCTGTCACCATTTCTAATACACAGTTCATGCATACTACTAGGCTCAAAGTCTTTCTCTTAAACTGCTTTCTCCTGCCTATAGTTGAGTTGGTGTTAACCAGTGGTTTTGTTGGTTATTCTTGGATCAGACTGTTTGCTTTGTTGTACCGCAGTTTGGCAGGTACATCTTGGGAGAGCTTAGGGTAACTTTCTTGGGGTCACACTGAGAACTGGGCTCTCCAAAATCTTCACTGCTCCTCCGTCACTCAGTCAGAATTTTTTCCAAAATACATTCATCAGGAGTTCACTGGTGGCCTTGCCGTTAAACATCTGGCATTGTCATTGCTTTGGCTCTGGTCACTGCTGTGGCGTGGGTTCAATTCCTAGCCCGAGAACTTCATGCCGTGGGCCCAAAGAGAAAATAACAACAACAACAAAACTCATTCATCAGGAGTTCCTGTCGTGGCGCAGCGGAAATGAATCCAACTAGGAAACATGAGGTTTTGGGTTCAATCCCTGGCCTCGCTCAGTGGGTTAGGGATCCGGCATTGCCGTGAGCTGTGGTGTAGGTTGCAGACGCGGCTCATATCTGGCATTGCTGTGGCTGTGGTGTAGGTTGGCAGCTGTAGCTCCAATGATACCCTTAGCCTGGAAACCTCCATATGCCATGGGTGCAGCCCTAAAAAAAAAAAAAAAGAAAGAAAGAAAAAAAAATGCTCTTGATGTCAGGCCCTGAGCATGTAGAGATAAACAAGATAGCGTGTCTGGGGCAGCAGAATTGGGTGGGAGAGATGTAGAAATAAATGACTAATTCTATGAAGCAGGAGAGGAAGCAGGGTGTAGGAGGAAAATGGGGCATTTGCAGGAGAGGGATTGGCAGGCAGAGGGAATGAGAAGTGCAAAGGCGAGGAGGTCAGGCTGTTCAGTCTGTGAAAGGATGGCCGTGTGGCCTGAAGGCGAGGAAACGGGGAAGGGCAAGAAATGGGGCTGGAAAGACCACGGGTTGGGGCCAGAGGCCAACAACTTGGTTGACTGTCATTTTTTTTTTTTTTTTTGCTTTTTCTAGGGCTGCTCCTGCAGCATATGGAGGTTCCCAGGCTAGGGGTCGAGTCAGAGCTGTAGCTACTGGCCTACGCCAGAGCCACAGCAACACGGGATCCGAGCCACATCTGCAACCTACACCACAGCTCACGGAAAAGCCAGATCCTCGACCCACTGAGCAAGGCCAGGGATTGAACCCGCAATCTCATGGTTCCTAGTCAGATTCGTTAACCACGGAGCCACAATTGGTTAAGGAACTGCAATTGACTGTTTGAAAAGGCTGCACAGCTACCTGCCTCTTAGGGAGGGTCTTGGTGTCTCCCCTCCACTTCCAATTAGCTATTGCAGTAATTACATTAATGACAACAATAACTTGACTGGTCACTTCAGATTTTATACATGCTCTTTAATTTCAGCTTTCAGTGAAGCAGGAGTTACTGCAAACTCAATTATTTGATCTTAGCCCATTTTCCTTTAAATAATATATAACTTTTGAATATGCTCCATTTTTGTAGCTTCATTATTATGTGTGAGTGTGTGTAAATTTTCAAACATTCACAAAAGTAGGAGGGAAGAGTGGAATGAACCTCTCTGCCTCTATTAATCAGTTCTACACTTGGCAGTTCACGGCTGGTCTTGTCTCGTCTACACTGCCTTCCCGCCGCCACACACTGCATTGTTTTGAAGTAAATTCCAGACTTTACATCACTTTGTCCATAAATATTTCAGTATATATCTTTATGTGTATTTTTTGAGTTCCTTTGTTCAAATCAAGACCTAAAAAAGACCCCATTTTGCATTTGGTTGATATGTCAACTTCTTTTCATCATAAGAGTTGCCCTTGCTATTTATTTATCAGAGAAGCTAGGTTACTTGTCCTAAAGAATTCCCCATTTTTAAGATTTGACAGATTGTGGAGTTCTCATCATGGCACAGCAGAAATGAATCCGACTAGGAACCATGAGGCTGCGGGTTCGATCCCTGGCCTTGCTCAGTGGGTTAAGGATCTGGCGTTGCCATGAGCTGTGGTGTAGGTCGCAGACGCGGCTCGGATCTGGCATTGCTGTGGCTGGGGTGTAGGCTGGCAGCTGTAGCTCCAATTAGACCCCTGGCCTAGGAACCTCCATATGCCGCAGGTGCGGCCCTAAAAAGACAAAAAGACACACATACACACACACAAAAAGTTCTCTTAAATCTTTCACCACCCAGTGGTTTTAGGAATCCCCAGATGATTGATGATCCTTGTCTAAATTTATTCTCTCACTAGAGGTTACAAAATAGGTGATTTTGTAATTCTATAATCTCATTTGCATTTGTTAGCCAGATTTTGGCCATGATGAATTTAGGCTTAATCATAGTTGTTAAAAAAAAAGATAAATAGTTGACTTTTATTTATCAAATAATGATATTTTATACTTCCCTTATGGAACCCTAATAAATTCCTTTTTTTGTTTGTTTTTGCTTTTTTTAGGCTACACCCATGGCATATGGAAGTTCCCAGGCTAGGGGTCAATTTGGAGCTGTAGCCACTGGCCTACACCACAGCCACAGCAACACCAGATCGAAATGCTTCTGGAACCTATGTTGTAGCTTGAGGCCACACTAGATCCTTAACTCGATGAGTAAGGCCAAGGCTTGAACCTGCATCCTCGTGGATACTAGTCGGCTTCTTAACCCACTGAGCAACAAAGAGAACTCCCCTAATAAATTCTGGATCTCCACATGGTCAAAGATCTACAAGCTTTGCAATAAAGATGTGCAAATAAAGAATTATGATGCTTGGAGTTCTCTGGTGGCCTAATGGTTAAAGGTCTGGCATTGTCACTGCTGCGGCTTGGGTTTGATACCTGGCCTGGGAACTTCTGCATGCTGTAGGTTTGGCTTAAAAAAAAAAAAAAAAAGAAAGAAAGAATTATGATCCTGGAGCCAGAAAATACAGTTATTTTAATCTCTGCTTGGGGAATTACAAGAAATCCTCTTAATACCCCATAGCAATCGCTGATAAAAATTCCTCCTCCTACCATTTTTTTTAACCTACCTCTTTCCCTCCCTCTCCATTCCTTTTTATTAAATAGATCAATTTAGCCTCTCTGCCCAGTCCTTCCTTCCTCCCAGCCTCTCAGGCTCTATATTTCTCCCCAGCCTCTCAGGCTCTGTATTTCTCTCCTTTTTTTTTTTTTTTTTTTGTCACACCTGTGGCACACGGAAGTTCCCAGGGCAGGGATCAAACCCAAAATATAGCAATGACCCCGGGGGCCACTGCAGTTACAAAGATGGATCCTTAACCCAACGCACCACAAAAGAACTCCCTCTCTATCTGTCTCTAACCCACCTCCTCCTACCCCTATCCGCATGCGGATTCTGCATTGCAAAATGCCCAGGAACTGGGCTGGCAAAGGGTGAACTCTCTAAACTGGCAAGTGATTGGATTCTGGAGCTGGAAATCTTTTGGCAAATGGGTGAGTTAGGAGAAAAAAAAAAAAAAAAAAAGGAGGAACACACACACTTATAAACCTCATTTCCGTCATGTGTATTTTCTGCCATGAACATGCATCACACATGGTGTGATAAAAGTTCAATACATAAAATGTTTTTAAAACAAAAGGGATGGTAGGGAAGGAAATGAGCGCTATTATTTTTCACTTTCCAGTACCTTCCTTCCCAGATACACTGCCGGCTGTATCCTTGACTTGCTGTTCCAGGGAAAGTGAAGTGGAACCTTGCCTCTGACTCAGGATTCCAAGTGTTTCCCGCCCCCACAGCCCTGCAGCAGGGGTGGAGCCATGGAGTCTGCTCTTGTAACAGCGCAGAGGAGCCTCGAGAAAGGCCCCAGAGAGCCTGTCCAGCTCGAGAGGCTGCTGCTCGCTGGTTTTACTGATTGAAATTCCTGGCTTCTCCATCCTTTTCCTGCAAGAAGAACCTTCCTGGGTCTCGAGGAGACCTCCTGACGGCTGTTGGATTTATACATCTTTGCACCTCTTAGGGAAATCACAAGGCATGAGGAGGGTAGTGGAGAATTCTCCAGGCTTCCTCCTACCTCAAGAGTCTAGACTGGAGACAGAACCCCAAGGTACAGGGCTCCATGTTACCCAGGCCCTTATGTCCAGGACCTAGAGAGACTCTGGTGGCAAGTGTGAACTAAACCAAGTGAATGCTTCAGGCCAGGTTTCACCTATTTGGGGAGCACTAGGGAAAAGTAGGTGTGGGCAGATGTTGGTGGCCTCAGGCTACGTGAGCAGGAGTCCCAGAAGGTATGGAGAAGCGCTGGGGGTAGCAAGACAAAGTGGTCAATAGAGTGCTCTGGGGCCTTAATGGTTAAGGACCTGGCATTGTGGCTCAGGTTCAATCCCTGGCCCAGGAGCTTCAGGGACGGCAAAAAAAAAAAAAAAAAAAGTATCAAGCATGTGTGTTCTGGCGTTGCACATCCAATTCTAACCCCTCACTCTGACACATTATTTAGTGATCACAGGCAAGCCCCCTACTTCCGTGAGCCTCTGTTTTCACCTGGAGAAAATGGGCATAATGGTTCCTCCTCACTGGTTTGTCGTAGAGGGTTAAATGAGGCAATTATTTAAGAGTGCCAGGCCACACCCACTGAGAGCTATTGTCTTGGAGGAAGCCCCTTAAACCTGTTTCTTTTTCTCTAAACAAGGTAGGAGTTCCGTTGTGGCGCAGCAGAAATGAATCCCGCTAGGAACCATGACGTTGCGGTTCGATTCCTGGCCTCACTCAGTAGGTTAAGAATCTGGTATTGCTGTGGCTGTGGTGTAGGCCAGCAGCTGTGGCTCCAATTAGACCCCTAGCCTGGGAACCTCCATACACCACGGGTGTGGACTTAAAAAGCAAAACAAACAAACAAACAAAAAACCCTAAACAAAGAAGGTTGAGGCTCCACCTGAGGGGAGGGGATTAAATGAGATAATAAGTGAAGTGTGGTTGATACAATGTAAATAAATGTTACCTATCAGGAGCCCAGAGGAAATGTTTGTTTGTTTTGTCTTTTTGCCTTTTCTAGGGCCACTCCCGCGGCATATGGAAGTTCCCAGGCTAGAGGTCTCATCCGAGCTGTAGCCGCCGGCCTACACCACAGCCACAGCAAGGAGGGATCGGAGCCGCATCTGCGACATACACCACAGCTCACGGCAACACCGGATCCTTAATCCACTGAGCAAGGCCAGGGATCTGAACCTGCAACCTCATGGTTCCTAGTTGGATTCGTTAACTGCTGAGCCATGACGGGAACCCCGGCCCAGAGGAAATGAATCTGACCAGTATCCATGAGGATGCTGGTTCCACCCCTGCCCTTGCTCAGTGGGTTGGAGATCCGGTGTTGCCGTGAGCTATGGCGTAGGTCACAGGTGCAACTCGAATCCCGCATTGCTGTGGCTGGGGTGTAAGCCAGCAGCTGTAGCTCTGATTTGACTCCTCGCCTGGGAACGTCCATAAGCCACAGGTGCATCCCTAAAAAGCAAAAAAAGATTAACTATCAACCCTATTAACACTTTCCTGTTTTATTTAAGGTCACAATCTGACCGTTCCCTCCTCCTCCTGCTCCAATTCCCAGGATGTGACTCTTCTCACCTTTTTGGACAGAAGGACAAAAGTCCCACCGAAAGAAGGATGATCCAGAAAAGAGCACCGGAGGCGATCACAGGCCTCTCACCTGCCTGAGACCGCCTCTCCTTCCCTCCCGCTGCCCTCAAACCCCGGCTTTCCTCCCAGCTTCTCTCCCCAGCAAAGCGCGAGGGTTCATTTTAGAGACTTCTATAATCTCCAGAGGATCAGAATTAATCTTCCCCACCTACAAGACGAGTGGCAGCTCGAAGCCAAGTGCTCCCCAGCCAGAGAAAGCGATGGAGCTTTCCTTTTTTGCTCTGTGTCTCTCTGCCCCTCCCTTCTGCGGGGGAGCTGAGTGTGCTCACTCTGGAGGGACCAGGGAAGCCAGGGCTGGCGCTAATGCAATTTTGTCTAGATGAGGCTGGCAGCTCACTTTTCCCTCGGCTTGCCCTCTGCTGGGGAAACTCCATGACGGAGGCAAGGCAGCTGGCCCGGGAAAGCGTCAGGTTTGAGGATGAGGATGCTGCCGCCGCCACTGCTGGGCCACCACGTTACTTACTATGTCCTTCTAGCCCATGAATTTCCTACAAACTCGTTGTTATCCCTGAGGGTTGATCGGAATGAGGTTCACTTTTTAGGTCCTGCTATGTGCGTGGACCACGCAGAAGCACACAGGGCTGGGAAGACTCATGCTGATGCCCATTTCATTCCAGAGGACCTTCTAGAAAGGCAATGCTCTGGGGCCTCAGGGGAAGGATTTCTTTATCAGTAGCACAGTCACAAATACTAAGGAACACAGGACGTTCGTATGGAATTGGGACTCTGAGGACCTGCGTTCCAGTCCCAGGGCCACCACTCCATCCATGGTCATGTATTTTTAGTTAAGTTGCTTAAGACCTCTGCCCAAATTTTAGTGTCCTCCTTTGTAAAATGAGTGTTCTACTACCTCCCTCAAAGGACTATGGGAAGAATGAGTAGAAATAATATATGAGGAAAGTGGAACATCATAGGAGATGGTTAATAAATACTCATTTTATTCTACAGAGGGACTGAGGAGAAAGAAAATCACCGGATTCTGGAGGCTTTATGGTTTATCAGCTTATCCTACAGATTTAAGCATGGGCACCATGCCATTTGTTGGGTGCCTGATTTTTGTGAAGGTATGTGTTTATCATTGATCATGAGATCTTGAGCGGCTGCCGAATATTTTGGACCTCAGAACTGTTTTCTCTGGGTGCAGCGGATGAACATGTAGGACAGAAGGAAACTGGTCCTGAGAGATCTAATCATTGTCTCCCTTGAGTCCTTTGATGCCCTCCATGAACCAGTCCTTCTTTTGTGCCACCAGCACTACATCCTCATTCTGGGGGAGGCCAGAATAACACAGCTACCTGTCACCCCGTGATCTACACAGGCAGTGGGGAGGTGGGGGAAGGAGCTACGTCCCTGCTGGAATTGGAAAACATCCTTGAGGCCTGCAACTTTTAAAGGGAAGGTTACCATGCCAACGACAGCCTCCTTGCCCAACAAGGATGAAAGGAAACGAGGCCGTGGGTGACACATCTATTGTGCGTGTCCACACACTTGCCTGGAACCTCTTAGGCGCTGCTCGCTGCAGGATAGGGTTTCAACTGAGAGGCAAGAAGATTCAGGTTAAATTTAAGTAGGGATCCTGGACTGGCAGAACTGATGGGGGCAGGGCAGGGCCAATAAGGAAGGATTGGGAAATGTTTCTCTGAGATTGATACCCATCTCCTGTTGAAATGTGTGGGTGTGGTACCAACAGGAGGCGTGGGAGGGGACGATGTCCTAGATACCAGGTTTTGGCTGCTGGTGTGAACTTCCTCCAGGTTCTTTTTGCTCTTGCCAGCCTGTCCAGGAGAGCAGCAGGCAGGGAGAGCAGATCATTGGGGTGATGGCTGAACTGAGAAAGGGGAGCATTAGATGAGCCAAGACACACCTCTGGAAGACACACCAAATCTTGGCAACAGGGCCCCAGAGATGCCCAAAGGGGGGATCGTTTTCTTGAAGAGCACAGAGCTTCCAGGAAGAATGACCAAGCTTACTTGGCCCTTATCTACTTCTCTCCACTTCCCAACTGAGAAAGTGCACAGAGAACTGAGGAACTGACATGAAGCACCCACCCGTGTTAGGCACGCGTGCACACACACACACACACACACACACGGTTTCATTTGACTACAACTCAGCAAACCAGGAATCAAGCTTTCTCAGCATCGATCAGCTGTAAGGGAAGAAGCTGGGATTGGAACTCCATCTGAACTCCACGGCTTGGATGGGAAAACTTTAGGCCTTAAGGTACAGCTCTTTTCTTCTAGGAAGATCTCTTCTGAAGCGTCTCCTCCATATATTCCCCAGGCGCTGAGTAGGCTGGGAAGAGGCTAAAGGGACAAGCGGGGAACTGGGAACCCGTCCTCCTCTTGCCACACGCATTTGCTTTTTTGTTTTTTGTTTTATATTTTTTATTTTTTCCTTTATAGCTGGTTTACATCACACGCATTTGTTAGGGTGAATGAGCTGCCACTGCGGGCCGTGTCTGTTCCTGAAGGTATCGGCTGACAGGCATCCTCTCACTTTATCCCCACATCCCTCAGAAGAGGAATCTGAGGCTCAGAGACAAAAACGTATTGCCCAAGGTCACACAGCGATTGCCTGGGGCCAGGAATCCATCTCAGCTCAGTAAAACGTCAAAGCCGGGCTGGACGGCGCTCCGGCCCCAAGTCGGGTAGCTGGGCAGGGAGGGAGCTGCGCGGGGGGCAGGGCGTACCTCCCCGCCGAGCAGGGCTGGGGTGGGGGCCGCGGGCCGGGGGCGGGGCCCCCGAAGGCCGCCTCGGGGTGGGGGAGCGGGGCGGAGCGGCGCGCGCAGCTCCGCCTCGCGTAGGCGGAAGTAGCCGCCCTCCCGGCGCGCTCCCCGCCCCCGGCCCGCCCCTCGCCATATATGGCGCTTCCGCCCGGGGCCCTACGCGGCGCTTCCTCCCGGCTCGAGGCCCATACAAGGCGCTTCCTTCCCGGCGCGTCTGGCAGGCGGCCCGCGGGCAGCTGTGGGCGGGAGCTCGGCCCTCTGGGTCCGCCCGCGCCCGGGAGCCGGCGGCCAGGGGACCCGCTGCCAAGGAGGGGGCGGCGGCGGGGCCTGGAACGCGCGGCCCGGCCTGGCTGAGGTAAAGGCGGGACCGGCGGGCTTGGGAGTGCCCGGCGGGTCTGAGGTTCCCATGTCCCCCACCGATTTTATGTTTTGTCCCACTTTCCCCCGCCTCATTCTCTAAGCGCAGCCGACTTTGCTGGAGATCCTCCCGCGCCTCCCGGCCTGGGACCTGAAACCCAAACTCCTCAGCGCGGTGTGAGGGCCTGGCTTCGCTCACTGCTCCCCCGCTCTGCATTTTGCTAGTGGGTCTTCGGGATTTCTCTCTCCTGCCTTCCTCCCAGCTTGCTGTGTGTTTCTCTGTCCTCCCTGCCTTTCCTCAAGCGCTCCCTTGTGCCACGAGGGCCCTTCCCACACCGTCCTGGTAGAACTGCTTCTCACCCCTTCCTTGTTTCAGACGTCTGGAAATCCTTCCCGCCCCGCCAGCCCGTAGGCCTGGGATGCACAGTATTATACATAGTTTATTTACTGAGTCTGTGATTTGATCTTACTCATCTTTGCATTCCTGGTGCCTGGCTCTGTACATGAGAACTGTTATTTTTATATCTGAGGGAGGGGAGAGAGGGAAAGGACCCAGTTGTCACCCTAGTCACTGTGCCTTTTCGCCTTGAACGGGGGTCCCCGACGTTAGGTCGCACCCCTGTCATCTTCACCACCTGCTGTGCTCCCACTTCCTGTGGCCTGGAGCTTCCTGAGCTCCAGAACCCAGCACAAATAGTTTGACCTTGTATGGAAAGTTGAAAGATTCGGGTGGGGGGAGCCAGGGCTGGGGCAGGTGTGCACCTGCAGTGGGGCTGAGGTCTGGAGCAGTGCCCACTGGGTGCCTCTTCCACTCAGAATGGCTTCATTTGCTTAGCGTGACAGCTCTGCTTTATCCACTGCAGGAACCAAGCAAGCTCCGACAGGCCCTGGTACAGTGCCTCCAGGGACTTAAATCTGGCTCAGCCACGTGGTTACCCTGATCCATCTGCTGGGAGATGAGCAAAGGTCAGAGAGAGGGACCAAACCTGCAGCAGTTCCTGAACGCCCAGCCCCCAGCTCTTCCAGAGGTCAACAAGGACCAACCTGTGAGCATTTGTTCTTCCTCAGGTGAGGCAGGCAAAGAGATACTCAGATCTTGGGAATAATGAGTGGAGTAGTATGCCAGGGAGGGGGCCAGGGAGGGGGCTTTTGGCACCGAGAAGCCTCTGGGTTTGATCAGATAAACTCACTCACAGGCCTCCAGTCTCTGGTAGTAAACACACACATTGCAAATAAAGCCAAAAGATAAGGAGCTATGTTTGTCTCTCTGGCCTCAGGTGGGCTGAGTGCCTGTGAATTGGTGCTTGGAGAGGAGATGCTCTGGAAGGTCCAGGACTGAAGGTTGAGGGATTAGATTTTGGAACAAAAAAACTGGGTCTGGGTCTGGGTCTGGGTTGCATACCCAGGGACTAGGATGCCACTGGCCTTGTTCTCACATAAGGCTGTACCCCTCAGCCTTTTCTTTCCAGCGATCATCTAGGATCGCAGGTAATGAAGTCCAGTGGCCAGCTTCTCTGTGGTGCTGGTTCTTGCCTCCCCTCTCCTTCTAGTCTCCTTTCCCCTGCCAGCCACCACCCACTTCTGCTCCTGGCTGAGGGCAGCACAGGGTGAGAAGGGTGAGAAGGCGGTGCTTACTGCTTGCAGGGCTGGGAGATCCCCAGCTGGAAACCAGCAAGCTATTTATAGCTGAGCCTAGCAGAGGAGGAAGGCCTGAGAGAAGGGGGTGGGGTGGGGGAAGCTTCAGTAGCCTCTTCTCCAGCTATCAAATTTGAGGGCAGGCCTTGTGTTTGCTTCTGGGTAAGAGGGCTTTGAACCTGGGAAAGCCCAATAAAGCAGTAGGGGTCCTGGGCTTCTCCATGTCTTGAGAGAGACAGATAATCCACTGACCCAGGGGCCCAGCTTTAGGCCTTTTTACGGTGGGGATATTTGGAACCTGAGAATTGATAAGCTGAGACTTTTTGCGAAATGGTAGTTGCCTGGGATTTCTATGCATTTTTCTTGTTGTTTTCCTATGCTTGCCTCCTCGGCCGAATTAAATTCTCTTTAAGGACAGGAACCAAACCTTCTCTTGCGAGTGGTACCTACCCTGTCTCTCTGCTGTAATGAGTGATCTTGCCCAAAGGAAAACCTGCCCTCCCTGTCGAGATTAGGGGTGTGACCTTTGTTTCCCAACCCACCCAATCCTCAGCCAGTGCTGTGTGCTTTTCCCATCGAAGCATCCACTGGGTCCCTGACTAGATTAGGCACTTGTTGTGGACCTGGATGATGTCTGCTTGATTGACTGTCATATCGCCATTGCCTGCATGGTCAACAAGAGAATGAATATGAATCTTTGATAGCTTAAAATAGGTGGAGTACTTGATACATATGCCATTGTCACAGTGTTTTACATATTAGAAACCAGTTTCAGCTGTTGAAGTACCTTTCCCCAAGATCTTGATAAGTGGTAGAGCTATGATGGGAACGGGTGTCTGACCACAGAATACTGCTTAGCTGAGGCATGAGGCTGCTTGCGTGCTGACACCTAGTAGGTACCTCTGGCTCCTGAGCAGCCAAATGGGTGAGGTGGGTTAGATGAGATGGGCCGACATGGTCAAACTGCCCTGGTCCCATGATGTAGTTGGTGCAGCCAGCCAGGAGAGCTGCCAGGGAATCTTAAGAAGCTTAATGAGAAAGACCTGCTCTCATCTGCCAGTGGGGAAGTCTTGAGACAGTGGCTGTGGGCCTATGGAGAGGGCAGAGAGACTCTGAGGTCTGTCTGGGGTCTCCTTAGATGTTAGCTCCTGACTCTGAATCCAGTAGATTTTTTTTTTTTTTTTTGCCTTTTAAGGGCTGCACCCTGGGTATATGGAGGTTCCCAGGCTAGGGGTCTAATTGGAGCTGTAGCCCCCAGCCACAGCCACAGCCACGCCAGATCCGAGCCGCATCTATGACCTACACCACAGCTCCCAGCAACGCTGGATCCTTAACCCACTGAGGAAGGCCAGGGATCGAATCCACAACCTCATGGTTCCTAGTAGGATTTGTTTCCGCTGCACCACGATGGGAACTCCCAGTAGATGTTTTTCAAACTTCATCTTCCTTGAGTACTTCTCAGCAGCGTTTGATTTCTACGGTCACCGCTTCTGGAAGCCCTTTTATTGCTTATACATCTTGATGTATAGGCTCTATTTGGATAGTAAGTGCTCCAGTACTTCCAAGACTCAGCCTCATGCTCTCTTCTCAAACAGTGCTTTGCATAGAAGGACTTCTTTGAAAAACAAATCTGAACTTGTCACCCTCCTGGCTAAAACACCTCAGTGGCATCTCCTATTTTTCAGAATAAACTTTCAAGTTCTCAGCCAGGCCTTTGAGGCCCAGCACAGTCTGCCTGTTCTTGGCCTCTCTTCTAGCTTCATCTTCCACCACACTCCCGTTTCCTTCTCTAAGCTTCATCCACACTGCTCTCCACGGACCGCCTCAGCTGGACTCTCCGCCACCCCCCACATGTTCTCACTGCCTGGGATGCTCTTCCTCCTCTGACTAGCTAACATCTTCTGTGCTCAGATTGAGCACCGCTGTCCTTAGAAAAGCTGACAGCCAGGTCAGATTGCCCTGTGACAGTCACTCACCTGTGGCTCTCCCTCAGGTGTTAATTGCAATTGAGAGTTCACATTCATTGGAAAAAGGAACTGGAAGCTCAGTGGGATCGTGGCTGTGTCTCTTTTGCTCATGACTGCGTTGTAGGTTTTAGCAAATGCTCAGCTGTAGTAGCTTGTAGTTACTTTATGTCACAAATGAAATAAAAGCTTAGTTCGTTTAACAAAACACTCTGTTTTAAGCTTGGAGAAACTGAAAGAGAAATTAAGTAACATGCACAAGGACATGAAGCTAGTAAGTGGCAGAGTGGGGCCTGGATGTGTGGCGCCACTGTCTGTGTTAACCGCTGCACTGAGCCACCCCTCCACCTCTTAAGTTCTTTTTTTTTGTTTGTTTTTTAATGGCTGCACCAGGGCCATATGGAGGTTAGCAGGCTAGGGGTCCAGTTGGAGCTGTAACCGCTGGCCTACACCACAGCTCACGGCAACGCCGGATCCTTGACCCACTGAGCGACGCCCCTCCTCATGGATACTAGTCAGGTTCACTAACCACTGAGCCATGATGGGAACTCTCTGTTAAGTTCTTTTTGAAAGTGAAGAGAAAAGGAAGAAGGGAGAAAGTATCCGAGAGGCAAAGGGACTCCCCCTCTCTCCACTCATAGAAATAGAGAGTGGAAGATTAAGAATGAAAGGTTACATTTCACCAAAAAATATACATGAATGGCAGTTGTTAGTCATCAGGAAAATGAAAATCAAAACCAGAATGACACCATCAATGAACAACTCAAAAAGGAAATTAAGAAAACAATTCTGTTTATAGTAGCATCCAAAAATAATAAAATACCTAGGAATGAACTTAACTAAGGAAGTTAAAGATTTATATATAGAAAACTAAAAAACATAGTCGAAAGAAATTAAAGAAGACCTAAATAAATGGAAAGACATGTTGTGTTTATGGATTAGAAGACTTAATATCTTTAAGATGTCAGTACTCCCTGCAGCAATCTCCATATTCAGCGCAATCTCAATCAAAATTCCGATGACTTTTTTTTTGCAGAAATGGAAAAGTTGATCTTCAAATTCATATAGAATTGCAAGGATCCCGCCGAGCTTCCAAACTGGAATATCTCTGAACTCCATAATTTAGGGAGTTTTTATGGAAGCATCATCATGTAGGCATTATTGATTACATTATTGGCCATTGGTGATTAACTCAATCTCCAGCCCCTCTCCCTTCTCTTGGGGTGGGGCTGAATGTTGCAATCCTATAACCCTGATTTTTTTGGCAAGCAGCCCCCCCATCTGGAAGCTATCTGGGGGCCCCTAGCTACCAGTCATCTCACTAGCATAAAGAAGACACAGAGTTCCCATCGTCGTGGCGCAGCAGAAATGAATCCGACTAGGAACCATGAGGTTTCGGGTTAAGGCTCACAGGTTAAGGCTCACTGTGTTAAGGATCTGGCATTGCTGTGGCTGTGGTATAGGCCAGCAGCTGTAGCTCTGATTCAGCCCCTAGCCTAGGAACCTCTGTATGCTGGTGGTACGGCCCTAAAAAGCAAAAGCAAAAAAAAAAAAAAAAAAAGACACTCACGTGTCATTCTGGAGATTCCAAGGATTCCAAGATTTTAGAGGAGCTGTGTGCCAAGAACTGGGGACAAAGACCAAATATATATTTCTTACTGTATCACAATACTGAACAGTAAAAAGAAACAAACATGTAGCGATATGGATATATGTCAAAAATGCATCTAAGTGAAAGAACCTTGATGTAAAAGACTATATATTCACCATACCAGTAACATGAAATTTCCAGGAAAGGCAAAACTCTAGAGCCAGGAAGCAGATCACTGGTTGCTTAGGGTTGAGAGTGAGCGAAGGGGTACAAAAGACCTTTTGGGGTGATGAACACTGGGTTGTGTGATGTTTACATGAGTACAAATTTATTTCAAAAAATCACCAGGCTATACTTAGAGTGGGTTAATTTTACAGTTTGTAAATTTTTTTTGTCTTTTTTTTTGCCTTTTCTTGACCCATTCCCGTGGCACATGGAGGTTCCCAGGCTAGGGATCTAATTGGAGCTATAGCCACTGGCCTACGCCAGAGCCACAGTAACTCGGGATCTGAGCCACGTCTGCGACCCACACCACAGCTCACGGCAACACCGGATGTTAACCCAGTGAGCAAGGCCAGGGATCAAACCCGCAACCTCCTGGTTCCTAGTCGGATTTGTTAACCACTGAGCCACAACGGGAACTCCTATAGTTTGTAAATTATACCTCTATAAAGCTCTTAATAAACAAACAACAAAAATGAGAGCAGGGCGGAGTTCTTGCTGTGGCACAGTGGGTTAAGAGTCTGACTGCAGTGGCTTGGGTCATTGTGGAGGTACAGATTCAGTCACCTGCTTGAAGATCCTGATGTCATAGGTTGCAGCTGTGGCTTAGATTCAATCCCTGGCCAGGAACTTCCATCTGCCATGGGTGAGGCCATTTTAAAAAAGAAAAAGTGTCCTAAAAGCTGAGTGGTTTGGGTCAAGTCAGGACAAACACGTCTGCCTTTCTAAACTCATTTCTCATATCTCCAGGCTGAGCCTGGTTCACCAGGCAGCTTGGGTACCCTCAGATGAAGTAGTGGTGCCCTCCCCTTAACCTCCAATACTCCTCACTCTCGATTGTCATTTTTGCTGTCTCCCCTGCCGGAGCGTAAGTGCTGAAAGGCAGGAACAGTGACTGTGTTTCTCTCCACTGTATCCTCGCATCTTGCACAAGGCCTAGTACCTGGGAAGTATTGGTAAATGCTTGCTGAATGAAAGAACAAGGCTGGGGTTAACCCAAGTCCAGTGGAAGGAAGAGAGGTGGCCATGGGCTGTGTCTGTGGAAACAGGCTGGAGGAGACTGAGTTTCTGAGGATAAAGAGCGTCCTTCCTTTGCAGGGCCTCCGGTGGGAATTGCATCATGAAGTAGTTGGTCCATCCCACCCCGTGGGGGAAGCCTAGCTTGGGAATGTACTTAGGTCTGGGCAGCCATGTACCTTGGGGCAGGCAATCCAGATCAACCCCTGATTTCTCAAGTTCTCAAGTCCAACTCCTTCCTCTCCCCCACGTAGCAGAATATTCCTGCATCTTGCCTTTACCTCAGAAGACCCTTGTCTTTCCTGCTTGCCGAGCCTCTCAAGTTTCTACCCTCCTTTCCTGGTCTCCAGGCGTCCCTGAAAATGGATTTGCCCCGCAGCTTTCCTTTGGGTGACGATGAAGAGCCAAACAGAAGGGGCTGAGACCAGGCAGGGTATCAGGAGTGGAAGTCTGTAAGGGAAACCCCTCTGGGGGTAATACGGAACCCTGGGGGCTGGAGAAGCAAGTTAATCTACACACTCATTCCAACCCTGACTCACAGGGAAGTGGCTTCAAAACAGCTTTCATAACTCTGCCTGGATGTTGGCCCACCTTTCCCCTCCCAGCTCTAACTTTGGCTCCAGGCCACTCCCTTATTTTCTCTGATCCTCCCTTTGTCATCTCTACAAGGGGGAGAATAGGGCTTAGATGAAGAGCAATAGATCCTCCATGCGCTTATAAGAGCCCTGAATTTTTTTTTTTTCTTTTTTCTTTTTTAGGGCCGGATCTGTGACATATGGAGGTTCCCAGGATAGGGGTCCAATTGGAGCTACAGCTGCTGGCCTACGCCACAGCAATGCAGGATCCAGGCCGAGTCTGCCACCTATACCACATCTCACAGCACCGCTGGATCCTTAACCCACTGAGTGAGGCTAGGGATTGAACCCGCAACCTCACAGTTACTAGTCAGATTCATATCTGCTGCGCCACAGCGGGAACTCCAGAGCCCTGAATTTGGTGGTGTAACATCAGCTCTCATGTTGGCTCTCATTTGCTATGTGAACATAACAGGTCATCACACTGCTCTCTGGGCTTCAACTTTCTTATCTTTAATTAGGGGATTGGAATAGTGAGGTCTAGGGCCCCTCTGAGTGCTAAAATTATGATTCCTTAAGAAGTGAAAGTATGAGGCAACACAAAGGTATGGCTGTAGACAAAAGACAAATCTAATGACACTCTTGTCCTTTTTGTGGATGGGTTTTTAGGCTCTGAGGTATAGCTTTGTCTTCTTTCCAACATCCCCAGTGTTGCTTAATGAGCCAGGGATCAAGGGTCCCCCAAGAAACCCTGTTCTTCATATTGCCTCATCTCACTCAGCACTGCTTTTGATCCCAAAGCTGCTTTCCTCTCTGAGGTGTGTGACTGACAGCAGCTCCTCTCCTGGTCCTGCCTCTGCTCTCTGCTTTCCAGTCTGGGCCCAACGTCCAAGCTCGGTACCCCAGCTTCTCTGGTTGACTCAGTAGGCATTTCTCCTGAACTACACACCCTGCAGCAGAATTAACTCTTCTAAATGCTGACCTCTGAGTCAAACCCAAATTCTGTGCAAAAACCAAACTTGAATGATCAAAGTTTTGTTTTAAATACTTGTGAATCAATTAGAATCTGAACACTCATTATCACACTCTTCTATAATGGGTGTTCATGATGACCCTAAAATGTTAGTTAAGTGGTGCTTTTGTTTTTCTTCCAAATTTCTGAAATTTCAAAAATCTCCTCAATGTCTTATTTTAAACCCCTTGATACTTCAGTGTATATTTCCTAAGAAAAAAAGGGTATTCTTTTAAATAACCACAGTACAGTTGTCAAGTTCAGATTTAACATTGGTACAGTACTTTTATCCATAGTCCATATTCCAATTTCATTAATTGTCCTGCTGACAACGTATTTCTTAAGGGCAGGGGCAGCTGCCCTAGTCTCTGAGAAATTCCGTCATATATGTACATTCGTCTCTGAAGATGCTGGATAAATTGCAGGGGTCCTTTACAGAGTTCAAGGGAGCTCCTTTTATCCATCCTCAAATGTGGCTGTGGCTAAGCTGGGCTGACCACTCAAAATGTCTAGGTGCTGGGGGAAGGACATAATTGCTCGATGGATACCTTCCAGACGCAGTCCAAGCTATTGGTTGTCTCTGAAAGCACAAAGGTTGCTGAGGTGAGCTGGTCTGACTTCTTAGCAGTTACAGCAACTGTTCTCTTCTTAAGCGAGGAATGATCTACATTTGCATTGGAACCATACAGGCTTGTCTTTGTGCTCCAGATCTTGCCATCTAGTAATTGATGCACTTCGATAGGCAGTATGTACCACATTGTTTTTTCTAAGGATTAAATGAGATGATGCACATGCCATAGCACTTTGCCTCATGCATGGTAACCGTTCAAATGTTAGTAATTGTAATTATCTTTCAGATTGGTAGCTCAAAGCCCAGATTGAGACACCTATTTCTCTTTTTTGCGCATTCATCCCTACTTCCTTTGTTAGTTTGCCTTCTCTGTTATCTCCAGATTTTAAAGGTGAGCAAGCTGTCCCAGGTACCTCTTAAATGCCTGTCAGAAATCTCTCCATCAGAAGCAACTACTTTCTATCAGTGGCCTTAACTCTAGCACCACCTCGTGGTTGCCAGTGCAAACTCACCTGCGCCACTTCAGAGGACCAGAGTTGGCAGTGGTGGGATCATCAGCCATCTGACACTTGCTAAATGCCAGGCATTGTACTGTGCATCTCACGTGCTCATTGCATTTAATCCTTACCACAATCCTATGGAGTAGGCATTGTCACAGGTAGGGAAATTGCTGCTCAGACATTGCTCAAGTCTGACTGGCAAGATCTCTATCCCAGTCAGATGCCCGATCTCCTGCTCACCATTATATCCTGATAGCTTTACAGCTAGAAAGGCTCTTTAGGTTCAAAGTAGTCCTTACATGGATGGGGAAACTGAGGGATAGGAAGGGACTTACCTGAAGTCACAAGTCCAACTAATGGCAGAGACAGAACCAGAGACCAGAGCTGACTCTTAATACCTGGGTTCCTGAGCCTCAGCATGAGCTTGCCAAGTAGTTTCAGACTCTTGAGACAAGAGTTCCCAGACAGGGTTTGGAGTTGTCAGAGAACCCTGGAAATAAACTATTTTCACATGAACCTCTAGTGCCTGTCATCAGCCATGTCTTCAGGAACTTTGGCACCTATTGCTCCCATACTTCTTGGCTGGTCAGTTCCTATGCCCCTGGGAGGCACAGTCCCTTCAGGGTGGTACTTGGCAGGTAGGAGCCCCAGCAGGAGCTCACTCAAATTGGCAACAAGAAAGAAGCTGGCCAGAAGTTTAAATTCTACTTTGGCAGTCATCCCTGAATCCACTGTGCCTGTCGGGGAGCCTCACGGCATGAGAACTAGAGCCAGAGAACAAAAGATGGCAAGTGCTGCAAGCCCAGACAGGCAAGCACAGCAGCCCACATATCCGGCACCACTGTGCTACCTTCCAACTTTTGACTTCAAACATCAGCTAGGGAGGTATCAGAAAAAAATTATACCTCTACCATGCACAGGCATGCCTGCCCTTTCCCAGAGGGAGACTGAGTTTCATCAAGGCTATCATCAAAATCAGATGAGAAATCAGGCAAAAGTATGCTGAAGAAGCAGTGACAGAAAAGGCTCCATTACTGGTTAATTTTGTTGAAAACATTGTCTTAAATCTGGAGAATGAATATCATGTACCACCTTGGTTGTTCAACTAAGCTTCCCAAACTGCCAAATAGAAGAAGCTCTAAGTCCTCCACTTTGGGGAAAAGCAAATGCAACCAAAAATCCTCTTCTGTTGACAGACTAGAAGCCTTATTCCACTGAGCCAGCCTTTGACTTGCTCTTGAATGAGGTTATTGCTTTCCTATCCAGTTCCAGGTATTCAAGATCAGAGAGTAGTAGGCTTAATTTCTGCTCTTCCATCTGGACCATTCTATCAGATGCAGAGGCAACCAGATGTAGAAGGAGCATCAACTTTGGGATTAGGTCTGAGATAAAACTTGGCTTTGCCACTAAAGACTTGCTACTTAATTTCTTTTGTCCTGTTTCACCATTTGTAAAATGGGAAGCACCTCCTATCCATTGAATATTGAATTACACAGTATAAGAACATACTTGAAATAGCTTAAAAAGGGGGGGGGGCAAGTTTCCCTTGGCATGCTGTAGAATAGGGTAAGATACAAATTAGTTTGGCCCCAACAACCAGAGCTTCCTCCTGTGGTATTAACGCTGGAATCATGACCTCAGATGTCCTTTGCATATACCCTTCCATAGGCAAATATAGCAGGAAAACAACTAAATCTAAGGCAAAAGTTAGTAACTACGATGAAACTGCCACCTGCCTTGGTGAGCTCACACTGTCTCCTCGTTTCAGATCTTTCTTAGGAACAGTCCTAAAGAATCTCAAACACACAAAGTATATTCTTAAATATGGTTTAATACTCTTCTCCATTTCTGTACATCACAACACCAAGATTTCGCTGCTTAGGATCTCTCTGTAGAGGCTATAGAGAATGCAAAGGCTACGGTTTTCACCCCCTCTTATGTGTATGTGTAAGTGTAATACATATCAGTATATATTGATACACACATCAATATATAATGCAATATATATCACCGAAGAGAACACATTGATTAAAGAAATACAAAAATTTGGCATCATTTCCAAACTTAAATAGTAAAAATAAAAACTACAAAAGGAGCTGCATACCCTAAATGTATCATGTGAAACAACAAGCATATTCAAAAATGTAAATTTACATCCAATTTCTCTGGTCTTGTCATATCACATCAGACCCATTTACAATGGCAAAACCCTAAGGTACTGCTGTGAAGAGAGCATGTTTGCTGGCTCTTGGGTGTTCTGCAAACAAACAGCAGAGCCCAAAGCAAAAGCCTGTTCCGGTGAAGTCTCCCACGTTGGTGAATACCAAAGAATCGACTCTTCTCACTGGGGGTTGAGACATCAGATTATACATTGACAAGACAGTCATTTGGACCTCAGAGTACAGTGTGAGAACCAGAAGCTTTACATTTAAGACATAACTCCCTTCATTCAAGTGAAACAGGATTATTGGAACGATAGGCAGGTCTGCAACCTGGGAACAAGGAGCTGGTTCAGACCAATAAAGCTACGAGTGACTGAGTCAAGTCAGTGAAGAACAGCAGTCAGGCACTAAAGTGTTGTAAGTACCCAATTTGAAAAGCAAGTGCACCCCACTACCCTAGCAGTGTTGAGGGTAATACCAATTGACTTTTAAAAACCTTTGGTCCTTCAAAGTCCATTTGGTATACTTTTTTTCCCATTGCTACCACTGGGCACATTCTATACACCTTGTTCACTGTCACCACCCCAGGCACGCCGTGACCTTGCATGTCAGCTGGGGTCAAGTCCGATTTACAGCCCAGCTGTGAAGCCTCAGCTTCAGGTTTTCAGGCCCACTTTTGAATCCAACACGGTTAAATCCTTGGTGCCAGAAGCTCTGTCCCATCCCTTCCCGCCCCTGCCCTTCCCACCCCCCTCCCATAGCTTCTATGAGAGGTGCTTGTAAGTCCCATATTTGAAACAGATGCTCCAACCCCACCAGGAGGTCAGGGGCTTATAATTACATGCAGTTATACATGTCTGTTGTTCCTGTGAAAAACCTTGCAGTTCATTTTTTAAAAATCAACACATTCACATAATCTCATGCCATCCAACACAAGGAAAACACGACCACCTCCCTTTTGCCAAGGACAGACCCAAGCAAAATAAAATATTAAATTTCTTTGCTTCCACTTAAATTGCATGTTTTATTTCTCCCAATCCCAGCAATAGCACAGAAGCCCCATCATATCCATCCCAAACTGTTTTTAGTAGGCAAGACTATGCGAACCCTTGTCAAAGCAATTGATGTTAAGGGCTCCCAAACCCCGGGCGCGAATGCGCCAGCAAAACAGATTGAAAGTAACAGCACTGGCCCAAATGCTTCATGTGTCAGTTTGTCTTTGCAATGCAATCTGCATCCTTGAAACTGACGGTCTGGAGGGGGAGGGTAGTGTGAGGGAGTGAAGTTGAATCTGTCTCCTATTAGCTCACCCTTTCAACATTAAACAGAGACCAAGAGAGAAATGGTTCCAACATTTCACCACATATATTTCTTCTTATGCAGTCTAAGCTGAGAATGCCATGTAAATGGGTCACTGCGAAATGCAGCAATTTAATTTTTCTCCAATCAAAATAAGAAACAAACCAGTATGATCTCATTTCTATTAACTTTTGAAGGTTTACAGCAGTTAAAGTATTTTTGCTTCTATGTATGAAGGTTAAAAAAATCATTTTTTTTTTCATAAAATACAAGAGCAACCAATTTCACCATCGAGTAAAAGTAAAAACTGGGATTCTTTTTAAATTAGTCCAAAGTGGCATTTAGGAACTTAGTTGTAGGCTGCTGCGCTGACACCATGACAAACCAAAGTGTAGGGTTGGGTCTGGTTTTGTTTCGGTTTTCTTTTCAATATCCAATGCTCATGGATTAAGTTCCGGAAGTGTTCCAATTGTAAGGCAGGGATCTGTTTGGATTCCACCACGGGTATGCTCCTTGGGTTGGATGCTGGAGGGTGAGGCACGTTTTGCCGGACCCATGTCGACTACCTAGTAGTCATCAAGGTCAAAAAATTCATCATCTCCTCCTTGGTATTCCATTCCCTGGAAATCTACTCGGTACCGCAAGATACCTGGAGGGAAAAAAAAAAAAAAAAAGGAGTAAATACGTGTGGTTCACAGAACCAAGGTGGGGGAAACAGTTCGCTCTAATTTAAAGGGAAGCCCAATCCATTTGCAGAATTATAGAAAGCAAAGAGGTGATGATAAAAACGGTCCCAACCAAGGAACCTGTGGCTACATGCTGCCTCAATGGATGAGCATACCCCACCTGAAGTAATTTTGGGATAGCCAGGAAAGACTGTGGCCTAAGACCTTAATTTTTAGGTTTCTGATTTTGCTACTCACCTCCAATTCCACCAAATCCTTTCACAAATTGGGATCCTTCTTGTGACTTATCTGTGACAATTTCCAACGTAGCTCCAAATTTTTTATAGTTGTTAGCAAACCATTCCAGCAGGGGCATGCTCTCAATCAGCTCATGTTCTTGTCCTGTCTGCAGGGGCAGCCAGGAGACACATACACAGGATTAGGATGTATCAAAACAGGGGCACGTGCTCCCCTGCCTGCCAACATTCTCCTTCCTCTCATTCTATATATGTGTGTAAAGCTGTAAATGAATTCTGGTTTGTGGTGACATGATTGCAACAGCACAGAAATTCTGATTACTTCAAACAACATTTTCCCCCAGGCTCTAGCTTCAGTAATGAAATGTTAACACACACTTAGCAGTTTTGCAACTTAGGGTTCCTCCTGCTGTCTCTAGAAGTCAGGCTGTTGCAAAGTGTCTCTAGGCAGCACTCATTCAACAGCCAAGAGATATACCAGCACTGCTTTTTAGAGCAGCCTTATAAAAAGCCAAAGTCCCTCAACTTAGGATATGAAGAAGCTACCAATTACAAGAATCTGTGTTGAGCAGGTGACACTTTTAAGCTGTGGTGATACATTTAGGCCAAATCTGCAAAAGCTGCTTCAGCAGAAGAACTGGTAAAGTACATGGAGTGAAGGAGAGGCATTATTTAAATAAATCTTCCTACCATAAACTATGACCTGGCCTCCTTCCTTGGAATCAGATCCATATGTGGCAGATAAGAGCTGACCACCTCCCAGTACTCCCACTGCCGACAAGTATGAAGTTTGGTTTCCCAAGGCTGATACTGCTCTATGCCGCCAGGGCTCTAACACATGGATTTATGTCTCCTTGCATCCACTGCCAAACAAAATCAACAATGACATACCTCTTTGTCTGTAAAATGAGATTTATCCTTCTCTTGTTCTGGAGTTAGATAGAGAATTTTCTCCTCTGCAGTATTAGGGGAAAAAAATGTGTTAACCTGGTTCTCATATACTAACAAGTTTAAGTCCTATGAGATGAGTTAGGTTAGATGAAAGGGCTCCTGAACTCATTCTATCAACTTTCTTTTCATAAGCACATTAGTCAGCATGCAGTGACTGAATAATGTCTATCAGGCACACCACTCCTATCACAAAGAAATACTAAAAACATTCAGTATACATATAGCCTTTGTCCTCAAAAAATTTAACAATCTCAAGCAAATGTTTATCAGTCCAATCAGAAAAATCTATGAAGGAATGGGATACAAAATGAAAGAATGGGAACAAGATCTAGATCTGCCTTTTGATTGCTCCTGAAATTAGCCATCTTTCCCAAATCTCCACCTCAGGCTTCTTGAATATACAGCCCAGTAACAAGCAGTGTTCTTATTTTCTAATTCTCATACCTTCTGTGCCTTGGCAATGAAGAACATATCTCATTATATCCAGGTTTTCATAGACTATTAGAATCTCTACAGCTCCCATTTCTAAAGCCTTTAGTGTATCTTCAACTCCAAAACAGTACTTGCCCGTGTCTTGGCTGATTTCATCGAAGTATCGCCCTGTGGTTAGGGACAGGTCAGTAAGAACACACATTCAAGCTTCTTTTATAGGTATAGACCCTCTTCCTCAAAGTCAGAAAAAAATTCAACTTAAAAATAAGTGCCAAAAGTCAGTGAAAAATCATACCACTAGTTGAGCCTTTGGAAATTGAGACAAGAGTGTCTGGGCCAAAAAGATAATCATTTGGAAATGTGTGTGTGTGTGTGTCAAATTGGAAACAAAGCCAACCAATGACTCCATTACTCTTTTAACTTGAGCTCTCTATTCATCCCTCTATTACAAAGGGTAATTAATATGGAAAATAAGACTGAAGTTTGGTTCCTATTGCTTAAGAGTAAAAACAGAAAAACACATTTATTAGACCTAACAACTAAAAACAATGATTCCACTGAGAAGGATTTTAACAAAAATGCTAAACCTTCCTCTTTTACCTTCCCAGTGTCTTATTTCATACATATAATCATATACAGACATATACATACAAAAACTTTTCAAAGTAAATAAGTTGCATTTCACTGATACCTATTAATTTCTTCTCTTGAATGAACTTCACGTTGGAGAGGACTTCAGTAGATAACTCAATAGCTTGGTTGAATCCGTTTTCACCACCATAGGATATATCAACTAATTTTAAAACTTTTGATTGCAACCTCTGATACAATTGGAAAAAAAAGGGTGCATCATTAATACTTCAAAACTTCCTTACCAAGACCCATTACTTCTTAATGGCATGCAAAACTAGCAACACGATCAGTAAAGTCTCAAGAGGAAGAATAGAGGGAAGGAGCCCAATTTATTCATGAGCAGGTCTCAGTGAGCAACACTGCCAGGATAAACTTCCTTAGCCAACCATACTGCACATTCAATTAGACCTATAAAAGCTTAACTCATAAAATACAAACAAGGAAAGGAGGAACTATTGGTTCTTGCCACCTAAGATGGCAGAGTATAAACTTCTTCAGTGAGACTTCTACTCTAACACCACTATCCACCCCCAAAAGAATACCTTGGGAATGTGTTATGACTGAGCCTATGTCATAAACTAAAAGAACTTTCTGGATTAAACACTTTAGGCTTAATCAACTCTGTTATATTGCTGCAAGTTTCACTGCTTTATTTACCTCCAGGAGTAAGTCAGAAAAAGACAGGAAAAGCCACCTCCTAGTTTCTTTGAAATCATTTTAAACTCATTTTAAAGCCAATTATGACAACTCTTTAAAACTAGGAGCCAAGAGAGTCCAGAAAGATCCTATCCCCAAATGGCTTATTTTAAAAGAAAAAAAGCTCAAAAAGACATGGGAGAATATTTCCTAATATAACATTCCTGATAATACACATGAAATTCTGCCAACTCAGAGCTAGGTTTTTTTTTAATATGAATTTATCAGTGTATAAGTAAAAAAGATGTGCCTGTCCCAGCACTCAGAGAACTCAACTACTCCCACCTAGAAACTTACACAATGGAGCATCTACTTCTCACTTACCTGATCAAACATATCAGATTGACTTAGTTCAGTTTTAAAGTCAGCTGATCCAGCTAAAACGAGACCAGCCACATTCACTTTGTCCCCAGAAATAAACAGCTGCACAGCAGTCTCAGCTACTTTCCGAACATAGTTATGTCGCTTTTCCATTCTTAAGCGGGCAAAGCGCAAGGCTGACTGACCTCCTCTACCTTTGACACAAAAAAATCAGGGAGAGAAAAAGGCAATTATTAAGAAGTACAAGATGCCTTGCTAATTAAAAAGTAACGAATTTTGCTATTCCTGAAGGAAAGGACAAAGAGGAAAATCAGTTTCTTCTTTGGCTTAAATGTGTGGCATGTGCTATTACTTGTTCTCAGAGAGTGACCACGAATTCTCTAATCAAAAGAGCCCACAAGCACCAATGAATCATTTCATGATGCTTTTCCCCTCATCTAATTTACTTTCCCCACTAGATAATTTATTTCCTTATTGCTAGACACAAAGCAAAGGTGCTCATGTTCTCTTCCTAGATTACCATGTTTCTTTGGGAGATCCACAGTGAATTTGTGCAGGACTTCTCTTGTATTTCCTTGGAGTGTGCCAAAAAGTGCACCACTACCATCTATTACAATGAAGCCAAACTTGCTATCATCTGAAAGTAGTGCTGTAAGAGCCTGAAAAGCAAACACAGGTACCACACAATAAATCTCAAAGCTTAGGTCAGGACAAAATCCAAAAGTACATATACACGCCCTCTCCATTCAAGTACAAGGGTATGAGTACTACATACCCTTCATGGAGTAATTTATAGACTTCAGCCACAAATATATAACTCACATGGACAACTATGAACCTGATGCAGGAGAAAACCAACACCAATATGAAGCTTTTCTACAAACCTGACCTGGGCCCAGGAATATAAAACTAATACAGAGTTATAGGGCTCAAATTCTTCCCAGGTCTTTGATTTTAGACTGATGGTGGTCTAGGGAAGATAATATTCAAATTAAGAGTCTTATCTCCAGAAGTTGACTTTCTGTTACTGTTAACCCCAGCATTAACAGACAGTATTCACTACAGCAAGTAAGAATATCTTGTAAATCAACTCTAGAGCAGAAGTTCTCATTGAGTACCAAGCCCAGTCTATAAAAAGATCTTATACAGTTTTTATGTTTCATTTAACTATGTCTTGAGCATCATTAATGTTATCAGAATCTAAAAGTCAATTTTACTTTAATTCTGGATTTTAATGGTGGAAAATCCTCCTTCTGGATTAGCACTGTATCACTGTATTTCTGCCTCCTGAAAGAGCACAATAGATAGTCCCAGAACTCATAGAGATGGGCAAGAGTTTCCATGATGGCGTTTAAATACTATAGACTTAGGAGATGACTAATTGTTAGGCGGTAGCCTCTTTAGAGCTAAGAAATTATTACCCATACCATTTTAACTAAGGAAAAAAATAGCTCCTTCAGGAATTGACTAGAAAGCAGATTAATCACCAAGAATCACCCTTTAACCAAAACACAATTGATAATTAGCATTAAGACATGAATACTGCCCACATTGAAATTTTAATCCTGGAGTTCCTGTTGTGGCCGAGCAGGTTAAGAACCTGAACAGCATCCATAAGGATGTGGATTCAATCCCTGGCCTTGTTCAATGGGTTGAGGGTCTGGAGTTGCTGTGGCTGTGGTGTAGGCCCAAAGCTGCAGCTCTGATTCGAATCCTAGCCTAGGAACTTTCATATACAGTGGATGCGGCCCTAAAGAGACAAAAAACAAAAATTTAACCTTATCACAGTAACCTTTTTTAAAAAGCCGTACCCATGGCCTTTGGAAGTTCCTTGGGTCAGGGATTGAATCTGAGCCACAGCTGTGGCAAGAATGCATTGTTTAACTCACTGTGCTGGGCCAGGGATCAAACCTGTACCTCTGCAGAGACTCGAGCCACTGAAGCTGGATTCTTAACCCATTATACCATAGTGGGAACTCCCACAATGACCTGTTAAGTAGCTTAGTTAATTCAGATTTTCAACAAGCCTGCTCATCAAGGAATAAACTTATCCCTCAAAAGAATGTATAAATAGCCTGATTAAATAGGACATAATCGTGCTGTTCAGTAAGTATGCCATATTCTTTTTTTTAAATGAAGTTTTATTGAAGTACAGTTGGTTTACAAGTTTCTGATAACTTCTGCTGTACAACAAGGTGATTTAGTTGTACATATATCCATTCTCCTTCAAATTCTTTTCCCACATAGATTATCACAGAATACTGGGTAGAGTTCTCTGTGCTATACAGCAGGTCCCCATTGGCCAATCATTCCAGTATGCCACATTCTTACCTAGTTGTTGACATACTGGTTAGAGCCAAAATAAACAAAGCTAGCAAGGTAAAATGGTACCTTGGAAGAGGAGTTAAGGTTTAGAAAGACCAATGAAGCTAACTTAATAAGTAAACTAACTAGACAATAGGAGAAAACTAGCTAACATGAGTAATAGGTACTGTTTAAATCAACAAGATTCAAAAATGTGCTTTCATCAAATCAGATACAGGTAAGTAAGAGAGAGTGGCAAAAAACCTCCCCACTGAAGCTTTTGCCAGAGGCTGTGATAGCCAAGAGAAAAACCAGTCTCTGCCATCTATGCAACCAATCAAGATCCAAGTGGAACTGAACTTCCAGTCAAGCTAGCAAAAATCATCCACTGTAAATTGTGTCGACAAATGTCAGTTCTAATTCCACTGTAGAGGTTTTCCCCTAGGTCGATGAAAGGCAAGAGACTGAACTAGGAGCCAGCTGTGAATTCCTGATTGTTTTACTGTTGACTGATTTAGGTCACTCTAATGAGGTTTCCTTCCCACTCTTAATGTTCATATTATAGCAGCTCTGCCACTCAAAAGTTTCAGGGGGGTAAAAAAAAGCTCTTATGGTCCTGCTACTAAAGATTTTACAATTTGTGAACTGAAAACTGAGAGTGCAAGAGATACAGGCAAGTAACACGGACACACAGAGACATGGAGATCATGTAGCCTAACCAATTATTTCTCCTCTGCTTCTAATTCGTTTTTCAAACCCAGCTTAGCACCTTCCTCAAACATGCTGAATGATGTCATTCAGTGTCAAAATAATGTAAATTTTGGAGTTCCCGTCGTGGCGCAGGGGTTAACGAATCCGACTAGGAACCATGAGGTTGCGGGTTTGGTCCCTGCCCTTGCTCAGTGGGTTAACGATCCAGCATTGCTGTGAACTGTGGTGTAGGTAGCAGACGCGGCTTGGATCGGGTGCTGCTGTGGCTCTGGCGTAGGCCGGTGGCTACAGCTCTGATTGGACCCCTAGCCCGGGAACCTCCATATGCCGCGGGAGCAGCCCAAAGAAATAGCAAAAAGACAAAAAAATAATAATAATAATTTTTTCTTTTTTTTTGAGGTCTGCACCTGTGGCATATGGAGGTTCCCAGGCTAGGGGTCTAATTAGAGCTGTAGCCTCCGGCCTACGCCACAGCCACAGTAACTCGGGATCCAAGCCGTGTCTGCGACCTACACCACAGCTCTCGGCAACACCGGATCCTTAACCCACTGAGCAAGGCCAGGGATCGAACCCGCAACCTCATGGTTCCTAGTCAGATTCGTTAACAACTGAGCCACGACAGGAACTCCAATTCTTTTTATTTTTTATTGAAAATAGCCGGCCTTGTAAAATGGCATAGTATTTAGACAACAGTCTGACAATTCCTGAAATGGTTAAACATAGTTACATGACCCAGAAATTCCACCTGGGTATACACCCTCTTGCCACACACAACCATTGAAAATATACAGACATAAAATGTGGCATACCCCTGAATAGATAAAATGTGGCAAATACTGTTTGGTAATAAAAAGAAATGAAGTATAATACATGCCACAACATGGATGAACCTTGAAAACACGCCGAGTGAAAGAAACCAGTCACAAAAGGCCATTTATCTGAAATGTCCAGCACAACAAATCTACACACAAAGAAAATAAGATTAGGGGTACCCTAGAGCTGAGAGTGTTCTTGGGGTATGGAGGTAGGGAGGGAGGACTAGGAGTGACTGCTAATGGCTATGGCATTTCTTTTGGGAATATGAAAATATTCTACACTTGAACTTCTTACCTCTGTATGGAATTTGTTGTCACACAAATACAATGATGTATTAATTGGTTTGAAAGGTTCAAAGTCAATGTTGACTTTCTTTTCCTTTCCTTCTTCTGTTACAATTGTACCACAGTAAACAACCAGGCCATTTGGAGGTACTGCAAAGAACACAAACAATGTCTCTACTTATATCCATACCTAATTTTCCTCAATTAATAAAAATGTTCCTATAGCCTATTGTCCCTGCCCCTTATTTAAATCATAATTTAAATAAAGTGAAACATCTGTACATCTCTCAGGCAGAATTCTCTCCCCAATTTCAAAACTTCCCTGAGATGTTTTAAAAAGGAGGATTTCTTCTTCTTCTTCCTTTTTTTTTTTTTTTGTATTTTGTCTTTATAGGGCTGCACCTGAGGCACATGGAGGTTCCCGGGTTAGGGGTCTAATCAGAGTTGTAGCCTCCAGCCTACGCCACAGCCACAGCAACAGCAACACCAGATCCGAGCCGTGTCTGCAACCTATACCACAGGCCACGGCAATGCTGGATCCTTAACCCACTGAGCGAGGCCAGGGATCAAACCCAAAACCTCGTGGTTCCTAGTCAGATTCATTTCTGCTGCACCACGACGGGAACTCTGGATTTATTCTCTTAAGTACAGTAAATACTACTTAACATTCAAAAAATAACTTAAATACTAATGGGACAATGCTAATGGTTGGGTGAAGAAAACACTCATGATCAAAAGCATTATGGCGGATCAAAGTGGAAACTATAACCAAGACACACAACGTAGAGGAGGTAAATGAACAAGCTCCAAATTACCTTTGTTATAAAGTTTGAGTCTTTGTTGTACAGATGTAATGGCTCCCAGGACTGAAAGGCGGTTTACTCGTGACTTAATGTTAGATGCAGTTCCAAACTCATCTGCTAACATTTTTGCCACTCGTGAAATCTGGTCTTTGGGAGGAATGATCAGTGATATCATGCTTGTGCCATTGCTGTGGAAGAAAGAATAACATTAGAGGTTCAAGGAGTTCCTGTGGTGGCTCAGCGGTAATGAACCCAACTAGTATCCATGAGGACACAGGTTTGATCCCTGGCCTTGCTCAGTGGGTTAAGGATCCAGCGTTGCTGTGACCTGTGGTATAGGTCTCAGATGTGACTTGGATCTGCATTGCTTTGGCTGTGGTGTAGGCTGGCACCTCAATTCAACCCCTAGCCTGGGAACTCCCATCTGCCACAGGTGCAGCCCTAAAAAGACAAAAAAGACATTAGAGGTTCAAGTATTACGTAAGTATAGAGTAAAGGGAGTTAAGAATGAGATGCCCCTAAAATAGTTGAAATAAATCACTCTCAAGATGATCATGAAGGTAGGGGCTATACCCACTGTAATCAAAGTGTACCCACAACTAGGAAGAGTGTTCAGTATGGATCAACAGAACAGACTAGAGAGCCCAGAAATAAACCCACACATCCATGGCTGAATTAAACCTTTGACAAAGGAGGTACGAATACACAATGTACAAAAGACAGTCTCTTCCTCAGAAAGTGGTATTGGGAAGGTTTGACAAATGCATGTAAAATCAATGAAGTTAGAACACTCTCACACCATACACAAAAACAAACTCAAATGGCTTAAGGACCTGTATTTAAATATAAGACACCATAAAACTACTAGAAGAGAACACAGACAAAACATTCTCTGACATAAATCACAGTAATATTTTCTTAGGTCACTCTCCCAAGGCAATAGAAATAAAAGTAAAAACAAACAAATGGGTCCTAATTAAATTTACAAAATTTTGCAAAGCAAAGGAAACCATAAATAGAACAAAAAGACAACCTGTGGAATGGAAGAAAACATTTGCTTAATTTCCAAAATATACAAACAGCTCATACATAGTCCGTAACAAAACCCCCAAAGGATCCAATAAAAAAAATGGGCAGAAGACCTAGTAATTTCTCCAAAGACCTACGGATGTCCAACAGCACATGAAAAAAAAAACTCAACATTGCTAATTATTAGAAAAATGCAAATCAAAACCATTCTGGGGTATCATCTCATATTAGTCAAAATGGCCATCATTACTAAGTATCCAAATAAAAGCTGGAGAGGGAAGGAGAAGCAAACTTTCCTTCACTATTGATGGGAATATAAGTTGGTGCAGCCACTATGGAAAACAGTATGGAAGTTCTACAGAAAACTAAAAATAGAATTACCCTATGATCCAGCAATCCCACTCCTTGGCATATACCAAGACAAAACAATGATTCAAGGGATTACATGCACTCCAATGTTCACTGCAATACTATTCACAATAGCCAAGATATGGAAACAACCTAAACGTCCACTGACGGATGAAGGGATAAAAATGCAGACAATGAAATATTACTCAGCCATAAAAAGAATGAAATAATGCCATTTGCAGCAACATGGATAGACCTAGAGATCATTATGAAGTCAGACAGAGACAAATAACCACAAGATATCACTTATATGTGGAATCTAAAATATGATACAAGTTGAAGTTATTTACAAAACAGAAAGACTCACAGACATAGAAAATAAACATAGTTACTACCAAAGGGGGAAGGGGGTGGGCAGGGATAAACTAGGAGTTTGGAATTAGCAGATACAAACTACTATATATAAAACTGACAGAGTTCTCCTGGTGGCACAGCAGAAACGAATCCGACGGAACCATGAGGTTGCGGGTTCGATCTCTGGCCTTGCTCAGTGGGTTAAGGATCCAGCATTGCTGAAATGTGGTGTAGGTCAAAAACAAGGCTTGGATCTGGCGTTGCTGCGGCCCTGGAGTAGGCCAGCGGCTACAGATCCGATTAGACCCCTAGCCTGGGAGTCTCCATATGCTGCAGGTGTAGCCCTAAAAGGACAAAAGACAAAAACAAAAACCGAAAACCTGACAACATGGCACTATATAGCACAGAGAACTGTATTTGATATCCTGTAATAATGTATAATGGAAAAAAATATGAAAAAGAATATCCATGTATAATGGAGTCACGTTACTGTATACCAGAAATACAACATTGTAAATCAACTATACTTTAAAAAAAAATTGTTTTAAAAGGGATATGGCAGGTGCTCAATTATTTGAATAAATATTAACTATGTAATATGTAAAGAAGCAAGGGACTAAGGGATGCTTGGGAAACACATCATAGTCCCCAAGGACAAAGAGAGAAGCTTTGATATGGGTGGACAACAGGCTGGAATCTGACCTTGAGTCCAAGGCAGGGGCTTGGAATCTGGTGTTTCTTCAGAGAGTGATGCCATCACAGGATGGTGCAACAAGTCTTTCCAAAGTCTAGATGAAATACCAATTTAATATCCCATTTCCTCCTTTTAAAATTCCAGGCTCACTACAAAAATTTATAATCACTAATTTAGCACCCTAAATCCTGATAATGGGAAATGAGAACCTTGGATTCACACAAATATCCCAGTCAGGTAATCTCTCTGATACCACTTCCCCTAAATAAATGGATCTCTAAATATATTTTGCATATTAATCACTTTGGAGTTTGATTAAAGAGAGCAATGTTGAGTCTGATCAACTCTAAGTACCCAAGCATATTCAAATTTCTACAACTTAAAAGCAGGACTAAACCCTGAACTATGGAGACAACCACCAAGATCTTGTCACATGGGAGAGGTCCCTTCTGAGCAGTCACCGCCTCTTTGTAACCTTAATACTGATGCCAGCCACATATCTTTTTTTACCTAGACGTTCTCAAGATGCTTATTGGCATCACCAGTTAAGAAATACCTCAGTTCGGAGTTCCCATCGTGGCGCAGTGGTTAATGAATCGACTAGGAACCATGAGGTTGCGGGTTCGGTCCCTGCCCTTGCTCAGTGGGTTAAGGATCCGGCGTTGCCGTGAGCTGTGGTGTAGGTTGCAGACGCGGCTCCTGCGTTGCTGTGGCTCTGGCGTAGGCCAATGGCTACAGCTCCGATTCGACCCCTAGCCTGGGAACCTCCATATGCCGAGGGAGCAGCCCAAAGAAATAGCAAAAAGACAAAAAAAAAAAAAAGACCAAAAAAAAAAGAAGACAAAGAAAAAAGAAATACCTCAGTTCAATATTCCTAGTTTTGTTTTTTTTTTTTGCTTTTTAGGGTCGCACTTGAGGCATATGGAGTTTCCCAGGCTAGGGGTCTAATCGAAGCTACAGCCACTGGCCTACACCAAAGCCATAGAAACTCAGAATCAGAGCTGCATCTGCGACCTACAACCACAGCTCACGGCAACGCCGGATCCCTAACCACTGAGTGAGGCCAGAGATTGAACCCGAAACCTCAGGGTTCCTAGTTGGATTGCTTCTGCTGCGACATGACGGGAACTCCCCTAGTTCTATTTAAAGAAAATGTGAAACTACAACATCAAAACATACCAATTCAATGATTATTATTAGGCTAGTGCAAATTAAAACACAAAACCACTCCACACCCAATAACATTGTCCACTATTTACAAAATAAAATAAAAAAAAGACGAACAAAAGTAAAATATTGGCAGGGCTACAGAGATAAGGGAACCTGTATGCACTGTGGATGTTAGGTGACGGTATACCCATTCTGGATAACAGCATGGCAGTTCCTCAAATAGTTAAACAGAATCAATCTAGCAGATCTAGCAATTCCATCTGAGTATGCATGCACCCAAAGAGTGAAAGCTAAGAACCAAACACTCGTGTACTATTGCTCAAAGGAGCAACAATCAAATCAATCAAAATTGTCAAATGTCCACCAATGGATGGGTGTATAATGTGAAAGTACTCAACACTATTAAACCGTATCCTAAAAATGGTTAAGATAGTAACTTTCTACACCACAGCCACACAGGATTCCAGCCGAGTCTTCGACCTACACTACAGCTCACAGCAACACCAGATCCTTAACCCACTGAGCGAGGCCAGGGATTGAACCTGCATTCTCGTGGATACTAGTTGGATTCATTTCCTCTACAGCACAAACTCCAAGATGGTAACTTTTATATGTTGTATTTTGCCACAAAACAAAACCCATCTCTGAACCAGTCAGTTGATTTATATGCTTAAAAAATTTAAGACACTTATTTCCCTTAAAAAAGAAGTTTTCAACCATGGTTGCACATTAAAATCATCAAATGAGTTCATTCTAGGTGGTTTCTCTTCAAAAAAGATTCCTGTAAGCGGAATTCCATAGGGTGCTTTTCTCATGTGACTCTCTTCTTAGTTTAGGAAATGCAAATCCTATGAACTCTCACTAATACCCAAAAAAAGTAGAAAATACTATTTAAAGTATTCAATTATCTAGGCATTCCCATCGTGGCTCAGCAGTTAACAAACTCAACTGGCATTCATGAGGATGTGGGTTCGATCCCTGGCCTTGCTTAGTGGGTTAAGGATCTGGCGTTGCCCTGAGCTGTGGTGTAGGTCACAAACGTGGTTTGGATCCCGAGTTGCTGTGGTTGTGAGCTGGGCCGGCAGCTACAGCTCCAATTGGACCCGTAGCCTGGGAACTTCCATATGCTGTGGGTGCAGCCCTACAAAGACAAAAATACATACATACATAAAGCATTCAATTATCTAGATCAAATGGACCTGAATAGACATTTCTCAGATACAGGATGTGGAGAAACTGAAACCTTTATACAACACTGCTTAGAATATAAAATGGTAGAAACAGCTTGGCAGCTCCCCAGAAGGCTAAACACAGAGTTACTGTATGACCTAACCATTCCACTGCTGAGTATATGCTCAAGAGAAATGAAAACCTAGGTATACACAAAAAGTTGTGCTGAGGCATTAAAAAGTAGGAAAAAGGAGTTCTCTGGTGATGTAGTGGATTAAGGATCTGGTGTTGACACTGTGGCAGCTTGGATCACTGCTGTGGCCTGCAGGTTCAGTGCCTGGCCTAGGAACTTCCACATGCCAGGAGTGCAACCACAGAATCAAAAAAAAAAAAAAAAAAAAAAAAAAAGGTAGAAAAAAATATGTCCATCTGATAAATGGATAAACAAAATGCAGTATATTCACACAATGGAATATGATTCAGCAGTAAAAGCGATGGAGTGCTAGTAAATTAATTACATTACATAAATAATGAAAAACAGTTTTTTTTAAAAAAAAGATCATGCTTGCATTGTTCCATTTATATATAATGTCCAGAATAGACAATTCAGAGACAGGGAAAGGAAAGTGACCACCAAGGTAGAATGGGGAATGACTGGCAATGGGTATGGGGGTTTCCTTCTGGCTTGATGAAAATGTATTGTACATGTTTAAAAAGCTGATCTGAGCCAAAGCATGTTAAGAAATGAGATCACCTCAGACATAGAGATTAGATCTGTGGTTGCCCAGGGGGAGGAGAGTGGAGGGAGGGGGATGGACTGGGAGTTTGGCGTTAGGAGATCCAAATGATTACATTTAGAATCGATAAACAATGGGGTCCTACTGTGCAGCACAGGGAACCATATCCAGTCTCTTGGGACAGACCATGATGGAAGATAATATAAGAAAGGGGTTTTGTAATATACGCATACACACATACACACACACACACGATTGTATATACATATACTTATTGTATATACATATACATGATTGTTCACTTTTCTATACGGCAGAAATTGTCACATTGTAAATCAACTATACCTTATTAAAAAGAAAGAAAGAAAAGGAAAAAGAAATGTGATCACCTCAACTTTCCCCTAATCACCAAGCTTGCATAACATCATATAGCCAGTGTCCGGTGGGTGGAAGTTGGAAAGAAAAAGAAATTAGAAATATGGATAGTGTCAACTGAGATGGGCCTGTGTGCCAAATGACTAATAAGAAAGAAGAGGCAATAGTGAGGGGAATGACATCAAAAAATAGAGAAAACCCCTATATTATCTTTATAACTACAGGTGTTTGCAGTTTGGAATTGTCTGGAAATGTACCTTCCTAGATGAAAACTAACTTCACAAATGTGTACCTTGGTACCAGCATTAGAAAAGGACCCCCTTTACACAAGACCCCACCCTCTGAAAGTTTTCTCCTAGTTGTAAATTCTACAGGTTCCCCAGTCATACAAGTTTTCTTTAGAAGGAGACAAGCTGGCTATCGAGCCCTTCCGCTATCAAAAGTTACTCTCTGATTGTCAGCTAATGTTCCGTCTCCAAAACCAATGTGGTTTCTGGTGGGATTTCTATTCAATACCTTGGGCTTACAACCTCTGATACTTTCCCCAAAGAACTACAAGTTGATTGATGACAGTACATCGTAAAGTATGGTGTGTGCTCTGCTGCCACCCCTTGGATAGGGGAACAACTAAATATTCTAGCCAAACCAGAGAATCAAACAAATTTATGATAAGCAACTTCATTTGTGAGCAAACATAAGCACAAACTTATCATTCATAAACAAAAAACAAACAATAAAAAACTGCTTCCAGGATATATTTCGTGTCTTGATAAAGTATATCCAAACACCACATCTGACCCATGTTACTTCTTCATCTATATAAATATATACATCTAGTTCCATTATTTAAATTAGTTAAACATCTAAATATAGTACTGACAAACCAGAGTGATTATGAAGAATCCCTTGCTCATGCACACACGTATCTACACTGTCACCTGTATCACTAATTTTAATTTTCATAGCACAACTACATAGAAGGAACTTTTAAAATCCAAGATAAAGTGCCTAGAAAGAAAAAAAAAAACATCAGACACACATACAGTTAGTTCCACTTGTGGCCATGTTACAGTTTCAGAATTAGATGGAAAAAGAATTCCCAAATGAAACAAACCGATATCTTCTATTACAAAGAAAAATGCTCTTTAGAGTTAGTGAGTGTTCTTTGGATCAAATTTTTCAGCAACCAAATATAACAAACTGCTTTACTAATATTTATCTTGCTAGGCTTCCGAAGAAAAACTTTTTGAGAAGGGGCTCCAAGGACAGCAGGGGTGAAGGCTCAGAGCTCAGGAAGCTAACAGGCACCAAGCCCCAAAGGATGGAAAGTTTGAGGCTAAAGAGGATGTTGGAATAATTTAACTGAGTGAACCCAAAATGCCTAAAGGAAATCCCTAAAGCAAGATAATCATGCTGAGGACAAAGCAATGACCTTAAGATAAGCAGCTATTTACTTTTCACTGCAGACAGGTTAAGAAGATAAGCATTCATTAAGCAACTTTATGGTATAGTACTAGAGTTGGACAACCTCACACTCAACTCACATCCATGTAAAATCCTAGAGGAGACAAAGTAACAGAGACAGCTAAGAACATAATCCTGTTATAGGATTCCACCTGTAAATTGGTTTGGAAGTACAGCTAGCCAAATGGTTTTGTTTGGTAGATTTCCATCAAGTCCCCAAATCTGAAAACACTCCTTGGAAGTTAGTCCTGGATTCTTATCACTTTGAATTGTGACTAATGTTAAAGAAAAAAAAATTACCTTTCACTAGTTTCCCTTTGTGCCTCTCTCTACTCAATCTAGGGGAAACCTTAAGTTTCTGAATTCATCAAACACCTGATTGGGGATGAGGAAATAAGGATGGCTTCTACTCTAGAAATTTAAAGGCTACTACATTTTTTTTCCAGGAAAGTTTCCAAACAGTGCAAACACTCCCCAAACCCCTACCCCCCCACCCCAGGCAAGACACTCAAAGCTGCGGAGACCAGTTTGTATAAACACCAAAATAAAACCAAGGAAGCCAAGTATTTCATTTTAAAGTAGAGTGAACAACATTCAGGGGAGAATGAGGAATAAAGCTCTCACTAAGGAGCTGCTGGCAGTGTATGTAAACTAAAGCCATCTTTTAGTAGTTTTCATCCACTCCTCTGCTTTGTCACTGTCCCTTCCCCAAAATCAAAAGGCTGTCATTCAAGAGCCACTGAATTATGAGGTGCACAGCAATGATTCACATGCAGGTTGTAAAAAATGGCAAAATGAGACACAACATACAATATGCCCTGGAAGGCTTCCAGGGGGCCCTGTTTCCAGATTACTTCTTGTTCTCATCCTTTAGGGGCACTTTCATATATCAAAGAAAAGTTCAGCAGTGCTTCCACCCAGAAGCCTAACTTCTGAGAAATAAAACAGCTGGGAGACAGAGGAAGTAGCTGTATATAGACTAAATATGGACAGTAAATAAAACTAGATGAAACTCAGGAAGGAAGAGAATTTAAAGAAACAGCCAGCTGACAGCTTTCTGTCCCCTCATTCTCAAAGGTGACTGTTGAAGAAAAGTATCTTTCCCTAGGATTGGAGGTAGGGTAACACCACCAGTTAGTTACTTAACCAATCCAAGGTTTCATGCCCCCTATACACTATGGCCAGAGAAACATAAGGTTGCGCGAATTGTCAGAACTGAAAGCTCTTTCAAGAAGAAAACTCAGGGCTCCTACTGTGGCACATTGGGTTAAGGATCCAGTGTTGCCACAGCTATGGAATAGTTTGCAGGTGCATCTTAGATTCGTTCCCTGTCCAGGGAACTTCCATATGCTGCAGGTGCAGCAAAAATAAAATAAAATTTAAAAAATTACTGTGGATACCACCTTACACCAGCCAGAATGCCCATCACCAAAAAGTCTACAAACAATAAATGGTGGAGAGGGTGTGGAGAAAAGGGAACCCTCTTACACTGCTGGTGGGAATGTAAACTGGTGCAACCACTTTGGAAAACAGTATGAAAATTCCTCAAAAAACTAAAAATAGAATTGCCATTTGATCGGCAATCCCACTCCTGGGCATCTATCCAGGGAAAACTATGACTTGAAAAGATACATGTACCCCAATGTTCTCTGGGGCACTATACACAAAAGCCAAGACATGTAAGCAACCTAAATGTCCATGACAGAGCAGTGGATAAAGATGTGGTACATACATACAATGGAATATTACTCAACCATAAAAAGGAACGAAATAATGGCATTTGCAGCAACATGGATGGAGCTAGAAATAATTTTATGCTAAGTGAAGTTAGACAGAGACAAACATCATATGCTATCACTTATATGTGGAACCTAAAAAAAGGACACGATGAACTTATTTGCAGAATAGAAACTGACTCACAGACTCTGAAAAAATTATGGTTACCAAAGGAGACAGGTTGGGGAGGGGGAGGGATGGGCTGGGGATTCGGGATGGAAATGTAAAAGTAGGTTGTGATGGTAGTTATACAACTATAAATATAATAAAATTCATTGAGTTAAAAAAAAAAATCACATCACTGTGTCTGGGCTTACTTTCTATGCCTCTAAGCAGGACCTCAAGGAGACTCCATGACTTCACCCCTACCTAAAGAGAAACTCAAGGGAGTTCCCATCATGACACAGTGGAAACAAAACCTGACTAGGAAGCAGGAGGTTGCGGGTTGGATCACTGGCCTCACTCAATGGGTTAAGGATCTGGTGTGGCTGTGAGCTGTGGTTTAGGTCACAGGTGCGGCTCGGATTCTGGCGTTGCTGTGGCTGTGGCGTAGGCCGGAGGCTACAGCTCCAATTAGACCCCTAGCCTGGGAACCTCCATATGCCAAGGGCATGGCGCTAAAAAGCCAAAAAAAAAAAAAAAGAGAGGGAGAGAGAATCTCAGAGCCTGTTTGCCCAAAGTAAGCTGCAGTCATTTATCCTAGCACTCACACAACCACAATGAATTCTGAGGACTCAGATGTGAGTTTCTAGTTGGAACCTGCCCCCATAAAATTCTCTGCCATCCAGCCTACCAGCCCTACATAATATAACAACTTTCAGGTTAGGGCCAGGAACATTTAAGGGACTGCTCACTGTACTCTCTAGTTGGGATTTAGAGGATATATTCCCCAAGAAGCTTTCATCTCAGTGTTTGACTGAGATATGCCTAGGATATTGACGACCAACATTTCTCCTATTCCCTTTTCAAGCTCACAAAGCTCATCTTATTATTTCTGGGATTTATTAAATAAGCTAGCTACATTATATGTATCACCAGCCGAAAATCCTCTCCAGTTTCTCCTCCTTTTTGTGATTTTATTTACTACGAGTTTTCCATTTTTCTTTCGCCAAGTGCACAAAAGTAAGTTTAAACTTGGAAATTAAAGCAAATTTTATCATCGGTTTAATATGGGAATGTAAGAGGGTGGTTACCAGCATGGGTTTCCAAATGAGATAGACCCAACCTAGGACAGATTACACATAAATCCATTTGGGACTCAGTTTCTACTTATTTCACAAGGTCATGAGGATTCTGTAAAAGAATGTAAGTCAAGTGCCTGGCATGGATAGCAGATAGATCACTAATGGTGACTAGATGCAACTGATAGCTTCTCATGCCCCACTCCCTTGCCATTAATAGAAGTCAGAAAGACTTAAAGGCATGGCACGGCTGGGGGCAGGGGGAGCAGCAGCAGCACTGCCGGTGGTATTGAAGTCTTATTTGAATCTGAGTGAAGTCCAAAGAGAGTTGACTTTGTGGTACGTGGTTATCACTTTTATTGGGTTACAGAGCCTGCCAAAACTTTCAACAGAACAAAAGAACCAAACCAAAACCACCTAGTTCAGAACAAGATGGTCCGAACCCTAGAGGCTGTTTTTGTGATTTATCACAAGGGAGAAATGGAGAAATTAATTCTCCTTTAAAACTTTAAACTACACTTGCTTACACTAGCTTCTTGAAGGCAGAAGTCATTTTAGTACGTAGTGGATGCTCAAATATTTGAGAATGAGTAAGTGGTTAATTGCTAATATAAGAAATAGGGTCTTCTCTACATGCTCTAAGCAGACACCAGAGATTTATTCTAAACTACTAAATAAAGCACCAATTAAAAGTTTGCCAATCTTTGGAGAGGAACTAACATGTGCCTGGAAATGACTAACTGTCCTTGCTTTAGCTTCACTATAAAGCTCAAAACATCCCATGAGTCTTTACCATAACGAAACTAACACTTCCAAAATATCTTCTTTTGCCACCTTTAATTTGGTCTGCCCTCACTGATCCTGCAGGCAGGAGGTGAATGGGGCTACCTTTTTAAGAACTTATAGAATATCAGACTAAGGGAGAATTCTGTTACTATTCAGAGGCTAGACAAAGTTACTGGAAATATTGACCTTAGGGGTCAGATGCCATTAACAGATGGGAGAAGTAACAAGATCTGAACATACTAAGACATTAAAGCAGCCCCTATCCTAGAGGATACAACTCAAGATGTCCCAAAATTTTTTAGCAGAAAGTTTACAAAAGGCTTATTTTAATGTTTCATCCTCAAAAGCTCTAGGATCACTGTCAACCAAAACAAAAACTGTATATATGTGATAGAGTAGTTTTTCTACAATTACAGGAATTTACTTTGTCATAAAAAGGAAACCAAAAACAAACAAATCATCCTAGTGGAATATTCCACCAGAGAGCAGCAGAAGCTGGAAAATTTCTCTAGCACTCTCACATCAGCACAAGGCCAGTAGCTATCAATCACAACCAACATTAGGGACTAGCTAACAACCAGTGTTCCACAGAGGACCCTATATATGAAAAAGTCCACTTCTTATCTTTCTTGCAAGTACTCTTCAAGTAAAACAAAAGCCACAGCTTTCCTGTTAATTTTCTTTCTAACACACAAATGAGGTTCTTGGGAAGGATTGAAGAGAAAGTTATTTCCCTCACCAATGATGCTCATTAAAAACAAACATGTTCAGCACCCAAGTTCCTCCTAGAGTAGATTTGCACACAGCATGCCCGTTCCCTTTTATCTTTGCTCCTAGGTCTCAGCACACCTGCTCCCTCTGGTAAACCACAAATCTCCATGGACAAGAATCCTCCTTTTAAAAGAGAATGGAAGATGTTTCTATTCAGCAAAAGAAATAATCAAAGAACACAGTGGCATAGTATAATAGTTAGGATCAGAGACTTTAGAATTAGTAAAGTAGGAACAGAATCTAGCACTGCCCCTTACTAGGCTGTGATATTAGGCGAGCTACTTAATCTCTCTGTACTTCAAATTTCTTCATCCATGAAATGGCAGTAATAGCTTTCCTTACAGAGTTGTTGTGAGGAGCCAAAATACAATGCTCTTCAAGCCATCTTCAAAAAACTAGTTTCATTACTTGATTAAAATACATCTGTTTTGTCCATGAACCTTTGTCTTTCCTGAGGATCCAGCTTGCTTAACCGGAGTCATAGAGGACAGGAGATGCCAGAGAATGGGGTAGCTAGAAAGGAAGAAAACTTTTTTTTTCTTCAGTTAAAAGCTAAAAATGGGAGTTCCCGTCGTGGCGCAGTGGTTAACGAATCCGACTAGGAACCATGAGGTTGCGGGTTCGGTCCCTGGCCTTGCTCAGTGGGTTAAGGACCCAGCATGGCCGTGAGCAGTGGTGTAGGTTGCAGACGCGCTCGGATCCTGCGTTGCTGTGGCTCTGGCGTAGGCCAGTGGCTACAGCTCCGATTGGACCCCTAGCCTGGGAACCTCCATATGCCGCGGGAACGCCCAAGAAATAGCAAAAAGACAAAAAAAAAAAAAAGCTAAAAATGTCCACAGGTATTAAGGAATTCATGTTTGGGGATGAGTACATTTTCATCACTTGCAAAAAAAAAAGTTTACGCTGAAAGTCAAACTTAAATTGTCAAGCCAGTTTTACCAACAAGCCACATGTATACAAATATGCTACACTATTTCTATACAGCTCAAAACCCATCAACCAACACGAAGCTTCTGAATTTAATTTTAAGCTAACTGGCTTTTAATAAGAATGAATTTCAATTACCATTTCAAAGTTGCAGATCAGTTACAGCTCCACTATACCAGTGTATCAAAGATACTGTGTCAGCCAAATAATACCAATGCCCATAGTAACATTCTTTGACCACTTGCCTTGCCTAGGACATCTGCTTAAGCAGTTAAACAGTCTCTTTCTGCTTTTGACAATGCTCAACACCTCATTGAAGATCCAAATCATATGCTTACATTACATCCCCTCCACTGTGTACTGTATTATTCAGTACTTATTAACATGGGGCTGGAAATGGTTCTTGTTATCAAGATTGTGTGCCAGACAGACTGTGTTCTCATGGCATCATACATTGCTCCCCTAAATGTTTAAGTGTCCAACCTACAGCAGATGTTTGATGAAGCTTGTTAATAGTAAAAATACACTTGTGGGCTCGTTTTCCATATACTTAGATTTGAGTCTGGGGAAAAGTCTACTTTAGAAGGTCAGACATGGCAGGAAAAAGACAATCTTTGTCTGGACTAGGATCATTCTTCTAAAGGAGACCTTAAAGGATAGAACGAAAATGTGAAAACAGAAGAGTATGTAGGCCCAGTAACCCCAAATTGTCTGCATGAGAAAAAGTTGCTGTCAGGCATCTGAACACTCCCAGTCCTCTGAACTGGGAGGAAAGACGATGACAAGTGTAAAGACAAAATATACACTGGATGAAAGCTACATGTCTAAAAACTGGTGTTAAAAAAGTTTTAAAACAACCTGAAGGTTAAAAAAAAAGGGCCAAGCGAACACGTAAATACTTAAAAGACACCTATTACATACAAATTAAAGTAGATGATATAGCACAGGGAACTGTCTAGTTACTTATGATGGAAGATGATGGAGGATAATGTGAGAAAAAAATGTGTGTGTGTGTTTGTGTGTGTGTCTGGCTTCCTTTGCTGTGCAGCAGAAATTGACAAAACACTGTAAATCAACCATAATAGAAAAAATTAAAATCTTATCAGAAAGAAAAAAAAAATTGAGTCGTTAAAAGAGAAAGGATTGGAATAAAGCACAGAGCTTGATCGATTTATCAACATAAAAAGAAGTCTGTTTTCGTCTTTGTATCCACAGAAGAATAATGAAATTATAGCTCTTAATCAAACTCAATTATGTTTTGGAAGAAGTAAGAAAAAAAGCGATCATTCTTTGTCTTTTTTTTTTGGTCTTTTTAGGGCTGCATCCATGGCATATGGAGGTTCCCAGGCTAGGGATCTAATCGGAGCTATAGCCTCCGGCCTACACCACAACCACAACAACACTGCTGATCTGAGCCGCGTCTGCAACCTACACCACAGTTCACAGCAACGCCGGATCCCTGACCCACTGAGCAAGGCCAGGGATTGAACCTTCATCCTCATGGATGCTAGTCATAGTTGCTGAGCCACAACGGGAACTCCATCATTCTTTATCTTGATTCACTCAGATTCAAAGAAAAAGACATCTGTTAGAAAGAGGGGGAAAAAAGGGAAGTTTTCATTCCTAATAGACAGTAGGCAAGGGTTCCAAGTGTGTCCAGTGGCGTAAGAGAAAGCTCTTATCAGAGGGAAATTAATCATGCTGAGGACAGCTGGCCCAATGAGAAACCCCATAATTTCCAACCTGCTGCAAAGAACCTCAACCCCCCCCATCTTTTCTCCCCCTTACTAAAATAGTAGGCTAAAGAATTAAGCAACACCTACAGAATCTATCCTAGAAGGTTCTATTCTGAGATCCCTGGAGAACAGGCTGGACTCAGAAGAAATTTCTGCTGCCCAAGTACTCAGATGGACAGTTCCAGCAGTAGGTCTAGGAAAAAGAGGCAAATTTACTTGACTCTTTAAAGAGGATCTAAAGCCTTTTAGCCCTGATACAAAACTGACATTTCAAGTTTTCTGACAACCGAACATGTCCCAAGCACTTGGGGCCACACTGAGTACACCCCCAACCCCAAGCTCAAAGGAAAAGGGCCCTCTGATGAAAGGGTCCAACAAGGTGGGTCATGAGGTGGGAAGCAAGACAAGACTGGGGACCTACAATGTATCTGACCTTAAATGGTATTCTAACCAGGTACTCTTGCTTATCTAGGAATGTGTCCAGAGCAAGCCTTCCTTTCCTGGAAGGATAAATGGATCTGCTATTACAATGAGAAGTCTGTCAGGAGTTGAAATTCAAAGGGAATAATTGTTCATTAGGTTCACAGTGCAGAGAACACCATGCCAGAATACAACAGCTGTTAAGACTAGTTTTGAGTTGAGGCAGGCAGCCTATGACACTTGGAGTGGATGGATCAACAGTACCACACCCTCTCAAATAGACTCTTCTATCTCCCTCTTCCCTTTATTACCTCTTTTCTCTCTTCTCATGGCTCAGACCTGTTGGTGGCATCTGTATTCTGACCCCTTAGTGAAAAGAACAAGACCTCTGTAGTTATTTGTTCTATACTCATCTCTTTCCAAGAAATTAAAAATATTCTAACTCTTGACTTTTCTCTATTAGGGTCTTTTATTTGTCTAAGCAGACAAGAGAGGTAGGGAAAGCCAGAAGAAAAAAAGCCCTCTTTAAGAGCCCAAATGTTCTGGTATCAGTATAAAAAACTACAAAGGACGAATTTAGTTATAGCAAGCTCTTTAAGGATGTGGAAAACTAAAGTAAAAATAAAATACTTGAAATTCATCACTCTGAGAACATTCCAAGTGTCATATTCTACTAATCAACAATTTTCACTTGGGGAAGGTACCCAAACATATTCTACACACTTTAATTTATTCAAATCACAATCTGTCAATATTATTTGCCCTTAATATTTAAAAATCCTTAGAATTTCCTGAAAATGAGTGTTTTGTTATTCATAGAGTCCCTAGGCACAAACCTGAGTTTATGCCAATGAAGTGACTTAGGATGGGACTGATCATGAGAAAGACCAAGCCATTTTGGGAGCTGAACTTATAGCTCCATCCACAGACCTAAAGGAAGGGGAAGTTGTAGATGACACTCTATAGAAACTCCTGAACAAGATTTAATGAGCTTCTGCATTGGTAAACCCAGGTGGCATACCTCAGTTCCACAGGGACAGAAGCTTCTGCACTTGGCCTCTTCTGGACCTTGCTCCATGTATCACTTTATCTGCTTGTTCATCTGTATCCTTTATAATAAACCAGTTAACATAGCTTCCCTAAGTTCTTGGGGCCACTCTAACAAATTACTGAACCCGAGGAGGGAGTCATAGGAACCCCCAACTTATAACCTGTCTGGGAAGTAGGCGAGGCCCAGACTTGCACTGGCATTTCATGTGGGGGTAGTCTTGTGGGACTGAGCTCTTTACTTTGTGAGATCTGATGCCAACTCTGGGTAGTATCAGAATTGAATTAAACTGTAGGACACTTGGTGGCCAGTGACAACTGGAGAACTGCCTGGTGCTTGGTGTGGGAAAAAACACCACATATTTAGTATCAGAACTACTCAAAGTAGAGAAGAAAAAATAGTCCCCCCCCCCCACATCGTATTTGGGAGAAGGAAAGACAATCATATATGACCAGGTAATTTTTTATTCCCTTCTGTCAGTACATCTACAAGTTATATTTAACAAAAGCTTTTTTTTTTGGTCTTTTTTATTCTATATGCACCCAAAGCATATGGAAGTTCCAAGCTACAGGTCTAACCGGAGCTGTAGCTTCCGGCCTACACCACAGCCACAGCCACACCAGATCCAAGCTGTGTCTGTGACCTACACCATAGCTCATGCAACGCCAGATCCTTAAGCTACTGAAAGAGGCCAGGGATTAAACCCTTGACCTGGTGGATACTGTTGGATTTCTTACCGTTGAGCCATGACAGGAACTCCAACAAACCAGCCCAAAGACCATAGAAAACTCAAAAGAAGCTCACAAACTATACTGGTTTTCAAACACAGGTTATCTGTCTGAGCCCTCATTATATATGAACATACAAGCTTCTCTGAAGATAAGTGAAAATATATTCTAATACCCACAGACACAATTTAGACCAAATTAACCGTGTCTGCTCCTTGGTCACATTCACTACTGTCCTTGGTTATAGAAGGCACTAGTTATGATTTTATTATCTGAAAACTATAAAGCTTCCAACATTATTTCTGGGGCTACCTCTTGTTGGAGCAGAAAAACATTAGGACAAAACCCTATATTTCCCATTTACTTTTCTCCTACATGTGTTTACCTGCTTTAGTTTCTTTTCTTTTCTTTTGCTTTTAAGGGCCACACCCGCAGCACATGGAAGCTCCCAGGCTAGGGGTCGAATCAAAGCAACAGCTGCCGGCCTACACCACAGCCACAGCCATGCAGGATCTCAGCTGTGTGTTTGACCTACACCACAGCTCACAGCAATGTCGGATCCTTAACCCACTGAATGAAGCCAGGGATCGAACCCATATTCTCACGGATACTAGTGAGATTCGTTTCCCCTGAGCCATGACGGGAACTCCCTGATTTAGTTTCTTAATTAAAATACCCACAACCATGGTTTCCATTCACATGGCCCTAGTTCCAGTTTTGGCTTATGTACACATTTGTCCTCATTAAGCCAACTGTGGAGAAAATACCCAGAACTACCACTAATTTTAAGTGGAACCTATATACAGCAAAAGAACTGGCTGGTTATTTTATTAGCATATACAGAAATTAACATTCCTCCAGGCTTACATAAAGCTAAATATGTATGTTCCACCCAACTTAATTTCAAGTCATATGTGTGACACTCCTTTTAACTCAAGAAATTAAGCGTGATATGGAAACAAAAAGATGCCTGGCAAGTTCCCCGTTTTAGTCATTTTGGCTCCTAAAAGTGGTCTTCCATAGACATGATAACATAAAACGGCCTGTTACAGCTCAGATTACAATTTGAGTAAGTCCAGTCTTGTATATACCATGGTGCAGCAGGTTAATAATCTGACAGTAGTGCCGCAGATCACTGCAGAGGCACAGGTTTGACCCCCAGCCCAGCACAGTGGGTTAAAAGATTCAGCGTTGCCACAGCTGTGGCACAGGTCACAGCTGTAGCTCAGCTTCAAGCCCTGGCCTAGGAACTTCCATATGCTGTGGGTGCAGCCATAAAAAACAAACAACTCCCTCCCTCCAAATATATACATTGTACACTATGGTACAGTGCTCAAATCCTGGGCTTTGCAACATTCCAGCTCTGAAACATTTCAGAGAGTCAGCTATTTAACCTCTTGGTCTTAGTTTGCCTTTTGCACCAAATGATGGCAATACCTCTTATGAGGATTAAATAATGCATTGCTTAACAACATCTAGGAGTTCCAGTCGTGGCGAAGTGGTTAACGAATCCGACTAGGAACCATGAGGTTGCGGGTTCGATCCCTGGCCTTGCTCAGTGGGTTAAGGATCCGGTGTTGCCGTGAGCTGTAGGGTAGACTGCAGATGTGGCTCAGATCCCACATTGCTGTGGCTCTGGCATAGGCCAGCAGCTACAGCTCCGATTGACCCCTAGCCTGGGAGCCTCCATATGCCTCGGGAGTGGCCCTAGAAAAAGGCAAAAAACAAACAAACAAAAAAACAACACAATATTTAAAAAATACTACATCCCTCAATAAATAACTGTGCTTAGAAACTTTACTCTGTTCAGATGTACTTAATCGGCTAATCCATTTTGCAAGTGGTTCCACTTTAAAGCTACATTATATTGGGGCCATATATCAAGAGATACATGCCTATTATCTCAACTTCAAAATTACTTTTATCCCAGCATTAAATTAAAAGCTAGTGTTTTATGCCAAAATTATTGGGCAGGGGGGTGGGGTGGGTAGAGAAACCTTCATTTCCAAAACAATTCTACAAATTTACTACTAAGTTTCACTAAGTGGTAATAAGCTTGAACAAAACCTGTTTTCTGCTGAAACCCACAACTTGACCCTAAAATACCAGCACAGATTCATTTTGCCATCCAGTTTGTGCTTAAAGTCCATCACATTTCTCCTAAAAGTATTTTAGCATTAGGTAAAGAAGGGAAAACATTCTCCTTATACACTATGATAACCTTAATGAGTCTTAGACAAATACAATTTTGCTATTCTCAGAAAAAAAAAAATTTCTCAAACAGAATAAACTTGTGACTCCCTTAGCAACCCAGAGATGACCAAAATTTTAAATTTTCCTGGGATCAAGATGCAACCAAATCCTGAATAAAAGCAAGTAGGCAAAGTAGGACATGATTATTCACCACACTGTTTAGATAGCTTAATCTTGTCTAAAATGTTCAAACTATCACCTGGAAAAAAAGCTGTACATAAGAACCTCATATTTAGCATGCTTTAAACTTTACTGAACTTTGCTAATCAAAGAACTAAGCCTTTAAAAAAGCTTTAAAGAGGAGCTGAAAAGTTTCAAGTGGCTAGGTAACATGGCTAACAAATTTAAGAATGAGCTTCCTTCACCAAGCAGTAGAAAGCAATGGTGTTATTTATGAAGCAGTGTTATCTTCAATGTCACTTCACTCAGACAATAAGCAAATTATAGTCTGAATCCATATTTTAAACTTGAGATATAATGTATTCAAATTCTAATGCATGAACCTGTCTTCAAATTAAACAAGAATCTAAAGGTCACATCCAACTTTAAACAACAGCAACAACAACAATCTAAAAAAGCTACACTCAATTGAAGGGTTCGAGCAACACAAGAGAATATCCTAGTGGAACAAAAGAAGCTGGCTGTTTCCTGGTAGTGCAAACATAATGGGTCATGACCTACATTACCCCTCCTGTACAGGATTCTCACACTTGGGGAATTATTCATTCTACCATGTGGCACAGAATCATCAGAATCAACTGTGTTCAAGTACAGAGAGATTATTAACTAGGTCTGAATATTCTACTACATTTAAAGTAAAAACCTATGAAATGAAAAGTAAGCTGCTACCTGCAATTCATATGAGACAAAGTCAATGAAAGCCCCAATAACTGAAGAGGACTAAACTTTCAGAAGTTTCATCCCAAGCAGAACTGTCACTAATTATCAAGAATAAAACACAATAGCAAAACAGTCTCTTAGCCCTAGGCCTTCGATGGAACTAAGCATAGCTTACATCATAAAGTACTAACAACTATGCAGTTGATTAATCTTCTCATTGCAAATCTACCAATCAAGGACAAATCTGGGGTGGAAACCAGAATGTCCAATTCCTGTACTGAAAACAACTTTCAAAATGGCCTGGGACAAGCCACTCTGCTATTCTAAGAATGCTCAGACATACAAATATGCAATGTTCCAAAAACTTTTTTTTTTCCTGCCACTTCCTGTAAGTAAGAAGTTTCTAAGACTGGGAAAGGAACAAAATGAACTAATTAGACGAAAAAACCAGGAATACCTCTTACACACCTTCTCCTAGAGAGTAATTTTTTAAATTTTAAAAGCACATAAAGTCTGTTTTAATTTAGTCTACTCTTTACACAATGGACACACTAAACAGTTTCTCATAGAAATTTACAAGAGAACTCAAAGACAATCTAATTTAGCTCTGAATTTCAACATGCATTAATCCATCAGGCACCTCGACCCCCAAGAGTTCCAGAGAGAGGCCAAAAGGGACCCTGTCGTTACAGTTCATCGACGGCCCCATAATTCGGATTTCTCCTGAATATACAGACACACACCTGTCAACCAAGTAATAAGAGAACAAATCTAAACCAAACATTCCCTAACACCCCACCCCGCACACATAGGCATTTTCAGTTTATAGGTGGGTCCTGTAACAGCTAAACGCAGGAAGCTCTGGGGTAATTAGAGGACTTGGAGGAAGTCATCTTGAGAGAGTAGTGAGACCCAGAGAAATCAGAGAAAGTCAGATAAAGGTGTCCCTGACCACCCCTCCTTCCCACCCCATCCAAACTTCACCCACCCGGTTCTGAGAAGCCCAGGAGGGGGAGGCCATTTTTATGAGACTTGGCTAAAGAATGTGAAGAGAGAAAATCAGGGAAGGAAGTTCAGAAGGAAGGCCAGGCCCTTCCCTCCAAGAGCACCCGTGTCGGGTGGCAGCACCTGGAACTCAAGGAGGGAGGACCTGGATTCAAGTGCCTGGGAGGGGTACAAAAGTAGCAGGGGCCTATCACGAGGGGGTTGAGTGGTCTAAGCCCCGGGAGCCGGGCCCCTTAAGCCCTAACAGGGGGATGTACCCCTTCTCGGGCCAACCGCGTAGACCCTCGCCCCTGGGACGGTGGTTACTACCCGGAGGTCCAGAAGGCGGGAGTTGGCTAGTGCCTGGTTCTCCTCATCCGGCCATGCGGCGCGGGGGCGGCCATCCTGAGGGGTCCAGGAACCAAGAGGGTACGGGGGGGCTCGGACGCGGCGCTCACCCGCGGGCCGCCTCCAAGCTCTTAATGAGCTTTTTGATCTTCCAGATCTCCACGTTCCTGTCGGCAGCACTGGGGTCGTCCGCCATCTTCTCGCCTCCTCCTCCCTAGAGCGGCCCGGCGGGGCCCGGAGACACCAAGACCACAGAGTTAGCGCCGCCGCTGGGGCAGAGCGGCCCCCTTCCTTGCCACCCCGAGAGTCCCTCCTCTTCCCGCCTCGCGCGGCCCGGCGCGGTCGTCGCTGGCCTTTCCCTCCCCCTGGCTTACCTAAGGGCCCAGTCCTGGGCGGCAGCTGCTGCTCCTCCCCGGCGGCGGCTCCGCGGCGGCGGCTCTGACGTAGGACACCGGCTCCCTCTCTCCAGGCAGCTGCATGTGTTGCAATCCGCTCACATGGGGCCTGTGACATCACTTCCTCCGCCAGGGGCTGAGTGGAAGTCGGCGGGCGGAAGGGAGGGGGCCGGTGATGAAGAGGAGAAGCTCTGCGCGCGCCGCGACTTTCCATTGGTTCTCCGAGAGGTGGCCTACAATGAGCCCGCCGATTGGCCGCAGCTGGGGCCGCGCTGCCTTGTGAGGTAGAAGCCGGGGGCGGGGAAGCACCGCCTTTCTTCCGGTCCGGCTCGCGGAGAGCAGGAAGCGGGCGGAAGCAGGTGGCTCTCGCGAGCATTTAGTCAGCCCAGCTAGGCTCGAACGGAGGGTGTTTCTTAAAGGGAGAGGCGCTTGGGTCATCTTTTCCGTCCCACTTTCTTGAATGGAATGGACCTCTGAGGTTCCACGACGCGCCTCCACTCGAGCCGGGACGCGTGGTTTGAACTGCTTCTGAGAAGCCTCAAAGAGGCGCCTCGCGCTTTGCTGCTTCTTAGCAGACGGAGCGCTCGGGCCTGCGTGCATCACGGCTGCACGGACTAGTGTTCAAGCTCTCCGCCAGGGTATCCGAATTGGGAAACTTCTCCCGGGTAGTCTGGGACCCCGACACCCTCGGGGACAAAAGAGCCACGCAGGTCCCGCCTTCCCGCTTTAGTGCTAAGAGAGGTTCACTTTGGACCTGGAACTTTACGAGGGGGAAGAAAGCAGAGACTGACTGAGTTTGGAGACCTGAAGTATCTGATGCCACGTATGGTTTCGTCTGAGCTCCTGAGAGTGGAAGGGGGGAGAGTATTGAAGCAAAATGGGCAGCTGTCTTTTGGAGTTAGGCGTTGTAGTTGGCTACTTTATGTCTCTTCACCTCAGCTGCAGTCATTCAAATATTTGGGTCCGAACTGTTCCAGGCCGGGTTTTCTTGAGAAGATTGAGCAGAACCAAACAGGTAACAGTGCCTGTCTTCGTGGAATTTTCAGTTTGGTTGGGTTTGTAGCCATTTGTGATTTTATACTTTTGTGTAATAAAATAATGGCACAGGCGTTCCTATGGTGACTCAGCGGGTTACGCACCAGGCTAGTACCTGTGAGGACTCGGGTTCAGTCCCTGGCTTCGCTCAGTGGGTTAAGAATTCGGCGTTGCCGTGAGCTGTGGTGTAGGCCAGCAGCTGCAGCTCCAATTGGACCCCTAGCCTGGGAACCTCCATATGCCGCGGGTGCGGCCCTAAAAAGCAAAAAAAAAAAAAAAAAAAAAAAAAAAATCCAAAAAAAGAAAAACAAAAAATAAGAAGAAGAAGGAAGGAACTGTGAGGAACCTACAAGAGCTAGTGTGCTGGAGTGAGGTCAGTGATTTATGTGAGAGGTAGCTTAGACTAGGGTGATAGGTAGGGTGATGGGTAGGACTGGATGGATGATGGGTTGGATGAGGAGGAAGAGCACGAATGACTCCCCCTGGGAGTTCCCGCTGTGGTTCAGTGGGTTAATGATCTGCCTTGTCTCTGTGGAGGCACCAGTTGGATTCCAGCCCAGCATAGTGGCTTAAGGGTCTGGCAGTTACTGCAGTGTAGGCTGTAGCTCCAGCTTGATTTGGATCCCTAGCCTGGAAACTGCCATATGTCTTGGGGGGTGGCTGAAAAAGAAAAAAAAAAAGAAGGATTCTCAGAAGACTGAAACGATTACTTTTACTGAGAGGGTTAGGATAAGGAGCAGGTTGTGGGAGATGATTGAAGATTTCATCTTGCGCTTCTTAAATTTGCGTTTGCTTTTGATACATGGCAGTGGTGATGTCAGGCAGGCAGTTGCATTTATTTGTGTGAGCTTTGAATCCTTTCCCCCCCTGTTAACTCAGTTTTGTCCACACCTTGGAGATGAGGCTTTTACCCCCATTTCATAGATTGGGTATTTGAAGCAGAGAGGTGACAGGAACTTGCCCGGAGACCCTCTTATCTATGTTTCCTTAGGGTGAGGACATGGACTTGCTACAGGGCAAGTCTTCTCTCCCCAGCAAATGAATTCCAACGGTGGAATCTCTTCTTTAGGTTCCATTTTGTAATTTTCAGCATATAGTCACTCATTATATAATATTTATTGTACTTCTACTGTGTTCCATTCACTGTGCTTATTAACGGACTTTCTTAAATAGTTGTAAATACTGCTTACTGACTGACTGGGTGTCTACCATGTCCCTCACTTTTCCCGACCTCATTCCCTTTGCTCCAGTTCCTACTGCTTATACTAAATTGCCTTGATTTTCTTTTCCTGCTCATTTTTATGTTTATGTTTATAGTGTTGCTTCAGGTCCATATGTGGTGGCTTTACAGTCTTTTCAGACTAACTCACAGGCTTGCTTTTCTTTGTGATTCATGCTGAAGTAAGCATACCATCCCACATAGAATTGCTGTTTGTTAATCTTTGAATCCTTGAAACTTGGTGATTACCAAGATATGCAACTTGTTTCTTAGAATATTCTCAAACCGGGCAGTTTAACTGTAGTTCTAAAAGCTTAGTTGCCCAGTTGCTGCAAATTTATCATCTCTGTACTTAGAGTTGGAAATCAGTGTGTTAGAGGCAGAGGCTGGCATGGGTCTGTAGCAGAAGAGATTTGAGAGGAAGTAGAATAGGGATGCTGTTTCCTTTGGCAAAGATGAGCCTTTTAAAATGAGACCATGACCATTCAGTGTCCAGGGAGAACCTCCGATGATATAAGGGTAATAAAGATTTTTTGAAAAATGCAGAATTTATAATCTTTCTAGGCATAGGTTGTCCTCTGTAGGATGAAGGATTTATTCTTGATCAATTCAGAACTTTCCCCCCAGCTCTAACATTAAGTAACATTAAGTCAGTGAAGTTGTTAAAGAAAAAAAGTCTGGACCTAGGAAGTCTTAGGGTTGAGCCTTGACTCCCCTTCTTACCTCGAGCAAGTCATTTCTTAAATCTTGCAAAATCTCAGTTTTCTTATCTGTAAAATGGGGATCCTGTCTATTTTCTGGGACGATTGTTGGAATGAATAATTTGTGTGAAGTTCCTAGTACCATTTATAGGAGTGTGTCAGCAGTGAATTTTAGTTCTCTTTTTAGTTTCTCCTAATTTGTTCTTTTCTCTTCCACTGTTTTCTGTACTCATCTATTGAGGACCTGTAAGGACCTCACTTCAGCAGAGAGTAAGTTTGAGAGACTAAAGGAAGAACAAATACAAAGCACAATTCCTAGGGATTTTTTTTTTTTTTCCTCCTAGTAGAAAAAGGGAGCCAGTAAAATAGGTCTGGGATATTTCCCCCTGCTTTTGTGGCTGGTGTGTTAATAATTGTTAGAAATTCAGAACTTTTCATAGTTGGAGTTTGAAATATTGGGTATTTATAACCCTAACTATACTAATAGAATGAATGACTTTTTCATAGGTATCTTAGTAATTGTGCCTGTTTTCCTTGCCCCACCCATCATCAAAGAGTTACATATATGATTTTGTTTAAAACGAAAAAAGATATTCCTGTGCCTAGAAAAATAAAGAGTAGTTTGAAGAAATCTCTGAATCAGACTGTCTCTAAAATGCTTACCAATTCATGAAGTAGAGATCAATAAAGGAAATGTCTTGTAGTCTGCCCTCAGTTCATGGTTGTACTAAGCATAATAAATTTGAGGAATGCAGTTCCGTAGATTCCATCTTTAAGTAAATAAACCGATCTTATAGTAAGTAAAAGTCAAGAATACTGAATCCATATAGTACAATATATAACCGCAAATCATTTAAGATTTGTGTAGGAGTTTCCTGGTGGTTCAGTGGATTAAGGATCTGGTGTTGCCACAGCTGTAGGTCCAGTCACTGCCGTGGCATGGGTTTGATCCCTCACACAGGAAATTCCAATGCTGTGGGTGTGCCCCCCCCAAAGAAAAGATTTGTGTAAATTGATATAAGGCACAGATGCTTGACTCTGGAGTACACATGTGTGAAAGTGACTTGAAAGGAGCCAGTGTAAGCTATTTCCTCCCCCTGGACATGTAGAATGGGGACTGCAACTAATGACTGCAGTTTCCTCTCTAGATGACGAAAAATATTTACATTAATCTGTAGCCTTGTTAAATTAAGCAGATATTAAACACTTTACCCTATAATGATTTCCATCTTTTAAGAAAATAATGCACATAGAGAACTCTTTTTCTCATTCTTTCAGTTCTAGGAAAAAAAATTTTTGTTTCTTTTTTTAGAATCCTTGTTCTAGAGAGTAGGTCTTCCTATAACATGAAAAAATAATTAGCAGGATGAGAGTGAGCCATGCCCTTGGACCACCTGGAGAGGAGGTAAGTTCTTAATGTTTCCATTGCTGCCTTTTTTAACTAAGTAGAGATCCTTGTAGAATAGCTAGACAGATGCTAATCTTTTAGTTCAAATCCATAAATATTTATTATGTACTAGTTTTCTGTCTTGCACTGGGATGAGTGCTGAAATTTTTTTTTTTTTTTCCTGCCCTGTTGTGTGTGGAGTTCCTGGTCCAGGGATCAGATCTGAACTGCAGTTACTGTGGAATACTGGACCCTTTAACCCATGGCACCGGGCCAGGGAATCTAACCTGCATCCTGGCCCTGTAGAGACACCGCTGATCCCCTTGTGCCACAGTGAGACCTCCTGAACGTTCTTTAGATGTAGTGCAGTCCTTGAATTTATGGTCTTTTTTTTTTTTAGGGGAAATAAGATATAGCAATATTGAACAAATAGATAACAATATAAAAGAAGTCCTGTTTATAGGATTGAGCCAGAAATGAACAAATTAAGCCTGGAACACCTTACTATATTAGTAAAAAAGGAAATAAACAAATACCACTGTGGTCTTTCTCTTCTTTTCTGTGGTACTTTTAATGCCCCAGTAAACTTTTTGTTTTCTTGTTGAGTTCTAATCGACATCTAACATCATGTTAGTTTCAGGTGTACAACATGATTTGCTATATGTTTATATTGTGAAATGATAACAGTAAGTCTAGTTAAAATCCATCATCATACATAAATAATTTTTTTTCTTGTGTTGAGGACCTTTAAGATTTACCCTTAGCAGCTTTCAAATATGCAATACAGTATTATTATTATTATTTTTTTTTGTCTTTTTGCTATTTCTTGGGCTGCTCCCGCAGCATATGGAGATTCCCAGGCTAGGGGTTGAATCGGAGCTGTAGCCACCGGCCTACACCAGAGCCACAGCCACGCGGGATCCGAGCCGCGTCTGCAACCTACACCACAGCTCACGGCAACGCCGGATCGTTAACCCACTGAGCAAGGGCAGGGACCGAACCCGCAACCTCATGGTTCCTAGTCGGATTCGTTAACCACTGCGCCACGACGGGAACTCCCCATACAGTATTATTAACAACAGTCATCATCCTATACATTATATCCCCCAAGACTGATTTATTTTATAATTGGAAATTTGTAACTTTCTGAGCCCCTTCGTCCGCTTCACTCACTTCCTGTCACTCCCACCACACTGCCAATCTGTGCTCTGTTTACATAAGCTTGGTTTTTTTAGATTCCAAATATAAATGAGATCATACAGTATTTGTCTTTTTTTTTTTTTTTTTTGCTTTTTAGGGCAGAACCCACAGTGTTAGGAGGTTCCCAGATTAGGGGTCTCATTGGAACTACAGCTGCCAGCCTATACCACAGCTACAGAAACTCGGGATCTGAGCCGTGTCTACAACCCTACACCACAGCTCATGGCAATGCCAGATCCCCGACCTGCTGAGTGAGGCCAGGAATTGAACCCCCATCCTCATGGATACTAGTTGGATTGTTTCCCCTGCTCCACAACAGGAACTCCAGTATTTGTCTTTTTCTGACTTACTTCACTAGTATGATGCTTTCAAGGTCCAGCCGCATTATCACAAATGGGAAGAACTCTTTTTTTTATGGCTGAGTATTATTCCATTGTGCATATACACATCTTCCATCTCCATTCATTCATCATCAATGGATACTTAGGTTGTTTCCATATCTTGGCTACTGTAAATAATGCGGCAGTGAACATGGGGGTGCACGAATCTTTTCAGATCTGTATATTTGTTTTCTTTGGATAAATATCCAGAAGTGGAATTTTTGGATTTAATTTTTTGAGCAACCTTCATACTCTTTTCTGTAGTAGCTGCAGCATTTTACATTCCCAGTCATGGTGCCCAGGGGTTTCCTTTTCTCTACATCTGTGTTACCACTTATTTCTTGTCTTTTTGATAAAAGACATTCTAATAGGTTTGAGGTGGTACCTCATTGTGGTTTTGATTTTTCTAATGATTAGTGATATTTAGGACTTTTCATGTACCAATTGGCTATCTGTATGTCTTTTTTGGGAAAAAAGTGTATGTCTTATGCTCATGTTTTGCTTGTATTGGGTTTTTTTGTTTTTTGTTTTTTGCTGTTGAAGATCTCGCATTGCTGCAGCTGTGGCATAGGTTACAACTGTGCCTTAGATCTGATCCCTGCCCTGAAACTTCATGTGCTGTGGGGCAGCAAAAAAGAAAAAAAGAGAGAGAGGGACACTTAAGCAAACAATATAGGGTTTGGCCTTTATTGGTTCTTCACTCTTTTAACACTTGAAAAAAGTTATGAAACAATTGGGATGATTTGAACATTCAAGTTTATGCTTTCAAGGACTTATTTAAATGTCATGATATTGTTATATTTTATAGAATAATCCTTCTAGAGGTCCATATTGAGATGTTAGAGTTAGATGTTAATTAGGGTTTTCTGGAATTTGCTTCAAAATAATCCAAGAGAAGATGGGAGAAAATATAATAAAAGCTGTAATAAGTTGCTGAATCAAATATTTAAAAGTTGAAAGATAAGAATTAGAGTGAAGTAGGCAGTATGAGCTGAATGAGGAAGGCTTCATGGAAGAGGGTTGACACAAAATAGAAAAGCAGGATTGGGGATGGCAGAGGGTATGGCTTGAATTTAAGTGGTTAGACTAGTAAGGTAGATTGATTTTCTCTTTTAGGAAATAGGTGGTTCTTAGCTTTTTGGTCACAGATTCCTTCTGGTTTTCCCAGAAAAATTTAAGTTTTGCATTATTGCATTTTATAATCAGTGGCTTGTGGACCCCCCCCCCCCCCCCGCCGAAATCACTCACGTGGATTCCCCTATAATCTCTACCTTCTGGGTCAGGGTCTACAAGAAACTGTCTAAGAGCTTACAATTTAGGGGGGAACATCTTACTTTACTGGTTCCTGTGATCTCATTCAGAGTGGAACCTTGTAATTATTAATGGCTAGTTCAGCTGCGGTATTCTCTTTAGTGTGAAGATAAATTTGTTTCCTGACCTGCTGCAGCAGAGATGGGTTTGATGATGGTGTATTTTATTAGGTTTTACCATATGAAATTGCTGATATTCAGCTGTTTTTGAAATGGCTATTTTGGAGTTCCCATTGTGGTGCAGTAGAAATGAATCCATCTAGGAACCATGAGGTTGTGGATTCAATCCCTGGCCAGTGGGTTAAGGATCAAGCATTGCTGTGAGCTCTGGTGTCAGTCACAGACTTGGCTCAGATCTGGCGTTGCTGTGGGTGTGGCGTAGGCCAGCAGCTGTAGCTCTGATTCGAACACCCTTATTCTGGGAACCTCCATATGCTGCAAGTGCGGCCCTAAAAAGCAAAAAAGAAAAGAAAGAAATGGCTATTTCAATAATGGTTCTATCTGTAATTGATAAATTATTTCATGCTGATCAGATATAGGGTAGGTTACCTGATAGAGGATACAAAAGTAAGAGAACAGCCCTTACAAAAGCAGCCTTAGGACTGGACAGTGAAGTCACAGTGGTATCTGAAATAGTGAAGGATCTTTGCTTAACACACTTTATTTTTATTCTTTGTCTTTTCTAGAGCTGCTTCCGCAGCATATGGAGGTTCCCAGGCTAGGGGTCTAATCGGAGCTACAGCTGCCAGCCTACGCCAGAGCCATAGCAACATGGGATCCGAGCCCTGCCTGCGACTTACACCACAGGTCACAGCAACGCCGGATCCTTACTTAACCCAGAGCAAGGCCAGGGATCGAATCCTAAACCTCATGGTTCCTAGTCGGACTGGTTAACCACTGAGCCATGACAGGAACTTTTTTTTGCTCAACACACTTTATTTTCAAATTTTTGGTTGTCTTTTCACTCCCAACCTTTTTGTTTTGTTTTGCTTTTTATCGCCACACCTGCAGCATATGGAAGTTCCCAGGCCATGGCACAGCCACAGCAATAGGATCCCAGCATTCCTACACTGCAGCTCTCAGTAATGGCACGCCCTTAACTCACTGAGCAGGGCATCTTATGTACTTGCTTTTCTCTTTACAGCTCCTTATTGCTATGGAAGCTCTAATATGAATGTTAAAATTAAGCCTCACAGATTACTTATTACAGGTGCATGGAACTGACATCCTGTTCTCTCTGGTAACTGATGCATTGATAAAGACACAATACCTATGTGGAATTCCTACCAATGATGTGCATATGACTCTGGATACAAGGGAATCAGGGCTGTTCTGTAAAACAAATGGCCTATATCCTTCACAAATACCAACCTCATGAAAAGACAAAAAGGCAAACGACCACTCTTAGTAAAGAGATAGTTAAATGCCATGTGCTCTTTTTTTCCCCTGCTTTTTAGGGCCACACATGCCACATAGGGAAGTTCCCAGACTAGGGGTAAAGTTGAGCTGCAGCTGTCAGCCTACACCCCAATGCAGGATCCAAGCCACGTCTGTGACCTATGCTACAGCTCATAGCCCCTTAGCCCACTGAGCGGGGCCAGGGATCAAACTTGCATCCTCATGGATTCTAGCTGGGTTTATAACTCATCAAGCCACAATGGGAAGTCCCTCAAGTGTTATCTTTGATTTGACCTTAGATGAAAATTAGAGGATAGTGTTCAAGAGTTAAATGTCTTAATTTTAGTAACTGAGGAGGATACTCTAAGTGCTGAAATATTAAGCTTGAAGTGTCATGTTCAGAAATCATATACACACACACAGAGCACATCTGAGTGCAAGTGTGGCAAAATGCTAACAGAACATAGGTGGCATATTTGTGTTGATTATACTGTTCTTAAAAGAGTTTTCTTGGAATAGCTTTGAAATAAAAAATTGAAAAACTCCATGTGGATGAATTTTTTCAAGAGCTAGCTACATGGTTGGACTTTATATCTAGGAAGTTTAAGAGGATTACAGATTTATCCTGTTCCCTTATTTTCTGTTTGCTGGCCTAGGAATATTTCTGGCCACATTTTTAGTTTTCTAAATATTACTGTCAATTTTTCCTTGAATTCTTTTTCTAAGAATTTTTATCTTTTACTAATTAAGTTCTGGTTTCTGAAGGGGTTGGTTTGCCACCCCTAGTGCTTTTGACAGATGATAGTAATTTATACATAAATTTGAAAAATAAGACCTTTATCTCTAAAATGGAGAACCTAAACTACTAGTTTGGGTCAGTGGGAGAGAGAGTTGACAAATTTTGAGTGCCTACGTGGCAGGCATTGTTCCAGTGCTGAGAGAAGACAGTGAAGCAGTTTCTGGCCTCTCGAGATTTACATTTTGGTGGGTGTCTTACCCTATTCTGACGGCTGTAACAAAACAAGACTTGGGTAGCCAACAAAGTTTCTTCAGTTCTGAAGGTTCAGGTTGCCAGCATGGCCAGATGAGGGCCCTCTTCTTGGTCAGACTTAATTAGGTGGTGGAAGGGGGACCGGGGATTTCATGACCATCATTCACGAGGGCTCCACCCCCGTGACCTACCACTCTCATTACCATCACCTTAAGAGGTAGGATTTCAACACAAGGATCTGGGGTGGAGAATGTAAAAATTCAGACCATAGCAGGGAGGGAAGAAAGACTAAGTTAGGTGGTAGTAAGTGCTGTGAAAGAACAGTAGGCTAAAGACAGGAAATGACATGGACTTAAAGGAGTCCAGCAGAAACCTGGGGGCGGGGCGAGATCATCTGAACAAGGTAGAAGTGTAGCTGGAGGACAGTGGGAAATAAAAGATAACAAGGGGTTAGAGCCTATAGGTAGTTTTTGTGAGAGTGCCCTGCAAATACCTAGAGGCACTCAGGGGACAAGGGCCAACCAGAGATGCTAGTTATCTTACCCAGCATGCCACCTAACAATCCTTCACATCCCACAAGGTTCCTACCAAGTGTTCATATGGTTCAAAACTTGGGCCTTGTATTTTCATATTAAACACTTTTCCAGAAACATAATTATGTAAACAATCTCAATTTTTAAACAATTTAAAGAAATAAACTTCAGCAGTTCCTCTTGTGGCTCAGTGGTTAACAAACTAGTAACCATGAGGTTTCAGGTTCGATCCCTGGCCTCCCTCAGGGGGGTCAAGGCTCTGGAGTTGCTGTGAGCTGTGGTATAGGTCACAGACATGGCTTGGCTTGGATCTGGCATTGCTGTGGCTCTGGCATAGGCCACAAGGCTACAGCTCCAATTTGACCCCTAGCCTGGGAAACTCCATATGCCGTGGATGCGGCTCTAAAAAAAGAAACTTAAGGAACAATTCTCAAAACTTAGTCAAGTCCTTCCTGGATGCCTTATTTATAACTACATGAGAGAATTTAGGACAAGGCAGTTTGCTCTGGATGAAAAAGCAGAAATGTAGAATCTGGGTCCCTGATGTTATTAAGCTACTGAAATCATACCTTAGGTCTTAATACTAGACACGTTTCAGTACTGTAAGCCAATTCTGGTTGCACTTTTTACTTAGAGCAGAAAATAGCCTGAAACTAGGATACCTGGTTTTCAGGAGTTCTCATGTGGCTCAGCAGGGTAGCACCTGGTATTTTGGCTGCAGTGGCTCAGGTTCAAATCCAGGCCCAGGAACTTCCACAAGTCAAGGGCCTAACCAAAACAAATATACAACCACCCCCCAAAAACTATTACAATCTTCCACAATTCAAGGGCCTAACCAAAACAAATATACAACCACCCCCCAAAAACTATTACAATATTCCAAATTTCAGGTGGAACTAGGAGAAAAAAAAAAAAAAAAAAGCCTTCTCTGAAGCACACTTGTTCTTGGTGATAATGCTTAATATTTTACCAGCCTTCCCAAATCTTGAGTTTTTACTTTTAGCCAGTGTTAGAAAACCCTGTACTGAGGTCAAGAAATTGGGAAATAGGATTCACATCATATTCCTGAAACTTAACACCCTCACAAATGAGACCAAGATGCTTTTCCTCTTTATTAAAAATCCTGAATGGATCCAAAAGAACAATCATCAAGGACAGAGGTGCCAGACACAGGCCACAGGGTAGCTAGAAAAGTATGCCTTAGGAAAGTTTGGGAGACTTGTTTTCAAAGCTGAACCTAACCATAAATAGCTACTTAGACCTCCAGTATCTAGCTTCCCCTGCCCTACTTCCCCAACATGGCACAGCTGGCTTGCCTTGCAGGGCCTCCACTGAAGAACCCCAGATACACATACACAGGTACAGCGATACTCAGGTAACTAGGAGGATCCCATTTGCTTATGGTCTCATTCCAAATCTACGCCTGACTGCCTTCACTGTGTGTGAAATGGTTTCACCCTTTGAAAAAATGTTGAATCTTCAGAATGATCAATAAACCATCTTCCCCCCATTTACGTGCAGCTGAAAAATGACGACAGGCTAGGGACAGAATTTTGTACTGGTGGAGTTATCACTCATTAAATGATCATTAGCTAATGGTCACTAAATTTACATATTAAGGAAATTATATATAGAATACTGCAAAAACACAGTAAGAAGACTGAAGTTTGCTCATTTCTGCTCAGGAAATCTTCACTCCCAAGCATCATATATGTTGTCCTTTCACTTTCAAAGTTTATTGCTGTTACTGTTTCTCTTCCTTTTGATCTTCCTTTTGCTCTCCAGAGCCAGAACTTCCAGAGCCTTCTCGCTCAGATGCCATCTATAAGAAAACATTTGAGTCACTTGTTAAATGTCAGGGCTGAGTCAGCGAAAGGAAAAATGGAAGGCACCATATATTCTGGCTGTTCCATTCTCTGTCCCTTCCCTGTACACTAATGGCAATCTCAGCGATTCCTTCCCTTTGACCTCACCCTCCCTCCCAAAGTAGTCAAGAAGACAGGAAGGGTATTTCCAACCCTAATACTCCCAGTTCTACAAATAGCCGTGTAGACACTGTCAGTGACAATCAAGAGCAGTTACAGCAAGGTAGGCACCAAATACTACAAACACTCTTGTACCTTTTTGTATGCCATTTCGAAGAGCTTCAATGATGCTTGCTGAAGGGAAGATGCTGCCTGCCTTATATTTTCTCCTGTTTCACTGTCTTTTCTAGAGAGGAGCTCCCTCATTTTGGAAATCTCTTCTTTTAGCTTGTTGCACTTCAAAACAAAACAAAGCCAAACACTCAGTTTTTCTGGGTTTCTTAGCCCATACATGGCAGAAGGTTTAGACACATTTTTAAAAAACCCCTAAATTTCTATCAGGACTCTTGCCAAAAATCGACCCTTGCTGACATTGGTGGCTGTCTCCCAACTTCTTGAGCTATTTTAAAAGAGGGCTTACCTCATCAGCAGGCAATTGGTCCTTGAATTCTTCCATCTTAGATTCTGTGTCATGAATAATTCCTTCAGCCATATTTACTGCTTCGACTCGTTCCTAAGAGAAATTAAACCTGGCTTAATCAACCAAATTGGCAGAGCATCCTCACCTAATAAGCAAGACGACATGCTGACTGCTGCAGTTAAGAGTATAAATAGTAAGAGGCAGAAACTGTGGTCTCAGAGATCTTGAAGAGATTGTAGCTGGATTCTGTGACATGAAAACTTTGATATGGAAGACTGAGAACAAATTATCTAAGTCATGTGCAACGTAATCACCTTCTTGCGGCGGTCTTCCTCAGCATACTTCTCTGCATTTTTAACCATATTTTCAATATCATCTTTGCTTAGCCCACCAGAAGACTGGATCACAACTATAGTGAAAAGAAGACATTATTTCCCAGTTAAAATTTTATGCTTCTTTTACTATATTAAAGAAGAATCCCCCTGCTTGGAGCAGCCAATCTTTTTTTTTTTTTTTTGTCTTTTTGCCTTTATAGGGCCAGACCCTCGGCATATGGAGGTTCCCAGGCTAGGGGTCAAATTGGAGCTGTAGCCACCAGCCTACACCACAGCCACAGCCAACTCAGGATCCGGGCCGCATCTGCGACCTACACCATAGCTCATGGCAACGCCAGATCCTTAACCCACTGAGCGAGGCCAGGGATTGACCCCGCAACCTCATGGTTCCTAGTCAGGTTCATTAACCACTGAGCCCTGATGGGAACTCCAAGAGCAGCCAATCTTGATGTGAATTACGAAGAGGAAGAATATTGTACTGTCCTATAATGAGAAGGAAACCAAGGAGAGGAGAGAGGGGTCAGAGAGGACTCATTATTTTACCTGGAGGCTGGAGAAGTGATACATGCACAATCTAGAGGGTATACTCCCCAAAAGGGAGGAACTCCAAAGTCCCTCACCTCACTCTTAGTCTGATTAAAAAAAGAACACTTACTCTGCTGCTCTCGTCCTGTACCCTTATCTTTGGCAGAAACATGTACAATCCCATTGGCGTCAATGTCGAATGTAACTTCAATCTGAGGGACTCCACGAGGGGCTGGGGGAATTCCAATCTAGAATAAATATCAGAGTAAGCTCCTCTTGCAAAGGGGCCTAAAGCTTTATTTCAAAAACCTACAGTCTTCTGGGGAACAAGTTACTTGGTTTCTGGTAGGAACAAGTGAAACCTTCACTTTAAATGTCCAAAAACACAAGGCTGTAAGTGAGGGCAGTAGTGGCATTGCTGCCTGAAATCCACAGCACTCATACCAGTGACGTTCCCTATAGCAGGTAACCATAGTGGCCAGAGGTACCTGCGAACAGGGAACAAGAGCAAACCTCTCCGCAACTGCTCATCTCACTAAAAAGCAATCAGCACGGTTTAGGAACATTTCCTCGGCTCTTACAAACTTGATTTTGTTCCTAAGGCACAAGAAACAAGCAAGGCTTTCAGGTAAAAACTAAAAGCCAGGACTATTTGGTTGCAGAATTCATCTAAGTACTAGTTTAACAATAACAAAGACTATTTATGTCTGTGTCTGCCAGCGGTTTATGGTAATATTAGGGGTTAGAATTGTCTAACTTTATCATAAAAGAATGAGAATGATATTCAGGATTCCCAATACCTACCAAAGTAAACTGTCCAAGAAGCTTGTTGTCTCCAGCCATTTCTCTCTCACCCTGACATACTTTAATCTCCACTTGAGTCTGTCCATCAGCAGCTGTAGAAAACACCTAGGGAGAAGGAAACTTTCTGGGTTGGCAACCTGATTAAACGACTCCCCCTTACAAAGTGCGGTCCAGGAGTTCCCGTCGTGGCGCAGTGGTTAACGAATCCGACTAGGAACCATGAGGTTGCGGGTTCGGTCCCTGCCCTTGCTCAGTAGCTTAACGATCCGGTGTTGCCGTGAGCTGTGGTGTAGGTTGCAGACGAGGCTCGGATCGGGTGTTGCTGTGGCTCTGGTGTAGGCCGGTGGCTATGGCTTCAATTTGACCCCTAGCCTGGGAACCTCCATATGCCTCGGGAGCGGCCCAAGAAATAGCAAAAAAAAAGACAAAAAAAAACACAACAAAGTGCGGTCCAAAGGAAGAAATTCACCTCCCAACACTGGAAGATTCCTAATGTAAACTATGTTTGGAACAAAGGCTTATGCTTTACAGAGAACAGGGAGTAGGACTGACACAGCAAAAGGGCATACAATAGCTATTGTTTCAGCTAAGCAAATGCATTGTACAAAGATGCAGTATTAGCAAAGAAGGCCTCAAAAGCAAGAGCTGTAAAAAGTGAGAAGCTGAAACATGCTCATCCAGGGAAATGGGTCAGAAAAAGGCCATTTTGTGCTCAGGTCAGAGGAGATCACCACACAGGTTTCTTTAGACTGATGTGCTGGCAATACAGCACTGCAAACATAGCAACAGCCACAGTTCTTTCAGAAAAATGTAAGAATCGGCAAAGTCACTTAATTCTTAATCTGAGACCAAGCTATTGTCCAAATAACCCCAGTTTGGTATTTCAGAACCCCTATCATTCAAAAGAGGAAGACAAGCACTAGTCTTGGACAGGCTGTGTTTTGTTTTGTTTTGTTTTGTTTTACTACTTTTTGAGGAGAAAAAGAGCAAAGGAATCTGGTCTCAAATGATGAGGCTCCTTCTGGCAAATTATTGTAACCCTGTGGAGAGATGTGATTATTTCCCTATAATCAGCCAGCAGGTAAAAAAAACTTTTCCAGGAGCAAGAGGAAACAAAGACAAGATTCTTACCACCCACCTACCCACAATCAACAAGTATGGACTGCAAGACAAAAAGGGAAGTTTTGTAGGAAAAGCTCACAAAAATGGCTGCAATCACAGCCCTCATAAAGCCTAGCATCTCTATGACAAGGTGGGGAGGGACAGCTTTTACCTGGCTCTTCTTGGTTGGAATGGTGGTGTTCCTGTTGATAAGCTTCGTGAAGACACCTCCCAGAGTCTCAATACCCAGAGACAAGGGAGTGACATCCAGGAGCAGCACATCTGTGACATCACCAGCCAACACACCTCCCTGAATGGCAGCTCCAATGGCCACAGCCTCATCAGGATTAACAGCTTTACTTGGGGCTCGGCCGAAGAGATCCTGCACAGTCTGCTGAACCTGAGTACCAAGAAAAAAGAGTCTTGTCACTCCTACTCAGGGCAGCTGCCTGAGAATGGGAAAGAGCACTTGTGTCCCAAGACCTCATCGAATCTCATGACAGGCTGCTTTTGATCCAAGAACATTTACTCAAATTACTACTTTGTAGCTGAGTTCTTACTGATGAGATAAGTGTATCAAGTAGGTAGCATATATACTTTATCTTATTCATAACCCTTTTAAACTGGGGAACAATTTGCCTAAATTCTGTTATCTGGTTTCCCAAACAACACACTAAAGTAGAAATGGGAGGCACAAGGCAAAGAGACTTAAATATTTTAGCAGTAGTAATTCAGTAATGCAACACTGATGCTAACATGTTTTCCCCTCCTGCTATTTGAAGACCATTTGGGACAATTTGTTTACAAAAAGATAACATACCTCTTTTTAAATCTAGACTTATTATATGCATTATTTTCCTAAGCATAAATGCTTCAAAGGAAAAATTATGAAATTCAAGGTGCAAAATCATTCCATTCCAGCTATAAAGCAAAATTACACCTTCAACAGGTTCTGTGCTCAGTCCTTTGTTTTCCACACACCTGTCTTTTCAGAATGATGTGTTGACAAAATACATCACTGCACATACCTCTGTTGAAGGGATGCGACTAGAAAGCCCAAATACTATGCTACAAAACATGTCCAGAGTTGCCCTAGAGGATAGTTAGTATCAAGACGTCAAGCTGTCTCGGACCTCATTTCCTAAAAATTCTGCAAAACTGAAGTTCAGGATCCTCCCTGCTACCACCCCCAAAGACATTCTCCCCTTCTTAATCATTTCAAAAAAATACCCTTTAAGAACTCTTTAGTGAGGGCATAAATTCATGCCCCTACACAATAGTGTCCTAAGAAATTGTGTAGGCCCCCTTCTATTCTCCGATGCCAAGAATTCTATGGGTTCATACCTTGGGCATCCTTGTCATTCCACCAACAAGAATCACTTCGCCTATGTCACTCTTGCTGACTTCTGCATCCTGCATGGCTTTCTGGCATGGGGCGATGGTCCTTTTGATTAGATCAGTAACAATCCCCTCAAACTGAGCCCGGGTTAGTTTCATATTCAAATGCTTGGGTCCAGAAGCATCCATTGTAAGGTATGGCAAGTTAATGTCAGTCTACAAAGGAAGCAGAGAACTGCAGTGAAGTTCCTTTATTACTTCAATTAAAATCCAACTATAGGAGATCCTGTCATGGCGCAACAGAGACAAATCTGACTGGGAACCATGAGGTTGGGGGTTCGATCCCTGGCCTCACTGAGTGGGTTGAGGACTCAGCGTTGCCGTGAGCTGTGGTGTAGGTCGCAGACATGGCTTGGATCTGATGTGGCTGTGGATGTGGCCAGTGGCTGTAGCTCAGATTAGAACCCTAACCTGGGAACCTCCATATGCTGAGGGTGAGGCCCTTAAAAAAAATAATAAATAAATAAAATAAAACAGGAGTTCCCGTCATGGCGCAGTGGTTAACGAATCCGACTAGGAACCATGAGGTTGCGGGTTCGGTCCCTGGCCTTGCTCAGTGGGTTAACGATCCGGGGTTGCCGTGAGCTGTGGTGTAGGTTGCAGACGTGGCTTGGATCCCGCGTTGCTGTGGCTCTGGCATAGGCCGGGGGCTACATCTCCGATTTGACCCCCAGCCTGGGAACCTCCATATGCTGCAGGAGCTGCCCAAGAAATAACAAAAAGGCAAAAAACAAACAAACAAAAAAAACAAAAATGCTAAAGAAAACTACAATGACCAACCACTGCTATCACATCCACCAAGAGCAGCTAACACTGCTACAGTCATAGGCTCTGCTTTCCTGTTGCTGCCTGAGAATCTGGAGTCAGACTTCCTGCTTTCCATCTTCTTGTGTGGCTTACATATAGAACTAACACGTTCTGTTATTCTGTTCCTAGTGGATAAGGCGAAGTAAAGCTTCGCCTCTCAAAACTGTACCAATATGGGCTGATACCTTCAACAGATTCTGGGCAAACCTGTTAACCCACAGAGGAAAACGTGCACTTACCCAAGCCTTCAGCCAGGTTTTATAGCTCACTTTCTAGATCAGTGGTCTAAGTAATGAGAGACTTACACAGTAAGATGTCTGAAGACAGCAGTTCTGAGTCTCCCAGTACTTCCAGGGCAGTGATTCTAATTTAGCACAATGCAAAGTCTAGATTTTAAAAACATTATCTTCGGGAGTTCCCATGGTGGCGCAGCAAAAACGAATCCAACTAGGAACCATGAGGTTGCAGGTTCAATACCTGGCCTCACTCATTGGGTTAAGGATCTGGCATTGCCGTGAAATGTGATGTAGGTCGCAGATGCAGCTCGGATCTGGCATTGCTGTGGCTGTGGTGTAGACTGATGGCTACAGCTCTGAAGAGACCCCTAGCCTGGGAACATCCATATGCTGCAGGTGCAGCCCTAAAAGTACAAAAGTAAAAAAAAAAAAAACTTTAAATAAATAAATACAGTATCTTTAGAGCAAATAAGTGTGTTCAGTGTCATTCAGGTCTCCATAAACTCTGATTTGGCAAATCTGAACAAATTTCAGCTCACTCGTAAAAAACATAATGCTCCTTTGTTAATGGAAACGCCTTTACCACTGGAAAACTGTTATGCCAATTAGAATATGCTATTCAAGTAAACTCAGGCTAAAAAGATCCATCAAGACTGCTAGGGAATCTGGGACTTCCGGCAGTGGTACAGCTGGTTAAGGATCCAGCATTGCTGCAGCTGCATCTCAGATTCAATCCCTGGCCTAAAAATTTCCATATGCCTTGGGATCAGCTGAGAAAGAAAGAAGAAAAAAGAAAGAATGCTGGAATTTCTCCACGTCTCACCTGCACAGATGAAGAGAGTTCACACTTGGCTTTCTCAGCAGCTTCCCGAACCCTCTGAAGGGCCATGTTGTCTTTAGTCAAATCAACCCCCGTCTACAAAGAGAAGACACATAATATATTAGTGTTAAGACAATTATTACTTAAGTTGCAGTGGTAAGGAAGACAAAATAGGGCATGAACTACTTATTACCATAAAAATCTGGATGAAAAAGACCTATTCTGAAAAAGCTGTGTCTGGAGTGAGAGGGCCGAACTGTTCTCAGTTCTTCCCAGCTGTAGGATTCTAGCTCAAAAAGATTCCCCAAGTTCCTTTCCAATATTAAGTATCCCTTGCTTTTTCAAAGTTCACTTTACACCAACCATTTCACTTTTATGAAAGATCTGTAACAGAAACTGTCTTGATAGCCAAATGAAATCCAAAAAGGGTTTTCACTTTTACAAAAGAATGCAAAAAGCAAAAGCAGTGTTTAACATTTGCTTTGCAATGAACTATTATAGAGGCAGGAACTCCTTCTCAGGAACTGCATTTAGCATTTGAGCATTAAGTCACCACAGCCTGTAAATGGCTGTGGGGGCATGTACATTTATTTTGCGTATCCAAATCTTTTGCTTACCAAAGCTATCACAGCAGTGCTCAACTATTCAGATAGTGGAGGAAGCCCGTACAGTCATCTTTCAGTATCGGTGAGGGACTGGTTCCAAAAATCAACCCCTCAGATAACCCAAATCTGAAGATGCTCAAGTTCCTTATATAAATTGCCACAGTACTAATGTATACCAGATGCTATATTCTTTTGATTGCTGTTCCCAATCTCAAGAGTTCAGAGCACCCATGAAACTGAAACATAACTTAGTGATCTATTCAATGTTCTTTTAAGGCTAAAAAAATCATAAACAAAGCAAAGACCAGCCTGAACAAAGGAATTCTCACTATTTCCATGTCTACATGCCCACCCGTAACTGACCTCTCTTTTGAACTCCTTCACAATGTAACGCAGCAAGGCCTGGTCAAAGTCTTCACCACCTAAGAAAGTGTCTCCATTGGTCGACTTCACCTCAAATACTCCTTTCTGAATTTCCAGTATAGAAATATCAAAAGTTCCACCACCTAAATCATATACAGCAATGCTAGAAAGAAAAAAGAAGGCCTTCAGAAATAAAGCCATCAGAGGGTATAAATTTCAGTAACCAAATGAACATAAACTTGGATATTCCCCACACACCAGTGGAATTATGAAAGTGACATGTCTTAAGAGGTAGCCCTGGGAGTTCCCTTCGTGGCTCAGCAGTTAATATTAATAAACCCAAGGATGCATGTTTGATTCCTGGCCTAGGCCTCGCTCAGTGGGTTAAGGATCTGGTGTTACCGTGAGCTGTGGTGTAGGTTGCAGATGAGGCTGAGATCCTGCATTGCTGTGGTGTACACTGGCAGCTGTAGCTCCCATTCAACCCCTAGCCTGGGAACTTTCATATGCCCCACGTGCAGCCCTAAAAAGAAAAGAAGAAAAAAAAAAATGTGGCCCTAATAACATGCAAAACACATATAGTTGAAAGCAATTTTTTAGAGCAAAGACCACTTCTGGATGCATAAGCTGTCAACACTCATACTAAGAAGGAAAAAAATGACCACAGCTAGTACTTTAAAAAAAAAAAAAAAAAAAGGAATTAGGACTTCCTGTTGTGGCTCAGTGGGTTACAAAACCAACTAGTATCCATTAGGACATGGGTTCAATCCCTGGCCTCACTCAGTGGGTTGAGAATCCAGTATTGTTGTGAACTGTTACGTAGTGGCAGATGTGGCTCGGATCCTGCATTGCTGTGGCTTAGGTTGGTAGATGCAGTTCTGATTTGACCCCTAGCCTGAGAACTTCCACATGCTGCACTTGAGAAGCGAGGGAAAAAAAAAAGAATTCTAAGACAAAAAAGTAGAAATAACAGTCTTGAAATGAATTAAAAACACAAACCACAGGAGTTCCCGTCGTGGCTCAGTGGTTAACGAATCCGACTAGGAACCACGAGGTTGCGGGTTCAATCCCTGGCCTTGCTCAGTGGGTTAAGGATCCGGCGTTGCCATGAGCTGTGCTGTAGGTTGCAGACGCAGCTCGGATCCTGAGTTGCTGTGGCTGTGGTGTAGGCCGGCAGCCACGGCTCTGATTCAACCCCTAGCCTAGGAACCTCCATATGCTGCAGAAGCAGCCCCCAAAAAGGCAAAAAGACAAAAAACAAAAAAACACACAAACCATAAAAGCCTTGAAAAAGATCAAGGCAGTATGTTTTTAATATAAGTATAAAACTGAATCACTAAGAAATCAAGATGATTATTTAAGATGAGTTTCAAGGTTCCATGAATTTAGTCTTAAAAATCCAGATGGAATTTACTGCACAAACTTACATTTTATCTTCTGATTTGTCTAAACCATAGGCCAGAGCGGCAGCTGTGGGCTCATTAATTACCCGAAGCACATTTAGTCCAGATATCTGGCCAGCATCCTTAGTGGCCTATAAAAAAAGAAAAAAACATTTTCCACTCTTAATGTCCCAAGCACCATTGACTTCCTGAATAAAATGCTCATCAAACTCACCTGTCTCTGAGAGTCATTGAAATAAGCTGGGACCGTGATCACAGCATTTTTTGCTGTATGCCCCAAGTAATTTTCTGGAAGAGATCAAAGAATGAAATAAATTCAGCCATGAGATTCTGTAAGATGAAATAGGCAACAATTACCGACGAAGCCTAACAACCTGTCTCATTCTTTTGGGAGTCATGAACAGCACCCATCAGTAGAGATCTTGTAGAAAAACTCCAATTTTAAAGACACTGGTTGAAAACCCAACATCTTGGGAGTTCCTATTGTGGCTCAGTAATGAGCATGGATGAATATGCAGGTTCAATCCCTGGCCTCGCTCAGTGGGTTAAGGATCCAGCTTTGTAGGGAGCTGTGGTATAGGTTGCAGACGCGGCTCGGATCCTGTGTTGCTGTGGCTGCAGCACAGGCCAGCAGCTGTAGCTCCGATTTGATCCCCTAACCTGGGAACCTCCCTATGCTGCAGGTGTGGCCCTAAGAAGACAAAGGGAAAGAAAACCTGAGACCTCACCTTTAACATGTTAGTATCCTGTTCTACAGCACAGGCAACTATACCCAGTGGCTTGTGATACAACATGACACAGGGAGTTCCCACTTTGGCTCAGTGGAACAAATCAGACTAGGAACCATGAGGTTGCTGGTTCGACCCCTGGCCTTGTTCAGTGGGTTAAGGATCTGGCATTGCCGTGAGCTGTGGTGTAGGTCACAGACACAGCTCAGATCCTGTGTGGCTATGCCTGTAGCATAGGCTGGCAGCTGTAGCTCCGATTTGACCCCTAGCACGGGAAACTCCATTTGCTGAAAGTGCAGCCCTAAAAAGCAAAAAAAAAAGACATGAGAAAAAGAATGTATGTATGTACATTAACTGGGTCACTCTGCTGTAGGACAGAAATTGACAGAACACTGTAAACCAAATATTAAATTAAAAAAAAAAACAAAAAAAAAACTCAAAAAGCTCACATCTGGCATTGCTGTGGCTGCACCACCAATTTGACTCCTAGCCTGGAAGCTTCCATATGCCTTAGGTGGAACCCTAAAAAAATGCAAAAAAATAAATAAAACAGCTACCAGTTTCTTGAATGGGAAATTCTAAGTCTTACCTAACAGAGACAAAAACTTAGTATGTTGTCTTTTGGTTTCCCTTCTGGAAAAAAGAAACCACCACTAGGGAAACTTGGAGAGAAATTCAATTCATAGGGAAAGAATAAAATTTTGCAATTCCTAGATATTTTGTCACTGCAGACTCATCAAAAGGACACTGAGGTTCTTTGAACTTTCCCAGACATGAACTAAACTTTCTCACCTGCAGTCTCTTTCATTTTCATCAACACAAATGCTCCAATCTGACTCGGAGAATAGAGCTTTCCATGGGCTTCAACCCAAGCATCGCCATTGGAAGCACGGACAATTTTAAAAGGAACATTTTTACTAAAAGATATGAGAATTATTATTTGAGGAAACATGCCAGGACAACCTTCCATAGCTTGCCATACAGTATGAAAGCCCATCTTCCACCCCAAGAGATCTATGGCCAAGAAATGAAAACTTCAGAAATTCGTTTATTAATAAAAAACACTCAGCAAGCAATTAACAAGTAAAAACATACTAATGAAACCTGAACAATCTTCACATCAAACATTTATGCAGCTACTCTTGGAAGTGATTACACAGATACCATATAACCCAACAATTACATTACTAGGTATCTACCCAAGAGAAATAAAAACATACACCTACGCAGAAACCTATACACAAATGTTTATGGTAGCACTACTCATAACAGTCAAAAAATGGTTATAACCCAAGTGCCTATCAGCAAACGGATAAACAAAATGCAGTATGCACACCAACAATGATTATTTGGCCATAAAAAGGAATAAATACTGATACATTGCACAACATGGGTGAACCTTAAAAACTTATCTGATCACATGATGGAATTTACGTCATTATCTGCCTTAGGTATTTAACACCAATTTACATGGTCCAGGAATGACTAGCCAAGTCTTCATATATCATTTTATACACCACAAAGGCCCAATCTCTAAAGGCAGAATTGTAATTTTTCTGAAGGAAATACCTTTTTGGCAGGGGCAGGGCCTACCCCCAGGGATCTTGCTGCTAAGATTCTCTTGTATACATTTTGCAAATACATAAATTTTTGCAATTACTCACATGTCTTTCTGTACTTCAGGGTCATCATATCGCCGGCCTATGAGACGCTTGGTAGCATAGAAAGTGTTGTTTGGGTTGGTGACAGCTTGTCGCTTGGCTGGCATGCCAACAAGTCGCTCACCATCTGCTGTAAAGGCCACAACTGAAGGGGTGGTTCTGGCACCTTCAGCATTCTCCAGCACCTAAAACTCCGAGAGTAAGAGAGTAAGGTTGCAGTCACCACCAGTCTTTCTAACGATCATTTAAGACACAAATGCTCAAGAACAGTACCAACGGGCATACTCTTCTGCTCGATGAATGCTAATGTAGTCAACAACTACTACTGGAAACTTAAACAACTAACAACTAAGAACAACCCAAAAGATAGCATAAATATAAAACACATCTTTTGGAGTTCCCGTTGTTGCTCAGCAGAAACGAATCCAACTAAGAATGAGGTTTCGGGTTCGATCCCTGGGTTGAGGATCTGGTGCTACCATGGAGCTGTGGCGTAGGTCGCAGACTTGGCTTGGATCTGGCGTTGCTGTGGCTGTGGTGAAGGCCGGCAGCTACTGCCCTAGCCTGGGAACCTCCATGTGCCTCGGGTGCAGCCCTAAAAAGCAAAAAAATAAAAACCTAAAACACATCTTTCATACTCAATATTGGGACAAAGTACCCTTCCCTTCCACATTGAGAATTCAATCTACTTTAACATTTTTTGTGACAATTTTTTGTGATGGATACGCGTTTCAGGCCTTAAAAAAAAAAAAAAAAAAACCTGCTGGGAATTCCCATCGTGGCTCCTTGGTAACAAACCTAACTAGTATCATGAGGATGCAAGTTCGATTCCTGGCCTCGCCCAGTGGCTTAACGATTCAGTGTTACCATGAACTGTGGTGTAGGTCACAGATGTGGCTTGGATCTGGCATGGCTGTGGTTTAGGCCAGCATCTGAAGCTCCAATTTGACCCCTAGCCTGAGAACTCCCTATATGCCACAGGTACAGCCTTAAAAAGCAAAACAAACAAACAAAACCCACCAGCCAAAATTCCAAGTGTTGCAAATTCAAAAATCCAAGTGTTGCAAATACTTTTGAGAAGAACCAAGTGGGAATAAAGACTTCACGAACAAAGGAAGCTTCCAAAAGAACTATACCACCACGTGGAACATTCTACTGTAACAGGATACAGTAAAGGACACACTTTACTTAGAATGCCGCCCATACGTTATTTGGAGTGCCAGCCACTTGCCATGGACTCTTCCTCCACCTTTAGCCTTAGCTTAACTGCCTTAAAAATAACAGGACTTTAACAGCAGCTTTTGAAATGTCCCTTGTCTTAGTTCCTGCAGTGATACAAGAGGACTAGTGGCATTTCTGCAGTGCTGGGACACAGGTTTGATCCTCTGCCCAGCACAGTGGGTTAAGATCTGGTGTTGCCACATCTGTGGTGTAGCTCAGATCTGATCCCTGGCCTGGGAATTCCCTTTGCTGGGGCGGGGGGGCAAAGAAGGAAAAAAAAAAAAAAATTCCCTTTTCTAAGTCAAAGAACACAGAATTCTGGCCTGGCTACTAACTACCACTATACGATCCAGAGCTTTGAATCCTACTCACCTTTGCTTGTTTACCTTCCATAACTGCCACACAAGAGTTGGTAGTACCCAAATCAATACCAACGACTGCTCCCTTGATTGCTTCTGATCTATTAATACATTTAAAACAATGCTATTATTAACAGTGGTCTCCAAAACAATTGCAAAAATACATTAAAAAAATTTGCTACTGTGGTAAAATACATTACTCTGTAAATAAATAAATATATCTGTTTTGAATAGCTGATCACAAATTTAGAAACGATTGTTCGGGCACTTAACGTTACCTTAATAATTTGAGTTCCCATGTGGTAGAGCGGAAACGAATCCGACTAGGAACCGTGAGGTTGCAGGTTCAATCCCCGGCCTTGCTCAGGGGGGTAAGGATCTGGCATTGCCATGAGTTGTGGTGTAGCTCAAAGACACGGCTCAGATCCCCCATTGCTATGGCTCTGGCGTAGGCTGGTGGCTACAGCTCGGATTAGACCCCTAGCCTGGGAACCTCCATATACCACAAGAGCAGCCCTAAAAAGACAAAAAAAAAACAAAACAAAACCCAAAAAACGAAAAACAAAACCCAAAAAACAAAACCTTAAAAAAAAAGGAAATTATACTTACGCATAGTCCCGCCTTGAAACAATTCTAAAAGCCTCATGACTAAGGCCATTCCAGCCATCCTTAAAAAGAAAAAAAGAAAGAAAAAAGTGTGAGCCATCAACTACATATGAAAATTTAGACCTGTTTTTAATTATTTCTCTGAAAAACACATGAAAGCTTGAGTCTTTCATTCTGTTAACTGAGTGGCTACCATGTATAAGGTATACTGATATAATAAAGTATTTCATGTTTGAGACATTACAGCACTAAAACAAGTTCAGTAAAGTATAAATTTACCAAGTAAGTCAGATATAAAATAAAAAGACATAAAGTCTTGAATTACATTACCAAAGACTCCCTCAATCTTGGTACTACTGATTTTGAACAAAATCTTTATTGGGATCTGGAATGTTCTGTGTACTATAGGATGTCTAGCAGCATCCAGGGCCTTTACAACTACAGTTTAGTAGCATCATGGCTACTCAGGATGTGACAAACAAAATTATCACCAAACATTACCAAATATCCCGTGGGAAAGCAAAAACGCAGTACAAAATACTACTCAATATTACTCAATTTTAGGAGCAGTGTTTTCCCCAAGTCTCACTTAAGTGTGTGTTGCAGATATGTATTTAACTTACTCCGACATTTCCCCTGAGTTCCAAGCAACTAGTTTAAGACAACGTGAATTAATAATCTTGCCCTCAGTTTAAGGGGGGAAAAAAAAAATCTGCCAGGCCCCAAATCAGGACCACCTTTACCCAACCTAAGTGAAAACGGACAATTCTTGTTCCACTAAAACGTCTATTTTTGGTCTTACACGATAATAAACAATCACCCCATAGCCTTATCCTGATTTGAGCTTTTTTTCCGAAATAATGGAAAACAGTCCTACGGTAAGGGTTCTGAGAAATTAACTAACCAAATGTCTCTAAGCAAAAATAAATGAGACTGATTTTTAATTTACCGCTTAAGGACTTTTTCTTCCTTCGTTACGTCATAGGAGGGGAGTCCTTGAACGGTCTGTATCTTACAGAGAACAATTATCTTTCTACTTATAGATGGAAACCAAAGCCAAAATAACGATTCCGTCCCAATAAACTACGTCCCTCAACCTCAACACCAAAACTGTCTAATCCTGTCTCAAAAGTTATTAAGGCCACAATTCTTTATTTCGTGGAATTAAAAAAAAGAAGAGGTGTGACTCAGCAGGACCTGAGACAGGAAGGCAAAATCCTGAAATAAGCTTTCAACGGGCAGCCCTGACTACCGAAAAAAAGCCCGTTATTTGTAGTCTCTCCTCATCTTTCCCGGAGGATTCTGACCCCGGAGGCCGCGCCATGCCTCACTGAGTCCCCAGGCCGTGAGCCCGACGGGGAAGGCCCGGCAGTTCCATACCTGGTGGCGAGCGGCAGTGGGGCCCCGGGAGGCTGCAGCACCAACAAGACGGGCTGTTGCGGCTCGGCTGGCACTTATCATGCTGCTAAATGGTAGGAAGAACAAACTGCAAACTACGTGCTCGGAAAGATGAGAGCTGCGCGGCGCGGGGGTGCAGCGCTTCTGGAAACCTCCAACCACGTGGGGTGGGGGGCGGGGGTTGATCACTGCCCCCCGAAAGCCCGCTCTTCCGCTGAGGCGTCTCCTGCGCTGCCTGATCAGGGAATACCTGAACGCCGATTCCGGAATCAGGGCCTATGGCTACAACGCTTCGCAGCATGATGGTTAGGGAAGCTGTGTCCTTCCGTGCCGGCTGCGGTAGATCTGGGATCAGCGAGAGACAAGGAGGCTAAGAGAGGGAAAAGGCAGATCGTTGGACAACCCCGGTCCTCGGTGGCAGGAAAGACTCAAGGTCACACGGGATAAATTAGGAACAGATTACAGTCTCCTTGCGTCAGTTGCGTGAGAGGAGGGTTCTGTTGCGCCTGCGCAACTGGCCTCCCTCTAAGGGCCTGGAGCGCCTGTGCGGAGGGAGTGGCGGAAAACGGGGGTGGAGTCTGACTTCAGCATTCATAGGATGCTCCAGCTCACGTGAGTTTGGCCGCCGCGTTGCACCGGGAAGCTGGCCAGTATGAACGCCCCGCTCGAGTTGACGTTTTTCGCCTCATGGACAGCGCCATTTTGTCCCAGGCGTTCAGTGTAACCCTTGGGCTTAAAACCTTTGTTGCCCAACTTTATTCTTTGTCCATCTTTTGGCTGCCGGTTGTTATTCCAGTAACTTGAAATACACCTGCATATTGAGTTCTTAGATAAATTCTTGCAGTGTTTTACCGCAGGGGCCATGGGTTTTTTTTTTGTGTGTGTGGTCTTTTTGCCTTTTCTTGGGCCACTCCCGCGGCATATGGAGGTTCCCAGGCTAGGAGTCCAATCGGAGCTGTTGCTGCCGGCCTACACCAGAGCCACAGCAACGTGGGATCCCAGCCGCGTCTGCGACCTACATCAGAGCTCATGGCAAATCTGAATCCTTAACCCACTGAACAAGGCCAGGGATCGAACCCGCAACCTCATGGTTCCTAGTCGGGTTCGTTAACCACTGAGCCACGATGGGAACTCCGACCATGGGTTTTGAACTACTAAATCATTCTTTGATTCACACAGAGGTTTGGGACGCATTAGCCGAATTATCGTGTAGACCACCGAGAGAGAATAAATTCGTAAACTCGGAATCTTACCCACCCGGCTTTGCTGGGCACCACTGAGGCGCTGAAATGGAGCAGGGCCCTCATGGGCAGAAAACTCTTTCTTGTTTGTAGGAAATAGGCTTCATTCAGTCTCCTGGGTTCCAAACGGCAAATTCAAGCCACTGTTGATAATCAGGGAAGGAAGGGGATGCAGAAACATGGGAGGAGCAGTCAAACAATAGGGTATTTCATGGTGGCCTAGAGGTTTAGGGCTAGGGGTTGTCACTGCTGTGGCTAGGGTTCAAGCCCAGGCACCTAGACGGGGCAGAGAGAGAGAGAAACAGTAGTGCAGCCTTGGGGCAGGTTCCTGCTTTCTCAAAGTACCTACGTAACAGTATCCTTGAGTTCTTTAGGAACTAAGCCCCCTCCCCGCTACACTCCAGGTGAAGGATGGTAACTTCAGGCTGAGCAGAAGATTCTAAAAGCACTGTAAATTTTGCCTATTAAAAACTTCTGCCCCGGCATTCTCTGGTGGCCTAGCAGTTAAGGATCTGGTCTTGTCACTGAAGCGGCTCTGACCTTTTGGTTTGTTTTGGCCTCACTGTGCGTCAGAGACATGAACTTGTGTCCAGTAACAGCTCCTCAAGCCAATATCTAAACTATGTTGCTCCTGAAAGAAGGTGTGGTCCTGTAACAAGATGTCAATGGTGTGGCATATGGAAGTTCCCAGGCTAGGGGTCAGATCTGAGCTGTAGCTGCCGGCCTGCACCATGGCCACAGGTAGGCTCCGAGGTCCGTCTGCGACCCACACCACAGCTCACGGCAATGCTGGATCCTTAACCTACTAAGTGAGGCCAGGGATCGAACCTGCATCCTCATGGATACTAATTGGATTCATTTCCTCTAAGCCATGATGGGAACTCCTTCAGATTTTTAAGAAAAAGAATTAATTTGTTGATTCAATAAGTACGTCCTAGAATGTCTTGATTTTGTAAATGAACTAAGTTGTCCTTAAAGTCCAATTTCAAAAGAAAAATGGTCCACTATTAAGTGACCATCATTGTGTCAAGAATTGTGGAGGAAATTTGGGAGAGAAAGAAGAGAACTAAAGAGTTTACATTGTGAGGGGGAGGGAAATGGGAGTAAGAAAATAAGCAGAGGAGGAGTTCCTGCTTTGGGGCGGTGTGTTAAGAATCTGACTGCAAGAGCCTTTGGGGCGCTTCAGAGGTTCAGGTTTGATGCCCTGCAGTGGGTTAAAGGATCCAGCGTTTCCACATCTGTGGCTCAGATTCAGTCCCTGGCCCCAGGAACTCCCATATGCTGAGGATGCAGCCATTAAAAAAAGGAAGAAAGAGAAAAGAAAGGAAGAAAAAAATAAACGGAAGAGTTCTCTTGTGGTGCGGTGAATTAAAGATATGTCACTGTCACTGCAGCAGCTTGGGTCACTGCTGTGGCTCAGGTTCCATCCCAGGCCCTGGAACTTCCAATGCTGCAAGAAAAAAAAAAGAAAATAAACAGAAAAGTCAAATATAATACTAATTGTAGATTGTACAGATCCTTGAAAAAAGCAACCTCTGGACTTCCCGTCGTGGCACAGGGGAAATGAATCCAATTAGAAACTGTGAGGTTTCGGGTTCAATCCCTGGCCTCGGTCAGTGGGTTAAGGATCTGGCATTGCCATGGGCTGTGGTATAGGTTGAAGACACAGCTCAGATCTGATGTCGCTGTGGCTGTGGCGTAGGCCGGCAGTTGTACCTCTGATTAGACCCCTAGCCTGGGTACCTCCATATGCTGCTGGTGTGGCCCTAAAAAGATAAAAAGAAAAAAAAAGCACCCCCATATTCTTATTTATTAACTAATATTATATTATCTTTTCTAGTCTACTCCACACTTTCATTTCTCTTGTTTTCTTCAATTCCCTCAGAGGTAGGCTTTCCGGAGGCCATCAGAATTACAGGCTAATTACTCCTATTTTTAAAAGATTTATATCTAAGATTTATATTCTGAAACAATATGCTAATGCTAAAGAACATAAAGGAATGAAAAATAAATAATACTAAACATAGAATCAAAATAGTAATTGAAAACTTCATGAGTTCCTGTCATGGCGCAGGGGAAACAAATCCAACTAGGAACCATGAGGTTGTGGGTTCGATTCCTGGCCTCACTCAGTGGGTTGAGGATCCGGTGTGGCCGTGAGCTGTGGTGTAGGTTGCAGATGTGTCTTGGATCTGGCGTTGCTGTGGCTCTGGCGTAGGCTGGCAGCTACAGCTCCGATTTGACCCCTAGCCTTGGTATCTCCATGTGCCATGGGTGTGGCCCTAAAAAGAAAGACAAAAGGCAAAAAAACAAACTTCATATACTTTGCATATAGAAGGAGGGAGGAGGCAAGTGGAATATTAGAATAAGAGCATTCTCCTCACTTTCCTCGGTTCTCAACTGAATTTGCTTTTTTTTCTTCTTGTTGCATACACTTAAAAGCCAAGTGTTAATAAAACGAATTTTGGAATCCTGGGAGTTCCTGTCATGGCGCAGTGGTTAATGAATCTGACTAGGAACCATGAGGTTGGGGGTTCGATCCCTGGCCTTTCTCAGTGGGTGAAGGATCCGGGGTTGTCGGGAGCTGTGGTATGGGTTGCGGATGCAGCTCGGATCCCGCCTTGCTATGGCTGTGGCTCTGGCATAGGCCGGCAGCTGGAGCTCCGATTAGACTTCTAGCCTGGGAACCTCCATATGCCATGGGTGAGGCCCTAGAAAAGACAAAAAAAAAAAAAGAATTCTGGAATCAAATGGTATTAGCAAAGTGTCTGACAAGATGATTCTGGGAGTAGTACATGGATGATTGAGATTCCTGGTGATTTCACCAAGAGCCTGGTAAATACTCAAGATGACCACAAGAGGGATGTGGTAGCTCTCTATATTGTCTGAAGCAGGACCCTGAGTATGGGGCTGAATCTATCTGCTGGAGTGAAGAACAGGCTTTTGGACTGCTTTGCGAATTAACATGGCCTACAGCCTGAAGGCTTGTAGAAATGAGTTTGAGTCTAAAAAGAAATAGGGTGCATATGAATAAGAGTAGAAGGTTAGATCCATGGCCAAGTGACAGCAGTCTTCATCATACAACACAGCACTGTGTTTCATTTCTCTGTTGTCATTTCATTGTCATACTGGAAAGTGAAAGGAGCTGGTAATTTGCATATGAGTAAAGGTTTACCAGACAGAACAAGTGGCTGTCCCATACCTGTGTATACTATATTTTATTTATTTATTTTTTGCTTTTTAGGGCTGCACCCGTAGCATTATATTTTAAATTATATTCTAACTTACATGATTTTTATTTTAGCATATTTGCAGAAAGGAAACTAGTTTCAATGTTTAAGTTTTTAATTCCTAGCCGTTAACAGGAATTGTCATTAGATAGTAATCACAAATAGTTGTGCGATATTTATTTAAGTGCCACACTGTCCTAAACGCTTTGTATACATTGTCTAATGGAATTCTCGCAGTAGTCTCAAGGAAATAATACTCTTGGTATTCCCATTTTGTAGATGCAAAAACTGAGGTCACGTATATTACATGGGTCACATAGCAATTGAATGGCAAAGCCAGATTTGAAGCCAGACTATCTGACTCCAGAACCTATGCTGCTAACTACGAGGCTCTGCTGCCTCATAACGGTACTGGGTCTGATATTTTACCTCCACACATACAGAAGGTAAGTTTTAGAATTCTAGTTTAATCCATTATTAACAGCAGCTATTTTAGGCCCTTGAATAAAACAGAAAAAAAAATTAATGTAGTTTGGGTTCCAGAACAACTATAAAGTTCAATCTGTAATATAACTCATAAGATCAAGTTTATATTTTTAGTTATTTGACTGTATTTTATTTTACTTTTTAATTTTATGGCCACATACAAAGCATATGGAATTTCTGGGCCCAGGGATTGAATCGGAGGTGCAGCTGCAGCAACTCCTGATCCTTTAACCCACTGCACCACAGCAGGAACTCCCCAAGTTCGTATTTTTCAAGTAATCTCTTCAAACTAGTGATTCAGATGATGGGTTTTTTTCAGTCTTTCCAAAGATGAATATCATTCTGTGGCACCTTCCATCTTCATGAAGTAAAAATGTGGCATACTGCAAGGATTTGTCATTTTTATTCTCCTTGGAATTTTTCATGTACTTGAGCAGATTTCAGGAGACAGTTCCCACTTTTCCATTTGGGCATGAGCTATACTTTATTGGAGTACATTACACGGCATCACGTCACTCGAGTCTGATTCAACAGAACTTTCGCCAGTGAAGCATAAGGAAGTATTAAGTCAGGTTGTGTCTCTGTCCCCAGGGGTGGTAACAATTAGCAGGTTTCATTTTATACTGAATGCCTGGTAACCCACCAACCTGCTCTCCTAATAGGAGAAAAGAGGAACGGAGGATGACCCTGAAGGAAAAGTAAGGCACCAATAAATCAAAATAAGATGTCACTTTGATTAGACAGGACATTTACATTCTGGTGATGGTGCAGTCTCATTGCACAGGATACAAGTCAGTCGCTTAACCTTACGTAGATTTTCATTCAGATTTGGAAGACGGCCGTTGGACAAGTTGAAGGAGCTGTGCATGAAGTCCCTATTTGGGGAGGGTATAGAACTGATGAAAGCAGAGATTTGCTCTTTATGAAGACCTATTTTTTTTTATTATTATTATTATTATTTTGCCTTTTGTCTTTTTAGGGCCACACCCAAGGCACATGGAGGTTCCCAGGCTAGGGGTCTCATCGGAGCTGTAGCTGTTGGCCAACTCCACAGCCACAGCAATGCCAGATCTAGGCCGTGTCTGTGACCTACACCACAGCTCACGGTAACACCAGATCCTTCACCCACTGAAGATAGAACCCACATCCTGATGGATGCTAGTTGGGTTTGTTAACCGCTGAGCCACGACAGGCACTCCTTTTCTTGAGGAGGTGGGAGCCTTTTCACTTAAAAGGCCAGAATTCTAATTTATTCTTGATCAGAATGTTATAACAAAAGGAACCCTATTCTAGGACTTGAGCCTGAACTTGGGTTCTAGAAATAGAGAAAAGTCGTTAGATATCATTTAAAACCTAAACTTTCTTTGTTTTTAATGGCTGCACCCGCAGCATGTGGAAGTTCCAGGCCAGGGATTGAATCTGAGCTGCAGCTGTGACCTGTGCCACAGCTGCAGCAACTGGATCCTTTAACTCACTGTGCCAGGCCAGGGATGGAACCCGAGACTTTGCAGCAAACTGAGCTGCTGCAGCCGGATTCTTAAGCCACTGCACCACGGCAGGAACTCCCTGACCTTTTTAATTTTTTTAATTGATATATAGTTGATTAAAAACAATGCAGATGATTTACAGTGTTGTCCTAATTTCTGCTGTACAGGAAAGTGATTGTTACACGTTTATATATTCTTTTTAAAATATACTTTTCCATTATGGTTTATCACAAGATATTAAATATATTTCTCTGTGCTATATAGTAGGATCTTATTGTTATTCATTCTGTATATAATATTTTGTATCTGCTAATTCCAAACTCCTGATCCATACTTCCCCCACCCCCTTTCCTTGGCAACCACAAATCTGTTCTCTATGTCTATGAGTCTATTTCTATTTCTTAGATAAGTTCCTTTGTATCATATTTGAGATTCCATGTATGTGATATCATGTAATATTTGTCTTTCTCTTTCTGACTTACTTCACTTAGTATGCTATCTCTAGTTACATCCATGTTGCTGCAAATGGCCTTATTTCATTTTTATGGCTGAGTAATACTCCATTTGTGTGTGTGTGTGTACATATACATATACTCATTTTCTTTATCCATTCATTTGTTAATGGATGCTCAGGTTTTTTCCATGTCTTGGCTGTTGTGAATAGTGCTGCCAAGAACATAGAGGTGCATTTATCTTTTTGAATTATAGTTTTGTCTGGATATATGCCAGGAGTGGGATTAATAGATCGTATGGCAACTCTGTTTTTGTGAGGAACTTCCATACTGTTTTCCATAGTGACTGGACCAACTTACATTCCCACCAAAGGTGTAGTAAGTTTCCCTTTTTTTTCACACCCACTCCAGCATTTGTTATTTGTGGATTTTTTAGTGTGTCCCTTCTGACTGGTGTGAGGCCACTTTTGTGGGTTCCACAGAGGAGACAGTGACAGGTGCTTCTTGCATTCAGGGCAGTTAGCAACCATGCATGTGTGTCTGGTTCTTGCTTGATAGGGATATTTGGAAATAAATTATTCAGTATTTCATTGTTTTCCACTTAGCTTTATACTGAAAATCTCTAGGCTGGAAACACCATTTTTTCTGATGCTTTGCGTTTTTCTAGTTGGCATGTGTGCTTGCCAATTCTTCCTTTTATACTTAGCATTATCTTTTCTAAAAATATCTGCTTGTCAACCTGGTCTCAAATGCTTGTCATTTTTAATGGCTGTCTGTATAATCTTATTCTTCCTGAGCTTCATAAGTTTATTCCACTTAGTCCTCTATGCTTCTGTTTTTTTGCAGGGTATGAAGAGAGATTTGCTGCATTTCAGAATCTAAACCAGCGCTTGCTTTTCATCACTGTGAGGGTACACACAGGTATTGAATTCTCTGGCACTGGGCACACCAAGGTATTCTCTGCCACTGGGCATGCCAAGGTATTGAATTCTCTTCTCTGAAGTCTTTATCTGTGGGTCTGACTGGGCCACTTGCTCAGCAGGAGGTCTCAGACACCAAACTGGGGAAAAATGAAGCTGACAGAGTGTGTGATATTTCCAAAGAGTCATTTAGGTTCTGTCTATTACTGCAGTGTTCAAAACAGAGACAAGTTCAATGCTGTGATTAAAGTGACTTTCACCATTAGCCTCTTTGTTCCTGTAAGATTTAGTGTTAGGCTACAGCTGGTTAATCATTGCGGGGTGTAATGGTTAGCGAAAGCTATTTTTCTCCAAAGGGCCAGTTATTTCTTTAGTTTTTCTCTAAAACTTCAGCTTTAGCAGGAGAGAGCCATAAATTTTGTGACATAGCTGCCTCCTTATCTGTCTTGGGAGTTATAGACTGCACATATAAGATAATTCATGTACCTCTGCATAATGAGGTGAGTTTTATAAATCATAAATCTTCACTTAACATGCAGGTGGTGTTGGGTGCCAGCTTTAGGAAAACTGATGCAGTTGCCAAGTTCATGAATGTCATAAATCATTCATGTTAAGGTAGCCCAGAATCATGCCGTCCTCTAAGGCAGACCAATTTCAAGGTGGTTGTTAAACACAAAAATGTGAACCTGGATGGTTGTTTTTCAAAATCAAATGCACTTTTTATTTGAAGCACAAAACTAAATTATCTTTCTTTTTTTAGTTGGAGTCAGTGTTCTAAGACCCTCCCTTCAACCTTAAAGAATCTATCAGTAGTAATATCTTTTCGTTCCTGATCCCTGAATTCTCTCAGAAATACATCACAAAATACGTAGTCTGTGTATTTGCAGTCCAGACCATTAGTGTGAGGAGAATGAGATTCAGATGTTTCAGTAAATCTTGAGGCACATTATTAGGGGTATTTTCTTGTGCTATATTTTACTTGAAGTTCCCATGGATAGTAGGCAAACGTAGCTCTCTTCTACTCTGCCTGATTCTTCAGGGCCAATGATGGTGAAGGACAAGGGCCTAAAGAGGAATGACCCCTGGGACAGAAAGCTCCAAGCTATGCAGTGTGTTGTGCCCCACTAAGCCACCGGCTTTATCCAGACTCCTGGAATATGGATTGTATGTACTTATGTGTGTATGTATGTATGTATTTTTTAGGGCCGCACCTGCAGCATGTGGAAGTTTCCAGGCTAGGGGTTGAATCCGTGCTACAGTTGCCAGGCTACACCACAGCCACAGCAACGTGGGATTTGAGCCACGACTGTGACTTACACCGCAGCTCATGGCAACGCCAGATCCTTAGCCCACTGAGTGAGACCAGGGATCAAACCCTCATCCTCATGGATACTAGTCAGGTTCTTAAGCTGCTGAGCCATGATAGGAACTCATGGAATATGGATTTTATACTGAAGTGTTTTATCTGAAAGTTGATCATTTGGTAGATGAAGAAGAGGTTGGATGAGATTGTCCTAAGAAAGGAAAACATGCTAGTGCTTTCGGTGAGAAGTCTTCAAAGAGAAAAATAGAGAAAAATGAAGTTTTGCTTGAGGATATTAGGTTCTCATGGGTAGGTAGTTATCCTTTTGCGTAGGCTCCACCTCGGGGCCATATGCCAGATGACACGTGACTTCTCTTCAGTGTATCTCATAAGTTCTTTTGAGGTGGGTGGGTAGCCTTGAATAAAGATTGTAGGGGCTACTTCCAGGCAGAACATCTTTCTCCCCGAGTGGGTTCTCCCCCTCTCCCACTGCAAGCTCACTATTACTTTGTTGCTTTTTTGCTTTTTAGGGCCGCACCTGCGGCATATGGGAATACCCAGGCTAGGGATCAAATCAGAGCTGCGGATGCCAGCCTACACCACAGCCACAGCAATGCAGGATCCTAGTGGCATCTGCGACTTACACCACAGCTCATGGCAATGTCAGATCCTTAACCTACTGAGCGAGGCCAGGGACTGAACCTGTGTCCTCGTGGATACTAGTTGGGTTCGTTACCATTGAGCCACAGTGAGAACTCCATATCCACTATTTCTTTATGCCTCCATGCCTTGTATATATTTTGCCACCTTGTATATATTTCTGACATGCTCTTCTATTTCTTATCCAACTGTTAAGCTCCTGCTTATCCTGTAAAATCATCTTAAATCTCACCTTCTCTGGCTTTCAGAGACAGAGCTTTTCACTTGATCCTCTCTGCTTCTAGATCATTTATCCACAGATCTGTTATGACTTACACATGGGAGTTTAATTATTTGTCAGCATGTCCAAAATCCTTCCCACTAGACTGTGAGCCCCCACTTCCACCTTTTTTTTTTTTTTTTCTTTCTAGGGCCACACATATGGAAGTTCCCAGGCTAGGGGTTGAATCGGAACTGCAGCTGCCAGCCTACACCACGGCCACAGCAATGGCAGATCTGAGCCACATCTGTGACTACACCACAGATTGTGGCAACTCCAGATCCTTAACCCACTGAGCAAAGCAGGGGATCAAACTTGCATCTTCATGGTACTAGTTGGGTTCATAACCTGCTGAGCCACAACGGGAATTGCAGCTGTGGGCATCTTAAGGACAAGAACAGAATTTTATTCATGTAGACATTGCTGGTACCTACCATATCTGACACCAAGTGGAAACTCATTGACTAAATCTCATCCTTTTTTTTTAAATTAAAAAAATTAACATAATCCTTGGGAGAAAACAGAGCTTTTTAAAGTTATATTTCATCATAATTTATGAATGCTAAGACAAGCTCATGGAGCATTTACTTGGGTCCCTAAGGGTAGAGAGTGACAGAGGCAAGGAGCAATTTTCCACATTCTCACTGTGTCCTGGGATTTTCTGTCGATTTGGGCAGATGATGTCCTGTTCCTTATTCCTGCGTAGAATCTCTATAACTTGCATGTCTTTGTCTGCTCGCCACAGTCATTCTAATGTAGGTGACATCTTTTCACACTTGCACTGTAGCAATTATAGCAGGTATGACTCTTGGTTTGCAAATTCATGTGTTTATAAGCTTTACTTATTTATTTATAAGCTTAAATGAAGGTAAACTCGAATTATATACTCCTATCCCATCTAACTGGTGGGAATTTTAACCTCACTGATGTTTCATCTTCAGGCTTGAATTATGGTTCCAGGATCTTATGTTTTGCCAAGAGGTTGGAAGGGGCTTTGAGTAGCTGGTTATTGATGAGACATGTGCTGTCCCATTATTTGCACTGTCCCTTCAGGTCCAGGGCCTGAGTGTCTGCTCTTCATCTTTGACTCACAGAAATCTTTGCTGAGGCTCTGACTCCTGTAGCCTAGAGTTCTGTTTCCTAGTAGTATCATGGGGCCAGTCTTCTTTAGGGTCATATTCCCTCCTCTAGTGCTGCCAAGGAGCAGGGCCTCGGTCCCCCCTGTTCCAGGTCCTACACATTCATCTTCATCTACAATCCAGGGGGATCTCTTTCTAGTCTGCTTGGAGCACTTCCCTCCATCATGCTGCTCTGAGGCTGCTTTTCTCAGTCTCTGACTTCTGTCCTGCTCTTTTATAGTGATTTTTTCCCCCTCTTTTGGCTGCCCCATGGCATTCGGAATTCTCAGGCCAGGGATCAGATTCCAGCTGCAGTTGCAACCTACACCACAGCTGGGGCAACGCTGGATCCTTAACCCCCTGTGCTGGGCCGGGAATTGAATCCGTGTGCCAGCTCTCCAGAGAGGCTGCCAATCCCATTGCACTACAGTGGAAACTCCTTTTTTGGTAAACTTAATGGTCTTTTACTTATTTGTTTGTTTTTTGTCTTTTTAGGACTGCACCGTCGGCATATGGAAGTTCCCCGGCTAGGGGTCGAATTGGAAGTACAGTTGCTGGCCCACGCCACAGCCACAGCATCTGCGACCTATACCACAGCTCACAGCAATGCTGGATCTTTAACCCACTGAGTGAGGCCAGGGATCGAACCCTCGTCCTCATAGATACCAGTCAGGTTTGTTAACCACTGAACCACGACAGGAACTCCTTAATGTTCTTTTACATTCCAAATCCTTATCACTACAACCAAAACTTTCATTTCCTGTTCCTTAAATTTCCAGGAGAGTTTAAGGGAAATATCTGTCATCCAGTTCTTTCAGCAAAAAAAGACCAGAAAAATTTTAAATCCTGCCATATGCTGAGCTCCTAATTGGCTTCCATGCCTTTTAATTTTCTCTTCTCCATTCAAGTTATTTTGTACATTCCAATCAAAATAGTTGTTCAGGAGTTCCCGTCGTGGCGCAGTGGTTAACGAATCCGACGAGGAACCATGAGGTTGCGGGTTCAGTCCCTGCCCTTGCTCAGTGGGTTAACGATCCGGTGTTGCCGTGAGCTGTGGTGTAGGTTGCAGACGAGGCTCGGATCCTGCGTTGCTGTGGCTCTGGCGTAGGCCGGTGGCTACGGCTCGGATTCGACCCCTAGCCTGGGAACCTCCATATACCGCGGAAGCGGCCCAAAGAAAGCAAAAAGACAAAAAACAAACAAACAAAAAACATTCATTAAGTGGCCAACTCTGCTTCCCACTTCAATTCTGCATTTCCCCTGGTGTTCATTCATATATTGGTTTACTGCTTTCTGCTGTTTGTACGTTTATGCACATCTGTTTAATGTTAGCTACCTTAAGTTGTACTTTTCGTGGAGGGCAGAGAATGCATGTATATAATTTGCTTTGTATAGCACTTTGTATGTGGGTGTATCTGTGTATATCTCCTCCCTCCAGAACATAGGGAAAGAATGAGGAGGTAAAATCGAGAAGATGGCAGTGTTAACATGGAAGAGACTCTAAAACTGTCAAGCTGACTTGTGACCCCTTGTGTTATCCTTGGGGGTGCCCAGGTGCAAGGGACAGGATGTGGGGCAGGGCGGTGACAGCACAGGTGATTGTATGACTTTGCTAACAGTAGCTTTGCTCATACCTGTGGTACGTACTGCAGGGTAACAGGAGGAGGGAATGGGGGATGCTTTGGGAGTTTGAGAAGATGGGGGGAAGTGGGCAGAGTTTAAATCCATAGGCCTCATTTTCCATGAGACTATTAGAGTGCTGTTGAGACAAGGAGAGTGCTGGCTCTGACAGCAGCTCCTCTTGTTATGACCCCTTTGGTGGTATTTTTATTTTTAAAATAGAGGTTGAGGAATAGCTTTTACGGTTGTAACTGGAGCAATGACAAGCAGGCCTCCTGGGGTGTAATCATGAAAAAAAAAAGGAATTCCTGTTGTGGTACAGCGGAAACGAATTTGACTAGTATCCATAAGGTTTCGGGTTTGATCCCTGGCCTTGCTCAGTGGGTTGGGGATCCGGCATTGCCATGAGCTGTGGTGTAGGTCACAGATGCAGCTCGGATCCCATGTTGCTGTGGCTGTGGTGTAGGCCAGCAGCTACAGCTCCGATGGGACCCCTAGCCTGGGAACGTCCTTATGCCACAGGTGTGGCCCTAAAAAGAAAGAAAAAACCCTGCTCAGTAGTGACGGTCCTCACTCCACACCAGGACAAATGCTTTTCTCGCAGGTGTTAGAAAGCCGAAGTATTCGAAAGCCATACAGTCACTTTACGTGATAAAACGTGATCTCAATTAGGTACTTTACTTACGTGTTCAACCCAGGTTCTGTCAATGTCTCCTAAGTTTTTCAAGATTAAGCTATTTGTCCTCCCTCATCTGGGGCTTGCTACACGTGAAAAGAGGGGTGAGTCCCTCTTTCTTTCCTGAAGTTTCTGAGCCTTCCAGTGTTAGAGCAGCAAAGCATGAGGGGGCAGGAAACATCACACTTGTCTCGTATTGTTGAAGCTGGCTTTGTGCTCTCCAGGAATAGCCCATGTTTGAATCTGCCTTTCTTTGTCTCATTTTTGTGACAAAGAAATCTGTACTTCCGTCCACACGCACGCTTGAGCTGGGCAAATACACGCTCCCCTATCAGTTGCTTTCTTCCTCTCTAGTCCCTAATAATTCAACAGTATTTCCAGTTTCTCCATGAGAAACCACTTCTTTGCTCACATAAGCTCTGACTATGGGCAGATCCCAGCATTGTTAAAGCAGCTGCTAGCCCATACAATGCTACATTTCTTGGGCTTGAATCAGAAATTAGCCCATTTTGCTCCTCTAACTGCATGAGACACATGTTAATCTCTCTGAGGCTTCCCCTTGAAGCCCTTTTCATTAGGTTCCTGGAGAAATGCAGGCACCTTTCTTTTTTTTTGGAGGTGGGTACCGACAGCATAACCAACACTTCTTACCAAATAAATTTTTTCAGAAACTTTCTCTTACTGTCCAACAACTTCTTTTTGAAGATTTCAGAGTTTCATAACTGTTTTTCAGCTCCTTTTTTTTTAGGGCCATACCCACAGCATGTGGAAATTCCTGGGTCAAGCATCAAACCCATGCCACAGCAGCACCCTGAGCCACGGCAGTGACAGGGTGGGATCCTTAACCTGCTGCACCACACGGGAACCCCTCAACAGTTTTCTGTGAAAATTTGCGTCTTCGCTAACACCTCACTTTGGTATGACATGGGTAACTACACAGAGGAGCCTCTGTCAGAACTTCCAAATAGCACTGTGTAGTTACTGTAATTAAACAGGGATTTGAGGAACTCTTTCATTTCTTTCTTTCTTTCTTTCTTTCTGTCTTTTTTGCCATTTCTAGGGCCACTTCCGAGGCATGTGGAGGTTCCCAGGCTAGGGGTCTAATCGGAGCTGTTGCTGCCGGCCTACGCCAGAGCCACAGCAACTTGGAATCCTGAGCCGCATCTGCAACCCACACCACAGCTCACGGCAACGCCGGATCCTTCACCCACTGAGCAAGGCCAGGGATCGAACCTGCAACCTCGTGGTTCCTCGTCGGATTCATTTCTGCTGCGCCATGATGGAAACTCCAGTCTCGTTCATTTCTGAGTGAGGGTAGCTGACGTCATTTTCTCCTTCTCTCTTCTGTTATGGAAGCTTAATTGTCTCATCTATAAAACAGACCTCCATCGTTTCCTCGCCGCCTCGGTAAGGATTGATAAGTAAGACATTTGAGCATAAAGATAACTCTGGACTGAGTTGTGGTGTAGGTCACAGACATGGCTTGGATCTGGCATTGGCGTGGCTGTGGTGTAGCCTGGCAGCTGTAGCTCCAATTAAACCCCTAGCCTGGGAACCTCCATATGCCGCGGGTGCGGCCCTAAAAAGCAAAAAGCAAAAAGAAAAAAAAAGATAGCTCTGTTTGGACCACAGGCCCTGGGGAAGTAATCTGCTGATTTTCACAAAGAAGGCAAGGAGAGGATTTCCCTGGTGGCTTAGTGTGTCAAGGCTCCAGTGTCACTGCAGTGGCGGATTTAGTCCCTGACCCAGGAACTTCTGCATGCTGCAGGCATGCCCCCACCCCCAAAAAAAGGGGAAGGTGAGATGAAAGGCATATTTATAGAAAGAAGAAAAGAAGATGCCTAGTTTCATTGGTGTTTTTCGGAACCCCATCATAACCCCTGCCACCTCCACCTTGGTTTAGAGCTGCCTTGTCACATGCAGGTCCCTATTAGAGCCCCAAAACATGGTTGCCTAGAGCAGAGACAGCACCTATAAGATCAGTAATCCTTGGCTCTTGTAGTCCGGCTGCATTTGTGTCTGTGTCTGTGACTTTAATGTGCGAGGGATAAATATCACTTTTGACGAAATGGCTGAATGTCTTTCCTCTATCATGACAAAAAGATATCTTGGTCTCCTGGTTGAGAGTCAGAGACTGCCTTGCAAGGAATTGAAAGGCTGCAACCCAGGGCTGCTGTCAAACCAGCAGATGGAGTAGCAGTCCTTCTGTGTGTGCCTTTGGGCCCACCTGGGCTGGTGTGGTGGGGGATGCTAGCATCCCCCTCCCCCTCCCCATCGCCAGAAGGCACAGGGAAATGAATACAAATGATTGCACCCCATTGCTGTTGTCCTGTCTGCAGAGGAGTTTGGTAAAATACAGCCCTGGGAAAGCTGTTTTCATGCATCTCTCTGGAATTACGACAGAAGAAATTCTAAGGAGTGAGTGCTGTTAGGCCTGAGATAACTGTAGGGCACAAGAGAAGGAAGAATACAGAAGTGACAGAATCATGTCCTGGGCACAGTCCCCTCACCCCTCAAAAACCTTGGTGAGGACACAGGAATACAACCAGTGGCTCCTGGTGGGAAAAGGCAGGCCTAAGAGGAAAATTTGGACAATGAAGCTGAATTACCTACCATCTGCCTAATTCATTCTTCTCTGAATTGCCGCACCAGAGTCCCTCTCACTAAAATCTGTAGATTGCCTAAGAAATTTACTTTGGGGCCAATAGAAGAAATTAAGCTTCCCTGAGATGATGTCTTCCTGTTCTCTAAGGACCCACTGCACAGCTGAATATTTAGCAGCTCTCAGTAAATAGTGATGGCATTAATGGCACTGTCATTGAGAATTCTCTCCTGCCCCTCTCAGGCCAGTAGGACCCCCTCTGTGAGAGGGAGCATTCACCCCACCTCTTCCAATGTGAATGGGAAGGGGCTTCGGAATGGAGCATGGGCAGTGGCTAGAGTTCTCATTCCTGAGGGCAGGGCCTGTGCCTCTCCTCCCAGACGTCCTCCATCTAAATAACCCAAATCCAGAAGTAGGGCCGGAGTGGGGGCTCAAGACAGCCTCCATAACCAGCAACCTAAGCACTGTAGACGGCCCAGAAAGCCAGAGGGAAGGGGTCCTCCTGCCTGGTCCTTTGCTCAGTCCTCAACTGAGGGCAGTTGAGGTGCTTGGGTTCTTGGCTGCAGAATAGGTGGGGTGGTCTGCTCTTCATTGGGAATCCAGAAGTGTCTGGCAAGTCTCTTGGCCACAGGCCTCCCTGGAGTCCAGAGCTCTTTGAAGAGAAGAAATAGTTCTAGGAACAAGGAATCTGCTGCTCTTGATGAAAAAGTTGAGAGGGAAGAAAATGAGACTAACAGAAGCTGAAGAGAACTGTCTGAGGCTGAAGAGAATGTTAATGGCTCTGCTTCAGAGCTTCAAAGCCTGTGCCGGATAGGACTGTGCGCAGACGCCTCTGCTGTCACCTACAGAATACTCACTCAGGACTGAGGCTTGCAAGTGATCACAGCCTGACCTTCCCAGAGCAAGAAACTGTGCTTGCTGGATGGAGAAAAGAGAAACCGTTGGGAGATCCTAGGCCTGGCTCAGCTACTTGCGGTCCAGCTGGTCTCTTCTGCATCAAACAACAAAGGGGATCCTGGAAGAATTTAAGGGCAGGGGAAATGGCTCTCACTGAACAAATCTGGGTAACAGTTGTCTTGTTTCCCTATTTACAAAATGATAGCTGCTATGGATTGAATTTTGTCCTCTTAAAATGTGTATGTTAAAGCCCTAAAAAAAAAAACCCCTAACCTCCACTGTGATGGTATTTGGAGAAGGGTCTTTGGGAAGTAAATAGGTTTGGGTTTAGGTGAGGTTATGAGAGTCGGACCCTCACGATGGGGTGGTCCTCATTACTGCCCTCATCAGAGCAGACCTGAGAGGACGTGCTGCCTACCCTACCCCTCCCCACTCCTCCCCTCCATGTGAGCACACAACAAGAAAGTGGCCATCCATAAGCCAGGAAGAAAGCCCTTGCAAGAACTCAACCACACTGGTGCCCTGACCTCGGACTTCTAGCCTCCTGAACTGTGAAATAAACTTAAGCCACCCAGGTATTTTGTTAAGGCAGCAATAGCTGACTAATAGCTTAGCTCTAGTGGATGCTGTGGGTACCCTGCCCAAATTCCCTTACCACGTCAGTGTATCCATTTCTCTAGCTGCTCTGTTGATTTCCAGTGGCTCACAGATGCCCCCTTCTTCAGAAAATTGCTCTTGGCAGATGGAAGACCCCTTTTGCAACCCCTGCAGCTTTCAGCCAAGGGAATACAAAGGCCTCAGGAAGCATCACTTCTTTACCGCAAAGAAGATTAAATTCTTTGGTGCCGTTCATCCTCCTGATTGTCCCGTGGGATCAGGCCGAGGCCACATACGCAACTGTGACCACCTCCTTTTTGACCATTTCCTGCTTCTTTCATGCGCTTTCTCCTGAGGGCACACCTCAGTAAATCGCGTGACCTGAATCCTGTCTCAGGCCTTGCTTCCGGGGGACCCAACTTAAAGCAGCACTTCTCCCAATGGTCGAGAAATGCACAACCCAAATGAATCCCGTGTGGCCGATGCCCAGGGATGATGAACTTTGGAAACAACAGCTCTTACTTCTGTAAATTTTGTGGAGGAACAAATGTCCACTGAGACAGAGGATGAGGATGCGTTCTTTTAGCAGCAGAGGGCTTCTTCAACAGGCATCTGGTGGACAGCTGTGCTGTCCTTTCCAGTAAATGTTTAAATAGCCTTATTAGCTGAGATGCCACATGGGCTTAACCAATTGTGGAAACATCTTGACCTCAAGAACCCTTGAGCCAGTACTAGAAAGCAGCGTCACTTGGGCAGGTCTGTGCACTGCTTGAGAGCCAGCCATGCTCTACACTGCCCTGAGCAGGGTCCAGAGTCCTCTGAAAGGAGAAGCCTAGCAACTGCCCAGGGAAAACTCTGTTTTGATGGGTGATTTAGATACGCAGGAACTGTCACCGCCCTCTTATGCTCTGCTCAGCCTACTGGCTTTTTCGTGATGCTCTTTCGTTCTTGGGAAACTCTTTTGGTAATTGTTCCCCTTTCCCTCCCTCTTCCTTTGCTACCCTCTGCTTTTCTCTCTGAGTCCAAGCTTCATCATCAGAGCCTGTGACATTTGGGACTGGCTTCATCTTGGGAGAAGGACGGTAGACTTTCTTCCAAGAAAGCCTCCACAAGACAATTTCTTGCTGCTTCTGGACCTCTTAGAGCTTAACTTCCTTCTCATTAACCGTGAGGCTAGGAAGGAATGGAGCAGGCAGAGGGACAGAGAACTGTCTCCTGATATGCCACTGGGTCTTGGCATCCCACCGACCTATTTTGGCCCATCTGTTTTGTTAGTGGCCCTAGGAAAAATGTGTGAGAGAGCACAGTAAATACTTATCCAGATGCTCTCAAAGATTTAGGGATGTGCTTCGAATATCCCTAACCTCTTTGACAAGTACTCAGTTGCCTCACAGGGGAATGAGGGTGGCTCCTGATTCTTCTTCTCAAGAGATCTTGTGTTTAGATCTAGAGATGAAAGAATTTTGGACAACTACTCATTTCTATAACCTTTCTTCCAACATCTTTTGTGGGAGGAATAAAATAGAGGTAGTATGAGGACCTTTTATCAGACAACTGAAAGGCTGTCTGATTTAAGAAAGAAGATATCTGCCTTCTTCCCAAACATCTCCAACAAAGAGTAGACTTGCTTCAGGAAGCCTAAATCCATGAGTTCAAACGATGCATGAAGATATAGATTATTTCCATCACTTGGCTTTGTTTATTGCTATTTGCTTCATTCTTTTTTTTTCTTTTTTGAATGTCCCGTGGTATATAGAGTTCCCAGGCCAGGGATCAGATCTGCAGCTGCTGTTGCAGTAATGCCAGATCCTTAACCCACCGTGCCACAAGAGAGCTATTGCTTGTCTGTTTTTGGTTTTTGTCTTTTTAGGGCCACACCTGAGGCATATGGAGGTTCCCAGGCTAGGGGTCCAATAGGAGCTACAGCTGCCAGCCTATGCCGCAGGCACAGAAACACCAGATCCTTAACCCACTGAGCAAGGCCAGGGATTAAAAATGCGTCCTCATGGTTGCTAGTCAGATTTGGTTCTGCTGAGCCATGATGGGAACTCTAAAAGCTATTGCTTCATTCTTAGATAGGCTTTCCGCACATGGCAGCCAGATGGCCACCAGCAGCTCCAAACCAGTATGGCCCTTGGAACTCACCATTCCAATGAGAGAGAGCATGTCATTTTCCCATAACTCCTACAAAAAAGCCCAGAGAAGACTGTGATTGGACTTTAAGTCCTATGTCCTTCTCTGAACCAGTTGCTGTCCTCAGAGCTGTGGAGTAATTTATCTCATGAGCTAGGGGTGGGTCATGTTCTTACCCCTGAAGTTGTGGGGGCAGGGGGCGGGTGGATCTTGTCTTTCCAGAACAATGTGGTCTTGGAAAAACTAGGAATGGGAGACTTCCCTAAGAAAGCGATACCTAAGGAGGAACGTGTGTGCCTTACAGCATACATTGTGTATTCTCCTCTTTGCCTAGGGAGTATGTCTAGCTCTTTCAAATTAAAGTGCTTATGAAACACAAATCAGGAGTTCCTGTCGTGGCTCAGTGTTAACGAATCCGACTAGGAACCATGAGGTTGCGGGTTCGATCCCTGGGTTAAGGATCCGGCGTTGCCGTGAGCTTGGTGTAGGTCGCAGACATGGCTCAGATCTAGCATTGCTGTGGCTGTGGTGTAGGCTGGTTGCTACAGCTCCGATTAGACTCCTAGCCAGGGAACCTCCATATGCTGAGGGTGCGGCCCTGGAAAAGACGAAAAGACAAAAAAAAGAGAGAGAAAGAAAGAAACACAAATCATGGGTGAAGTAGCCAATTGTGAATGGTGTTTTCTAGACTCAGGTGTGGAGAAAGGTAAGCTCAGCTCAAGAAAGGATCAAATCAGTCCACATGGGGAGTTCCCTGCTGGTTCAGTGGGTTAAGGAGCCAGTGTTGTCACTACTGTGGCTTGGGTTGCTGCTGTGGTTCTGGTTCAGTCCCTGGCCTGGGAACTTCCACATGCATGGGACTGGCCCAAAAAAATCAGTCCAGGGAGTTCCCATCGTGGAGTTCCCATCGTGGCTCAGTGGAAATGAATCTGACTAGTATCCATGAGGATATATGTTTGATCCCTGGCCTCATTCGGTGGGTTAAGGATCCAGTGTTGCCATGAGCTGTGGTGTAGGTCCCAGCTAGGATCTGGCGTGGCTGTAGGCTAGCAGCTATAGCTGATATTCAACCCCTAGCCTGGGAACCCCCATATGCTGCAAGTGCGGCCCTAAAAAGAAAAAAAATCAGTCTAGCTGGTTTGTGGAGCTTCTGGTCATGGCATCCAGGGAGCCAGCTGAGTAGGGGTCTTGGAGCACAAGAAGGAGGCAGTCTCTCCACGAACTCAACGGCTATGCCAGGAGGGGATCCTGGCACAGAGTAGCACTCGGTTAATATTTGTGGCATGGCTTCTCTGAGAATCGTAGGTCAAAGAGAAAGCTGTGAGAAGCAGGAAGAACCAAGGCCTGAGGCAGAGTCCCTTGCTGAGGCACAGTTCCATCCTTTGAACAAGTCATGATCCTGCAACTTGCCAGACTGTACGCAGCTGGTGCTGTAGGGTTGTCCCAAACCATAATTACAGTTATTGTTCTGTTGTCTTTATTCTAAACAGGTGGTAAAGTACATGGCTTTCTGATAACCCGTGGCGGAGGACAGGGCACGCACCAGACAGCAGTGACAGGCAGATACTGGTCTCGGGTCTTCCTGAGAGTGGCTTTTAGACTTTGTGACATGTAATAAATTGTCAACAATTATAGATAAATGTCAGAGAAAGGTTCCATAATTGAGCCTTTTTAAGCAACATTTTCTGACACTGGTGGGGTTTAGGAGATGTGTGCTGATTTACTCTTTTTTTTTTTTTTTTTTTTTTGCCTAGCCCAAGGCATGAGGAAGTTCCCGGGCCAGGGATTGAACATGTGCCACAGCAGTGACAACACTGGATCCTTAACTTGCTGAGCCACAGGAGAACTCCTGTTGTTGTTTGTTTTTTGTTTGTTTGTTTTCTTTTTAGGGCTGCGCCTGGGGCATATGGAGGTTCCCAGGCCAGGGGTCTAATCGGAGCTGCAGCTGCCGGCCTACACCACAGCCACAGCAAGGCGGGATCTGAGCCACATCTGCGACCTACACCACAGCTCACGGCAACACCAGATCCTTAACCCACCGAGCGAGGCTGGGGATCAAACCCTCATCCTCATGGATACTAGTCAGGTTCTTAACCCCCTGAGTCTCAACAGGAACTCCCACGGGTGAACTCCTGATTTACCCTTTCTGCTCTCCTCCCTCTCCTGTCTCCCTGCACTCCTCTGCGGCTGGGAGACGGGGAGGCAGCCGCGTGTGCTCCCGGGCAGCACCTGGACTCTCAGACCAGGAGCTGGCATTCAGCGACCTGGCTGAGGCGCAATGTGGAAATGAAAAGATAAAAACCCGAGATGTGTGATGGGGGCTGTAGTTTGGAATAAATGGGTTCAGGCCCTCTGCCCAGTCAGCCTAGCCCTCTGGCGGCTGCTGCATTTAATGGACAACTCCATTAGCATTTCCTTGGATGGGTGGGAGGAGAGTGAGAGAAAAAAGGGCGGGTGCTGAGATAGGAAGGCGGGCAAGGATGTGGGGAGGTGAAAGAGAGGTGAGTGTGTGCGCGTGCACGTGCGTGTGCGTGTGTGTGTTGGGAGAAACTAAAAAAAACTTGGCGCTTTCCTCCATGACCCCTGGGGGACCTTTGTGTGGCTCCCTTGGTCCATGTGCTCTGTCAGGCTTTGACAGCTGAGGTGGACCTCGGGAGGGTAGCAGTTTGGAGAGGGTAGAATGAGGCCTCAACCTCTCTGCCTGCTCATCCCCACAGGATAAGGTGAATGAGAAGGCATATATTCTTTCCCCCTTGTAATGAAGAAATTATAGGTCCTGGAATTCAGAAGGTGAAAACATGGGGGATTTGGGGTGCTTCTGATCCTGTGGTAATGCTTGTCGATGAGGACAGGGGAAAGGAGAAGTGAAGTGAGTCCCAGGATTCAGAAGCTGCATCATGAGTGAGAAGAAACTGGTTCCCACTGCAGGAGGAGAGGAGGCACAGGTCTTAAAAGGCAAACAAAGGAGGCAGACACCCATCGTCTGCCTGAGCACGCTTACCTTCAGGCTGTCTCCAGAGGCTGGAGATGCCTGTTACTGTGGCTAATGAATGAGACTCAAAACCTCTCTGATAATTACGGTGCCCGAGACTTTCTGAATCCCTGGCATGTGGGGACCGTGAGAGATAGTAACGAGAAACCACATTCCCACTGAGGGGTTTTCGATCTTAGTGTCTGCCCCTTCTAGCCTTTTAGCTGCTGTCAGACCACATCAGGGCAGAATATTGAACCCAGCCATATCACAGCTGCTGTGGATCTCCCCAGAGTGTGTGACACAAGTGGGAAGAGCAGCTCTGATCCAAGACTTCACTCCTGGCTTCCCTGGGTGCCCTTGCCAGCTCACTGCCTCTCAAAAGTCACTCTCAGGGGTTCCCTGGTTGCCTAGCAGTTAAAGATCTGGTATTGTCACTGCTGTGGCACCGGTTCAATCCCTGACCTGGGAATTTCTGCAAGCCACATGCATGGCCAAAAAAAAGTCACATCCAGAAGCAAAGCTTCTACCCACAAATCCACAGAATTGAGCATGACCTGCTCAGAGACATGTTCTCAGTCAGACTAAGATGGTGATTCTTGGAGTTCCCCTTGTGGCTCATCAAGTTATGAACCCAACTAGTATCCATGAAGATGCAGGTTCAATCCCTGGCCTTGCTGTGGGTTAAGAATCCAGCATTGCCATGAGCTGTAGTGGAGGTCACAGATGGATCTGGCGTTGCTGTGTCTGTGGTGTAGACAAGCAGCTGTAGCTCCGATTTGACCCCTAGCCTTGGAACCTCCATAGGCTATGGGTGTGGCCCCCCCCCAAAAAAAGGAAAAAAAAGACTGTGATTCTTGAGTCTGTGGGCCTGACCCTGAGTGCTAGGTTGGGGTGGAGGCCAGCCGGAAGGGTATAATGAACTGGCCCCTGACTTAGAGGTCAAAAGTGCTGGGTTTCTGGTCCCGTTCCTGCCCTATGTAGCTGTATGACCTTGAGCTATTACTTGAGTTCTTCAAGCTTTAGTTTTTCATCTGTAAAATGGGAAAAAGAATATCTTCCTCAGAGAGCTGTTGTCCAAATCCGGTAATATACCAAAAGCACTTTGTAAACGTTCTTTTGTGGCGCAGTGGGTTAAGGATCTGGCATTGTCACTACAGCAGCTGCTGGATCACTGCCATGGTGTAGGTTCAGTCCCTGGCCCAGGAACTTCCACATGCCATGGGTGCGGCCAAAAATAACCCCCCAAAAAAACAAATAGCACTTTGTGAACTGCCGTCCCAGTGGGAAGGAGTTATTTGCCACTCCATCACACTGTCTTCCAAATCCCACGGCTGTGTGAGAGCCCTCGGCTTAAAGACAAGCGCCTGGGAAGGTATGTCTGTGGGGAGTGCCAGGCGGTGTGGAGGGAGAGTGAAAGGCGTGGTGAAGTGGTGGCCCCTGTCATCACGGAGGATTTGCCACGAGCTTCTTCCACAGTTAAGAGTCTGTACACACTTACTGAGTTGATAGCAGTGGCATAATAAGAAATACATATTTGACCTTTGTCTCCAGTTTCTGACAAAGAGCTAAAAACCCTTAAAATTTTCAGGGTGATAGAAACCTGTTTTGTTCTCATGAAGTGACCCTTGGCAGGATTCTAGGTAGCTTCAGGGTAGGGGCTGGTCACCAGAAAGATTAAGCTTTGACTGGAAGCCTAGAGCTTGCTTGCTTGCTTTTTTCTTTCCTTTTTAGGGCCATACCCTCGGCATGTGGCCATTCCCAGGCTAGGGGTCAAATCGGAGTTACAGCTGCCAGCCTACACCACAGCCACAGCCACAGCCACTCAGGATCCAAGCCGTGTCTGTGACCTACACCACAGCTCACAGCAATGCCAGATCCCCGACCCGCTGAGCAAGGCCAGGGATCGAACCACATCCTCAGGGATACTAGTCGGATTTGTTTCTGCTGCGCCAAAACGGCAACTCCTAGAAGCCTAGAACTTTCACCTCACTCACCCTACCCTCTGAGGAGGGGAGAGGGGCTGGAGATTGAGTAAATAGTCTATTATGCCTATGTGATAAAACCTCCATAAAAGCCCCCAAATGACAAAGTTCCAAGAACTTTCAGTTTTGTGAATGCATTCATGTGCTAAGAGGGTGGTTCACCCCAAATTCATGTGGACAGACATTCCTGCACTGGGGGCCCTTCCAGCCCCCATCCTATGTATCTCTTTATCTGTGTCCTTTGTGGAATCCTTTATAATAAACCAGCAACTGCAAGCAAAGTGCTTTCCTTAGTACTTTGAGTTGTACCTGAGGGGGGTGGTCACAGGACACCCCCCCCCCACTTTATAGCTGGTTGGTTGGAAGTAGAGGAGGCCAAGGGCTTGTGATTGGCAAATGAAATGGGATGCAGAACTGTGGGACTGAGCCCTTAGCTTGTGAGGCCTGATGCTAACTTCAAGTAGTTAGTGTTGGAACTGAACTAAATTGGAGGACACCCAGCCAGACCCAGGGCCATGGGCGAAGTTACGTTCTCCAGAGAGCTGGAGAATTGGTTGTTGGAGTAAGGAAAACCTACCACACATTCTGGAAGTTTTCTGTAAGTAGAAACAGATTTTAGTAGTAGTGCTCCAGCCAGGAAGCCACTGGCTTGAAATACCTGAGGGCCTGAGGCCTCTCTGATAAAGGAAGGGCAAAAAGGACCCAGAAAATAGGACTCTCGGCCTGGGGAGTGAGGGGCAGACTCTGGACAAAATTACTTGCTGAGACTCTCATGTCTCTTCCTGGCTCCTCTGTCCGTGATCTTTTCAGCTTTCGTCTTTGCCATTTCTTTGGGCCACTCCCGCGGCATATGGAGGTTCCCAGGCTAGGGGTGTAATTGGAGCTGTAGCCACCGGCCTACGCCAGAGCCACAGCAACGCGCGATCTGAGCCGCGTCTGCAACCTACACCACAGCTCACGGCAACGCCGGATCATTAACCCACTGAGCAAGGCCAGGGACTGAACCCGCAACCTCATGGTTCCTAGTCGGACTCGTTAACCACTGCGCCACGACGGGAACTCCATCTTTTCAGCTTTCACTCCTGGCATTAATCATTTGGGCCTATGTTCCAGTCCTAATTCCCCAAAGAGCATCTGACCCTTTGCTTTTTCATACCAGGCCTCCCCAGCTTGTCTCACTTCAGAGCTACGGTTGAAGGGCTTGGGCCCTCATCATAGGACACTTGGCTGCATAAGATAAAAAGAGTCGCTCACATGTATTGAGGGATTACTATGTACTAGGCACAGTGTTAAGTGCTCTTCAGGGCTTATCTTGCTAATATAATCCTCCAAACAACCCCACTGCAGTCAGTTCTAATATTTTCCTCATTGTGTAGATAAGGAAACTGAAGTGCAGAGAGCCTGGATAACTATTAAGTGGTAGAGCTCGGGTTTGAACCCAGCAGGCTGGCTGTAGGGCCAGAGCTTATAAGCATCTGCTATACTGCTTTTGAGGTGAGGCTGTGGGTGAAGTTACACACCTTTAAGCAAGGGTGGTAGGCATGCAGGCAAGGTGCTCTCCATGTGTAGTCCAGATACCCTACAGGAGGCCTGGCAAAGAAGTTTGATTCCAGAATCTTCCAACTGACTTGTGAGTACTACTTTAGGAGCCGTGGATGGGTGCGGTGTGAAAAAGGCTCCAGTGCCATGTAACATTGATAAACATTGTGTGTGTGTGTGTGTGTGTGTGTGTGTGTGTGTGTGTGAGAGAGAGAGAGAGAGAGAAAGGGAGAGGGAGAGGGAGAGAGAGATGGCCCCCTTGAGATATTGCAGTAAAGAAATTGCTTTGGAGTTCCTGTTGTGGCGCAGCGGAAATGAATCCAACTAGGAACCATGAGGTTTCGGGTTTGGTCCCTGGCCTCACTCAGTGGGTTAAGGATCCGGCATTGCCGTGAGCTGTGGCGTGGGTCACAGACACAGCTCGGATCCCGAGTGGCTCTGGCTGTGGTGTAGGCCGGCAGCTACAGCTCTGATTCAATGCCTAGTCTGGGAACCTCCATATGCCGCGGGTGCGGCCCTAAAAAAGACAAAAGACAAAAAAAAAAGAAAAAAGAAAAGAAATCGCTTTGCCTTTGGTTGAGTCTGGAGTTTCCCAAAGTGATCTGAGCAGATAACTCATTGATTTTTCTTTGTGAGATGACTGCGAATACGCAGTGGAGCCCTGCTGTGCCGTTCTAGGACTACTGGTTTAGGAAATACTCTCCTAGACTTACTTTCCACCCCCACCACTGAGCCCCTCGAAGTAACAGCTGCACTAAGCCTGGCAGCTAAGTTTGCTGCAGAGAGCCGAGTGCTCAGTGGCCGGTCAGCTCAGATGGCCCCCACAGGATGCTGATTAACCAGGGTCAGGCAGAGGCTGACGTTTCCTAGGCTGCATGAAGAAGCCATCCAACAGAGTTGGGTGGTTTATTTCTTGTTTTCATTTCCCCTTGTCACGGCCCTCGTCTGGACCCTTTGCATGTCAAGTCTGGACTGTCAAAACAGCCTCCTGACTAGTCTCCCTGCCAGCTGGCTCTCCCCTCCAAGTCATCCTGTACACCTGACCAGATCTGTTTTCCTAAAATGCTGCTGCGAGCTTGCCACTATCCTGTCCCAAATATTAATTCAGCTTTCAAAACGGTCCTGGATGGCCCCAGCTTACCTGCTCTGTTCCCTCCTCACACCCTACATTCTAGATGAAGCCGAATCATTTGTGCCCCCTTGTGCCCTGCGCATGCTGCTTCCTCCAGCCCGCGCTTCAGCAGCTCCATCCCACTTCCCTGTTTTCTCATGTCAGAGTCGTGTGTTCTCCTTCGTTCACCTATCCATCCAATAAGGATTTATTTTGCGCCTTCTGTTTGCCTGTGCTAGAGAAGACACAGTCCTTAACTTCAAGGAGGTAATAAAAACAGATAAACACACACAGGGTGGGCAAGGACACATATCCCTGCCTGAGGCACAGGACGCAAATCAGGGCTTCCTGGAGGAAGTGATGCTGATGCTGAATGTCTGAGGAGTATTAGTCATTTGAGAGCATGTGGTGTGGGGAAACTGGCCAAGATCAGGTCCCCGAGTCTCTGCTGCACGGCAGGCTGGGCAGTTTCTCCCCACCCTCCTTGTCCTCAGGGAGAATTTAGGCTGATCCTGTTGACCTGGGGAAGACAGGTGAGGGGAGAGCACTTGTACTCATCACAGAAGTGGGTCTGAGGCTGGGAGGAGGCAAGGAAGATAATGATTTACTGGCTGCCTGCATCCTGTGCTTCCGCGACCTCCCTCAGCTACCAAGTCTCCTCTAAGAAATGCCCTCCTCTGAAGCAGCTCGGTTGCCATGGGCAACCCTGGAAGGCAGCCTCATTCCGAAGGCAATCACTGAAGCCCCACGCCCCAGGGCCTCATAAACCTGGCTGTGATAGACAATGAGGAGATGGCTGTCTCAGCCAGACCCTCTGTGAAGGTACGGGCCAGGGCCAGTATGCTCAGGTGGGTCTGAGGGCAGGCTGTGGAGGACAGCCCTCCCAGCCACCGAGCAGGATCCTGGAAGAAAGGGCGTGCAAAACAGCAGATTGCATTTTAATCCACACGGATACTTAATATGAGTAACATAACCTGTTTTTCTAGACATGGCCTAATTTACTTCAGGCCTCAGGCTTAGTAATTTTGCACTGACAACCTGCAGGTCTGATGCATTTGTCTGTAGCTCTGCAGTGCTAATGAGACGGTACAAATAGTGATTTTCTCTTTCTCACAGTTTTCCTATTCTGTTGAGATTGTCCACCGATAAGTTTCTTCCTGACCTAGGACTTGGATCTGGGACTATGGGACTTATCAAGAAAGGAAGAGAGAAAGAGAGAGGGAGAGGGAGGGAGGGAGGGAGGGGGAGAGAGCACTCCTGGTGCAACTGACATGTAATTCATAATTCGCCTTACCAAGGCTCCCTGCTTCTTTCTCTGGTTCCTGCTGTTCTGCCTGCTTGAATTGCCTGCTGTTCTCCCCACAATGAGGGAAGCCTATGTCATGTAGATGCAAAGCGCCTGGGTTTCAGGCTTCTGCTCTGTGACTTGGGCAATGTAGCTAATCATCCTGAGCTTCCGTTTCTTCACCTGTAAAACGGAAACCGTAACATCGGCTCTGCCCAATCACAGGGTTAATGTAAACATCCAAAGAAATAGTTTATGATAAAGTGTTCTGTAGAGATCCCATCATGGCGCATTGGAAACAAATCCGACTAGGAACCATGAGGTTGCGGGTTTGATCCCTGGCCTTGCTCAGTGGGTTAAGGATCCTGTGTTGCTGTGACCGTGGTGCAGGCCGGCATCCGTAGCTCTGATTAGACCCCTAGCCAGGAAACCTCCATATGCCATGAGTGTGGCCCTAAAAAGCAAAAAAAAAAAAAAAAAAGCGTTTTGTAAACTGTAATTAACAATAGTAAGAATAAGAATAGATTAAGAAACAAAATAAAACAAAAACAAAAACAGAATAGAGTAAGAAGCAGCTGTCAGGGTTCCCAATGTGGCTCAGTGGTAATGATCCTAACTAGCATCCAAGAGAATGCAGGTTCAGTCCCTGGCCTTACTCAGTGAGTTAAGGATCCAGCATTGCTGTGAGCTGTGGTGTAGGTTGCAGACGCAGCTGGGATCCTGTGTTGCCATGGCTGTGGCGTAGGTTGGCAGCTGCAGCTCCAATTTGACCCCTAGCCTGGGAACTTCCATATGCTACAAGTACTGCCCTAAAATGACGACCAAAAAAAAAAGCAGCTGCTGCTGTCAGTTATTGAGTGTTTACTGTGCCAAATGCTGTCCTCTTCATTCACATTGTCTGCTTTTAATCAAGAAATCATTATTTTTATTCAGATCCTCCCTGTCCTTTCAGACTCAGCTTATGGAGTTCCCTGGTGGCCTAGTGGTTAAGAATTCAGCATTGTCACTGTTGTGGCTTGGGTTTGATCCTTGGCCTAGGATCTTCGGCATGCCACAGACACTGCCAAAAAAAAAAAAATTAGCTTATCATTCACCTTCCCTGAGAGCCTCTTTGACAACTCTTGCTCACACTGGTTCCTAGATTTTCTGAACTAGTTTACACCATCAAGGTTAACCCACCTTTATTTCGAATGGATGTATATATCCATTTTTTCCTTTTTTTTTTTTTTTTGCTTTTTAGGGTCACACCTGCAGCATATGGAGGTTCCCAGGCTAGGGGTCTAATTGAGCTGCAGCTGGCCCACACCACAGCCACAGCAACACCAGATCCAAGCCGTATCTGTGACCTACATTGCAGCTGATGGCAATACCGGATCCTTAACCCACTGAATGAGGCCAGGGATTGAACCCACATCCTCATGGATACTAGTCAGGCTCCTCGCTGCTGAACCACGATGGGAACTTCCCCACCATTATCTCTCAAATTCAAGTTCTCTTTCCCTATCTAGATTATATACTTCTTCAGGGTAGGGACTTGGTGCTCTACTTGACTTGTGGAAGAACACGTAGCAGGTGCCCTAGGAAACTTGAGTTTGAAATTTTCTGGCCACATAGCTATTGCATAAATTAAAAATTCCCCCATTTTGTAAGGCAAAGCCCTGGGTGGAGAGTTAGTTATTAGTCTCTATCTTTGTCACTAGGAAGGGACCCATCTGTTCAATTCAGGTTCATAACCATAGCAGTGTAGCTTTAGGGCTTTTGTGCTACCTAATCCTGTAGCCTGGAAGCTGCTGCTCAGGAATATTTCCTTTGTATCATTCAAGTCTTAGCCTGAGTTTCACATCTCTCCTGACCTCCCTATTTATTTATTTCGTCTTTTTGTCTTTTTAGGGCCACACCCACGACGTATGGAGGTTCCCAGGTTAGGGATCTAATCAGAGCGATAGCTGCCGGCCTATACCACAGTCACAGCATCTCGGGATCCGAGCCGCATCTGCGACTACACCACAGCTCATGGCAATGCTTATCCTTAACCCACTGAGCCAGGCCAGGGATCAAACCCATGTCCTCATGGATAATAGTCAGGTTCATTAACCACTGAGCCGCTATGGGAACTCCTATTTATTTTATTTTTAATTTATTTTTTTGCCTCACCTGTGGGATATGGAAGTTCCCAGGCCAGGGATTGAATGTGTGCCACCATAGTGACAATGCCGGATCCTTAACCCACTGAGCCTCAAAGGAACTCCGTGATATCCCAGTTTAAAATAACTTCCTTGGGGGAAAATGTAGACTAGACACATGCATTTGCTTTTTATATGAATAAATTTCTCTGAAGGGATGCACAAGAAATTCACATTTGTTGTTTATTTGGAGGGAAACTGGGTGGCTGCGAAACGACTGGGAGAGACACTTCTCAGCATATCCTTTTCTGTTTTTTTCTTTTAAATTTAGACTCATTGAATATATTATCTATTCAAAAATATTTTAAAATATGAATAAAAAATAAAGTAGCTTCTTGCTAAGCATTCTTTGTTTACTTCATAAATTTTATTTACAAAACTGGCAGTAGGACATAGTTTGCTGATCCAGTCCCTGTGCTATCATATCATCTTATGTGATAGTCATGCTAGCATTGATTATTGCTTTGCTCATTTCTTATCCACCTTCTCCCACTAGAATGTAAGCTCCATGAAAGCAGGGTACTCTTCTGTCTTACTATCACCATATTCCTGTACTTGGAACCATTTTTGACTCATAGTAGGTCTCAGTAAACACTGTCGATGACTGTGTATTTGAATGAATTATGTTTCTCTGGACCGAAGGAAAGAGCAGCGCTGTTTGGAAGGAGATAAAATGAGATAAACCTTTACTGGCAGACCCTCCAGGAGGAATACTACTTTGGTCATCTTCAAGAAAGCCCAACCTGGGTTCCCGTCATGGCTCAGTGGTTAACGAATCTGACTAGTATCCATAAGGATGCAGGTTCAATCTCTGGCCTCGCTCAATGGGTTAAGGATCCGACGGTACCGTGAGCTGTGGTGTAGGTTGCAGACATGGCTTGGATCCTGTGTTGCTGTGGCTGTGGCGTAGGTCAGCAGCTATAGCTCCGATGAGACCCCCAGTCTCGGAACCTCCATATGCTGCAGGTGCCGCCCTAAAAAGAAAAAAAAAAAAGCAAGAGGAGTTCCCGTCGTGGCGCAGTGGTTAACGAATCCGACTAGGAACCATGAGGTTGCGGGTTCGGTCCCTGCCCTTGCTCAGTGGGTTAACGATCCGGCGTTGCCGTGAGCTGTGGTGTAGGTTGCAGACACGGCTCGGATCCCGCATTGCTGTGGCTCTGGCGTAGGCCGGTGGCTACAGCTCCGATTGGACCCCTAGCCTGGGAACCTCCATATGCAGCGGGAGCGGCCCAAGAAATAGCAACAACAACAACAACAAAAGACAAAAAGACAAAAAAAAAGCAAGCAAGAAAGCTTTTTATTTCTGTAATTATTTTTCTGCAATTATTTTTCTTTCTTTCTTTCTTTATTCTTTTTTGGCCACCCCGCAGCTTATGGGGTTTCTGGGCCAGGGGTCAGATCCGAGCTGCAGCTGCAACCTAAGCTGTAGCTATGACAATACTGGATCCTTAACCCACTGTGCCAGGCTGGGGATTGAACATGTGTCCCAGCACTCCTAAGACACCACAGATCCCAGTGCACCACAGCAGGAACTCTCCAACCTGTAATTCTTGCCTCAAGGAGTAGCTGCTCATGCCAGATTCCTGAAAGCAGGTGCAAAACTGTGTACCTCTCCACCTAGGATACATTGGGGAAGGTAGACAAACCAATGGATTCACTATTTTTCTGTTTACGGAGCAATAAGACACACACACCCACACCTGGGAAAGCTGCTCGGGTGGCAGATTGAGCTTTACAAATAGTCGCCCCTCAGGGAGTGAGGGAACAGACTCTCAATACCAGAACGACAAGGGTAACAGCCAGGACCTGGGGAGGGGGAGGCGCTGGGGAAAGAGGGAGTTTGGCACGTTACCACACATGTGGCACATTGCCCTGAACAGACAGTCTGCATCACCATGTGCTGATTAATTTTTGAATGTTTCTGAATCAAGACATTCTTTGCATGTCCAGGGCCAAGCTTTTTGCAGCCATGCAGTACACTGGCCAATAGAGCGTGGGGTCTGAAGGAGAACCGCCTCCCGAAGGCGGGGCCCTGATCCTAGGGAGCCAGGCTCCTCCCACCATGCTGGAGGTCAAGTAGAGGTCAGGAGACCTAGGTTGCCCTACTGTTTTTCTCCCTAGGAAGGTCGGCATGTAGGTTCTTCCTCTTCTATCTCCGGAACACTATCTTTAGCATCAGACATGTCTCAACGCTCAGTCAGAGGCAGATGGGAGGGTTCCCAGTGGAGTGACCTTGAGAAGCAGTGGAAAGGTCAAAGGTTTTGGAGTTACCCAGGCATAGGGTGAAGATTGGTGCCTTCTCTTGCTAGCCATGTAAATTTGATCGAATTGTGTAAAATCTCCGAACCTTGAGCTTTCTCAACTTTCTCGACAGTAACACCCTGTGGAGTTATTTAAATCAATGCACATTAAGTACAGAGAAGGATGTAGATGTCTAATAAAGAGAAAGATTGTGGGGTTGAAAAGGCGGTGTACTTGCCCAGCAGTGGCTCGGATGGAGAAGGATTGAGTCCATCTTAGACTGGCTACTTGCAGCTGAGCTCATTAAGCCTCATCTCACGCAGTAGAGAATGTCCTTTTGACTTTGCTGATCGGTCTAGCCTGGCAGTGTTGGGCCCTCAGTATTTCAGCCTGGTGTTTAGTTGGTTTTCATTGGCTTGTTTTCCTGGAGCTTTGAGAGGTTGTTGAATCCTTTCTCCTTCCTTCATGCAGAGGTGTTTCCCCCACCCCCACCCCGCCCCAGACACGCCTGGGTCATCAGCTGAGGCTGAGGGAGGGGAGTGAGAACGCCACAGCCTGTGGCCTGAAACCACACATCCTCCATCCTCTGAGCAAGTCCTGGGTCTGTGTTTCCCAAGTGTGCTGCTGGAGCCCATGGGTATTCGGAGTGGTGACTACCAAGGAGAAGCTTGAGCAGTCTGAGCAGGAGAAGGTTGGTGGTCCTTCAGTTAGAAGTGCTGAGTGATAACGGAGCCCATGCTTTCAAGACTTGCCATTCTCCTCTAGCACAGGTATGCCCGGCACCTAGCAGCATTCTCTAGCCCATCAGAAGGGAGAGGGATCAGAGGAGGAGGATCCGGGGCATGAGTTGCTTTGGGCAGATTTGTGCCAAAGTGACATGGGATTTCCTGCCGGCGTGCTACTGAATGCATGACTGTGCTCACCAAGTCCAAGTTTCAGTTGTGTGTGTGTGTGTGTGTGTGTGTGTGTGAGAGAGAGAGAGAGAGAGAGTTTGGGAGGTGGTGCACAGCTCTCTGTGTATACAGATGCGCTGTGTATGCATGAGGTTCAGCACTAGGGGGGCCTCTAGGATTTGTCTGTAGCTTAATCTCCCATCCCCCTGCTCCTGGAGGGGGAGCTGTAACTCTGCCCTCAGGCTACCTAGCTGCATTTCCCCTCCCCCCAACCCACCAGCCTCTCATTCTGTCACAACAAGGAGCTTTGGCAGAAAGGGAGGGAGCGTGGGTGCTGCAGAGAGAAAAACACCCCAAAGTTTCAGTAAAATGGCAAGAGAGATGCCAGCACACAGGGAGTAGGAGCCTTCTGTTTCACACAGCCTGCGCTGCTGGGCCTGGGGGCTTATACCATGATTTCCTTTCCTTCCTTCCTCCTCCTTTCTCTTCCCTCTCCAGGAGACATTCAGGAAAAGGAAACCTGCAGTGAGGGAGAAAAGGAACAGAGGTGTTTGTCTAAGGGATGAAAATTTTTTGTAACCAGCAGAACAGGCAGTCTGGGCCCGGCTTGCTTTGGGCAGAGTGGAGAGAGAGAGAGGGTGTGTGTGTGTGTGTGTGTGTGTGTGTGTGTGTGTTGGGTGAGGGACAATAAAGATAAACGGCAGATAGAACAGAAAGAAGAAGACACGGTGTTGGTTAGATGCCTGCCTTGGATAACCCATACGAGAGTAATTGAAAATTGACTATATTTATGCAATAGGTTGGCCATTATCCAATATTTTAGCAACATTAGAATAAAGATGTGTAAAAGGAAAAACCTCAAGATTGACATTTTTCCTCATGCTTTTGTAATTAGGGCATTTCATTTGAGCAATGGCTCTTTTTGATAGAGTAAAACCTCTTTTACTCAAAGCTCAAGAATACAGTACCGTGATCATTTCACCTAAACAAGGGCTAGAATTCATCTTAATACTATTTGCTTACAAAATATTTGAGTTTGTAAACAAGATCCCAAGGGGAATGTAATCCCACTCAAGAAAACAAGTTACTTTTCACCTCTTTGAAGTATCTATTTGCATTGCAACAATATGGTACTTATAAATCACTAGCAAATCATTAAAGGAACTCCTAGAGGCAATACTTAAAAAAAAAAAAAAGACTGTATTTCTTTGTTTAAAAGCCCATAATGAGGAGTTCTTGTGGCTCAGCAGTTTAAGAACCCAACTAGTATCCATGAGGATAGGGGTTTGATCGGCCTCACTCAGTGGGTTAAGGATCCGGTGTTGCCATGAGCTGTGGTGTAGGTTGCAGACGTGGCTCAGATCCTGTGTTGCTGTGGCTCTGGAGTAGGGTGGCACCTATAGCTCTGATTCAACCCCTAGCCTGGGAACCTCCTTATGCCACTATAAAGCCTATAATGGGTTTGAACAGTTTATTCGACTTACTGATGTCCACTCATGTATAATCATGATACCTTCTAACATTTATTGGATGCTTCTCATGTACCAAGCACTGCATTAAATGCTTTGTGTACGTGTTCTTATTTGGCTGTTCCAGTCAGGGAGGTACTGTCTCTTTATAACTAAGGCATAGAGAAGTTGTGTAGCCTAACCAACAACCTAAATGTCCATTGACAGATAAATAGATTAAGAAGATGTGGTACATACACACGAGGGAATACTACTCAGCCACAAAAAAGGACAAAATAATGCCATTTGCAGCAACATGGATAGAACTAGAGATTCTCATACTAAGTGAAGTCAGTCAGAAAGAAAAAGACAAATACCATATGATATCACATATCTGGAATCTAATATATGGCACAAATGAACATTTCCACAGAAAAGAAATTTATAGACTTGGAGAACAGAGTTGTGGTCGCCAAGGTGGAGGAGGAGGGAGCAGGATAGACTGGGAATCTGAGGTTAAGAGATGCGAACTATTGCATTTGGAATGCATAAGCAATGAGATCCTGCTGTATAACACTGGGAACTGTATCTAGTCATTTATGACGGACCGTGATGGAGGATAATGAGAAAGAGGATGAATATATGTATGTGTGACTGGGTCACTTTGCCGTACAGTAGAAAATTGGCAGAACACTGTAAACAGCTATAATGGAAAAAATAAAAATAATTTAGGAGCTCCCATCGTGGCACAGTGTTTAACGAATCCGACTAGGAACCATGAGGTTGTGGATTTGGTCACTGGCCTTGCTCAGTGGGTTAAGGATCTGGCGTTGCCGTGAGCTGTGGTGTAGTTCGCAGATGCGGCTCAGATCCTGCATTGCTGTGGCTCTGGCGTAGGCCAGCAGCTATAGCTCTGATTGGACCCCTAGCCTGGGAACCTCCTTATGCCGCAGGAGCAGCCCTAGAAAAGGCAAAAAGACAAAAAAAAATTAATATATTTTTAAAAAGTAGCTTAACCAAGTTCATGTAGGTAGTATCAGGGCAGAACTTAAATTTGTGTTTTGACTCCAAAGCCCCATCCCTTACCCCATATGCTCAATTGCATCCCTTTATATTTACTGCCCAAGGACGTAACATTATGCCAGCAAGAAGAATGACTATTCAGGTGCCTGCAGAGGGGCTGTCCCCACGGAATTCTTGGCTCGTGGTCCAGACTCAGCCTGCAAGGTCCATGTCTTGATCTTTGGGGTCAGCCCAGCTTGGCGATGGTAATTCCTATTGTTGGGGAATCAGAGAGGATAACCCCCCCCAGGGGTATGGCCCATGAATCCCTTTGGGATTTTTCAATTCTCTCTGGGACAGCAGGTTTTTGTATGGTTACCTCTGATAGACGTATAGCCTGGGACACTAGCATGAGGAAATCATGTCACTGCAAAGTGCATCTTAAAGTATGTATTTAGCACTGTGATCATCAGCCAAGCTGAGAATGAGTTCACGAGGTTCTAGGAAGGGCAATGACCCTGACCTCCATCTGGAAGGGGTGAGGGAGGGGAGGTAGAGGGGGGGAAGGTTAAGCGATGGGAACACTTGGAGGGGAGGGCGTGAGGGGTACTTGTGACTGGGAGGAAGCATGCAACCCGGTGAATGATGGAGAACGGCTTTATTACTTTGACTTTTTGAAATAAGAACTGGCTTATGAAGGTGGGGGAGGGGAGCAGCCTGGGAATAAATGAAACAAGAAAGGGAATTGAAGCCATCATTTCTGGCCTGCTGATGAGCGGATGTCAGCATGTCCTTAGCCTCTTGCTGTATTCACTGCTTTTCTAGAGATGAATGGTGCTGCTCGTACAGGTTCCAGTGGGGCCTGTACTGAAAACTTGAAGGCTCTAGAATATTTTGGTTATGAGGAAAGAGGGCTGGAAGCTGGGGAGTAGTTGTCTTGTCTCTGAAGGATTTTTTTTTTTTACGTAAGTTATTTCACTATTACCATTGAATTTAACTGCAAAACTGAAGGGTTGTCAAAGAAGAATTTATAAAAGTGGAAGTTAGAAGATGCTAGGGTCTCTCCCAAAACCTGATGGGGTATCTAGAAGGCAAAGAGTTGGAAACACCTTCATGAGCCATTGAGAAGCTAGCAGAGCAGAGACCACTTGGAGCAATGCTGCCTGTGGGCCTTCTCTTATGGAAAACCAGGCTAGAGAGCAGGGCAAAGAGGCAGTCCAGTCACTAGCTACCTGAAGAGCATAGAGAGAGAGAAGCGACTCAGGGACAGAACCTGGGAAAGCAGCCCCTAGGCTGAAACTCATGAGAAAGTCTCTGTGAAGACTTCACTCTCTGCAAAGGGAGACAGGCTGAAACCAGGCACCTTCATCCAGAATTCTTCATTTGACTTTCCTCTGCATCTGAAACTGACAGCACTAATGGCCTGAACCCAGCCAGAACACAAATTGGGACGTGAACCCACGTGCTGGAACTCGAACCCAGCCTAAACCCAGATTGGGACTTAAACCCACAGTTTTAAATTAGAATCACTCACCCTATGTCTGGACTTTCTGAGGTTCAGATTCTTCGTGCCTCCATGCAGAAGGAATTCAGCAAGAGACAAATTGATAGGCAAGAAATAGATGTATTAGGATAGGACGCTTGGGAAAGATGCAAGCAGGCAGGCAAGGAGGCTCTGCCCTGAGGATCCAGTGGGCTACAGTTTTATCCTCCAAGGGGAGCGGGGTTGGGTAAAGACCACCTCTTCCTCTTTCTTTGAGTAGTAGCTCCTCCTTAGTATCCGATAAGGTGTGTATTCAAATCAGCAGAGGGGTCCTCAACTCCTGCCCTTGGTCTGAATCTGAATGCAGGCCTCACCCCATCCCCCAGCCAACATCTCGTGCCTCCACTAGTCAAGCAAACCTGCCTCGTTCTCATGGCTTTGTTTTTTTTTTTTTTTTTTTTTTTTGTCTTTTTGCTATTTCTTTGGGCCGTTCCCGCGGCATATGGAGGTTCCCAGGCTAGGGGTCTAATTTGAGCTGTAGCCACTGGCGTACGTCAGAGCCACAGTAACTCGGGATCCGAGCCGTGTCTGCAACCTACACCACAGCTCACGGCAATGCCAGATCGTTAACCCACTGAGCAAGGGCAGGGACCGAACCCGTAACCTCATGGTTCCTAGTCGGATTCGTTAACCACTGCGCCACGACGGGAACTCCATTTCATGGCTTTCTTGAGCAATTATTAACTTACGGTGATCTCCCCACATCCCCTAGATTTCCCTCTCTATCTCTGAGCCTTTATTGGAACTTCTACAGCCACCTGTGCCCACTCCATCCCTGTCACATCCAGCCAAAGGGAGTTATTTGCCACCAGTTGGGAGAAATGGGCAAATAGCACAACTTGGTTGGTTCACCAGGGTCTATGGGTTCTTTGGGGATGTAAGGGCCCAGCAAAGCAGGCAGTTTTGTCCCTGGAGTAGTTTTGCTGCCTCAAAATCTACACAATCTGAATCCTACCTCTAACAGAAATAATGGAGAGCCTGGATGGAAAGAGAGATTAGGAATGCTATGAATGCCAGAATCCCAGTCCCAGGATTCTGATGGACCAGACACTTGGATTCTCCTGTTGAAAGCCTTGTCCATAAGCAGTGCCGGAGGAGTTGCCATCATGGCTCAGCAGAAACAAATCTGACTAGCATCCATGAGGGCACAGGTTCGATCCCTGGCCTTGCTCAATGGGTTAAGGATCCAGCATTGCCATGAGCTGTGGTGTAGCTCACAGACACGGCTCGGATCTCGCATTGCTTGGCTGTGGCTACAACTCTGATTTGACCCCTAGCCTGAGAACCTCCGTATGCTGTGGGTGCGGCCCAAAAAAAACAAAATAAAATAGACAGTGCTGGAATCAGCAAGTACTTTGGGGGGTTATATGAGGGATGTGTAAAAAGTATGAGACTGCCCCCTATTCTCAAGGAAATGAATGTATCTGCTGACGACATTGGCACCTTCTCCTTTTCTTCTTCATTGTTTTCACCTGCGTGATCCTTTGCCTCTATACTTGCCCTTTTCTCTTCCTCTCTGTTTTCTGTCCCTTTCTAGTTCCCTTCAGTTGAAGGTTCCTTTCAACCGTGTTTCTTGGTCTTCCCAACTTCCCTTAATGATAAGCAGGCTGCACTGTTTGCTCCAGATTGCCTTAGGCCTCCAGGGGAGGTTAAAATTCTGTGGTTCTGCAACCATGTCTAGACTTGTATAGGCACAAATATCCCTGATTTCCCAGAGTTTAGAAACTGCTTGAATAAACTAATCTAATCTGCCAAAGTCAGGTGGAGCCTGTATCAGAGGAGTCTTAGCCATGTCTAAGTAATTTTAAAGATGACTCAGAGTTCCCACTGTGGCCCAGTGGGTTAAGAACCAAAAACTAGTATCCATGAGGATCCGGGTTCTATCGCTGGCCTCTCCATGGGTTAAGGATCCTGTGTTGCCGCAAGTTCTGGCATTGGTGACGGATGTAGCTTGGATCTGGTGTTGCTGTGGCTATAGTGTGGGCTGGCAGCTGCCGCTCTGATTCAGCCCCTAGCCTGGGAACTTGCATATGGCCCTAAAATAAATAAATAAATAACTAAGTCAAGAAGTCCTGCTCTCACTTTTTAAGTCTAGTGGCCCAAAGACATGGAACAAGTTGATATGGAATGATTAGAGGGAGTGTGACTAATTAAAATTATAATAATAATTTGGAACAAGCAGAGAAAGACGATAGGAAAAGTCAGTTTCATGGGTGAGATATTCTGTTCTCCCACATTTTATATTTGGTGAGTGTGTGCAAGCAGTCAACACACCCAGACTGTACTTACTCTTCAGCTACGACTTCAGTTTCAAGAAAACCTAAATTTGAAGCCCTCGCTCAGTCTCTCTTTCCCTTTTTTTTTTTGTCTTTTTTGCTATTTCTTTGGGCCGCTCCTGCGGCATATGGAGGTTCCCAGGATAGGGGTCGAATCGGAGCTGTACCCACCGGCCTACGCCAGAGCCACAGCAACACGGGATCCAAGCCGTGTCTGCAACCTACACCACAGCTCACGGCAACGCCGGATCCTTAACCCACTGAGCAAGGGCAGGGACCGAACCCGCAACCTCATGGTTCCTAGTCGGATTCCTTAACCACTGCGCCATGACGGGAACTCCTCTCTTTCCCTTTACTGAGCATCAGGGCCCCTGCTGGTGTTCGTGGCATTAGTAACTTCAAGGTAGAGTTTAATAGGTTATGTAAGTGACTTTGTGTGGAAAGTGACACCTGACTTCTCCTTGCTCAGCCTCATCTGTGCCTCAGTCACTAAAGGTGAAACGTGCATTGGGGTTTTAACCAGGGAGTGGAATTGTCGCAGATGGCTTTTCATACCCTATGGGAGAGGGAACCTGAATTTGTTCCCCTAATCCACAGTTGCCACTTTAACTCGGGACTGCTCAGGAACAAAGGGAGCTTAGCTTGGTCCCCCCACCCCTGAGTTCACTCATTTATTCACAGTTTCAGACCCTGGAAATGTGAGAATGGAAAAAAAATATGGTCCCTATCCTGTAAGAGGCACAGTCTTGTGGGGAAGACAAGCATAGAAATAATCACAGTCCAGGTTGGTGAATCACTCTTGTGCAGGTAGCATGTGATCTCAGGAGGAAACAGTTAACCTGAAAGCGGGAGGGAAAGAGGCACTTATGCTGGATCTTCTTAAAAGATGAGTTGAGAGCTGGCCTGTCTGAATGGAGGGAAAAAGCAGCTTCCAGACAGAGGGACTAGGAAGGGCAAAGAACCATGATGAATGCAGAGAAGGGTGAGTTTAGTCCAATTGGAGCTGCAGTAGGAGTAAGAGGTAAGGGACATCGTGCAGGAGTGTCTGAAAAGAGGACTAGAAAGGGAGGTTGGAGACCAATTGTGAAGGGACTGAGGAATCTGCTAAGAAGTGTGGACTTGAACATGTAGGTGGACTGAGCGCTGTTAAACAAGGAACAGGATAGGCTGTGGTTTTCTTTGTAAATGGGTCACAGAGGAGCGTCGGGGTGGAGACAGTACCTTGGGGTCCCACGTATCTCTATTTTCTAGCATGGTCCTCGACTGGGGAATTGTTTCTTTCCTCCATTTTTCTCTTTTCTTCCACAAAAATGTGGTGAGCTGTTATTATAAACTAGGCTCTGATTTAGGTCCTGGGAAAATACCAATGAATCAAAACCTCTCGCTGCTCAGAGAAGTTTACAGTCTGATTTAGCTATTCCCAAACTCCATACCAGAGTATGCACAGGTCCATTTCACTACTGTGGTGAAATGAGAAAAACAAAGACAATGTAATGAATCTTTATATAAAGTTAAATATATTCAATATAAAAGCTCTCCTCTTTAACGTGAAGTTATCCTCATATGTTCACACTTTCCTGAAAAGATAGTAGACAGTAGTTTTTTATTTTAAATTTACTTATTTGGCACAATGTCAAATTGGTCATCTTTTTTTTTTAGGGCCACACCTGCGGCATATGGGGTCCCAGGCTAGGGGTCGAATTGGAGCTGTAGCCACCGGCCTACACCACAGCCACAGCAACGCTAGATCCAAGCCGTGTCTGTGACCTACACCACAGCTCACGGCAACGCTGGATCCTTAACCACTGAGCAAGGGCAGGGACCGAACCCGCAACCTCATGGTTCTTAGTCATGCGCCACAATGGGAACTCCCAAATCAGCCATCTTTTGTCATATCTCAAAAATTGTGTGTGTGAGGGAAACTTACTGGTTAAAGGTTCATTTCCTCATTCCAGTGGAGGGAGTAAGAGAAGGCCTTCTTTGTCCAAAGGAGTGGACCTATGCAGGGAACTTGGATCTACTGATCATGACTGAGACAAAAACAGGCTTTCATGCCACTTCCCACTCTCCCGAGACTCAGCAGTGAGGGGCGGGGAAGAGAAGACAAGCATGCTTATGCGCACGCAGGCGCGCGCGCACACACACACGCACACACACAGAGGAAAAAGTTTTTAAAAAATTGTTTTAGGATTTCTTAAATTTTTAGGATTTCCCGTTGTGGCTCAGTGGTATCAAACCCAACTAGTATCCATAAGGACTCAGGTTCGATCCCTGGCCCCACTCAGTGGGTTAAGTGTCCAGCGTTGCCATGACCTGCTGTGTAGCTCCAAGGCGCTGCTCAGAACCTGCATTGCTATGGCTGTGGCGTAGGGCAGCAGCTGAAGCTTGGATTTGACCCCTAGCCTGGGAACCTCCATATGCTGCAGGTGCAGCCCTGAAAAAAAGAAAGAAAGAAAAGAAAGAAAGAAAAGACAAAAGAAAAAAAATTAAAGAAATAAGGGAAGGGGAGAGTCCCTAGTCCCAAGAAGAGTCAGAGTTCATTGGTCTTCTCTCTAGAGAGCAGCTGCTTCTCTCCTGACAGCGGTGAGGGGACCACGGATGTTCCAGGGGCCCACAGGCCCAGGAGGTCTGAGTTCACCTCATCTGCTTGGGAAAAGGACACCAGCTCTACAGAGAGGTCCAGCAAGTGTAACAGGAAAAACTGGTGAAACAGAAAGGGTCTGCTCCAGAGGGAGGAGCCTCTGTCTCTGTCTTTTATGGGGTAATGGAATTTGGTCACCAGCTTTTATCAGAATTAACCAGGCATTCAGGTTTTTCCGTGGCCCAGGCACAAATAACCCACCCACTAATCCCTTTAATCACATCCCTTAGCTGGTTACACTCCTGCGATCAGCAAAGCATTAGCACCTAAACTCAGACTACTGCACTCCGACAAGACTGCATCATCTCGTTTATAGCTTAGGGCTTATTGGTTTAAACTAATTTATTGTTTGGGGTACCAAACGGAAAAAGCCTTCTTGTGAGTTGGCAATTTGCTTAGTGAGTAGGATGCAATGCATACATGCAATGCAGAGGTTGGGGAGCCACTGGTCTTGTAAGAGAGTCAGACATGTAAGCAGTTATTTCAATAGTGTAATAATTGCAAGTACAAAGGCACAAAGAACCGTGGTATGGGGGAGAATGATGAGCTTAGTATGAGTCGAGGTGAGATGTATTTGGTGGGAGTTTCTGAAAAGAGGAGTAGAAAGGGAGCTTGGAGCCTTATCCTAAGGCGTCAGACCGGATAGATTCTTAGAGTTGAGGGGAGCTGCTGACCCAGGGACTAGGGAGATTGGGGGAGGCGTTCCCAAGGAGCCGGCTGTGGGATGGGTGTCTTGCCTAGCCCTCTCTTGAAGCCTCTCTTCTCTTCTTCCTTTCTCCCTGCCCCACATTTCCTGTGATGCCAGGCCCAGAACATCCTCGCAGCCTGCTGCTCTAATTACTTCATTCCATTTTAATTCTGCTGAGTTAGGAGCCTGTGAACTCAAGAGGAAATTCACGCAAAATACCCAACAAATTGAATGTGCTGGCATTTCAGAAATACGTGTGACCCTATCTGCCCCTTCCTGCTCCCTTCCTCTAGCCACGGCTTTGACGAGCAGCAGATTGAAAAATCAAGGGTGGGGTGTGCTGATGGGAAGAGGTGGTGGCCCTGATGGAGTAAGATTTGGGGTGTAATAATCACATGAGTCATTACCTCTTGAGGGAAGAGAGAGGGACAGGTGAGGGCTTTCTAATAGGAGGCTTTACCTGACCATCTGGAGACATATGGGGTCCAGCTCTGCAGCGGGTAGTATTGTGAGCATGTGTAAGTTGTTGTTTCCTCTTCCCTGGAGATATTTGCAAATAGTAGATGCCTTACTTCGGGCTGTTCGTTGACAGAAATGTAGAGAACGACCTCTTAAAATGAGGGGATTTCACTTTATAAAGCAGCAGTTCTCAAGGTTTTTGGTCTTAGCATTCTTTCACACTCTTAAAAATTATTAAGGGCCTCCCAGACCTTTTGTTTATGTGGTTTATATCTATCAATATTTACTTTATTAAAAATTAAAGCTGGGAAATTAAGAGAACATTAATCCATTTTAAGATAACAATAAACCGTTATATATTAACAAAAATAACATTTTGGCGACCAAAAAACCCTATGTTTTCCAAACAAAATTAGTGATAAGATTGGCATGTTTAACATTTTTGCCAATCTCCTTAATACTCAGCTTAATATTAGAAGACACTCGGGTGCTCCCTTATGGTACCGGGATTAAGGATCCAGTGTTGTCACTGCTCTGGCTCAGGTTGCTGCTGTGGCTTGGGTTTGATCCCTGGCCCAGGAACTTCCTCATATAGCAGGTGCCAAAAAAAAAAAAAAAAAAGACACCTGGATTCTCAACTTCTCCTTCTACATTTAATCAGTGTTAATATATTGTTTTGGTTGAAATATGTGAAGAAAATCTGGCCTCCTAGAGTTGGGAAAGAAAAGAGTATTTTATTTAATTATTTAATTAATTAATTTATTTATTTATTGTCTTTTGAGGGCCGCACCTGCGGCGTATGGAGACTCCCAGGCTAGGTGTCGAATTGGAGCTATAACCTCAGGCCTACCCCAGAGCCATAGCAACACCAGATCCAAGCCACGTCTGAGACCTACACCACAGCCCCCGGCAACGCCGGATCCTTAACCCACTGAGCAAGGCCAGGGATGGAACCCGCAACCTCATGGTTCCTAGTCAGATTCCTTTCCACTGCGCCATGACAGGAACTCCAGGAAAGGAGTATTTTAGTTTTCAAATAATTGTGGATATTTTTCTTTGATACTACACCAAAACTCGACACATGGTAATTTCTTAAAGATCAGTTGCAATGTGGAATCTGAAACCAGTCAATTCTCTTATTACATTAAAATCTCTTGGTTTACCTTGCACTTTGAATAGATTTTGTAACATCACACCTTGATCACTTGGAAATATAGATCCTCTGAGTTATACAGATCTTCCAAATGTTATACACTTCATTGTACAGTATTTTAAAAATCACATTGACTGTATCACCTTCAATCTCATCAGAGAAATCTTTAAGCATTGGGAAGCTGTCAAGTTCATGTGGCGATACAAGTGTTCCAGAATTCTAATTTTCACTTGAAAGCTTGAATTTTATCATTGGCAACAAATGCTGTCAGTTGTTTTCCTTGAAGTGACAGGCTAGCTTTGTTCATTTTGGGGAAACTGTCTGCCAGACACTCAAATCTGAGTAATCTTAGTTTGTCTTCCAGTCATTCTAACACATAAAAACGATATTCTGTTCTCTGGTGGCTCTGGCGGGTTAAGGCCCCAGCATTTTCACTGCTGTGACTTGGGTCGATGCTGTGGTACAGGTTTGGTCCCTGGCCATGGAACTTCCACATGCCATGGAAAAAAAATATATTCCCTGAAAAAAGAGGATAATTCAGCTTGAAACTTTAAAAAAATTGCCAAAGCACTTTCCTAGAGACAACCATTGTACTTGGGATACAGCAAAAGTGCTTTTTTTTTTTTTTTTTTGGTCTTTTTGCCATTTCTAGGGCCGCTTCTGTGGCATATGGAGATTCCCAAGCTAGGGGTTGAATTGGAGCTGTAGCCTCTGGCCTACACCAGAGCCACAGCAACACGGGATCCGAGCCGTGTCTGCAACCTACACCACAGCTCACGGCAACACCGGATCCTTAACCCACTCAGCAAGGCCAGGGATTGAACCCGAAACCTCAAGGTTCCTAGTCGGATTCGTTAACCACTGAGCCACGACGGGAACTCGCAAAAGTGCTTTATATGTGCTTCCTATTTCCTCAAAGAGATATTAAAAAGATGTACTCAGGGTTGAGATGTAGTAAAAAATTAATGGTGTATGTAATTTTATCAGTTAAATATTTTTTACTGCAATGAAGAATACAAGGACTACTTGCACAGTTTAGTGTCAGGCTTTTTTTCTCTTAAAGAATAAACTTTATTTTGAATAATTTGAGGATTACAAAAAAATTATAAAGACAGCACAGAGCTCCCATATACTCCTCACCCAATTTCTTCCATTGTTCTTGTAGTGTCACACTTTGATTTGTGCTAAGGTGCAAGCTATTTTACACACTATTGCTATTGCACTATCAGTGCAAAGGACAACACAGTGAAAAAGGCAAGTAATGTCTTAATAGTTTTATGAAAATAGTTTTGACATTATGGACCTCTAGGCTCTTGGGTACCTCCCAGGGGTCCGTGGGGCGTACTTGGAGAACCACTGCCCTGAATGATGCAGTTCCTCAGGGTTTGACTCCAAATCCTCTTTTCTTCTCACTCTCTGCTCTCTCTTTAGACAACTCCTCGACTGCCTTTGACCTACTTTTTTTTTTTTTTTTTTTTTGCTTTTTAGGGCCGCGCTTGAGACATATGGAAGTTCCCAGGCTAGGGGTCAAATTGGAGCTATAGCTACCTGCCTACACCACAGCCACAGCAATGCCATATCCAAGCTGCATCTGTGACCTACACCACCTCATGGCAATGCCGGATCCTTGACCCCCTGATCGAGGCCAGGGATGGAACCTGCGTCCTCATGGATGCTAGTCGAGTTCGTTTCCACTGAGCCACAGTGGAAACTCCCCTTTGCCCGACTTCTGAGCAGATGACCGCACGTTTGTTGTCTTTAGCCTTGACCCCTGCCTGGAGCTGGAGACCCATGTATCCAGCGGCCAACTCAACACTGGTGGTTGGATGTCTCGAGGCCTCTGGAAGGGCATCCCGAGACTTTGCTCGTGGTCTTCTCCCTTGTCTTCTCTCACGGTGTTGAAGCTGGAGCCCTTGTTCTCACCACATTTGTCCTTTTCCATTTTCAATCAATCACCAAGTCCTGTTAAATTTACCTCCTAAATATCCTTTTAATCCACAACTAATCTAGGACACTACCACTGCCACCACTACCGAAGTTAGAGGCACCGTTGTCTCTTACTGGAATTACCACAGTAGTTTCCCTTCAATCATTCTCCTTATTGTAGCTGAGTGATCTTTTCAAAACATGTATTTGATCCTAGCAAAACTCGGCTAAATCCTTACATGAGGAGTTCCTGTCGTGGGTCAGCAGAAACAACTCTGACTAGTATCCATGAGGACACAGGTTCGATCCCTGGCCTCGCCTAGTGGGTTAAGGATCTGGCTGTTGCCGTGAGCTGTGGTATAGGTCACAGACGGGGCTCAGATCTGGCATTGCTATGGCTGTGGTGTAGGCTGGCAGCTACAGCTCCGATTCGACCCCTAAACTGGGAACCTCCATATGCCGCAGGTGCAGCCCTAAACACACACACACACACACACACACACACACACACACACACACACACAGACCCAAAAAAACTCTCATGACTTCCCACTGCTCTCGAAGGTTAAAATCTTTGATGTGGTCTGACTTCCCAGTCTCGGTCAGGTTCTTTGGCCTGTGCTCTCCTAGCACACGTTCCTTTCCTTCATAATGCTCGTCATGGTTTCTACTTAAATATTCATGAGTGGGATTATTTGGTTAGATTGTAAGTTACCTCCTTGATGAGACTGTAAATTGCATAAGAGCAGATATTGTATAAATATTTGCTGAGTCAGTGACTGAATGAAGCCTAGGACAATTCCTCTAAGCCCAGATTGACCACTGCAAAATAAGTCGTCTGTCCCAGGCTCCTGAGTTGGGGGAAGACCTATTTTTATTTTTATCATCTCATAGCATTTCAAAGAAAAAAGCTGCCTGTGTGAGGCTTTCCATCAAAGCATCCTTCTATGTGTGGGGGTACATTTATCTTCCTTTTGACACAGAAGCCCTCTTTGCTCCCCATCACTCATGCTGCCAACGCTCTTGGAGAGGGCTGGCTCGCAACTCTGGCCCTTTGGGAATGTAAAGGAGGCCACGTCCCTCTCTCTCACTAGGTGCTTAGCTAGGAGGCTCATTTCAGCAAGAGAATACAAAATGTATCAAGTAGCGGTGCCAACAGGGAAACAAAATGATGAAAAGTCGTGACATTGCTCCTTAGGGTGACTTCAGTCTGCTGTAGAGGACAGAACCCCATCTTGGGTTTTTTTGTTTTGTTTGTTTTATTTTTAGCTGAGGTCAGTATAGTGTTGGAAGTAGTCTTTCCTACAGGAGGGAAGGGAAATAATGTTTATTAAGCACCTACTATGTGATTAAACAGCTACCAGGCACTTTGACCGTTGATCTTTGGTTTAGTCTTCATAAGAACCCTATGAAGTAAGAATTATCCCTTTTCTTTACATGAGAAAAAAACTGAGGCCCAGAGAGGTTAAGTAACTTGTATAAGTAACACAGTTAGTATGCTATATTACTCACCCACTCCACAGACCCTTTGTGACTCTGTACTGCTCTGAACTTGGCTTCAGGGAACGTTATATACCACACGACACCCCTCGCCCCAACTTCTTAAACCACCGCTTACCCACCTCCCTCCTCCTCTGTCCTCAGGTGCATGAAACAAAGGGAGGTTCTGACCCAAGCTAGGTCAGTCCATGGGCTAGCCAAGCACCGCTGATTTACGGCCTGGTGGAAAAAGGCTTAGGTTGAACCAATCTGATCCCCTCTATTAGAAACCTCAACCTATCCACTATAATAGAAAAAATAAAAACCTTAAAAAAAGAAACTCAACTTAAAGCAAAGAGCTCCCCAGCAGTGACCAGAGCCTGCAGGAGAAGCAGCTTGCCCAGTGTGGCTGAATCACATTAGGGGCGAGTGGCGCCTGACAAGGAAGAGCCATGGCCTCCAGCTGCAGAAGAGCCTTGAATCTGGATTCCTCCCCAGCTCTGTTGCCTGCCCCTGCATTGTCCTGAGAGGCCCCATGTGGCTCCTTTTCCCACAAGGCTTGGACTCACAGAGGTATGGGGTGACAGAGTCAGGATCTGACCCAAGCTCATCTGACTGCACAGCTTGTGTTCCTTTCATTACTCCACACTGTAGAGGGTTGTCTCTGTGTAGTGTCAAGGGCCCAACACCTTGGGAGTGAACACAGTCAGCTGTGGAGACAGAGACCAAGTTAAAGAGGGAGTTCCTGTTGTAGCTCAGCAGGTTATGAACCTGACTAGTATCCATAAGGATGAGGGTTCAATCCCTGGCCTTGCTCAATCCGTTAAGGATCCGGCATTGCCCTGAGCTGCTGTAGGTCACAGATGTGGCCTGGATTTGGCGTTGCTGTGGCTGTGGTGTAGGCCAGCAGCTGCAGCTCTGATTTGACTCCTAACCTGAGAACTTGCATGTGCTGCAGATTTGGCTCTAAAAAAGAAGAAGAATGTGTGAGGAACACTCTCCTGCTGGGTGATATAAGGTGGTCGAAAGACTGATTAATAGGGGCTGGCCTTGCTCTGAGAATCCCTCCTGGGAAATACAGACCACAGCCAGCTGCAGTCCAGTGTGCACCCCCATGTTCGAAGTCATTAGTCATCAGTGACGTCACTCAGGGATGCCATTGCCATAAAGGCCTAGACCTTGGGCAGGTCAGAGTGGGAAACTACCAAGAGCCCAGGCTTTAGAACTGGGCAGATTGGAATTCAAATCCTCTTCCTGCCCGTCTGTCCTTGGCAAGAGCAGCACTGCTTTCCCAGTCTGTTCTTGTGTCCTCGTTGGTAAAAATGGGGAAAATTCCTACCTCACAGTGAGGATCACAAGAGATAAACATGCAAGACCCTACACTGGAGGAGTTAGTATTTAATGGGTATGGAGTTTTAGTCGGGTGAGATGAAAATGCTCTGGAGAGGGATGCTAGGGATGGTTGCACAACAGTGTACGTGTACTTAATGCCACAGAATTCTATATGTAAAAATGGTTAGAATAGTAAACTTTATGTTATGCATGTTTTACATTAAAAAAAAAAAAAAAGAGTTCCCGTCGTGGCTCAGTGGTTAACGGATCCGACGAGGAACTCTAAGGTTGCGGGTTTGATCCCTGGCCTCGCTCAGTGGGTTAAGGATCCGGCGTTGCCGTGAGCTGTGGTGTAGGTTGCAGATGCGGCTTGGATCCCGTGCTGCTGTGGCTCTGGTGTAAGCTGGCGGCTTGGATCCCGTGCTGCTGTGGCTCTGGTGTAAGCCGGCGGCTACAGCTCCAGTTGGACCCCTAGCCAGGGAACCTCCATATGCTGAGGGTATGGGCCTGAAAAGACCAAAAAAAAAGACTATGGAGTTCCCATTGTGGCTCAGTGGTTTAAGAACCTGGCTAGTATCCATGAGGATGTGGATTCAATCCCTGGCCTCACTCAGTGGGTTAAGGATCCCACATTGTAGGTCACGGATGCAGCTCAGATCTGATGGCACTATGGCTCTGATTTGACCCTAGCCTGGGAACCTCCGTATGCCATGAGGGTGGCCCTAAAAAGACAAAAGACAAAAAAAAAAAAAAAGACTTTTAATTGGTCTCCCATGTAGCAAGTTGTAGCAGAAGCCAAGGTTCAGCCAGTCCCAGTGCCCATAACCCAAGGCAACCCTCTGGCCTCTCCTCCAAGACCCTGAGGCATGGGACCCACTCCAGCCCCCTGCCCCAGAGAGCCGGAGGGCTATTAAGGCAATGAAGTAAAATCCTCGGCCCCGGGAGGTCAGGACAGAGCTGTGAACTGAGCACTTTGCAGAGCAAAAGGCCAGGGGCAGAGGTGAATGGGTTCAAGACTTGACCAGGCCCGGCCTCAGGATGCCAGGCCACTGGGCAGTGTCCAGGGCTCCGACTGCTGAGGCGCTCTCTTGGGAAAAGGAGGAACAGAGAGATTCCTCATGAGGGAAGAGTGGGTGGATGGATGAGCCACATCTCTGCTGGAAATAGTGGAGCTCCCCTGGGAGGGCTCCTTTCTCTCTAGACATCAGTGTTCTGACCACACCACTTGCAATGCTCCTTATGTGTTGTGTGGAGCTGGCCTGGTTCCCCACCCTGTCCTCACAGGAACCTCCCTGGCTCCCCTAAAGCCTTGCCTGTGTTAATATGATGATACCCTGATTATGGCCAGGAGATGACTTCAGCTAACTGATGAGGCCTTCTGGAATGGCATCTGAGGCACTGCCTGCATTTTCCCCAGTGAGGAGGCAGCCGGGGCTCAGGGCTGGAGCACAGGCACTGGCTGGGAAATTGCATCCGGGAAAGCACTGAGGGGGGAAATTGGACGTATCGGAACTTTCCAGGCTGCTGTTCCACAGGGGCCAAGCATCGTTAGCAGCAGCACTAATTATGATCCAAGAGAGTCAGGCATGGCTGCCTAGCCTGCCCAGGTAGTCATTGCAAGTGGTCTTGGGAGCCAGCAGGGCAGAGGCAGAGCTGCAGGAAGGCCTGGGAAGCTGGGAGAAGAGAGGCTGCAGCGTCCACGTAGGAAGAGGGCCGGGGTCAGGTTCAGGTGCAGGATGCCCGCGGGTCCTTCAGGGAGCCCGGGATGTGATAGGAAGGCTGGAAGTCGGAGCTTGCTTGGAGAGATTTCTACCTGCCAGGAATTCCGAGTTGTCTCCACTTCCTCTCTTCTCATTCTCTCTCGTCTTCAAGGCTCCGCTGAAAATTCTCTTGTCAGTGTCACCGACGGTCCTCATTTCAGTGGCTTCTCTTCGTGTTCCTCTTACTCACCCTAGCAGCAGCATTTGACATGGACATTCTCTCGTTTCTTCTTCTCCTTTTTTTCCTGTCTTTTTGCCATTTCCTGGGCCGCTTCCACGGCATATGGAGGTTCCCAGGCTAGGGGTCAAATCGGAGCTGTAGCCGCCGGCCTACACCACAGCCACAGCAACACGGGATCCGAGTTGCGTCTGCGACCCACTGAGCAAGGCCAGGGATCGAACCCGCAACCTCACAGTTCCTAGTTGGATTCGTTAACCACTGCGCCACGACGGGAACTCCCTTGTTTCTTCTTAAAACGTCCTGTTCATTTGGCTTCCCAGACACTCCCCTCCGTTCTCCTCCCTCCCATGCTGGCTCCTCAATTTCTCTGATGCCCTGGGACTGTCATCAGTTTTTCTTCTTCCTCCACTCTCACTTCCTAGGTGATCCCGTCTGTCTCAGGACTAAGGTCAGTTACACGTTGATAAATCCCCAAAGGCTATCTCCAGTCCCTAAATCTTGCCTGAACTTTAGGCTCACAGCCAGCTGTTGCCTGACATCTCCATGCGAATGTCGCTCCTGGTTGACTCAAGCTCCCTGGTCCCCTAGTCCCTCTACTGCCACAAACTGGCTCTCTTCTACCAGGTCCCAAACTCTGGAGTCCTTCTTCACTTTCTTTCATGCCTCCTTATCGAATTCCTTAGAAAATGCTGTCACTTCTACCCTTTAGATTATCTCCAGAATCCTGTCACTTATCTTCAGTTATACCACCCCCACCCTCATCATTATTTGCTTAGGCAACTGCAGTTGCCTTTGAATTGGTTACAATACACATTAGGCTGCTGTATTAGAGTCTCCAATGTACAGTGTTTCATACAAGATAGATTATTTGTTTCTCAGGTATGAACTTGTGACCAGGTGGTCTGATGTTGATACTGTCACTCTGCAATGTCTAGGGTTTTAGCTTCTCAGTCGTCTTCAGCATATAGCTTCCACCTTGCAGCCCAAGATAGCTGCCCCAGCTGCCACTCTCATGTCCATGAGACGCCAGCCCAAGGAAAGGAGGAAAGAAAAAGTGGGTGGCAGGCCCCTTCCTTTAAGAACATGCCCTGAAATAGGGAGTTCCCATCATGGCGCAGCGGAAATGAATCCGACTAGGAACCATGAGATTGCAGGTTCGATCCCTGGCCTCTCTCAGTGGGTTAAGGATCCGGCTTTGTGGTGAGCTGTAGTGTAGGTTGCAGAATCGGCTTGGATCCACATTGCTGTGGCTCTGGTGTAGGCCGGCGGCTGTAGCTCCGATTCGACCCCTAGCTTGGGAACCTCCATATACTGCGAGAGCGGCCCTTAAAAAGCCAAAAAAAAAAGGAATGTGACCTAAAATAGGTAAACAACAAAGGCCTACTGCATAACAGAGAGCTATACTCAATGTCTTATAATTACCTCTAACAGAGGAGAATCTGAAAAAGATAAAAATATGCACAACTGAGTTACTTTGCTGTACACTTGAAACTAACACAACACTTCAATTAAAAACAAACAAAAGGGAGTTCCCGTCGTGGCGCAGTGGTTAACGAATCCGACTAGGAACCATGAGGTTGCGGGTTCGGTCCCTGCCCTTGCTCAGTGGGTTAACGATCTGGCGTTGCCGTGAGCTGTGGTGTAGGTCGCAGACGCGGCTCGGATCCTGCGTTGCTGTGGCTCTGGCGTTGGTCGGTGGCTACAGCTCCGATTGGACCCCTAGCCTGGGAACCTCCATATGCCGCGGGAGCGGCCCAAGAAATAGCAACAACAACAACAACAACAACAAGACAAAAAAAAAAACCCAACATGACCTAAAAGTTGCAGATATTCCTTCTGTTCACATCCTGTCAGAATTTTGCCACATGGCCTCACTTAAGCTGCAAGGAGGCTTGGGAAATGTAGTCTTTTTTTTTTTTGGTCTTTTAGTCTTTTTAGGGCCACACCCATGGCATAAGGAGGTTCCCAGGCTAGGGATCAAATCAGAGCTATTGCTGCCGGCCTACACCACAGCCTCAGCTTGCGCCACAGCCTCAGCAATGCCAGATCTGGACTGCATCTGCAACCTACACCACAGCTCACCGCACTGCTGGATCCTTAATCCGCTGAGCCCGGCCAGGGATTGAACCTGAGTCCTAATGGATGCTAGTCAGATTCGTTTCCGCTGAGCCACGACAGGAACTCCAGAAATGTAGTCCTTTTTCTGAACGGCCTTGTGCCCAGCTAAGTGTGGAAGCAGAGACTGAATTTAGGGGGAAATGAACGGGCTCTGTCATAGCCTCCTTGGTTGTTTGCCTGCTTCTGCTCTGTCTTCCACGGGTTGTTCTCAAAACAGCAGTCAAGAGTTGTCCTGTAAAATCAGAGCATTTCTCTCCTTTGTGCAGAACTTTCTAATCATTCCCTCCCCTCTAGGAATGAAATCTGAAGTCCCTATGATAGTCTGCAAGGCCCTATTTAATTTGAGCTCCAGTCTTTCTCTGACCTTATCTCCGACCTCCTCCCACCTGTTTACTCCAGCCGTGCAGGACTCCAGGCACAATGCCCCACCGCAGTTCCTTCCCTCAGATAGCTACAAGTCTGGCTCCTTCGCTTCCTCAGGTGTCTGTTCAAACACCACTTCCTCAGAGTAGCTTCTCTTGACCAGTATTCCCATCATCCCGAGCCCCCTTACCTACTTTGTTTTTTCCAAGACAATTAACACAACCTGAAATAGATGTTTTTCACCCACTAGGCCATGAGACCGAGGGTCCGCACACGGCAGGTGTGCTGTAAATTCCTACTGAATGAACTCAGGGATGAAGACGGCTGTGCCTGGGATCAAAGGTGGCAGAGTGGGGCTTCTTTCCTTACCCTCTCAGGGAGGACCCATTGCTTCATCTCTGTGGTGGTTCCAGTTTGGAAACAGGCTTTTTAGTTTCTTGCTTCCAGGCACTCCTGGCCGTTCAGTTTATACAGCATTCATTGGGCAGCTGGTGCGGCAGGCCTCTGGTATGGTGACTCCAACAGGGCACTAAGCTTTAAATTGGTACTGGCCCTTGGGGCACGTACAGGCGGGTTATGTGAACTGAGGTCTGCCACTTGCCGTCAGCCTCTACGTGGAGTAAGACATGGGCCGCTGCAGCTGCCCACTCGCAGCAGCCCGAGTGGAGCTCAGGGTGGAGAGCAGGAGGTAGGCCCGCTGTGCCCTGGGAAAACTGGAAGAATGGGCCTTCAGGTAGTTGGATATTTTCAGGAGGCGATTTTCGGAGCCCAATTCTTGCATCTCCTCGTATCTTGTGAAACACTAGGGTCCGTCAGTGATGACTAATGCCTTTGACCGGTGGTGACCTTCACGAGACCAGCAGAGACCTTCTGTGAGATGTGTGCCTGGCTGCAGGCCCGCCTCCTTCAGCTTTAGGACTTAGATCTTGACACCCCCCCCCCTTTCCTCTTTGGGGCAGTATTTCAGAGCCATCTGGGCTATAGCTGATGTGCAAAAGATGTCGTGGTCGCCTGTGAGAACAGCCGCTGGCAAAGGTGGGCCAGTGAGCCCTGAGGGAACTCAGGAAAGCATATCAAAGGAGTGATTCCAGTAAGCCCACGCGCACAGGAATGGCTTTCTGTAAATCTTCTGTAAATCTGCTTCTCTGTAAATCTTTCGTTCCTACTATTTCCCAAGGTTGCAAAAACTCATATACCCTAGCTTCCCACCCCCACATCTCCTTGGAGTGGTTTCTCTGGGCTACCTGAGATGCTGTCTTCCAGGCTTAACTCCTAATTTCACCCCAAATAAAAGCTAGCTCTCAACTTTCAGGTTGTATTTTTTTTTGTCTTTTTTGTCTTTTTTTTTTTGTCCTTTTGCTATTTCTTTGGACCGCTCCCGCGGCATATGGAGGTTCCCAGGCTAGGGGTCCCATCGGAGCTGTAGCCATTGGCCTACGCCAGAGCCACAGCAACGCAGGATCCGAGCCGCGTCTGCGACCTACACCACAGCTCACGGCAACGCCGGATCGTTAACCCACTGAGCAAGGTCAGGGACCGAACCCGCAACCTCAAGGTTCCTAGTCGGATTCGTTAACCACTGCGCCACGACGGGAACTCTTTTTTTTTTTTTAAGTCAGTCAGGAGCCTAAATTTTGTACCTTTTTTTCTTCGCAAGTATGGCCATTCACATACCTATAAAAGGTCAGGAACAGGGTGGCAGTGAAACTGACAGTATTGACAGCCTGAACCCAGCCAGAGCACAGACTGGGACTTGAACGCATGGTTTTAAATTAGAATCACTCACCCTGTGCCTGGACTTTCTGGGGTTCAGGTTCTTCCTGTCTCCGCCCAGAATGAGTTCAGTGAGGGACAGAGGGATAGGCAAGAAATAGATTAATTGGGATAGGCCGCATGGAAGAGATGCAAGAAGGCAGGCACAGAAGCTCTGTCCCGAGGCTACAGTTTTATCATCCAAGGGGAGTGGGGCTTGGAAAGGCCCACCTCTTCCTTTCTGGGAGTAGCAGCTCCTCCTTAGTATCCAGTAAGGTGTGTATTCACAGCCGCAGAAGGGTGGTCCTCAAACCCTCGCCCCTGGTGCGGATATGAATGCAGACCTTATCCCTTCCCCCACCCAGTGACCTGAGGCAATTCTCAAGGCTCCACTAATGAAGCAAAGCTGCCTTGTGCTGGTGGTTTTCTTGAGCAATTTCTTAATTTACAGTGATCTTCCAATGTCCCTCAAGTTTCCCTCTTTAAATATGGTCCTTTATGGGACTTCTACAACTGCCTGTGCCTACTCCATCTCTATCAGCCCCACTCGTTGTTTTTGGCAGTACCCCCCCTGGGTGGGTCCAAAGGGGTGGGTATGAAGAAAAGCTGCCCCTTTGTAGATTATAGTTTTAGGTTACAATGGGCTTCTCTCTGTGCTCCCTATGGAGTAGGGCTTCACTCACTGCTGGTCTGCTTATGACAGGGTTTGAAATAGTTCTTTTTGGGAGTTCTTGTCATGGCTCACTGGTTAGCAAACCGGACTAGTATTCTTGAGGACACGGGTTCAATCCCTGGCCTTGTTCTGTGGGTGAAAGATCTGGTATTGCCGTGAGCTGAGGTGTAGGCTGGCAACTGTATCTCTGATTCAAGCCCTAGCCCGGGGACTCCCACATGCTGCAATTGCTGGCCCTAAGAAGACAAAAGAAACAATTCTTGTTCAATGGATGAGGGGAACAGACCTAAGACCCAGCAGGTAGCCAGAGGGCTAGGAGCTGGAGGGGAGGGGTGGGAGTCTCAGGACGGGCCTAGCTGGAAGGAAAGGTGGCTCAGAAAAGCTGAGCAGGAGATAAATTACCAAAAGGGTTGTTCCATTATCCCTTCCCGCTCTGGGCAAAATACGAAAGGTCAGGTTGGTTATTTTCCCAGACTTGTCTGTGCAGGGCCACGAGACGCTGCTCTGACATTTACAGTCCAAGATCAGAGGACTCCTCTGAGGCCTAGCTCTGGATTTCCACATTGGGAAAGTGGCCTTCCCCCCGCCCCACTCTGGATGAGGCTACTTTTTTTTTTTGTCTCTTTTTTGTCTGTTGTTGTTGTTGCTATTTCTTGGGCCGCTCCCGAGGCATATGGAGATTCCCAGGCTAGGGGTTGAATCGGAGCTGTAGCCACCGACCAACGCCAGAGCCACAGCAATGTGGGATCCGAGCCGCGTCTGCAACCTACGCCACAGCTCACGGCAACGCCAGATCGTTAACCCACTGAGCAAGGGCAGGGACCGAACCCGCAACCTCATGGTTCCTAGTCGGATTCGTTAACCACTGTGCCATGGACGGGAACTCCTGGATGAGGCTTTTGTAGCCCCTCCTAATTCTCCTGACATTGCCTTCGTCTGAAGGGTAGAGCCAAGAGCATTGGAACTACCTGGAGGGCTTGTTGAAATTAGATTACTGGTGGTTAACATCTAGAGTTTACTAATGCAGTAAGTCTGGGGTGGGGCCTGAAAATTTGCATTCATTGCAAGTTCCCAGCAGCTGCTGCTGGGCACAGCCACAATGGGAGAATTCTTGGCCTGGGGCAACAAATTTGGGTCTAAATGTGTCCCACCCATGATCTTCCTCTCCTGCCCTTTTCCCCGTTCCCCAGCTACGAGGAGGTAGATCTTGAGTTGTCACAAGATTAATTTAAATTAGATGTCGTAGTTCCTGTTGTGGGGCAGTGGTCACGAAACTGGCCAGAAGCCTTGAGGATACCCCTTCAATCCCTGGTCTCACTCAGTGGGTTGAGGATCCGGCATTGCCGTGAGCTGTGGTGTAGGTGGCAGACCGTGGCTCAGATCCCACGTTTTGCAGTGGCTGTGGCATAGGCTGGCAACTGCAGCTCTGATTTGACCCCTAACCTGGGAACTTCCATATTCTACGGGTGCGGCCCTAAAAAGAAGAAAAAAATTCAATGTCAAGGGAGGTCCCTGGTGGCTCAGCAGGTTAGGGGTTTGGCATTGTCACTGCTGTGGCACAGGTTAGATCCTTGGCCCAGGAATTTCCACATGCCTTGGACGCAGCCTAAATAAATAAATAAGTAAATAAAATCAAGGATTAAATAAGTAAAATCAAGGATTTCCTGTCATAGTTACCAGAGCAGTCCCAGGAATCGCCCTCCCCTTGAACCTTCGAGAACCTCTGAACCTCTGCTGCTGCAACCGGATGGGTGCACATTTATTCCCTCAGCCCCTCCCATGAGACCCTCCTCAGGCAGGGAATCCCTGCATCTGAGAACTGCAGAAAATTTTGCAGGTGGAGGATGGGAGAACAATAGATGCAGAGTAAGCTGAGGGAACCCGCTCCCCTCCTAGATTTCTTTTTCTTTGAGATTAAAATATTTGTTTCTTCCTGGGCTCTGCTCACGCCCATGACTGGGAAACCACTTGTGCTTCATGTCCCTAACCCATTAGCAGCCCAGCATGGACCCTGCTAATCAGGCTTCTTAATGGCAGCGCTGTGAAGAGAGAGGCTGTGTCTGCACCAGCTTCCCAGCCTCAGCTAGAAAGGAAGCATCTAGACAAGGATCAGGACCTAGGTGGGCTCAGAGGTGTCCTCAGTATGATTCAGGCCAGTGTAGGAGGCCCACCTAACTAACGGGACGTGGTCTTCCCCCCTCCATTTTGGTAGAGAGGCCAGTGGAGGCCCGTTGGCCACCTTGGCTGAAATAACAAGACCCCCACTCCCACCCTAGCCTTCTTTCTCCTAGATTAGAAGACAGCAAGCGTCTTTGGAAGCACATTCCTATATCAGTGGCCTTCATCCAAAATTTGTTGAGTGGGAGTTCCCTTTGTGGCTCAGTGGTAACAAACCTGACTAATATTCATGAGGACACAGTTCGATCCCTGGCCTCGCTCACTGGATTAAGGATCTGGTGTTACTGTGAGCTGTGGTGTAGATCGCAGACTTGACTCGGATCCCATGTTGCTGTGGCTGTGGCTTAGTCTAGCAGCTGTAGCTCTGATTCGACCCATAGCCTGGGAACCTTCATATGCTGTGGGCGTGGCCCTAAAAAAAAAATTGTCAAGTCCCTCTAAGCACGAAAGTCTCTCTCCTGCATCACCTGCTTTCACCTTCAGAATCCAAAAGCCCATACCTTGTCTGTCACCCAGTAGGTGATAAGGGCCTGTGGCCTGGAATCTGGGAAATCCCTGAGGACCGTTTAACTTTAAGACTCTGCAGTTCTGTGTTGGCTACTACTTCTGCAGCTCCTCTCAAAGAATTGGGGTTTTGTGGCTTTCATCCGTGGAGTGTATATTTGGAGTACCCTCTTTTATTTTATTCTATGATTTTATTTTTTGCTTTTTAGGACTGTACCTGCGTCCTGTGGAAGTTTCCAGGCTAGGGGCTGAATTGGAGCTACAGCTGCCGGCCTACACCACAGCCACAGCAATGTGGGATCCAAGCCGCATCTTCAACTTACACCACAGCTCTCGGCAACAGCAGGTTCCCAACTCACCGAGCGAGGCCAGGGATCAAACCTGCATCCTCATGGATATTAGTCGGATTAATTTTCTCTGTACCGCAGTGGGAACTCCCTGGAGTGCCCTGTTTTAAAGGTAACAAAATAATCTTCTCAGCGAGGGGGCCATGCCTCGAATCCAGTCGTACTTTGTCTCCTGCTGTTCATAGTGCACTTGGTCCCACTGGATAACTCAAATTATTGCCAGTTCCACAAGCCCCTGGGAGGGAAAGGTTTTCTCCCCTCGCTACCCTCATCTGTGAAACACTTGAGAGAGAAGAGTTTCTGCTATTAAAAGGCATGAAAGGAGGGCGTTCCCGTCGTGGCTCAGCAGAAACAAACCCAACAAATACCCATGAGGATGCAGGCTCTATCCCTGGCCTCAATCAGTGGGATAAGGATCGGACATTGCCCTGAGCTGTGGTGTAAGTTGCAGACATGGCTCGGATCTGGTGTTGCTGTGTCTGTGGTGTAGGCCAGCAGCTGCGGCTCCAATTCGACCCCCAGCCTGGGAACCTCCATATGCTGCAGGTGCAGCCCTAAAAAAAAAAAAAAAAGACATGGAGGGAGCCAGCAAGTGCAGTGACTGCTCGACCTCCCCTCATTTCTGGGAACTTAGGGCCTAGGACAATTTGACACCTCTAAGGAGGACCCCAGTACTGAGCCTCAACAGCCAAGAATCACAGGGCTGGAGTTCCCTTCGTGGCTCGGTGGTTAAGGAATCTGACTAGAAACCATGAGATTTCGGGTTCGATCCCTGGCCTTGCTCAGTGGGTTAAGGATCTGGTGTTGCTGTGGCTGTGGTGTAGGCCGGCAGCAACAGCTCTGATTAGACCCCTAGCCTGGGAAACTCCATATGCCACAGAAGTGGCCTTAGAAAAGGCAAAAAGACCAAAAAAAAAAAAAAAGAATCACAGGGTGGGATAGGGCTGACTTTTCTTCTTCCAGGCAGGGAGAGCCCATATGGGCACCTGTAGGTCAAGCCACCAATAAGCCAGCTGGTTGGCCCGGAGCTTGGGGGCCTCCTCTTTCCTGCTTGTCCCATCCTGGCCCCTCAGCCTCAGGTCTGAGCTATGGGGAACCCTCTCCAATCCCCTGGACCAGACCATCACAAGCTGCTCCTGTTGTGGTCTGGGCTGCCAGCTCCCCCGCCTGCTGCTGCTGCTGGAAAAAGGCTACAATGTCGGTAATCAGTCCGCAATGTTCCACGTGCCAGTCCCTTCCTTTATGGGGGAGGGAAGCCATCTGGGAGGAACCGCATGCATCCGAGGCAGGCGGTTTGAGGGGAGCTGGGGAGGAGGTAGGAAGGGAGAAGTGCTCAGGTCGCCAACTGGGCAAAGCCGTGTTTTAGCCAGGCTGCGTGGTGCCCATACTTCTCCCATAGCCCAGCCTTCCCACATGGACTGTTTGGGCCCATCTGCCTGGCTCTCATCCCCTCTCCTGTTCCTGGGCCCTGGAAAATGCCAGCATTTCCCTCCTCTGTCCCTTCTGCCTTCTGGGCCCCACCTGGCCCATCCCCAAGATGTACAAACATCCCAGCTGGAGGCTGGCTTGGAGGCAGGCAATGTAAGCAGGGCAGGGGCTAAAACTGTAGGTTTGGGCTGATGATACTGTGTTCCAGAGCCCAGAATAGGTAGACATACTTAGCCACTCAAATGTTACCTGTTTCCTGGCCTCCTACTTTATCAGGACGCCATCTCCCTGAAGCAGGCTTTAGAAGGAGAAGACCAAGGCTCGACTCAGATCTGTTCCTTTTCTAGCTGGTAGCTTTGGGGGTTCTCAGTGTGGCTCCGAGGTAACAAGCCTGACTGGTAACCAGGAGGACTCGAGTTTGATCCCTGCCCTAAGCTCAGTGGGCTAAGGATCCGTCATTGCTGTGAGTTGTGGTGTAGGTCACTGTCGAGGCTGGGGTCTGGCGCTGACATGGCTGTGGTGAAGGCTGGCCGCTGCAGTTCTGACTCAGCCCCCAGCCTGGGAACTTCCATATGCTGCAGGTGCGGCCCTCAAAAGATGGGGTGGAGGTGGAGCTGGTAGCTTTGGGCAAGTCAACCCCTCTGAGTTTGTACTTCCTCAGCTGTAGAACAAGGGCATTACGCAGGGTGATTTGAGAAGGAGTGAGTAACCGGGCACTGGCGTGCAGATCCAGTTACCCTTTGGGTCCCTCGGATGCTGGTCACACAGGGGATGCTCTCGGAGGGGGTCATGATTCTCTGAGGAGCAGACCCCTGCTCAGGAGTGGCCAGTGCCCTCCAGGAAGGGGTGGATAAACCCATTTCTTTGCTGTTATTCCGAGGACCCAAAGGAGTGGGATGGCTGGGAGGTAACTGAGGTCACAGGAGACCCAGGGGGGCGGGGGGCGGGGGGGTTCGTTCGCCTTTTGCTTTGCGTTCCCTGGCGGGTAGTGCTTGGTGCTCTCGTTTACCTTGCTTCCCCCAAAGCCCCCGCAGAGTGTGTGTGCAGGGTTTTCTCCTGCCTGCCCGGCCGGGTTCAAAAGAAAAATCCCCACTGAAGATTGATGTCACAGACACATCGTCCCCTCTCCCAGCCTCATCTTTGGTGATTTAAAGAAATTATTTGGACACAGGAGTTAATAGAAGTAGGTGCTGGTGTGTGGGCGAATTCATCACTGTCTCCTTGCATTCCGAGAGCAGATCTGTTTTCAGGGTGAGATACCCTGAGTGACTTTCCAAGGTCTGAGAAATACAGGCTACCTGGGAAGGGCAGGGTTGGAGGCCACCTAGGCAGGGATTTGGGGGAAGCTGGGGAAACTGCAAAATCGACGTAGGGATTGGCTAGGAGAGCTTTCTCTTTTGTTTTGGTTTGTTTGGTTGGTTGGTTTCGGTTATTTTGGTTTTTTGGCTACAGCCTGCAGCAGCTTGATAAAGCATCTCAGTTCTCAGATCCAGGATTGAACCCAGGGCCACAGCAGTAAAAGCACCCAGTCCTAACCATAGACCACCAGGGAGCTCCCCTTTGGCTTCTTTAATTCTGGGAGAAGGGAGGCAGAGGGTATTGGCATTGTTGGGAATGTTGCGGCCCTGGCCCCCCTCGCCCCCAGCTGTCCCCTCTGTGTCCCCTGCAGTCCACGGCCCAGGGTCAGGAGGGCTGTTTTGGCAGCTGTGGGTGGCAGTGATGAGAGGGAGGGAGGCGAAAGGAGGCTGTGCGTTGGGTAGTGCTCTGGAGGAAGAGGACTGGCGCTCCTCCCTGCCACCCTCCCGCAGCTCGGCCTTTGCTGGAGGAGGCCCTCAGGCCCGGAGCTGTTTCCGAAGCGCTCGAAGCTTTGCAGGCTGGGAGAGGGGTGCAGAAAGGGGAACACCGTCGTGCAGGTAGGGGCGAACCCTCTGGCCAGGAGAGGCCTGCTGCCCTTCCCCTCAGTCTAAGCACATGAGTGTGTACACGTGTGAGCACACTCACGCCTACATTAGCGGAAGCTCAGAGAAGCAGCTATGAAGAGTTCAGAGAGAAAATGACTAGAGACGACGCTGAGGCTTGTTCCTCCCCCTCCAGCCTGTCAGCCTACTTCCCTCCGATACTGACTCGGGCCTTAGCTGGCCATCTCGCCACACCTTGTTCTGCTCCTTCTCCCTCTTCGCTGCCTTCCTCGGGGTCCTCTTTCCCCCTCCCTCTCGGTCTCTGACTCTGAAAATGGGAAGTGTTGGAAAAAGACCCTCCCTTCTGGCTGTCACGACCCAGAATGCAGCAAGATGGATTTCAATCAGGTTAAAGAAAGAACTGGGAGTGGCGAGTGCTGGGTGGGCAGGAGAGAAGCCGCCACTGGGGTGGGGTGGGCTGTGGAGTCCTACAGACTCAGAGACTAAAGAGACCTGGAGAATCTTCTAGCCTCTCCTGAGCTTACAGATGTGGGGCTGGAGCTCCTTTTGGAAGCAGCTGCTGTTATCGATATTATCGATGGTAAATTCGGTCGTGTCTCACTGGCACCTTGGGGGAGGTCCTGGGGGGAAGCGGGTTTCCCCCCACCCTCACCGAGGTGATTGACTGAATGTGGCACAGCCTCTTCTCTCCCGGCATGGGCCTAGAGGCCAGGCTGCAGGACCCTGCTCTGTCGTCTTTCCTGTTGTCCCCCTCCTCGGCGACGCCTGGGGAGCCAGCTCGGATTCAGGCTCTGGCAGCATGGCCATGGGGCAGCCGAAAGTGTGGCCCCTTCTGGTGGGGCAGTGAGAATCGGCTTCCACACCCCTTCCTTCCTCCACTGCCACTGGCTTCAGACAAGCTAGGCAGCAGGGGGCGCTCCTGGGTCACCCCAGGAGAGGATTCCGTGAGGTTCAGGGGTGGGGTGGGAGGCTCTCTTCAGCCTGATTCTGGTAACAGAAATGTTGTCTGTCCAGCTGTCATTCTGGGGGTGAGCAGGGCAGACCCTTTGAGAGCTGGGAGCCGTCTTTTTTCTAGCAGGCAGAGACAGAGACTTGAGAGAAAGATCGCCTTTCTTTTTCTTTTTTTTTTTGTCTTTTTTGCTATTTCTTGGGCCGCTCCCGCGGCATATGGAGGTTCCCAGGCTAGGGGTCGAATCGGAGCCGTAGCCACCGGCCTACGCCAGAGCCACAGCAACCACAGCAACGCGGGATCCGAGCCGGGTCTGCAACCTACATCACAGCTCACGGCAACGCCAGATCGTTAACCCACTGAGCAAGGGCAGGGACCGAACCCGCAACCTCATGGTTCCTAGTCGGATTCGTTAACCACTGCGCCACGACGGGAACTCCAAGATCGCCTTTCTAAATTGTCTCTGAGATTCCTTGGGCTGAAAGGAAGCTGACTTCTGCCTCTGGGAGACCAGTAAGTAGGGCAAGTCTCTATCTGGGAGCCATGGCCAAGACCAGGTGGGTCCCAGTTTGGGGACAGTGTAACTCCTGGTCCCTTGCCATTCACAGCAGCTAACCCTGGTTTAGCCATCTTTGGGGAGCCGAATCTTCTTCAGAAGGACTTCCGGAGTAATCTGCATTGCTGAGGCCCGTGCTCTGTCACCTGGGTTCGCCATCACAGGGGAAAAAAGGCTTCATCTTTCTCCCAGACCTAACACAGTCCTCCGTGACCGTTCCTGGACGCCGGGAGTCTGATGGGGCTGGGCCGTGGCAGGGAATGCTTAGCAGGCCAGTGGGGTGTGGCTCATTCCTGACCTGTAACTGACGAGCTGGGGCTTCGTGTCCTGAGAGAAAGCCCCGAAGAGACTTGCCCCTGCCCTTGCTTTCTTTCCAGTCGTCTTCCTCAGACTTTCTCATCCCAACCTAGTCATCCCAAGCCGCCCACCCTCAGAATTCCTTCTCTTCATTAGAGGGCCCGGGTGAGTATTGACTTGGGGCACAGGGCTGGTAAACGGCCTGTATCAGGAGTTCTCTCTGTGCCAAGGATCGGGGGAGGCCAGTGTATCGTGGATGGTGCGGAGGCCAGGAACCCTGGGTGAGTGAAGCTGAGGGCACAGGCCCAAATCTGTGAATTTATCCTGGGGGAGCCCGCGTCCGAATCATCCCTCAGAACTGGTCTCTGACTTCAGAGCCCCAAATCGCTGTTCTGTCTAGAGCCTGGCTCTGTGGGAACTCCCAGGCCTTCGGGGCCCCGCCTCCTCCCATGGGGCCTCGGGCTCGCTGTAAGCATTGGGGCAGCAGTCCTGCAGGCTGCGGAGGAAGGAGTGCTAGGGGAATGGAAAGTCCAGCTGGCTTCGAGCGCTGGGGGGTCCTTACAGCCCCAGTCCCACCCACCCCCGGCTGAGGCATTAACTCTCTAGCTCTTTGCGGCAGTAGAGGCTTGGAAATCTGCAGAGAGGCCCCTTCCATAGCTTACCTGTAGCCGTTTCCCTTTGTCTCCCGGCTCCTGCAATCAGGACATTGCCCCCGGTTTCACCTAAGTTCGACCGGATGCTGTTTTAGCCCAGGCTTTGGCTTGCAGCGTTCTCCGAAGACTGCAGGACACTCTCCCACGCATTTTGTGTGTGACTGGTACCGATGTGTGGTACAGATGTGACTAGTACAGATGTGACTGGTACAGATGTGTGGAAAGGACTGAGGCTGTGTCACAAACCAGCCCATTCCTGGGTCTCAAAGCTCAGGAGTGTGACTGGACCCTGGAGGAGTGTCGGTGTTTTCAGAGAGGGAGAGGGTTAGGGTTTGGGAGCAGTATGTAATTATTTGCCATATCTGAGATCTCCTTAAGGACCAATAAAAGACAAGAGGCATTGTAGCTCCATCCGTGTGGTCTCATCCATTTTCTCTTGGGTCCCCTCCCCCAGCTTGACATCCGACCTTCTGTGCAGGGACAAAGGCTTTTTCCATTCGAAACCACCATCTGCCCCTTTCCTCCAGGATGCTGATCTCGCAGGGCATCAGCCTGCTCCGAGATCCTTAAGCTCCTGAGATAGCAACGAGGGAATGCAGAAGTCAACGGTTTATTCTTGGTCCAGAAGTGAGTTAGAAGGTCACTACAATTCCAATTTCACAGCCAGTGCTACGTAGGGAACTAGGAGTTTGGGCCAGCTCAGTGATAGCTTCCATGTATCAAATCTGAAGGCCTTGGGAGGGGGCTGTAGGGAAGAGAGATGTGGAAATGATAATAATAACAGCTCCAATTCATTAAGCACTTTCTATGGAGAAGGAGGATTGTTCTGAGCACGTCACATGCTTTATCTCGTTTAATCTTCAACAGATTGAATCATGATTCCTATTTTACATATGAGTAAATGGAGGCACACAATTCATAACAATTAAAATCCTAATAGGATACAATTTTAACAGCTATAATTTTTTTATTTTTGTCTTTTGTCTTTTTAGGGCCGCACTGGCGGCATATGGAGGTTCCCAGGCTAGGGGTCGAATTGGAGCTGTAACCTCTGGCCACAGCCACAGTCACAGCAATGCAGGATCCCAGCTGCGTCTGCGACCTACACCACAGCTCATGGCAACTCCAGATCCTTAACCCACTGAGTCAGGCCAGGGATCGAACCTGCATCCTCATGGATGCTAGTCAGATTTGTTTCCGCTGAGCCATGACAGGAACTCTGACAGCTATAATTTTTTAAAACTGACCTAGTACCAGGCCCGTGCGAGCGCATTATATGTGATATTACATATAATGATATTAAGTCCTGGGAATTCATCATATTATCCCCATTTTCGGCTCGGGAAACAGGATGAGAGAGAAGTGACTTGCTCAAGGCCACAGAGTCTTAGAAAGTGACCAAGCCACGAGCCAAACCCACTTCTGTCTGATTCCAGAGCAGCCCAAGCTTATGACCCCTTAGCGACAGTGCCTCCCTACAGGGCTATCATGGGGAGAGCAGGTGGTTATGAAAGGGAATCTCACTGGATTTTAAAAGCAGGGCTTGGGGCCAGGAGCTGCAACATCTGCCATTTGGGGAAGCTGTGGAGGAGCTGCCCACCCGCTTCCCTAACAGCGTGAGAAGCTTGGATGCTGTCTTCTCACCCACCTGGGACTGGGCTGTACAAACCCACAAACTGCAGGAAAACAAGCCTGGAACAGACTGGACAGGGAGGCAGGGGATGTTTCTCTGGCCTGAAGCCGCTGCCTCTTTGCTCACCCAGTGATGTGCACCCCCACCCTGGCAGCCCCGTCGCGGGGCTGCTGTCAGTCTCAGCCTTCGCTCTCGCTCCATCATCACTGGGAATCTTGCTGGGCTGTGGTTGCCTTGGTAACTTCGCGGAAAGCTCTTGAGGTTTTCTGGAACCAGAGAGGGCTGTGGAGGGAGGACCAGGCTTTGTTCGGCCGCAGGCCATGGAAGGAGAGAAACCATCCCAGTGCTCACGCCTCTGCCAGCCCATCAGGCAGTTTTTCCTTGGGTGCGACCTCAGCCTCTTCTGTTGCATCTGCAGCACCTTTGCAGCTTTTGGGGAGGGGGCTGAGAGGAGGGACCTGTCTGGTACTGCTCTGCCCTTGGAGTTGGCTCGCCCGGTCACCAGTGCTGCCTGGACTCCTGCTTGCTCCTGTGCCCTGGCCCTGAAGTCTTAATTGGTTTTATGAAGTTCAATGCCTATTTTTCATGAGACAGATAATTATGGTGAGGGGAGGTCAGGGCCTCCTCCGCTGGACTTGGCGCGGGCCTCCAGAATTGCTGACTCCAGTTAGCCCCAGGCAGACTGATGGGATCAGTGTGGGCAGGGCCAGGCTTGGGGAAGGGGGGACACAGGCAGGAGGAGGGGCCGAGGGGCCGGGCTGCTTGCCGTCCCTGTGATGGGAGCAGGGAGGAGCGTGCCACACCCCCTGCCTCTTGAAGGAGCCCACACATCTGAGGTGGGCACCCCTGGATGCGGTTCTGCAGGGCCGTTGGCCAGTGGGAGGTCTGGCTCTTCTTCCAGGGGTGCGTGGCAGCTCTGTCAGGCCTCCTGGGGGGGTTGTTCCCTGGCGCTGCCTCCGGCTGTGCCAGGAAATCCTCAGCCTCGACTCCGTGACTCCCCGAGGAGCTGCTTCTTCCCCTCTCTCTCTCCCCCTGGTCTTCTTCCTTTTCTCTCCCACAGTCTCGGTCTGAAACATGGCCTATGTCTTCCTTAGCTCAGTCTCTGTAGCTGCTCTCTGTTTCTCTCTTGGCCGTTGCCAGGGTTCTAGTCCTTGATAATCTCTCACTGTCTCTCAGTCCCTGCCGTCTCTCCCTCCTTCTGTCCTGTCCGGATGGGAATTGCCCGGCTGCCCGTTGGAGGACAGTTGCACTCCGTGATGCCCTGCTGGCACAGGCAGGGCCAGGGGGTAGTGGGGAGGAGATGGGGGCGGTGCAACAAGAAATTCTGCGGATGCTAGGATGGCTCCCTTCCAACCCTCGTGGGCAGGAAGAGGCGGGACAGAAGCCCACGTGCTTCCCTCCAGCCTAGGAGCTGCTGTCTGCATTTGTAACCTTCCCAGGTGTGCTGAGAAGTCAGCCCTGTCCCCAGACCAGGACCAGGTCCCCCTAGCTCTCTGAGGAGGGTCTTTGACAGCCGGCTCTGGCTCTGGTTACTGTCTGTCTGTGCTCATGTCCTCCTCCAAAGGGGGAGAGGACTGATGCATTCGTGGCAGATACATCGTTGCAATTTTAGACTAAGCCCCTTGCTGGATCTGGCTGGCAGCAGGACAGAATGACCTCAGGAAGACTCTTACCTACTCAACATATTCCCTCCCTCCTCCCTTTGCTTTCTGACTCAGTGGGCAACTCCCCTGCTTCTTTAGAAGGAGTCCAACCTTGCAGAAAAAGAGGAAGACTGGAGCTGCCTGGGTCAGGAGGGCCCGCAGTCCCTGATTGCAGAGGCCAGGCCCTCTTCCGTCTCATCCTCCTCCATTTAATTAGCTAATGTCTGTAAAGGACTGGGCAGCAGAAAAGCCCTATACAAATGTTGAGCACAGTTTTATTTCCAAGACTCGCCAAGAATATATTTGCCGACTTGAGGGAAAGGTCACTGGGACAGAAGAACTCCCAGCAGGAGCCAGAGAGAGGACCCCCGGGAAGCCACCGTTGGAGGCTAGGGCGCCTGTCTCCTTTGTGCTCCAGCTGAGCATCTTGGCACCATGCCTGCTTCATACCACCTCCTGCTCCTCCTGACTCCCAGGTTCCTAGAGGCTCCGCCCTCTGTGCAGACAGCACCCTCAGAGCCTCTCCGCCAGGAGATAATGCTAATATTCACAACAGCTAAGATTTATTGCACAGTTACTATGTTCCAGGCTTTGCTGGGGGGCTGGAGCTCTTCATCTTGGAGGGAAGTGGCTGCCTCTTGGCACACGGGGTGGGGAGCTTTGCAGTGAAGCAGCCCCTGTGTGCTGTAAGCCCAAATCTGCCCGGTTTCTCAAACCTTTAGGAAGGGGGTATTGCTTGTCTTCTCTGACCAGTGAGAGAAGGTTCCGTTGTGTAAGGCAGGTCCCTCTGGTGTGGAATGTTCTGCAAAATTCTGGACTCTCCTTTCCTTTCCCCAAAGATGTCACCTGGCCCCAAATCCATTATGAAACATTACTGAGGGAGTTCCCACTGTGGCTCAGCTGGTTACGAACCAAAGTAGTATCCATGTGGATGTGGGTTCAATCCCTGACCTTGCTCAGTGGGTTAAGGATCTGGCATGGCTGTGGCTGTGGTGGAGGCTGGCTGGTGGCTGCAACTCCGATTTGACTCCTAGCCTGGGAACTTCCATGTGCTGCTGGTGAGGCCCTAAAAAGACAAAAAAAAAAAAAGAAGAAGAAAAAAAAGAAAAAAAAAATCATTGAGTCCAATTAGCCTTGACAGGCTGCATGTCCAAGGAGCAGCTTTCCGGTTTTTGTTCTAAGACCTGCTTATGTGTCCTGCCCCGCTCAGAATTCGGTGTTATCCCATACCTAAGCTTGGCTCCCACCTTTCACCTCTGGGCAGGACTTGGCTTTGGGTGAGGGCTAGAGGGCAGAGGCTGGGAGAGTGGAAGAGCCAGCCCTACCCTTTGCAGTTCACAACCACGGTCAAGGCGAGTACTTTGGGAGGGCAAGAAAGAGGGATTGGAGGCCTCTGGAAAAGGCAGGCAGGCCAGGCCAGGAATATTGATAATCTATTTCCAGCGTCCTCTGGGCTTCCTTTGCCCGTCCTGCTACCCTCTAAAATCTGAACGGAGCTGGAAAGGGCTTTCTGAGAAGCGAGGCCCCTGAGCCTCCAAGTCCCACCAGCCTCCTTCTGGTTCCCTGGCTTCTCTCCAGAGTGCAGGAGCTTCCAGTGTCATCGGTTCATTATCATGCTGATAAAAGCGCTTAGTCCTTGAAAAAGCATGACTCCCCAGCTGAGGCCAGCACCTTCCCCCCGCAACCTGAGGAGGAATACAGATGGATGGAGACGTGGGGGGAGGGTGCAGACACACACAGCGATGCTTGTGCCCAGGGGAGCGTGTAAATAGACACAAACCCGCCAGCGGACAGGGCACCCACAGCTTTACACACAGGCACAGGCGTCTTTCCCACACCCACGTGTAGCTACCAGGGAGCCCCCTAACACAGTAGCCACACTCGGGTGCTCACAGCCCCTGAGGTTCACTCAGCATCTAGATCCCAGACCCAGAGGGCGGGCTCCCCAGACTCGGCTGGGGGCAGAGAGTGGACCTCGGAAGCCGAGGTTAGGGACCTGCGCGTTCCATTAGCCGCAAGAAGCATGTCTGGAATCTAAACGCGTGGGGACAAGGACACTGCAGAGCAGTTCCTGACCCACCCCTCCCCCAGCGGGAAGCTCCGTGTGGTCAATAAAGCCATTTAAGGATTAGAGCAGCTCCCTCAATAAAAGCTGCTTATTCAAAAGGTGCCTTCAGTTAATTTGCGTTTACTTCATGGATATTATAATGCCTGGAAAAACTGCCTCCTCAGCCTCTCTTCCGGTTCTCCATTCGACTCCCCCGGCCCACACCCACCCGCTTCCTTCCACGCTCCTCTCCTTTGCCCCGTCCCTGGGCACCAGTATCGGTTTGGGAAGGGCCATGATTGGCAGCAACGCAGGGACCTTGATGGCAGTGGGAGTGGGGAACATGGGCCACTGCCCCGTGGTAAAGGCCCCGCTCCAGGGTCCGCCAGAAGGAGCCAGAGAGTTTTCCTACCGGAGAGCAAGGAGGGCAGAGGCGGTGGAGGAGCCCCTTCTGGTTCCCCCAGGGTGGTACTAGCCTCATCTCTTAAGGAAGGGTGAATCTGCTGTTTGCAAGTAGGGGCACGAGAGGGGTAGGTAGAGTCAGCTTCCACTTCCATGACTACCTCTGGTGGCCACCTCCCATGCATTCAGTTCAGTCAGCGCATTTAATTAGTACCTACTGTGCGCCAGGTTTTATGCTAAGCCCCTGGGATACAATGGTGAACAGTATTGTATGGCCCCTGCCCTGACAAAGATCCTAGTCTAATGGGGCGAACCCACAAAAAATGAGGAAACCAGTGGAGGAATGCAGAGTCACAAATTATACAGTATGTAATAAGTACTATAAAGGGAACAAACGGGGTGCTGAGATAGCGGGCAGGAGGTGTCAGGGATTGGTGGTGACATAGGAGAGGCCTGGAAGAGTAGGAGGCAGGGAAAGAGCATTTCAGGTTTCCAGAGCTGCCAGTGCAGAGGCCCTGTGGCAGGGGTGTCAGAAAGAGAGAGCAATGGGCTGGAGTGAGACTGTGGGAGGAGTGGTGCCTGGTTAGGTCGGTATGGTTGGGACGGGCAGGCTCAGGTCTTGTGAGCCCTGGGAACGTGTTTGGGGTTATCCTGGGAGAGGAAGGCAGCCCGCAAAGAGGTTTAATCGGGGAAGCAGGATCTCGCATCCTTGCAGCAGGGAGATGGGTTAGGAGGGCACCAGAAGATGCAGGCAGAGGGGAAGGAGGCCTTGGCAGTCATCCCAGTGGAGAACGGCGGGAAGGGGAAAGGGAAAGCATCCACCTTTTTTTAAAAATAGGAGAATCGGGAGTTCCCGTCGGGCCCTGTGGAGATGAATCTGATGGGTGTCCGTGAGGACACAGGTTGGATCCCTGGCTTCACTCAGTGGGTTAAGGATCTGGTGTTGCCGTGAGTTGTGGTATAGGTCGCAGGTGTGGCTCGGATCCCCTGTGGCTGTGGCTGTGGCTGTGGCTGTGGCGTAGGCCAGTGGCTACAGCTCCAATTCGATCCCTTAGCCTGGGAACTTCTATATGCTGTAGGTGCAACCCTAAAAAGATAAAAAAAAGAAAAAGAAAAGAAAAGAAAAGAAAAAGAGAATCAAGGAATCAACAGGTCCTCTCCTGATTTGTCCTTTTTTTCTCTTTTGGCCACCCCACCATGGCACATGAAGTTCCCAGGCCAAGGATCAGAGAGCTGCTGTTGCAACCTAGGCCATGGCAGTGGCAACACCAGATCGTTGAACCCACTGTGGCTGGCGGGGGATCAAACCTGCATCCCAGCGCTCCAGAGACGGAGCTCATTGAGCCACAGCAGGAACTCCCGGATGTGTCCTTCTCTCACCCCGACAAGGTACATCGTTGGAGTTCCCATCCCAGCTCAGGGCTGGACCCCGGCTTGTGCCGCCTCACCCCTGTGTCAGCACGTGGTGAGGCTGCTATCTTTTGGAGACTCTAAAGTGCCCATCTGCCTCCTTCTGGCACATCCTGCAGGGCTGGGTGGACGGTGCCTTTCTGAGAGGAGGGCTCAGTTTCATGGGCAGCATCCAGCTCAGACCTGCTGACACAGAGCCACCCACCCCCACTCAAGCCAGGGCCCCAGAGACTTAGAACTAATTCCAGCTCCCCATTGCCCCTCCCACCATCAATCAGGGGATAGGAAGGAGGTCAGACTCAGGACTTGGAGAACAAGGGGCCATCAGCGCCTGAACCACCCCCCAGGGACGCTGGAATATGAGGCGAGGATCCTGAGCTTGAACATTTACAGGTAGCACTCAGGATTGAAAACTGATTTATAGTCTGAAGGCAGGAGGGAGCGGGAGGCAGGTGGGGAGCTTTGTGTACAGTGCAGCCTTGTTGGGCGGCGGTAATTATATATTACATTGAACTGTCCTTGCAGCACAGTGAAGGGCAGTGGGAATGAGACTCTAAATCATGCTTCCCTGATGCTCCCCATAGCTCACCTCCCTGTGATGTGGCCCCAGAGCGCACGGCTGACACTTCTCCACACCCCCCACACCCCCGCCCCAGCCCCTGCACGCAGAGCCTCGGGGGGACCAGGCTGCCTGGGGATCCAGAAAGCAGGAAAATAATGCCATCACCTCTGGCAGCTTCCAGGGGCTGCTCATCCTACAGGCCTCATTGTTTATTGCCCACACACCTCCCCCACTCTCCATCCCCCTTTTCCGCTGGGGCCTGAATGTGGGCTATATCATTTAAAGACATCCCTGTCCCCCCTTCATTTGTCCCCTCCTGCAGCATCTTTCTTCTCCACACCACCCTCATTTGGGAACTCATCACTTCTCTCCGGGATTTTTGCAACTGTGTGCTAACCCACCCTCAGCCCAATCCACCATCCTTTATTTTGTTGCCATGGTGATCTTCCTAAACACACCTCTGACCATAATCTTTTTTTTTTTTTGTCTTTGTGTTTAATGTGTATGCTCTATTTTATTTTTTTTATAATTTTTTTTTTAATTTTCCCACTGTACAGCAAGGGGGTCAGGTTATCCTTACATGTATACATTACAATTACATTTTTCCCCCACCCTTTCTTCTGTTGCAACATGAGTATCTAGACAAAGTTCTCAATGCTATTCAGCAGGATTTCCTTGTAAATCTGTTCTAAGTTGTGTCTGATAAGCCCAAGCTCCCGATCCCTCCCAATCCCTCCCCCTCCCATCAGGCAGCCACAAGTCTCTTCTCCAGGTCCATGATTTTCTTTTCTGAGGAGATGTTCATTTGTGCTGGATATTAGATTCCACTTATGAGTGATATCATGTGGTATTTGTCTGTCTTTCTGGCTCATTTCACTCAGGATGAGATTCTCTAGTTCCATCCATGTTGCTGCAAATGGCATGATGTCATTCTTTTTTATGGCTGAGTAGTATTCCATTGTGTATATATACCACCTCTTCCGAATCCAATCCTCTGTCGATGGATATTTGGGTTGTTTCCATGTCCTGGCTATTGTGAATAGTGCTACAGTGAACATGCGGGTGCATGTGTCTCTTTTAAGTAGAGTTTTGTCCGGATAGATGCCCAAGAGTGGGATTGCGGGGTCATATGGAAGTTCTATGTATAGATTTCTAAGGTATCTCCAAACTGTTCTCCACAGTGGCTGTACCAGTTGACATTCCCACCAACAGTGCAGGAGGGTTCCCTTTTCTCCACAGCCCCTCCAGCACTTGTTATTTGTGGACTTATTAATGAGGGCCATTCTGACTGGTGTGAGGTGATATCTCATGGTAGTTTTGATTTGCATTTCTCTTATAACCAGCGATGTTGAGCATTTTTTCATGTGTTTGTTGGCCATCTGTATATCTTCTTTGGAGAAATGTCTATTCAGGTCTTTGGCCCATTTTTCCATTGATTGATTGGCTTTTTTGCTGTTGGGTTGTCTAAGTTGTTTATATATTCTAGAGATTAAGCCCTTGTCAGTTGCATCGTTTGAAACTATTTTCTCCCATTCTGTAAGTTGTCTTTTTGTTTTCTCTTGGGTTTCCTTTGCTGTGCAAAAGCTTTTCAGTTTGATGAGGTCCCATGGGTTTATTTTTGCTCTAATTTCTATTGCTTTGGGAGACTGACCTGAGAAAATATTCATGATGTTGATGTCAGAGAGTGTTTTGCCTATGTTTTCTTCTAGGAGTTTGATGGTGTCCTGTCTTACATTTAAGTCTTTCAGCCATTTTGAGTTTTTTTTTTTTTTTTTTTTGTCTTTTTGCTATTTCTTTGGGCCGTTCCCATGGCATATGGAGATTCCCAGGCTAGGGGTCGAATCGGAGCTATAGCCAGCGGCCTACGCCAGAGCCACAGCAGCGCGGGATCCGAGCCGCGTCTGCAACCTACACCACAGCTCACGGCAACGCCGGATCGTCAACCCACTGAGCAAGGCCAGGGACCGAACCCGCAACCTCATGGTTCCTAGTCGGATTCGTTAACCACTGTGCCATGACGGGAACTCCTTGAGTTTATTTTTGTGCATGGTGTGAGGGTGTGTTCTAGTTTCATTGCTTTGCATGCAGCTGTCCAGGTTTCCCAGCAATGCTTGCTGAATAGACTTTCTTTTTCCCATTTTATGTTCTTGCCTCCCTTGTCAAAGATTAATTGACCATAGGTGTCAGGGTTTATTTCCGGATTCTCTATTCTGTTCCATTGGTCTGTCTGTTTTGATACCAGTACCACACTGTTTTGATGACTGTGGCTTTGTAGTATTTCTTGAAGTCTGGGAGTTATGCCTCCTGCTTGGTTTTTGTTTCTCAGAATTGCTTTGGCGATTCTGGGTCTTTTGTTGTTCCATATAAATGTTTGGATTGTTTGTTCTAGTTCTGTGAAAAATGTCATGGGTAATTTGATAGGGATTGCATTGAATCTGTATATTGCTTTGGGTAGTATGGCCATTTTTACAATATTGATTTTCCCAATCCAGGAACATGGAATATCTTTCCATTTCTTTACATCTTCTTTGATTAAAGTTTTATTTATTTATTTATTTTTTGTCTTTTTGCTATTTCTTGGGCCGCTCCCGCGGCATATGGAGATTCCCAGGCTAGGGGTTGAATCGGAGCTGTAGCCACCGGCTTACACCAGAGCCACAGCAACGCGGGATCCGAGCCGCGTCTGCAACCTACACCACAGCTCACGGCAACGCTGGATCGTTAACCCACTGAGCAAGGGCAGGGACCAAACCCGCAACCTCATGGTTCCTAGTCGGATTCGTGAACCACTGCGCCACGACGGGAACTCCTGATGAAAGTTTTATAGTTCTCGGCATATAGGTCCTTTACCTCCTTGGTCAGGTGTATTCCGAGGTATTTGATTTTGTGAGGTGCAATTTTAAAAGGTATCGTATTTTCGTATTCCTTTTCTAATATTTCATTGCTGGTATACAGAAATGCAACTGACTTCTGAATGTTAATCTTATATCCTGCTACTTTGCTGAATTTATTAATCAGTTCAAGTAGTTTTGGGGTTGAGTCCTTAGGGTTTTCTATGTATAGTATCATGTCATCTGCATACAGTGACAGTTTGATCTCTTCTCTTCCTATATGGACGCCTTTTATTTCTTTTGTTTGTCTAATGGCTGTGGCTAGGACTTCCAAAACTATGTTGAAGAGCAGTGGTGAGAGTGGGCATCCCTGTCTTGTTCCAGATTTGAGTGAGAAGGCTTTCAGTTTTTTCCCCATTGAGTATTATATTTGCTGTGGGTTTATCATAAATGGCTTTGATTATATTCAGGAATGTTCCCTCTATACCCACTTTGGCGAGGGTCTTGATCATGAATGGATGTTGGACTTTGTCAAATGCTTTTTCTGCGACCTCTGACCATAATCTTTATCTCATTTGTCCAGGAATTATAGGAGTGGGGAAAGATGGTCAAGGATTTCCGGATCTTGAGGGCTCAGAAGGGAAGAAGCCACCCAGCCTTATCTCAGGTTGGTGATTGCGGGCTCACTGCCCACCCTGAGCTGTCAGTCCAGGAGGGGCCCTGGTACTCATCCTTCTCTCGCTAGACCCTGGACCTTAGACCAGTCACCTGGTGCCTGCCTTGCGTCCCCTGGCCACAGGCAGCGAGCACTTCCTGGTTCATTAGGGAAGTGGTCGTGTTGGCACTTCCTGGTTCATTAGGGAAGTGGTCGTGTTGGTGGTGATGCAAAGGGCTCTGGGGTCAAAAAAGAGCTGGATTTGGAATTCCCGTTGTAGCGCAGTGGTTAATGAATCTGACTGGGAGCCATGAGGTTGCGGGTTCGATTCCTGGCCTTGCTCAGTGGGTTAAGGGTCCGGCGTTGCCATGAGCTGTGGTGTGGGTTGCAGACGCTGCTCGGATCCCGCGTTGCTGCGGCTCTGGCATAGGCTGGTGGCTTCAGCTCCAATTAGACCCCTAGCCTGGGAACCTCCATATGCCGCAGGAGCGGCTCAAGAAAAGGGAAAAAGCCACAAAGCCAAAAAAAAAAAAAAAAAAGCTGGATTTAAATTCTGGCCCATGAATACGCCCAAGTTGTTCGGTAGCAAACTAATTAAGAGCAAGAACTCTGCAGCCAGACTGCCTGAGGTTGAATCTGGGCTCTGCTACTCCATAGTCTGGCTAGGACAAGTTCTTGAACCTCTCTGGACAGTTCCTCCACTTCTGAAAATGAAGATAGTCATGGTACCTACCTCACAGAGTCGTTGTGCAGATTAAATGAGCCCAGTAGTAATACATACAATCATCCCTGTTGGGAGTTCCCACTGTGGTGCAGTGGGTTAAGAACCCAGCTGCAGTGGCTCGGGTTGCGGCAGAGGCACAGGTTCATTTCCCAGCCCAGTGCAGTGGATTAAAGGATCTGGTGCTGCCACAGGTGTAGGTCATACCTGCAGCTCAGATTTAATCCCTGGCCAGGGAACGTCCATATGTTGCAGGTGCACCCATTAAAAAAAAAAAAAAAAAAAATCCCTGCTGTTACAACAGGATTGTGAGTGTGAGCTGTTACTATTTTATTTTATTTTTTTCATTTATTATTACTTTTTTTTTTGTCTTTTTAGGGCCACACCTGCAGCAGCATATGGGGGTTCCCAGGTTAGGGGTCGAACTGGAACTGTAGCTGCTGGGCTACGCCACAGGCACAGCAATGCCAGATCCAAGCTGTGTCTGTGACCTACACCACAGCTCATGGCAATGCTGGATCCTTAACCTACTGAGCCAGGCCAGGGATTTAACCCATGTCCTCACAGATAACTAGTCAGATTCGTTACTGCTGAGCCACAACGGGAACTCCGGTTATTATTTTAATATCACCTCTCTTAGCCTCAGTTTCCTGGTCTGTAACAAATCTCCTTAATATATTTCCTCCCTGCCTCAAGGTTGTCGTGAAGATCAAATGACACATTCTCTTCAGAAAACTCTCAAAGGCTCTACAAGGTGTGATTATTATTCCTGATGAGGTACTTGCTCCCTGAGGTTCAGAGTTCGGGCAAGAGGGCCGCATTCGCTTTAACAACAAAGCAGTTTTCGTCATCTTCCTCCTGCAGCAGCCTCAGGGCAGGAATCTGTGGAGTCCTGGAGCCAAGAGCAGCCTTGGGGCCCATCTGGGTCTTCCACCCAGAGGAAGGGGCATATAAAGCCATGCCCCTAGGGCATCTAGGATAGGCGATCACAAAGAAGGCTGCTAATTAAATTAAGAGCAGAGGCTGTATTCTCTTCACTGCAGGGGTGGATCTAGGTTTTGTGGGTCCCAAAGTTCAAATACTTGGGGAGACTCTCTTTAGGAAAAAGAATACAAAATTTTAGACATAAAATTAAGTGCAGGCTTGGGAAGAGCCTTGTGCAAATGAGTAGCCCTGAAGCTTAAGCTTCATTAGCTTCACAGAAAATCTACCTCTGCTGCCATGTCAAATGGGCATTGGACAAATGCTTAAGAGTTGGTTGCTTATGGCCAAAACAAACCACTTCCGCCACAGGCCAGGATCTCCAGAGGACTAGAGGGGGCTCATCCTCCACCCAGACTCTCAAAGTCACCCTGTTAGTTGGGCTGTGAGTTCTCCACTGCCTTCACAGCAGGCTAATTGTTCTTTCTCAAGATCCACAAGTTATTTATTTTTGCTTTCAATGTGTTTGCATTGATTTACATAGCATTAATATTCATACTCATATTTGGAATCCTTCCTCTGCCCCAGCCGAAGCTAGATTCTTGGAATTTAGTTAACAAGGGAGATTCAACTCCCTTCCCAGGGTGTAGAGGGAAAAATATAGTCAATTTAGGGGTGGATGGAAGAAGGGGATGATTATGAAACTTGTCTTGGAGTTGTTTCTAAAGTCTTTGGGGAGTTCCCATGGTGGCTCAGCGGTAACGAATATGGCTAGTATCCCTGAGGATGTGGGTTCGATCTCTGGCCTTGCTCAGTGGGTTAAGGATCCGGCACGGCTGTGAGCTGTGGTGTAGGTTGTATATGCAGCTCAGAACCCACGTGGCTGTGGCTGTGGCTGTGACGTAGGCCGGCAGCTGCAGGTCCGATTTGATCCTTAGCCTGGGAACCTCCATATGCCTGGGGGTGTGAATAAATAAATAAATAAACAAAATAAGCCTTTGGCCCTACTCAGATCGACCTCTTCCACAAATCTCTGTCCCCTGCCCGCCACAGCCCTTGCCAATTTCCCCATGATCGTGAAGTTGGACATGGACATATTCTTTTTTTTTTTGTTTTTGTTTTTTGGTCATTTTGTCTTCTCAGGGCTCCACCCTCGGCATATGGTGGTTCTAAGGCTATGGGTCCAATCGGAGCTGTAGCCACTGGCCTATGCCAGAGCCACTGCAACGCGGGATGTGAGCCACGTCTGCGACCTACACCACAGCTCATGGCAATGCCGGATCCGTAACCCACTGAGCGAGGCCAGGGATTGAACCTGTGTCCTCATGGCTGCTAGTCAGAGTCGTTTCCACAGAGCCATGACGGGACCTCCGACACGAACATATTCAAGGACACACGTGCCTCTCCAAATGCTGGGCTTACTTTGGCTCAAGTGTGTGGCTCCTGAAGTCATGAGGTACGTGGCGCCAAGATGCCAGCAGATGAGCACACGGGGCTCTTCCTCAGGTCACTTCCAGGAAGAATCGCCCCCTAGAGTCCCTTTAGCGTTGTTTGGAAGCCCAGTTTATTCTCCTCACCGATGGAAATAGAGGATAGGTGTGAGTACGTTTGAGAGTGTGTGTGCTTGCACGTAAGCTGTACACACATATCAAAAGTGTGCACACAGGAGTTCCCCGGTAGTCTTCTGGTTAGGACCTGGCACTTTCACCACTGTGGCCTGGGTTCAATCCCTCATCTGGGAACTGAGACCCCGTATCAGGTCACTACATGCCACAGCCAAAAACAAAAAAGTACGCACGTGTGAGACGGTGAATGCCCATGGGCACATTACTACGTCTAATAAGAGCGGCGGAGGAAGTGGAGGCGAGAATGTGGGAAGGAAGGTCTCGGTCTAAGAAAACCACTTGGCAGTTCTGAACGACACCAAAGGGAAGTCTGCCTTCCCCAGCCTTGTGCTGTGATGCGGAGGCCAAAAGAAGCCAGCAAGGGAAGAAAAAGTCTCAGGGCAGGGATGGGGTGCAGCTACCAGTGTCACCATCAGCTCCAGCGATGACATCACCCTCCTCAACCCCTCCTCTGGGGCGATGAGTCACCCAGAGCCCAATCAATACTGCGCTCCACTTGTCTCTGCCATCGCTCTGCTCTCATGCGCCAAGTCCTCCTTACAGCCCAGCCCTGCCCCCCACATGCTCCTGGGAGGCCTGAGCCTAATCCCCGGGGCTTAGCTCTCCCAAGCCTGTTTCCAAGAAGGCAGGGGTCCCAGCTCTGGGTATGGGCAACCAGGGGGAGGAAAGCGAACGAGGGAGACACTCTTGCACATTTAGGGGTCTAAGAACAGAAGGTGAAAACTTGTAAAGCCAGCTTGAGGATAAGGAGGGGAGAAAGAAGGCAGAGAGAAAAGAGACTAGAAGGAGGGAGGCGGAAGAGAGAGGAGAAACGGAGAACTGGACGGGGGAAGAGGTGGAGTGAGGCCACCTGCTGGGGGCTCCCCCTTCTCAGGATCTTGGGATGGCTACCCCACGTTTCTGGCCCTGCCAGTCATATTAGGATCCCTAAGCTAGTGATGTGGGGGGAAGCCCAGCCCTCTGAACTACCCCCCCTCCACACACACACAGGGGGAGCCCTCTGAGGTCTCATCTTCTGAGACCCAGAAAGGCCCCATCCTTCTGGTCAGAGATGGGGTTGGGTGGGGCTAAAAACCCGACAGTGAGGAGGAGCAAAGAGAGGCAGAAAGGGGAGGCAGTGCCCGCTGGGGTAGCTCTGGTTTCTCTCTTGGACCTCAGTTCTTTTCCAAGGCCTGGCACCTCCCCAGCCATTGTTCCCTCTGGCCAGGCCTTTGCGCTCAGTGGCAGCCGAGCATCTTTCCTCGCCACTGAGGGAAATCAGAACAGGGGCCCCTTTATCTGACATTGAGAGGGATTTGACTGCCCAGTCTTTTGTGACTCTAATTTCCCAAGGTGCGGTTTGTTCTCTATGTAAAGTTAGCTGACGCCAGGATGCTGAGTAGCCTTTTAGTATCACGTCTGAGCCAATGTGATAGCGCTGGAGAGGTAAGGCTGGGCCTTCACAAGACCACAGAGAACTTGTGGTAGAGACGCCTTGTCTAGGCATTTCCTGCCCCTAACTCACTGTGGCCGAGAGTCTCTGCAAGAAAGAAAGTCTGTCTCCGGAGTTCCCTTCCTGGCTCAGCAGTTGAACCGACTAGGATCCATGAGGATGCGGGTTCGATCCCTGGCCTCACTCAGTGGGTTAAGGATCCGGCGTGGCCGTAAGCTGTGGTGTAGGTCGCAGAGGCCGCTCGGATCTGGCGTTGCTGGGGCTGTGGTGGCCAGCGGCTTCAGCTCTGATTGGACCCCTAGCATGGGAACCTTCACATGCCGTGGGCGCGGCCCTAAAAAAAAAAAGTCCGTCTCCAATTCCACTTCCTAACGCTTCAAAAACAATAATAATAATAATATTAATACTAATACTTAATAATAGCAACAGCAACAATCTACCGAATGCCTAAAACATGCTGGAGGCCTTGGGAAGTGTCTTGTGTACATTATTTCATTCAATCCTGCAACAATGTGGGAGAATCACCACTGTGAGACGTGAAGGAGGAAACTGAGGTTTTCAGAGGTTTTCAGAGGTTGTCTAAGATTTCACAGGTTGAGGTACAGCTAAAATTTGATCCCAGATCTGTACGATGTTCCCTGTCTCAATAATCCAAAGGGGAGTTCCTGTTGTGGCTCAGCAGGTTAAGAACCTGACATGGTGTCCGTGAGGTTTCGGGTTCAATCCCTGGCCCCGGTCAGTGGGTTAAGGATCCGGCATTGCCATGAGCCGTGGTGTAGATGGCAGACACAGCTCGGATCTGGTGTTGCTGTGGCTGTGGTGTAGGCCAGTGGCTACAGCTCTGATTTGACCCCTAGCCTGGGAACCTCCATATACCTCGGGTGTGGCCCTAAAGAGCAAAACAAACAAACGAACCCCTAAAGGTTTGAGTTGCTCTGCAAAGGCTTTCTCTCCAGGAAGTTCTCCCTCCCTGCTCCCTCCCTCAGCTCCTCCTCCTGCACCAGCCTCTGGAAGTCCTTGGTGGCCCAGACTGTGCCTATTGCTGGCTCAGGATAGGACTGGGGTTCCCTCTGTGGCCCGGGGGTTGAGGTGGTGAGGAAAGCAGTCCGGCACTAAACTCCCACGCCCCAGGGAGGAGAAGAGGGGGGTGAGAGTGGCTGTTATTTCACACCAGAAACAAAGCATGAGGTTGTTGGAGAGGTTTAGGGCCACATGGTACTTTGGGCCCTGGTTCTCTGGAGCTCCACGAAAGGGAACAGAAGAATGTGGAAACGACCAGGTCCTTCCTTGGGGAACTTGGGATAGGGCAAAGGTGGAACAGAAACTGCTTTTCTGGAGTTCCTTTCGTGGCTCAGTGGTTAACGGACCCGACTAGGAACCATGAGGTTGTGGGTTCGATCCCTGGCCTCACTCAGTGGGTTAAGGATCCGGTATTGCTGTGGCTGTGGTGTAGGTCACAACTGCAGCTCGGGTTCGACCCCTAGCCTAGGAACTTCCACATGCTGTGGGTGTGGCCCTAAAATGAGGGAAAAAAAAGAGAGAAAGGAAGGAAGGAAGGAAGAAAGAAACAAACAAACTACTTCTCCCACCAGAGCCTGTGCCCTAGAAGGCTGGTGTTGTCATTTGCCAACAGGGCAGTCACAACTTGCAATGCCACCTGAGATGCAGCCCAGCCTGCATTCCTAGACCTTCTGTCCCCCAGTGAACAGAACCTGTTCCAGACCTTGGAAGGCCCCAGATACGTCCCCATATGTTCAGTAAAAGTGCTGCTGGAGTTTCCTTGTGGCATCGTGGGTTTATGGATCCAGAGTTGTCACTGCAGCAGCTCAGGTCACAGCTGTGGCATGGGTTCGATCCCTGGCCCAGGAACTTCCACATGCTGTGAGTTCGGCCAAAAACCAACCAAAAACCAGTGTACTTCTAGGACTTTGAGGTAATCCCTGAGCCACCTCCCACCAGATTTGCTCCAGGCCCCTCTCAGAGGGGGATGTTCCGTGGCTCTACGGGGAGATCCATGTGGCCCACGTATCCCTCTGAGAGTCTGCGGGCAAATCACAGACAGATCTGCAGAGAGAAGAGAGAGAGGCAGAGACAGCTGGGGTTCGCCTCCAGGGAGCAGGCACCCCCCCACCAAGGACCGAGATGGAGCAAAGCAGCAGAGAACAGCGGTTCCTCCTCTCCCCAGCGCCTGGGTAGCTGCATGGTGGCCCCAGGCGTGATCCAGGGCCACCTCTCTCTTAAACATGAGGAAGCTGAAGGTCGAAGAGGGGACAGGAGTTGCTCTAGGTTGCATGGCACTGGAGTGGCTCTCTTCTTCAGTGTTCTGGGGGTGATGGGAAAAAGGCAGCTCTGCCCTTTCAGAAGCAAGGGGGCCTAGAGCTCGACGTCACAGCTTCCCCTACCTGCACCCTGTTGTCCCCTTCTCGAGGACGTCAGGGGCTTGAGTTGCATCTGCAGCATGCCTGGACCCTCCGTTCCCTCATTCATAAAACCAAGGGCAAGAACCCCTGCTTTCCTTCCTTTCAGGGCTGTGGTGAGGAGTCGCTGGAAATAAGGCACGAGGAAGAGCTTTCCAAGCCAGGGTGTCAGTGCGTTTGCGACGAGGCCAGGTCAGTGAGGGCTGCAGGAATGACGGCAGGATTAATGCCGACGCCGTGGGAAGGACGGGGCCGCACCCTGCCTGTCCTCTTCTCTCAGTCACCTGCCCCGCGAGGAAGCAGTGTTTCCAGATTGACTTAAGTAAGAAATGTGCCGCAGCAGCCATCCCTCGCTCAGCCTTCGCTTGCCCAAGGCAGAGCGATTTTAATTTTCGAGCCATAATGAGAAAAAGAAACTCAGAATTAAAGAATATTCCAGTGAAGCCGTCAAAAGAGCTGCCCAGACTCTGAACCGAGGGGAGAAATGGAAATTAATCTCTCCCTTTCCCTCCCTGGCACCAACTGGACCCGAAGAAGCCGGGCTGGGCGAGGGCATAGCTGGTGAAAATCCGGGCAAGCCCGGCCCTGAGGTGGAATGAGCAGGCAGCCCCCAGCCCACGCCAGGGTGCTGGCAGGACCACAGGACCGAGAGCTTCCACCCACTCACCTCTGGGCTCTTGTGGCGCACGGTGGCTCTAGGCGATATTGTCTAACCTGGATAAGCTTCACTTTGCTCCCTTGGGCACTGGGGATGCCAACACTTACCTTCTGGATTGTCGTGAAGATTGAGTGAGACATACCCGAAGAATTGCCTGGCACAGTGCCTGGCACGTGGCAAACACTCACTAAAGGCCGTTAGTATTATTTTAAGTATCTTAATGAGACTGCTGGCATTTATTAGCCTTTACTGGGTGCTCACTCGGAGCCAGCCAGGGTGCTATGGATACAGCAATGACTCAACGGTGGCTCTGTCCTTAAGGAGCCCACAGTCTCTGAGGGGGTGGTAGATATGGAAACAACCACTGAAAAAGTGTCATCACTGCCATCACCATCCCAAGAACCATCATCTGAGCCCTGACGATGCACCAGGCACGGCATCAATTCCTCCCTAACCCTGCAGAGGCTCCATGACCTCCACTTTATAGGAGAGCGATGAGCTCTGCTTGAGATGGAATCACGGGAGCTTCAGAGGAAAGGTGATCTTTTTTTTTGACTGTGCCCTTGCCATCTGGAAGTTCCTGGGCCAAGGATCGAACCCATGCCGCAGCAGCGACCCAAGCTGTTCCAGTGACGACACTAGATCCTTAACCTACTGTGCCGCAGGAGAACTCCCTAAAAGGTGAAACCTTTGATTGGGATTTTGAAGAGTGAATAGGAGTTTTCCAGGAGTCAAGACGGAGAAGGAATAAAATGGGACCCCCTTCTGTGGGTCCTGGAGGGCGGGAGCTGCAAGCAGCCTCAGCAGGTGTTCCCCAGGCCTGGAGGTCTTTGCGTTCCACCCTGACAGCCACTGCTGTGCCACTCAAGATCATATTATAACCTAGATGAAGTGTGATTATTTTATTTCATTTTATTTTTTTTGGTCTTTTTAGGGCTGCACTCGTGACATATGGAGGTTCCCAGGCTAGGGGTCGAATTGGAGCTGGAGCTGGAGCTGGAGCTGCCGGCCTACGCCACAGCCACAGCAATGTGGGATCCAAGCCACATCTGCAACCTACACTCACAGGAACGCCAGATCCTTAAGCCACTGAGCGAGGCCAGGGCTCGAACCTATGTCCTCATGGATGCTAGTCACATTCGTTAACTGCCAAGCCACGATGGCAACTCCTGCATCGAGATCATTTTAGAGAGAATATAGTCAACAGACCTGTACCTCCAGAGGATGTCAGCCAAGGTGCGAACTGAGATCATTGCCAGGAGGTGGAGCCCCCCGCCCCACACCCACTGACCCAGTCAAGGGCCCTCGTGAGGGGTGTGGGAGGGGATTCCCGGGGGATGCTGGGAGGCACCGACGGGCTAGAGTCGGGGAGATGGTCTCCGTGACCTTGGGATTTGAAGGAGATAAATGAAACCTCCTCCTTGGTGACAGTCCTTCCCTCCACTCTGCCTGTTCGCCCCCCTCACACCTGCCACAGCCGCAGAGGAGGCCTCCATGTCGGTGCAGCCTGGCGGGCTGAGCCAGGATGTGGCGTTAGGATCCATCTGGCTGGTTCCCCGCCCGGGAAGATCTGGCCTCATCATCATTAACATTCTGTTTCCCTACTCGGAGCGGGGAGAAGCAGGCGTCCTGCACTGGGGACAGCAGCAAAGGGGGGGTCTCTTTCAGCAAGGCAGTCTTCAGAGCTCAGACCACGTCTCAGGGTCACCCACCCTCAGCAGCACCTCGAGGGGCTTCCAAGGCAGTACAGGGGTATTTGAGGCACACCTTGGGGGGCACTGTCTGACCACAAGGTGTCGAGGCTGTGGTGCACTTGACCGGATGGCAGGTGTTCTCCGAACGTGTCTTTGGCAGAAGGGGATGGACAAAGCGTAGCCCCGAGGCTGACCTTCGCCTCCTGCTTTCCTTGGAGCCGCCCACAGGCCTAGTTCATTCCTCACTTTAAGACATGGCCCTGGGAGGGAGTGGTCCCCACAAAAAGCAGGAAGCACGTGCACATCCCAATAAAACCCTCAAAGAGGCAATTATTTTCGGGGCTGCGTATCCCAGCCCGGAGTACCAGCAGCCAGATTTCCAGAGCTGCTGTCATTGCCTCTGGCTGTTGGCAAAATTAAACTTCTTGAGAAATGAGAATGTGCTGGCCCCCAGCTTTCAAGGGGGGTGGAAACATTGGCCTGCCTCGAGCCTTCCGTGAGAGGCTGGAGGGAGCGGGAGATGGGTGTGGGGATATGGGACATGATAGAGGAAGCAAAATAGCTTCTAAGGCCCCCAGCAGGCAGCACGGGCCCCGTACCATGTTCACAACGTGCACAGACCTGTACCAGGTCTGCATACCGCCCACGGGGTGTGAGCTGGGTGAGGGCAGGGGCCTTGGCACTCTTGACACCCCTGTGTCCCCTGTGCCTGGGGCGGCGCCCTGGCACGTCATAGATACCCAGTAAATAGATACCGATTCCTCAATGAGTGTGCACACCTGGGCACGAGGCCAGGGCTTGTGATAAACCTGTGAGAGTCCTCCCGAGCCTTTCAACCAACACAGGTCACATGCGGGCACTTTTGAAGAGCACGAAAGTGCCCTGTCTTCCCACCCTTTGTCCATGGGACGATGCTGCAAGATACGAAGTACATTCGCCACGGTGAGAAACGGCCTCCTTGACACACGAAGGGCTGGGCGGTGGCCTGGTCGGGCGCCCCCGCAAGAGGCGATCCTCCCTGAAGCCTCAGACCACCGCCCGCTCTTCCGCCCACTGCCCGCCCAGACCGACTTCCAGCCCCTCTTCGGACACGCACGGCTCCCCCCATCACGTCCTCAGCCCCCCGGCAGCCTCACATTGAGTCCCTCTTACTCTCTTGGGACATCTCTTAGGCCCCACTTCAAATTCCCCTCGGCCTCGTCTCTTCCTCCAGCCACTGCTGTGACAGACAGCATCCTGCTGGCTGTGGCAATTCACGGGTGTGACCTGACAAACCTCGCCCTCAGGCCCCTGACCTTGCCCTCTGGCTTCCTGCCCCAGGGCTTCTTTGTGGCCAGGGCACTGCATGGCTTTCCTGAAAGCCAAGTACAGGATAGATGATACCAAGGGGGCAACTCTGGGCAGTGGGGTGGGAAACCACTGGATAAGGGTTTCCCTTTTCTCGCCCCAGGAGATGGTTCTGAGCCGCTTCCAGGATTTTTCCCAATGCTCCCCAGCTGCCTGACGCTGTGACTGACCCAGTAACACAGCCGTACCTTCTAGGCGGGCTCTCCCCCTCCTCTGCCCCTCGCCGTTTTGGCCTGGATCACAGCCTTTGTCCCATGGTTGGCTTTCCGGGGAACTTGGACAAAACCCTTGCCCTTTGCCGTTTGTCCTTTGCTGCCTCTGCCCTAGCCACACGGGTTTTCTTTCAGCTCGTCAACTCTCGCCCACCCCAGGACGGCCAAACAAGCTTTCTCCAGGACCTGGAGTATTTGTCTGTCTGCTAGGAAAGCCCCTTGGCTGCGCCCTGAATGACCAGAAGGAGGCAGCCGTGGGAAGGGAGATCCAGGAGAAGAGTGTTCCAGGCAGAAGGGACAGGCAAGGAGTCCCGTCGTGGCGCAGTGCCGACCAACCCGACTAGTATCCATGAGGACACGGGTTCAGTCCCTGGACTCAGTGGGTTAAGAATCAGGCGAGCTGCGAGCTCTGGTGTAGGTCACAGATGCAACCTGGATCCCCCATGGCTGTGGCTGTGGTGTAGTGGCTGGCAGCTACAGCTCCCATTTGACCTCTAGCCTGGGAACCTCCATGTGCCTTAGGTGTGGCCCTAAAAAAGACCAAAAAAAGAAAAAAAAAAGACATGCAGTTTAAGAGCTCTGGGGCAGGAATGCTCAGAGCATGGCAAGAAGCCTTTGTGGCTCGAGTCAGTGAAAGAGGGAGGAGAGGCACAAAACGCAGCTGGAGAGGACAGAAACCACGCCAACTGTGGCTTTGGGGACCACGGTATTTTTATTTCATTTTATTTATTTATTTTGGCCACAGCTGCAGCATGTGGAAATTCCCAGGTCAGGGATCGAACCTGTGCCACAGTTGTGGCCTGCACCACAGCGGTGGCAACACTGGATCTCTAACCCACTGCACCGCAAGGGAACTTCTGGAAGCTTGTATTTTAAATGCGTCAGGAAGCAAGCTCCATGAAGGCAGGGATTGTGTTTGTCTGATGCATCACTGGCCCCGAGCATGGAGGAGGCACTTAATAAATATTTGTGAAATGAATGAAGAACATCCTTGCCTGTATCCCTGTTCCAACGGCCCCTCACACCACACTAGGTGACAGAGTCGTCCCCTTTTCCGAGGTGACAGCTGGGAGACAGTGGTCAGGCTGGTTTTATCTTGAGGCCCCTCTGGGACCACGAGCCCTGCCTGCGCTGTGCACTGACTCTCCTCTCCTCTCTTCCTCCCCGTCAATTCTGATGCTCACTTCTCTGCTCATGTTGGGCTCTGGTCCTGACACCATGAGTCACCTCCCTCCGCTCTCAGCTTCCCTAACGAGCAGCTGTCGTGTCTTCAGTCTGAGCCAGGCCTCCCCCTGTCCGCTGCTTCCTGGGGAAACCAAGGCCTGGGGTGTAAGACGCATGGAAGGGCCCCGGCCTTCTGCCCTGCTCCCCACATGCTCTGAAGGGCGGCGGGGACAGAAGAAAGGACTCTTGGGGAGAAGGAGGAGGCGAGTCCAAGACAGCTGACGTTTAAGAGTGGATTGTAAGGAGGGGCGCGACTTCGCTGCTGGCAAGAGTCCATGGAGGGACGAGGAACAGGCCAAGGTGGCCGCAGGAGGAACTGAGGCAAGGCTGACGGGGAAGGAACTCATTCGGGTGGGCAGCAGAGCCGGGGTGGGGGGTGGGGGCTGCCCGCTGACGGCTTTTCCTGGGTGGGGGCCCGTCTCTGCCTTGTTGTTGATCTCCACGTGCGGAGGCAGCCAGGTGACACAGTGACCTGTTAAGGGCCCTGCCAGATACCACAGAGCACTTGATGCCTTGATATTTTTTTTCTTTTTAGGGCCACACCTGAGGCATATGGAGGTTCCCAGGCTAGGGGTCAGATGGGAGCTGTAGCTGCCGGCCTACGCCACAGCCACAGCCACGGCCACGCCGGATCTGAGCTGCGTCTGCGACCTATAACCACAGCTTATGGCAACACTGATCCTTAACCCAATGAATGAGGCCAGAGATGGAACCCGCATCCTCATGGATTCTATGTTGGGTTCCTAACCCACTGAGCCACAGCGGAACTCCCAGTTCCTTGATTTTTGTTGATTGGTAAGAGGCAGCCCTGGGCAGGGATGCCCAACAAGGTGCCAAGGTAACTGGGGGCTTCCACGATGCTGTGCCACAGCGAGAGGCTGTACTTGGCAGGGGCCATGTACACAAGAGATGGCGCATGCAGAATAGGCCGAAGAGAGGCTATGAAGGGGGCATTTTCTGGGTGGGCTTACAGGAAACAGCAAAGGACTGGAGGCACCCAGGGCCTGGCCACAGACGCGAGCTGTTACCAGTTCTAGGCTGGACGGGAAAGGAGTAGAGGCGGGAGTGGTATTGCCAGAACCTGCTGAGCGCTGTCTGTGGGAGAAGGCTTGCCCCCGGCGTGGCCGTCTGGGAAGAACACAGCTGCTGCCAACACCGAGGCCCAGCCCGGGGCTGAGGGTGGGTGGGGAATAAATACCCCTACCTCTCTCTCCTCCCATTGGCTTGATGCCACTGCTTCCCATTGGCCAAGCCCAACAAGGAGCCACGAGCCAGAAGCCAAGGGGATGCTGCCAAGGTAAGCCTCCCGGGTCATGAGCAGAGCAGAGTGAATTGAGAACCCTCTTGTCTCTTCTTCCTGGTATCACCCAGCCCTAACCCTACCTCATTCTGACCTAATTCCTGAAAATCCTGTAAGTCCCTGCGTCACCTCCGCTCAGAACCTACCCCATCTCTCAGGCTGAGGTGGACCAGGGCTGGGCCAGGCTCAGGGGAGGCTCCAGCCCTGTGGGCAGGATTTCAGTTGCCCTGAGTCAGTCTCCTCTGGCCCTTCAGCATCAGGATTCTCGGATGGCCTCTTCTTCGTCAGGCTGTCAGGGAGGCGGTGACTGAAGATACTTTCCTGATAAACGCCAGCCTCCGTTTGCCTCTTTCTCGTAGACGAAGCGGGGAGTTTCTGCCTGCCTTCCCCTGCATAGGTACTGGCCTCTGCCCCTTATTCTCCAAAATTTCATCCTAATTCGGGAAACCTAGGGAAGAACCCCAACCCTCTCAGCCTCTCAGAGGCCAAGACACGTCTCTCTCCTCCTGCACTGTCCTGGGTTATCGCTTCGAACCTTAATTGGCGCCTTCGTCTCCCTAGCTTTTTTCTTACCCTGGTCACCCTGAAGAATCCTAAGAGAGGAGCCTGTGGTGGATTCTAAGCTCTGAAGCCTAGGGTCTAGTTGTAAAGAAATACTGCATTATTAAGGGTTCTCCAGAGAAACAGAACAAATAGGAGCTATAAATATAGATGTAAATGTAGATATAAAATGGGAAGTGGAGAGTTTCCGTTGTGGCTCAGTGGGTTAAGAACCCAACTGTATCCACGAGGATGTGGGTTTGATCCCTGGCCTCACTCAGTGGGTTAAGGACCTGGTGTTGCTGCGAACTGCAGCGTCGGACACAGACGTGGCTTGGATCTGGCGTTGCTGTGGCATAGGCTCCAGGTGCAGCTCTGATTCACCCCCTGGCCACTGGGGAACTTCCATATGCCGCAGGTGTAGCCCTTAAAAAATAAGTAAAATCAAAGTAAAAAGGGAAATGAGGCGTTCCTGTCGAGGCTCAGTGGAAATGAACCTGACTAGCATCCATGAGGATGCATGTTTGATCCCTGGCCTCGCTCGGTGGGTTAAGGATCCGATGTTGCCGTGAGCTATGGTATAGGTCGAAGATGTGGCTCCAATCCAGTGTTACTGTGGCTGTGGCATAGGCCGGCAGCTGTAGCTCCAATTCAACCCATAGCCCGGGAACTTCCATATGCCTCAGGTGTGGCCCTAAAAAGACAAAAACAAACCAAAAAAAAAAAAAAAATAGGAGATGTGAGACAGGGAATTGGCTCACACACTTAGGGAGGCTGAGAGGTCCCTGATCTGCCAGCTGTAAAGCAGAGACCCAGAGACCCAGGGTGTGAGGGCTGATGGTCCAGATTTTAGTCCTGATCGAAAGGCCTGAGAACTAGGAGGGCTGAGGAGAGGCGAAGACGATGTCCCAGCTCAGGCAGTCAGATAAACGCAGGATTCAACCTTCCAAAACCTTTTTTTTCTGTTCAGGCGTTTAACAGATGGGTAAATTTTATGTGTCACCTTGACTGGGACCCAGGATGCCCAGATATCTGGCTACACATCATTAGCCACCCACACTGCATCCCTCAGTCTTCCAATGCAAGGGCTCATCTCCTCCAGAAGCAGCCTCACACACACACCCAGAAATAATGTTTAACCTGATGGTCTGAAGCCCTGTGTCCCAGTCAAACTGACACAAAGTAGTAACCAATTACCTGCCAGTTGAGGTAACTGTGCCATCCTTCCTCTCTCCCCAGCCTCCAAGACCAAACGGGCCCCACGTTTTCCCAGGGTGCACATCTCGTAGTGGAAAGCTGCTGTGGTGGCCAGTCCAGTAGGCACTGCCCCTGCACCAGCTTTGGGGATTTGCTTGCGGGCACGGCTGCAGCAGTTACAATCCTGTGACCTGGTTCACGAAGACCCTCCATTCTGGGAGCCACTTCCACTTCTTTCTACTGTAATTATTTTCGGCTTAAGTTAGCTAGTTTTTCTGTTGCTTGCAACCATTCTCATCAATACAAATTCCTCTTCCTCAGAGGACCTGTGGGCTCTGTCCCTCGAGGGGCCTCACGTCTGGAACCTCTGGCTTGGATTCAGATCTCATCTAGTCCTGGAACGAGAGGAGAGAGAGCCCCTGCTGCTAGTGGATGCCTGTCACACCCCGTCTCAGGAACATGTTGTTTGTTGCCCGACTCATCAGGACCCACTCCCAGCCTGACTTCCCTGTCTCCACTCTCGGGTCACAGCCTGAAATAGCCAAGCTTTTCTCCCATGACTGCCTATCACACGTCCCATAGCCGGGTCAGCCGGGTCTCCTTGTTACTTTCCACAAATAGCAAACTCATTCCTGCGCGTGCCTTTGCTCGTGATGTCCTTGGACCTCTGATGAGCAGGTGGCTCTCTGCTGAGGGCTGAGCCCCTCTCAAACCTTCGAACCGTGGGCCACATCCTACCTCTTCCTTCCTTAGGCCTCCAGTACATCAGCAAGCCTCCAGCAGCTTCTGAATGAAGCACCTCTGTGGCCTCGCTCTGCTGTGGGATGGAGCAAGTGATTTCTGTGGCTGAGCTTTGTTTGCTTTGTAGACGCAAGTCTTTGAGGACTGGAGCCTAGACTCACTCACGGGTGCTGTAGAGGCCTCAGCAACGGGCATGAGGCCGAGCACACCGTGGGTGCTGACGTCCATTTCTCTGTCCCTAGTTTGGAAAGGGTCTTGGTCCTGTAACCCACGCTCGTCTTTCATTCACTTACCCAACTTTTATCCAGCACCTGCTACGCTGGTTTCTCTGCTAAGCTCTGGGGGGTACACAATACATAAAACAAAGCCTGGGGAGTCACAGTGTACCAGTGAAGATGTCTTGAGAATTAGATGTAGAATTATTACAAAAATAACCCTGTCACGTTCTTCTCAGCCTCGGGCTCACCTCAAAAGAACAAAAAGCCTTCTACCTCTCTGCAGAGGAGAGCCAGACTTCGTGTCTTTGAGGTTTGGACTTCTTTGACCCCCGTGAAGATTTGAAGATTTGTGTGTCTCTGAGTAGAAAGGAAAAGCTGCAAACACCAGGCTACCCGGAAGACAAGTTCCATACAGCCTTTCTTAACAGCGATTAGGATCGGGGGCTTAACCCTTCCCAGATTGGAGAGGGGTGGTCCCAACGCAGGACGGTTGGTGGGAATGAAGGAAGGTGTGAGTTGCATCAGAGCAGAGAGCTGAGCTCATGTGAAGGCAGGTCCTCTGAGATGGAAGGACCTAGGAGGAAGAATACTCAAATGAACAAATACATGATAGTAGTAACAGCTGGCATTTATTGTGCACTTACTGTATACCAGGCGCCATGTTAAGCACTTTATATACATTCACTTATTTCTGTCGAGACTTCTATGAAGCCAAGCGATGGTTTCCCTTTTACAGGTGAGGTCATGAGAGACCACCTGCCCAAGGTTATGGATCCGAGACTCAATCCCAAGCGCTCCCTGAGCACCCTGAGTGCCTGGGAGGTCTGAGCACAACAGGCCTACACTCTGGGGAATCCTGGCAAAGGTCACCATGGCTGGACGGGTCTCAGAGGGCACGAAGCTGCCGGAGAACCCTCACTTTCAGGTAGATTTCATGGCCTGGGGCAGGGGGGTGGGTACAGCTGTAGCAACTGGCATGCACCGAGGACTGGTAATCTTGGTAAAAGGCAGCTTATATCAGTCAACTATGACACAAAAAGCTATAGGACAATCACCAAATTCCAGTGCACACAAAAGTAAGCATTTATTTCACTCGTGTGTTGGGAAACCAGCTGCGGGCTAGTTGCTTCCAGGCTGGGGTGGTTTGGCTCAGCTCCATGTGTCTCTCATCTTCCTTCCAGAACCAGTGGGCTAGCCAGGGAATGCTCAGCTAATGGAGAGGAAGGAATACGAGAATAATAGCCCAATGCACAGCCCGTTTGAAGCCTCTGCTTGTGTCAAGTCTCATAAAACGCCACTAGTCAGAACAGGTCAGATGGCCAAGCTGAGCCGAGGGATGGAGAAATCCTCTCCCCCCACAGGAAGAGTCTGCAAAGCCACCTGGCAAAGAATGTGGACATATAATCCTGTTACCTTCAGGAGGGAGCGAAGAGATGGGACAATAATCTGGTGTTCCTCAGAATTTAAACCAAATTTAATTTTGATTTTGAGAGAGAATGAAATCCTACATGGTGTCACGGAGTACTTTATACCTATTACAAAGATAAAATCTAATCTTCAGAGACCACACAATTTGCTTATGCAAATATTTAAATTTTTGGTTTTTATTTTAGTGAAAAATTTAAAAATATCTTTTAACGAAAACATACTCTGGATGATTTGGAAGACTATGATAGCTGCCTTACAGTTTGTCAAAGCCCCAGTGATCACCCCAAGTACCAATATATAACGTTGAATGCAGGCTTCTCAACCCAGAGTCTGTGTTCTTAGGAAGTCATATATCTTCAAGGTTGGGAAACATTCATGAGAACGATGCACAGCAGACCGTGCGTAGAAGAGGCCCAGATACAGTGCTGTGGGCATCCGAGGGGGAAGGAGGCAGGGGCAGTGGCGGGGTGAGGGCAGGGTTTACGGTGCCCTGCAGGACCGCAGGGGTGGCATCAAGTAGGTACTTGAAAGATGATGGGGTGGTGTCCTGGAGATAGTCTCCAGGTTCCTTCTCTGTGTGGACATGACCGGATTCTTGGTTTTAGGGCCTCGCCAGGGAGAAAGTGCTTTACCTTCCCTCCCTGCAAATCGAGGATCTGTTTTGTGTTTTCCCATCAGGGGCTTGTCCTGCGCCGTCACATCCATGCTGGTAGTTGCGGCATTTGAAGGGAAGGCTGGGGAGTGTCATGATGAAACTTCCTGGCTTTGGAGCCAGGCTCACCAGGGTTCAAACCTTGGCTCTGGTGTTGACTAGCTCTGGCTTTCGGCAAGTTGCTTGACCTCCTGGAATTCCTGTGTCCTCAGCTGAAGAAGGGAATACTCCTTCTCCCATGGGGTGTTTAAAGAATTAGAACGAGCCAGCAAAGCCTAGGTTTTCTTGATGGGAAGATGTTTGACTTTGCATTCAATTTCTTTAATGGTTATAGGATTTTTCAGATTTCCTATTTGACGCTGAGTCAGTGAGTCAGATCTTTCAAGAAATTTGTCAGCTTCACTTCTATGTTCAGTTTTATTGGTACAAAATTATTTGTAATATCCTCTCATTTTCTTTTTAATGCAGTCTGAAACATCCACAACAATATCCCTCTTTGCCTTCCTGACATTGTTTATTTTTGTCTTCTTCCAATTTTTTCTTGATCAGTATCATCAGACATTTTTCAGTTTCCACAGATTTGGCTTTTGGCTCAGCTTATCCTCTGTGCTGCATATTTGATTTCTGTTTCTTCCCTTTCTATTCCTCGTCTTGATGGATCCTTCCTTCTCCATTTTTCAGTTTACTTTGCTGGTTTTTTAAATAACTTGTTAATATAGATCCTTAGCTCATTGATTTTCAATCTTTTTTTCTTTTTTAAGATGTGCATCTAAGGCTCCCTGTATCCTTTTGGAGGCTTAAATGAAAAAAAATACTTAATTGCCTGGTCCCAATTAGACTCTCATTAAATAGCGTCACCACCATCGTCCTTATCCAGTGTCAGGTGAGAGTCCACAGGACAGTTTCCACCTCTCCTGCTCGATAATGTGCCCTATGACCCCTGAGACGTTTCCAGTGGACTCTCTGAGGACTTACTCTGGGCCACACTGCCTCCTTTGGGGGGGTTTAAGGAGGCTTCCTCTGAAGACGAAAGCAGGGCACAGACGGGGCAGATGCCTTTGTCTCATCTGTCTCAGACCTTCTTTCTCTAGAAAGGCTGGCAGGGAAGGCCCATGGGAAGGGTGAGTTCTAACCTGCAGGTCTGTGGCAGGTGTTTTTTTCAAAAAATGGCCACAGTAATGTTCCCTGTCCCTTATGTTTTTCTAGAACCTTGTCATTCCCCCATCCGTAGGTGGGAGTACACTCCCCTGCCCCTTAAGTCTGGTGGGTTTAGGGCTTCCTTATAGATTATAGATTACAGACCAATAAATAGGTTGTAGCAGAAATGGGGCTGAGAAACTTCTGAGGCTTGGTCATAAAGGCAAAGCAGCTCCTACCTTATTAGCTGAAAAACTCATGATTAGGGCTCTAAGTTACCGTGTAGGAAATCAGACTAGCCTGCAGCCATTGCGTTGTAAGGAAGCCAAACCACGAGAGGCCCTGCGTAGGCACTCCAGCCTCCGGTCCTAATCTAAGTCAAGGCGCCACATGTGACTGCATGAGCATTCAGAGATTTCAGCCCCCTGCAGGTTGAGAGACCTACATCCTTGGATTTATTTATTTTTTTAGGGCCGCAACCGTGGCACGTGGAGATTCCCAGGCTAGGGGTGGAATTGGAGCTGTATCTGCTGGCCTATACCTCAGCCATAGCAACACTGGATCTGAGCCGCGTCTGCGACTTACACCACAGCTCATGGCCACGCCAGATCCCTAACCCAGTGAGCAAGGCCAGGGATCGAACCCACAACCTCATGGTTACTAGTCGGATTTGTTTCTGCTGCGCCACAATGGGAACTCCCTACATCCTTCTAATGATAGCAGCCAAGGTATCCGACACTGTGGAACAAGGACCAGCTATCTCTCACTGTACCCAATCAATTTCTTAATCCTAGAGACTCATGAGTGTGTATATATATAGTGTTTTCATGAGTTCCTGTTGTGGCTCAAGAACCCAATGCTATCTCTCTGAGGATGCGGGTTGGAACCTTGGCCTTGCTCAGGGGGTTAAGGATCCAGCATTGCTGAAAGCTGTGGCATAGGTCACACATAAGGGCTCAGATCTGGTGTGGCTGTGGCTGTGGCGTCGGCCAGCAGCTGCAGCTCTGATTCAACCCCTAACCCAGGATCTTCCATATGCCATGGGTGTGGCCATAAAAAAGAAAAAGAAAAAAAAAAAGACTATTTTCAGCTCTTAGGCTTTTATGTATTTTGCTAAACAGCACTGGATAACTGGAACAATGCTCATATCTTGTCTGGTGCCCAGCTCCTCCATCAGACTCCTCATATGCTGTGTTTCCCACTGAGGCCCAAGCAGAGTCTGCAGAAGCAGAGCACAGCCAGTCTTTTGCATGAGCCCTGGAGGAGCAAACTGCAGGTGGAGATCCTCTGATCCTATCAATTCGTCTAGACGGAGCTCTCCCAAGACCATTGGTTCCCAACCTTTCCAAGTGCTGAGACATTCTTTATCGCATTGGAAAGGCTGCGTGTCCCCCGCATGATCTGGTTGTATTTGCAGGATCGCTTCATATGCAGGTAATATCAATTGAGACCTTACTAAGTGCCAGGTACTGTGCTAAGTAGTTTATATGCATTATGTCCCTGAATCTTCCTAACAAATCCAGGACTATTGTCCTTCCCACTCTGCAGATGTGAAGTAAGGTGATCACATTACCCCGGCAGCCTGTTCTGCATGTTGGATGCAGGACTCGTGAAGGAGGGCCTGCAGAATAATGCTCACACCCTGACCCTGGTGTGATGACGAGTGCTGTCTAGCTCCACATTTGCCCTCTGTGCTGTCCCCCAAGACCTAGGCGCTTGCAGTCTCCATTTCCTGTACTCTTTGGACCGCTGGCTTCCTCTTCTGTTCTGCCGGCTGGCTGGCTAGAGACTAGAAGGCAAAGTAAAGGAGAAGCCATGTGCTTTTCTGCCTTTGACCACATTGCTTGTTGTTAGGTCCCTGCTCAGGCAGCTTAGTTCCTAAAAGCAGCCTCAGTGGCACAGCAGTTTTCTTTCCTTTCCTTTTCTTGGCTGCCCGAGGCATGTGGAGCTCCCAGGGCAGGGATCAGATCCTAAGCTGCAGCTGCAGCAACGCTGAATCCTTAACCCACTGTGCCAGGCTGGGATCGAACCTGTGTCCCCGGGCTCCCAAGATACCACCGATGACTTTGCGCCACAGCAGGTGCTCCCACAGTTTTCAACTATGGTTATGAGCATTTCCCATTGTATTCTTCCTGCCTTAGGGCTAACAGTGCCGCTCTGTGGTTACAGATCTTGGGAAATCCTCATCTTCCTCTTCTTGTTCCTCCAGGCCTGCCATCAGGTTTGCTACCAATTCTTCCAATTCAATCCCTTCTACTTGAAATACCTAGAGTGATTTCTGAATTTTTCTGATGGTCTACTGAGGGACGCATTTGGTTTTCCAAAACTTCGTATCACCTGACCTTTATTTAACTCTCCAACCTCAGCTCCCATCACTATCCCTCTCGTTGGCTGTGCTTCAGTCTCTCTCGTCTCCTTTCTGTTCTTCGCATAGTTGCAATCCTTTCCTGCTTTGGGGCCTTGGCGCCTGTGGTTCCCAAATGTTAGAACTTACCCCCAGCACTTTGCAAAGCGGATTCCTTCCTGTGCCTCTGGTCTCAGCATGAAGGTCAGTGTGGGGTACACCTCCCCCATACCCAAGTACTCTTACCATGTCACCCTTTTACTGTCTTCATAGCACTTATTACTAATGAAGCTGATCTTGCTGATTGATCCCTTGTTTATTATCTACTTCCCACACTAAAAGGAAACTGCAAGAGCGGAGAGCTTGTCTGTCTTATTTATTACTATAGCCAGTGCTCGGCACAGAGTTGGGTACTTCGTACATATTTCTGAGTGAATGCGTGATGGGGAGAAAGATAGGCAAGTCTCGTTAAGGCCTGAGATGCGCTCTTGCACCGCTGAGATGTTTGACCCCAGAGGCTACCGAAGGGAGCCATCTCCCTGCCCCCCCTGAGGCAGGACCACCAAGGTTTGTGCCAAGTACCAGGGCCCCGAGCTCCACTAGGTCTCCAGGCAGGCCCCTCCTGGGCTGTGGGAGGGGCCCCTGTAGCCCTGCCCGTGCCTTCTGGCATGTCCTAGTCCGCTGGGTTCTTTCCACGCTTCCAGCCGGCTGTAGGGCATTAATGATTAAAAGTGCAAAGCTGCCCAGGACCAGTATCAATTAGACCACATGCCCACCAGTGGGCAGCTCATTAATTCCAATAAGCCAGGACCTGTTCTGACAAAGCTTTTTCCATCTGTGTACTGCAGTCAATAACTACAAAGAAAAGGAACAGGATGGTTATAAAATTAATTTTACTGATCATCCATTCTTATCACATAATAAGCAGCAGAAACTTTTGGGTATGTAAACATTTAACCCAAATCATTGCCATTATAATAATAAGCTGAATCCAGAAAGGAAGAAATTCATACTGTAATGCATGCAACTCTAAAGAGCCATTGTTTTTCTTTTATGACATTATAAACAGAACGAATTCTGGGATCTTATGCTAAACAAAACAAAACAAAAATTCATTTTGCTGCTGCAGTAGAAGAGAGAAGCCAGCAGGATAAAGCCTGAGGCTTTCTTTGCAAGGTTGGGTGCTCCATCAGGCCATCTTGTCCATTCTACTGGTTCTGGGGAGAACTCTGTTTTGGTTTTAACATCTCCTAGTTTGAGAGGATCATCTAGACACAGGGTGGTTGACAGGCAGAGGAAACGAACAGAAAAACCATAGAAACGTTTATAAGAAAATTAGAAATCCGGGAGTTCCTGCTGTAGCTCAGCATGTTAAGAACTTGGCTAGTAACCATGAGGATGCGGTTTGATCCCTGGCCTCGCGCAGTGGGTTGAGGATCTGGCACGCCATGCGTTGTGGTGTAAGTCACAGATGCGGCTCAGATCTGGCGTGGCTGTGGCTGTGGTGTTGGCTGGCAGCTACAGCTCCGATTCGACCCCTAGCTGGTCAGATTCATTTCCGCTGAGCCACGATGGGTATTCTTCTTTCTTCCCTTTTTATACAGTGGATTGAGTGTCCCTGCGTCTGTCAGCAGCGGGCTGCTACACACGATCACGCTTAGTATTATACAAACATTCTCTAATGTAGTCCAGCTTTGAAACATCAATAAACAGCCCTCCCATTAGCCCATATTCCCCTCTATCACCACCTAATTTTTCTATCATGCTCCATGGTAAAGCCTCTCTGGAGAGTTGGATATAGTTCTTAGCTCCATTCTCTCCCTCAAATTCTCTCTTTGGCCCTTCCAGGTGGGCTTCCGTGCCTGTCATGCCACTGAAATTCAAATGTTAAGATTGGAGTTCCTGCCATGGCTCAGTGGTTAACGAACCCCGCTAGGGTCCACGAGGTTGTGGGTTCCATCCCTGACCTTGCTCAGGGGTTAAGATCCGGCGTTGCCATGAGCTGTGGTGTAGGTCGCAGACACAGGTTAGATCCCACATGGCTGTGGCTGTGGTGTAGGCCGGCAGCTGTAGCTCAAATTCAGTCCCTAGCCTGAGAACCTCCATATGCCGTGATGCAGCCCTAAAAAAAAAAAAAAAAAGTTAAGATCATCGATGGTCAGCCTGCTGCTGGTCTGAGAGCTGCTTCTCAAAGCGGTCGACGACTGCTTCCATCTTAAAACATGATCTCCTCTTGGCAACCGTGACACCATATTTCCTGGTTCTTTACCTCACTACTTCTCTGTCTTCTATTCTGAATCCTTTTCTTCCACGAACCACTAAATATTAGACACTCGCAGAGCTCAACCTAACGCCTCTTCTGTGCTGTATCTAGTCCTACTGCTGTTTTTCTATGGCTGCCACACCAGTATCTCCAAACTAGACCTCTCTGCTGACTTTCAGCCTTGTATACCTCTCGGCCCACTCGATGTCTGCTGTGGATTAAATTGTGCCTCCCCGAGGATGTGTGGGAATCCTAACCTCCAATACCTATGAATATGAGCATCTTTGAAAAGAGGGTCTTTGCAGATATAATCAAGTTAATGTGAGGTCGTGTGGATTAGAGGTGGCTTTAACCCCAGTATGACTGCAAAGAGAAGACATAGAGACAAATGGGGGGACGAGTTCCCATCGTGGCTCAGTGGTTAACGAATCTGACTAGGAACCATGAGGTTGCGGGTTTGGTCCCTGCCCTTGCTCAGTGGGTTAAGGATCCAGTGTTGCCATGAGCTGTGGTGTAGGTTGCAGATGCGGCTCGGATCCCGCATTGCTGTGGCTGTGGCGTAGGCTGGCAGCTACAGCTCCAATTCGACCCCTAGCCTGGGAACCTCCATATGCCGCGGGAGCGGCCCTAGAGATGGCAAAAAGACAAAAAAAAAAAAAAGAGAGACAAATGGGGGGAATGTTATGTGAAGAGAGGGGCAGACGTTGGAGGGACGTGTCTACAGCCGAGGACGAGGACGGCTGGCGACCCCCAGAAGCTGGACGAGAGGGACATGGAACTGATTTTCCCTCAAAGCACCCCAAGGAACCAAGCCTTCCCACACCTGGCTTTCAGATTTTGGCCTTTGGAACTGTGAGAGAGTTAGTTTCTGTTGTTTTAAACCACCCAGTTTGTGGTCATTGGTTATAGGAGCCCTGAGGAAATAATATGGGAGTTCCCTGGTGGCTCAGTGGGTTAAGGTTCTGGCTTTGTTGCTACTATGGCTTAGGGGGCTGCTGTGGTGCTTGTTTGATCTCTGGCCTGGGAACTTTTCCGTGCTAAAGGTGAAGCCGAAAAAAGAAAAAAAAAGAAAAGAAAATAGTACAACATCTAATCAGTATCTCCAATTTCACACCATCAGAACAGAACTCTCGTCCCCACCTGTGCCCAGATCTACCCCTCCCCCGACTTTCCCCCCAATCCTTCTTCTACCCTGACCCCTGGTCTCTTTTCCATATGGTAACCAGAGGGTTCTTTTATTTTTTTATTTTTATTTTTTTCATGTTTTCAACATGCATTTATTTTTATTAAAAAACTGATTTAAATATATATTAACGATTTTATTAATTTCAAAAATCTGTGGAGTTCCCTTTGTGGCTCAGTGGTTAATGAACCTGACTAGGATCCGTGAAGATGCGGGTTCGATCCCTGGCCTCGCTCAGTGGGTTAAGGATCTGGTCTTGCTGTGAGCTGTGTGGTGGGAGCAGATGCAGCTCAGATTCCGCATTGCTGTAGCCATGATGTAGGCTGGCAGCTGTAGCTCTGATTCGACCCCTAGCCTGGGAACTTCCATATGCCATGCGTGCAGCCCTAAAAAGCAGAAAAAAAAAATCTGTAACATCTTTATACTTAAAAAACCTACGAATATGAGATATAAGGGAAGCCAAAAGCATCTGGAAACTAGTAACCACTGTTTGGAATTCTTTTTTTTTTCATTTTTTTAAGGGTTATTTAAGTATAGTTGATTTACAGCGTTGTGATAATTTCTGCTATACAATGAAGTGATTCAGTTATACATGTACACACATCCAATCTCTTTCAGATTCTTTTCCCATATAGACAGACCATCACAGAATATTGGGTTCGAGTTCCCTGTGCTATACAGTAGGTCCCTGTTGGCCAATCATTTCTTATACCACAATGCGTATACGCCAATCCCAAACCCCCCACCTGTCTCCTTTGGTAACCATAAACTTCTTTTCAAAGTCTGTGAGTCTGTTTCTGTTCTGCAACCGAGATCATTTGTGGAGCTCCTGATGTGGTTCAGCGAGTTAAGAATCTGACTAGTGTCCATGAGGATGTGGGTTCTATCCCTGGCCTCGCTCGGTGGGTTAAAGTATCTGGTGTTGCTGCAAGCTGTGGTTTAGGTCACAGATATGGCTTTCATTTGGCATTGCGTGGCTGTGGTGTACACTGGCAGCTGCAGCTCTCATTCGACCCCTAGCCTGGGGACCTCCATATGCTGCAGGTATGGCCCTAAAAAGCCAAAAAAAAAAAAAAAAAGTTCATTTGTGTCCTTTTTTTTTAAGATTCCACATTTAAGTGATATCATATTATATATGTCTTTGACTTTGTTCATTCAGTATGATAATCTCTGTAAATGGCATTATTTTGATCTTTTTTATGGTTGAGTAATATTCCATTATATATATCACATCTTCTTTATCCACTCCTCTGTTATTGGACATTTAGTTTGCTTCTATGTCTTGACTATAGTAAATAGTGTTGCAGTGAACATTAGGGTGCATGTATCTTTTCAAATTATGGTTTTTCTCTGGATAGATGCCCAGGAGTGGGATTGTTGATCAAATGGTAGCTCTGTATTTAGTTTTTTGAAGAACCTCTATACTGTTTTCCACAGTGGTTTCACCAATTTACATGCCCTCCGATAGTGTAAGAGGGTTCCCTTTTCTCCACACCCTCTCCAGCGTTTATGGTGTGTAAACTTTTTTTTTTTTGTCTTTTTGCTATTTCTTGGGCTGCTCCCAAGGCATATGGAGGTTCCCAGGCTAGGGGTCGAATCGGAGATGCAGCCACCAGCCTATGCCAGAGCCACAGCAACGCGGGATCCGAGCTGCGTCTGCAACTTACACCACAGCTCACGGCAACGCCGGATCCTTAACCCACTGAGCAAGGGCAGGGACCGAACCCGCAACCTCATGGTTCCTAGTTGGATTTGTTAACCACTGTGCCATGACGGGAACTCCTTGTTTGTAAACTTTTTGATGATGGCCATTCTGGCTGGTGTAAGGTAGTACCTCATAGTAGTTTTGATATGCATTTCTCTAATAATTAGCATTGTTGAGCATCTTTTCACATGTTTTTTGGTCATCTGTATGTCTTTGGAGAAATGTCTGTTTAGTTCTTCTGCCTATTTTTTAATTGGGTTGTTTGGGGTTTTTTTGTTTTTGTTTTTGTTTTTTATATTGAGCTGTATGAGTTGCTTGTATATTTTGGAGATTAATCTCTTGTCAGTCACTTCATTTGCAAATATTTTTTCCCATTCTGTGAGTTGTCTTTTTTTATTTTTGTCTTTTTAGGGCCACACCTGCAGCATATGGAGGTTTCCAGGCTAGGGGTTGAATTGGAGCTGTGGCCGCTGGCCTAGCCACAGTCACAGCAACACCAGATCCAAGCCATGTCTGCGACCTACACCACAGCTCATGACAACGCCAGATCCTTAACGCACTAAGCGAGGCCAAGGATCGAACCTATGCCCTCATGGATACTAGTCAGATTTGTTTCTGCTGTGCCACAACAGAAACTCCATGGGTTGTCTTTTCATTTTGTTTTTTCCTTTGCTGTGCAAAAGCTTTTACGTTTACTTAGGTCCTATTGGTTTATTTTTGGTTTTGTTGTCATTACTCCAGGAGGTCCATCTGAGATTATATTTCCGAGGTTTATGTCAGTGAGTGTTTTGCCTCTGTTTTCCTCTCTGAGTTTTACAGTATCTGGTATTATATGTAGGTCTTTAATCCATTTTAAGTTTATTTTTGTGTATGGTATTAGAGAATGTTCTAATTTCATCCTTTGACATGTAGCTGTCCAGTTTTCCCAGAACCACTTATTGAAGAGACTTTCTTTTCTCCATTGTATATTCTTGCCTTCTTTATTTTAGATTAGTTAACCCTAGGTGTGTGGGTATATTTCTGGATTTTCTATCCTGTTCCATTCATCTATATTTCTGGTTTTGTGTGAATGCCATACTGTTTTGATGATGGTAGCTTTGCAATATAGTCTTAAGCCTGCTTTCTCCCGTTCCATTTTTCTTTCTCAGTATTGCTTTGGCTATTTAGGGTCTTTTGTGTTTCCATACAAATTTAAAGTTTTTTTTTTTTTCTCTAGTTCTGTGAAAAATGCCTTTGTTAATCTGATAGAAGTTTGTGTTGAATCTCTAGATTGTCTTGGGTAGTATAATCATTTTGACAATACTGTTTCTTCCAATCCAAGAGCATGGTATATATTTCCATCTGTGTCATTTTTTTTCTTCTTTTTTTTTTCCACCCTGAGGCATATGGAGTTCCCAGGCCAGGGATCAGATCCAGGCTGCAATTGCCAACTACATTGCAGCTGCAGCAATGCTGGATCCTTAGCCCACTGTGCAGGGTTGGGGATTGAACCTGTGTCCCAGAACTTGAGAGACACCACTGCTCCCATTGCACCACAGCAGGAACTGCTGGTTGTGTCATTTTTTATTTCTTTCATCAGCGTCTTATAGTTTTCAGAATATAGGTCTTTTGCCTCTTTAGGTAGGTTTATTCCTAGGTAGTTTATTCTTTTTGATGCAGGGGTAAATGGGATTGTTTCCCTAATTTGTCTTTCTGATTTTCATTGTTAATATATAGAAATGCAATAGATTTCTGTGTATTAATTTTGTATCCTGTGACTTTACCAAATTCATGGATGAGCTCTAATAGTTTTCTGGTAGTATCTTCAGGATTTTCTATGTGTGGTATCATGTCTTCTGCAAACAGTGGTAATTTTACTTCTTCCTTTCTAATTTCAATTCTTTTATTTCTTTTTCTTCTCTGATTGCTGTGGCTAGGACTTCTAAAACTATATTGAACAAAAGTGGTGAGAGCAGAATCTTTATCTTGTTCCTGATCTTAGCGGGAATTCTTTCAGCTTTTCACCATTGAGAATGATGTTAGCTGTGGGATTGTCATATATGGCCTTTATTATGTTGAGGTAGGTCCCCCCAGAAAGTTCTTTTAAAAAGCTGAAGTTGGGAATTCTGTGGTGGTCCAGCAGGTTAAGGATCCAGTGTTGTCATTACTGTGGCTGGGGTCATTGCTGTGGGATGGGTTTCTTGCCTAGGAACATCCACATGCAGCAGTGTGGGAAGAAAAAATAAGTCAGAGACACTCCCTCTGTTGTTTAAAACCCTCCAAAATCTTCCCACAATCTTTTGAATACAAAAAAAAAAAAAAAAATTCCACATCTTAACCTACAGTAAGTTCTTCATGCTCTGGCCCCTGCCTCCTTCTTGTTTGTCATCTTTTTTTTTTTTTTTTTTTTTTTTTGCTTTTTAGGACCACATTCATGACATATAGAGGTTCCCAGGCTAGGGGTCTAGTTGGAGCTACAGCTGCTGGTCTATACCACAGCCACAGCAACGCTGGATCTGAGCCGTGTCTGTGACCTACACCACAGCTCACAGCAACGCCGGATCCTTATCCACTGAGCAAGGCTGGGGATCAAACCTGCAACTTCATGGTTCCTAGTGGGATTCATTTCTTCTGTGCCACAACAGGAACTCCTTGGTTGTCATTTCTTGGGTTCTTCTCTTCCTGCTCGCTGATCTTCACTCACACTGGCTTCCTTCTCTTACTTGAACAAGCTCATCCTGACTTAGGACCTTTGCACCGACCACAATATTACTTTGATCTGGAGCTGCCACATCCATAGATCTGCCCATAACCCACCTTTCCTGACCTCCCAACATCAGGTGGGCCCAGACTCCATCAGGCCACCAGGTCTGACTTTCTTCATGGAGAGCGTGTGCTTTCACGACAAGTGCTTGCTGTAGTCCCTTGGTCCTCGCTTTGCTTTCATCCTTTGTTTAGAATCCTCCTCAAGTCTAGGAATCAAGGCATTAAAATTTTTACTTAAGAATATGGGGAGTCCCATTGTGGCGCAGTGGTTAACAAATCTGACTGGGAACCATGAGGTTGCAGGTTCGATCCCCAGCCTTGCTTAGTGAGTTAAGGATCCGGCGTTGACATGAGCTGTGGCATAGGTTGCAGACATGGCTCGGATCCTGTGTTGCTGTGACTCTGGCATAGGCCAGCGGCTACAGCTCAGATTGGACTCCTAGCCTGGGAACCTCCATATGCTACAGAAGTGGCCATGAAAAGAAAAAAAAAAAAGTGATGTAGGTTTCTGACACTTTCAGAAAGACTTAGAAAGAGTCTTGCCTAATTAAAGGCTCAGCCCAGTCCCCGCAAAAGCCCACACTGCAAGGAAAGCTGCTCAAAAGTCCAGGCTCTTCCTGTGCAAGAAGCACCCTCAGACTTTCCGTCCTAGGGTGGGAAATGGCCACATCCAGCTTCCCCCAGGGGAGAGGGAGGCAGAGCTCCCGGTTTATCTCCAAACGCCATCCACCAAGCAGTTATCACCGTGTCCCCAACTCTGGCCTCCTCACAGACTGAGGGGGAAGCAGAGCCAGACAGAAGAATTCAGGAAGAGAGGAAGCTCAGGAGCCTGTCTGTGTCATCTGTCATTTGCCACCATCTCCAGAGGACTAAAGGAGATCTGTAGCTCTGCGTGTCCCCTAGTGATGCCAGGCACTAGGCTAGGGCTTTAATAATAATAATAATAATAATAATAATGATAATGCATCGAGGGTTGCCATTGGGGAGTGAGGTCTGGACAGGCATGGGGCTAGGCCCTCTGGAAGCATTATAGCATCTCATTCTCAGCAATACTCTGAGGTTGGTGTTATCATCCCCGCCTAACTGGTGAAGAACTTGGCTCAGTGAGCAGAAGGGACGTGCCCAGTGGTTTCTGCTGCAAAGCTGGGGTCTCCCTTCTATGTGGCATCGCCTCTTTGCTAAACCTCCTGGCCCCTGATTGCTAGCAGGAGAAGACCCTGTGGCTAAAAGCAGGTACTGGGACCTGCAATGCTCTGTTCCAGCCAATGAGTCATCAGAGAGGGGAATTTGCCAGCTCAGGAATTTAACTCCGGAGGAAGCTGCCCCCAGCCCTTCTACCGCTGTGCTTTAGAGAGAGATACCAAGGCCTGGGTCACTTCCCTGGGAAATCCTTTGCAGAGACTGCCCTTGAAATAAGATCATGCCGAAATCTGAGCTGCACTGCCCAGGGGCCGATTCCTGCTCTGGGCACTGAGGCAAGGGTGAGCTTGGAGCAAAGCCCCAGCAGGAACTTCTCCAGATACGGAGGGCCCTGGCAGATAGAAGCTTGGGGTGGGACAAGCAGCACTTCTAGAAGGATCCTTGGGGCAGAGGTCTGGGAAGGGGGAGGAGTGAGTACCCGTCACCAAGAGAACGATTCCTAAGGCCACGTTCTTACCAGAGCTGCACCCCCAGACTCTGTCAGTTGCAGATGAGGCTGTATTAGCAGAAGGCCTGCCGTCTGACTGCCTGGAGGCGACCGTGAGGCCCCTGGTGTGAGCATGTGCCGTGGCTGAGAGCTCAGCAGAGACTTTGCGGGGGGAGAGTCAGGAGCCGCAGACAGGGTGTGGAGGAGACCTAGGAGGGTCGTCCCTGGCGTGTTGGGATGGAAGCCTTTAGGGATGTGAATTCCAATCTCCTTGTGGCACAGAGGGAGGAATGGTGGCCCGGTAGGGGAAGTGACCTGCTCAGCGTCCCCAGCAGTGAGTAAAAGAGCGGGCCCTCCCGTTCTTCTGAATCTTCGGGTGAGACGGCCCCCACCTCTTCCCTGCTCTAACACTGAAAAGAAAGCAGTGCAACCAGGAGGGGAGCTGTGCTTAGCCTGGCTGCTTTGGGAGGGCCCATGATGAGACCACGTGATGCCCCCTGAGTATCCCTGGAAAGCCCGGTTGGCATCCTGAGGTGTGTGCACGGGGTTCATGCTTTTGCCAGTCACGTACCGGCCCACCTCCAAATGCAGAACGGTGTTTGCGTTTGGGCGCGGCATCCTCGCCTGTGATTTTCCTCTGATGATATCTTGTTTTGCCAACTAAATTAAGACTATGACAGAGAACAGAGACTACCTCTAGCAGTTTAGTTCAATTAAGATTTCACATCAACAAATTAAAATGCATCCTCACCGTCTGCAAAGTAAATCTGCCTGCATTTAGGAGGAAGCTCTGACATTTGCTGTTCAGGCACCTAGCTGCTCTGAGCTGAGTGTTAGCAAGGACCCACCCTCTCTGGGGCTGCTTTTGGGGGTTCTCAGCCAGGGCTTCCCAAGCCTGAGTGGGAGGAGCAGCCTGAGCCTTTGGTAACGTTTTCCCTGGTCCTCTGTCATATCACAAAAATGGGGGCACATTTTCAGTTCAAACTAAAGGACAGTTAACAGATAGGTTTTTTAATTTGTCAGTCACTCTTCAAGGGACTGAGGACTCAATGATGAACAGACAAAAATCCCTGTTCTTTTGGAGCTTTTATTCTTTGGGGGAGAGATAGACACTAAATAAGACAGATGAGTGAACTACGCAGTAAGTTAGAAAGTGATAAGAGCTGTGGCGAAAAATAATGCCAAGAAAGAGGGTAGGGAGTGTGGAGGGCAGAGGGATTTGTGATTTTTTTTTTTTTCTTTTTATGGCCATATCTGTAGCATATGGAGGTTCCCAGACCAGGGGTCAAATCGGAGCTGCAGCTGCCGGCCTACACCACAGCCACAGCAACGCCAGATCCGAGCCGCATCTGCAGCCTACAGACACAGTAGGCTTGCGGCAACGCAAGGACGTTGAACCCATGTCCTCATGGATTCTAGTCGGGTTTGCTACTGCTGAGCCACAACAGGAACTCCCAAAGGGATCTGTGATTTCTAAATAGGGTAGTTGGGGGAGTTCCTGTCATGTAAACCAATCCGACTAGGAACCATAAGGTTGCAGGTTCGATCCCTGGCCTCGCTCAGTGGGTTAAGGATCCGGCGTGGCCATGAGCTGTGGTGTAGATTGCAGACGCAGCTCTGATTCGACCCCTGGACTGGGAACCTCCATATGCCGCGGGAGTGGTCCAAAAAGACAAAAGGACAAAATAAATAAATAAATAGGGCAGTTGGGAAGGCCCCCATGAGACGGTGACAACTGAGCCAAGAGCAGAAGCCGCGAGGGAATGTGCCATGAGGATATGAGAGATGGGGGTGCACTCCAGGCTAGGGGCGGGAGTACCAAATGTAAAGACTGATGTGGGGTTGCAGGCAGCCTGCGGATGGAGCTGAGTGAGCAGGAGGGAGAGGAGGAGGAGACGAGGGCAGAGGAGAGGGATTTCAGGCCACCGTAGGGCCCTCGGATCTGTCTCTGAGTGGACACCAAGTCAGCTCTGTGATGGAGAAGGGAACAGGCAAGCGCTCCCTTAGATCTGGGCAGGACGGGTGTGGCGGCTGCGGGAGCACAGACAGAGGAGGGCTGGGCAGGAGCAGGGGGACAAGCAGGGGACTGCTGTGGTCGTGGAGCGGGTGTACGGTGGTGGCTGGAGGGATGGCGGGGCAGCAGGTAACACGGGAGACGCTGGCTCAAAATGTTTAAAATCAGGAATATCCTAGGAATCCCAGCCTCGAAGGTCAGCATCCCCTTGACAGCTTTGCCAAAAGGCCATTCCACTGGTGACCCTGGGGCAGGCCCCTCAAATCCTGAGCACAGAAACTGCCCATTTTCCTCTGTAAAATGAGATGAATAATTTTTTCTTTCTAGAGAAAGTAAGTGAAGGCCGTTCCCCTTGTTGCTGATTAGAATAGAGCCCCTGGGAGGATGCAGGCCACCAGGGTGGCCCCTGCGCCCGCACCAGATCTCAGGGGTTGCCCGGTCCTGACTTCTGGATCCAGGACGTGAGTACTCGTATTCCCGAAATGGTCACTGAACGGAGGAACGAGCGGCGACTCTTTCTCCCATCCTTTAGGTAGGGATTTAAACTTTTTTTTTTTTTGGTCTTTTTGTCTTTTGAGGGCCTCGCCGTGGCATATGGAGGTTCCCAGGCTAGGTGTCGAATCGGAGCTGCAGCTGCCGGCCACAGCCACAGCCACAGCCACAGCCACAGCCACAGCAAAGCAGGATCCGAGCCATGTCTGTGACCTACGCCACAGCTGACGACAACCCTAGATCTTTGACCCACTGAGCGAGGCCAGGGGTCAAACCTGTGTTCTCATGGATACTAGTCAGATTTGTTTCCACTGAGCCACAAAGGGAATTCCTTAAAGAGTTTTAATAACAATTTCTGAAAAATTTCTTTTCAAATCCAGAGGGGAGTTCCCATTGTGGCTCAGTAGGTTAAGAACCAGCATAGAATCTTCATGAGGATGCAGGTTGGATCCCTGGCCTCACTCCGTGGGGTTCAGGATTCTGTGTTGCCACAAGCTGTGGTGTAGGTCACAAATGTGGCTCAGATCCTGCGTTGCTGGGGCTGTGGTGTAGGCCTGTAGCTGCAGCTGCTGCAGCTCCAATTTGACCCCTCGCCCGGGAACTTGCATATGTTGCAGGTATGGTGGGAAAAAGAAAGAAAAACAAAAAACCAGAGGGCTGTTTGTGTGTGATGGCGGTAGGTTTGGTTTTTATTGGTTTGTTTGTTTTCTGTAAATATAAAAAATTATGAAATATTGGGAGTTCCCATCATGGCTCATTGGAAGCGAATCTGACTAGCATCCATGAAGATGTGGGTTTGATCCCTGGCCTCGCTCAGTGGGTTGGGGATCAGCATTGCCATGATCTGTGGTGTAGGTTACAGATGTGGCTTGGATCCTGTGTGGCTGTGGCTGTGGCGTAGGCCCGCTGTTGTAGCTCTGATTTGACCCCTAGCTTGGAAACTTCCGTATGCTGCAGGTGTGGCCCTAAAAAGCAAAAAAAAAAAATAAGGGGGAGGGGATTATTACATAGATTAGGTTCTCGCTGCTGAAGAATTCAGGTAACTGCACGGTTGTTTCTCAATCTCCTTTCTTTTCCCTGCTTCCTTTCTCCCTCTTCCTCTGTAATCTTAGTTGACCATGAGGTAGAGCTGAACAGAATGTTATGCTTCCTACTTCTACTCTTTAAAGTGGATGCATGGAGGGTTTTTTATTTTATCTTTTAGAAAAACCCAACAAGTAAATTAAAATCCTTTGTATTTGTGTAACTCTCCATTGATTTTCCTCTCCCCGTACATCAGCCTCCCCACTTTCTGAGCCAAAGAAGTTGGTACTCCTTCCTTGTGGGGAGAAAACAGACCCAACATGAGCCTCTGGACTTCACCACTTTAAACTTCGCTGTTTAACTCGCGTGGTAATTTGCATAGATCTACATATGTTATGCAATCAGCCTGCTCTCCTTACATTTAAGCCTAAAATAATTTTGCTTTTATGAGGGTTTTCTTCTCTGCTGCCTTCTTTATTTCTTACTCGTTCTGAGATGTAGATTTTTGTAAAAGGAATTGATGAAAGGCCAAGGGTATAAACATGTTCCCAAACAGCCATGGGGGAGAGGGGAACTGGGGAGGGGCATGGTGAGACAGTCTTTGGGATCCAATTATTCTTTCACCGGATGTTTATTGAGCACCTACTATGTGCAAGGCTCTGTGCCACGTGCTAGGAATATATAGTGGTGAGGAAGCCAGGTACAGTTCTTACTCACATAAAGCTCAGACTCTCCCGGGGAACATAGACAATAGACAAATAAGCACATAAATGCAGGCATGATTTCTGATGCTAATAAGTACTAAAATGGAAACACAGTGATTGGAAAACTGGTTTAGATTGGGTAGTTCATAGAAAGTCTCTCTGGAAAAGAGAAATTTGAGCTGAGGCCTGAATGATAATAAGGAGGCAACCATGTGAACAGCTCTGAGCTTAGAGGGTTTAAGGATCAGAGGGAGGTCTCGCATTTCACACGCTTCCAGTGCAAAGAAGGAGGAGTTGCCTCAATTCAAAATGGTGCAAAATGAAGGAATTTTATGACCTCATGTAAAGAAGCCTGAGGGCAGAGGAGGTGGGGTTCTAAGGTTGGTTAATTGAGTACATCAGCCTCATCTAGGGCCAGACCCTTCCCTTCTCTCTGCTCAGTCGCCCTCTTGTGCTGAGGTCCTTCTGGATGCCAGGAGGGCCGCCACAGCTCCGCCCTCACGTGATGTCCAGGGGGAGAGGAAGAGGGCAAATCCTTCCCTTTCAGAACAGGGAGCCCCCTCCCTGACACTGTGCAGACTTCCCTTCACCCCTCACAACGGAAGACTTTCACCCCATGCGTCCCTACACTGGTCATCAGTAAGGGGAATGAAGGGCTCCGGTTGGTTTAGAGGGGGTCAGAGGAGCAGTCTGGCTTCTCCTGAGCTTCATGGAAGAACCAGTGCTCCCAACTCGCGACAGAAACAGGCTTCTGAGAGTAACACTGGGCTTCTGTGAGCAAGGAAGAACTGCGAATGACTGGCCTTCGTTCCTGCTCAGGAATATGGCTGTAGGACAGTGTGGCTAGAGCACTGGTTGAAGGGGTTATTCTCCAGATGGAATTAGGGAATGCAGAGTTTGTTTTAGGTTCTTCAAACGTAATCTTTCAGAATCCAGTAAGTCCCTAAGGTGTTTCCCTATTTTGCACCCATTTCTCCCTCCAGCACTGTCCCTCTCCTTATCCCCTCCCCCAAGAGCAGCCTCCACGCGCCCCCCCCCCCCCCCCCCCGCTCTGGGTGTGGAGTTCTAGAAAGGCCGAAAGGCTCAAGTATCAGTGATTCTACCACTAGCTGGTGACGCGGGGTGCCTCACTTCCCCGCCTTAAGGCTTAGTCTTGCCATCTGTAGCAATGACACAGTAACATTTGTCCAGCTAGCTCTTTAGGGAGGTTGCAAGGATCAAATGGAAGAGTCTCAGTGTGTCCGTTGACAGCCCTAAGTGCCATAGTTATTATTATTGCTGTTGCCATCATTCATCGTCCAACGAGAGACAAAAGGGTTTTAAATTTTGAGTAGTCACATCCTGCAGTTGCTCGGGAAGGACCATTTTGGAAAGCCGTGTGCTCTGAGGGGGTAAGGGTGGTGGCCTTGGCTCCCTGTTGCCTTCCATTCCCCCAGAGCTTTCCTCAGTGTCCCCCAGCCCCCCAGCAGCCTTCCGCGCTTCACATCAGCGACGTCCTTAGAAACAAGCTGGGCTGATGTCAATAAAATGGAAGCTAAAGCTGGCTGAGTTATTATCCTTTTTTCTTGATAAAAAGAGTGGATGTATTTTCATTACTGGCAGAGTGCTTTTAGCTGGTGCGGACAATTAAGCCTTGGAAATGCAGCATCCATTTCACACTGAGAGAAGATTTGAGGGATGACTCACCAGACACCCAGGCCCCGGAGGAGCCAAAAAGCATGGCCACTGTACCCAATAATAAAAATCACAGGATTTTTTGTGGTAAGAAGGTAGCGCAGCCTGGACTGACCCCAGATGATCTGCCCACAGTGGATGCTGCTGTTCCTGCTGCTGCTGGCAGGAGAGCTGAGAGCCTTGCTGCTTCTCCAGGGATCTCAGAGCCTCGGAGCCTCCTCTTCCTTCCGGCCACCATCTCTTGGGAAGCCCGGGGGGGGGGGGGGACCTCCAGGTTACGGGTAATAACGTCTATCAAATGCTACCTTTTGGGGTCAGACCCTCCTCTTGGTTTTTCCTCATGATCTTTTGATCACCTCCCTCACCCCTTAAGCCAGACTCTGTGTCCAAAGACTCAGATCTCTGGGACCCACAGAGGTGTCCCGTCCAAAGCTACAGGATCACTGGAAAGCCCTCCTCTAGGAGATGAAGGACAACCCTCCACCCTCCTCTTTCCTTCTCTCCCTTCTTTGTTCCTCTCTTTCAAGACAAATCTGCAGTTCTAATGTCTATCTCCCAGAGGCAGGGGTGAGATTGGCTTTCCTGCCCCCCACCCAAACTGCGGGGAAGGAGGCCTCCGGTGCAAATTCTTGAAAGCAATACCTTTGCTGGGGGTGTGGCTTCTCTGGCGGCACATCTACCTCCTTTCTTAAGAACAACTAGGAGCAAGGCCTGTCTTGCCACCTCCTTGTCTCTGCATCTCCTGGTATAGTGAGCTCTTAGATGTTTGATGAATGAATGAATGAGTGGACGAAGCCACCTCTGTGTTGCTTTATTTCTTGCAGCTTTATTTCCTTGTTCTGTTCAACATACATCTCCCCCCATCATCACTTAGAAAGTGGAAATTACTTCAGAGATCAGGGACTGAGTACCAGTGGAGTGAAAGCAATCTCATACATTATTACGATTTTTTTCTTAAACCACTTAAGCGCGAGTTTCCCTCCTGTTTACTGTGAGAAGGGATCCCGAATCAGTCGTGAACTTTTGTTTGCCTTGAGGGAGTAAGAGGAGAAGGCTGGGGTGGTTGTCCAAGCTTATTATCCTCCGCATTACTCAGACGTGTTCCCGTGAGTTTTTGCATGATTTTGTTTTAATGCTGTTATTTGTATTAGGCGAGTCTCCAGCTCAGCCAGGCCAAAAAGGGAGGCGGGGAGAACAGGGAGGAGCTGATGGAAAAAGAAATATCCTGAAGGTTCCTGATGATCTGACCATAGCTTTAACATGAATCAAATTTGCTCTAACCTCCTTTCCCCCAGTCAGCATTTCTGCTCGAAATAATTTGTAATTATCAGACCCCACTTAGGCTAGAAGACTCCTTGCAAAGGACTTTGATATGATTAGGGGAAGGCTTGGAAATATAATTTGCATGGTTCTTGCCCTCTCTGCCAATGACATTCCTGGAGAAGTCACCTTGTCCTTCCCGGCAGGAGATACTCCAAGGGCAGAATATCGGGCAGAATAGGAAGCTGGGGACCAGACTTCAGGGTCACTGGGATCGCTGCTCCAAGAAGGTGGTTTCCTCGAATAATGAGCCTGAAAGATTTCCCATCTCAGCATTTCAAGAATTGAGAGTCGGTGAATGGCCCGGAGTGGGACGGTGCCAAGTACATGCTGACCAGCAGCTATGCCCAGCCCTTCAGCACGCAGGCCCTTAGGTAACTGCTCAGCTCGCAGCATTGGTCAGCCCAAGAGAGTCCTGCTCCTGGCTGAGGACTAGTGACAGTCCCCTCTACCCCTTCCCACATCTTAACCCTTCATCTCTGCAGCAAGTGAGCCAGAGAAGGACAGGCATTAAGCAAAGGTACACTGAAAGATACAGATTTTGTTGAAAGAAATTAAAGAAAACCTCAGTAAATGAAAACACCTCGTGTTTGTTACCGAACCAGGTTCATTTGCTTGACACTTGACAAGCAGCAAGTAAAATGCTGAGACACGGAGGTTTGCAGCAGAGTAAGGGTTTAGGCACAAGGCATCCAAGCGAGGAGGTGTGAGAACAGGTCTTGAGTCCGCTTCCTTAAAGGTGAGGGGCTTGGGATATTTATGGGATAAAGGAGCAAGGGGGTCTGAGTCGTGGGGAGAGATGACTGGAGACAAGGAAAAGGTGACGCAGCTGGTGTTCTGCGCATGTGTATCTGAGTCACGTGCTTCATCATGGGAGGCAGGTTGGGAAAATGGCTATGTTAGCATGAGGGTGCAGTGTCTGGCCTTCTGGCTTCTAAATGCCAACCATTAGACACTGGAGTAGTCCCAGTTGAATGACTGGTGGTCTTGACTGGTTTGAACTGGGCCAGACTAACTCGATGTTTCTGAAAAACAATTTAAGCAACTGTTGCTATAGTCCCCCATACGTCAGAGGTGTTATCTATAGGTGGTTCAAGGAGTCTTGTGACATACTGCCTAGGCTACGTGAAGCTTGAAAGGTATGCAGTTTGCCGAAACAATCACAGCAAGCTTTGTGAAGGCAGGTTACAGGATCTTTTTTTATTAAGTTTAAGGGATCTGATGACTGCCCTTGGTTTCACATTCATGGCAGAATTGTTATTTGAAGACGGTGACATTTCTCTACAGTAACTTACAGAGTCAATGCATTCCTATCAAAATGCTAGCTGCTCCACAAGAAGAAAGCTAAACAAACTGAAAACCAACAACTTTTTTTCGATTCCTCAGAAACTGAGCTTGCAGGACAAATTGCCACCCTGAAAACCGAAGAGATAGATGGTTGTGGAGCATATGCAGACCGGCATACCTGAAGAAGCTGCTGGAACGGGAAGCAGTGAGATTGAAGCACTGGGACTTGTGCCAGTGCAGGGGATCCTTGAAAATACCGTGCAAAGTGAAAGGAGCCGGTTACAAAAGACTGTACATTATATGAATTCCTTGGTGGGAATATCCAGAATAGACGAGGCCATGGAGACAGAAAGTGGGTTGGTGGTGGTCAGGCCGGGGTGAGTGCGAAATGGGGAGAGACTGCTCATGGACACAGGGTTTCTTTGTGGGATGATGAAAATGTTCTCTTGTTAGCTTGTGCGGATGGGTGTACAAGTTTGTAAATGTATTTTAAAAATACTGAATTGTTTGTTCTAAAACAGTGAGTATTAATCTATGTGAATCCTATCTCAGTTAAAAAATAAAGCTTAGGGAGTTTCCGTTTTGGCTCAACAGTAACACATCCAACTAGCATCCCTGAGGACACAAGTTCTATCCCTGGCCTCGCTCAGTGGGTTAAGGATCTGGCATTGCCGTGAGCTGTAGTGTAGGTCACATACGTGGTTCTGATCCTGTGTGGCTGTGGTGTAGGCTGGCAGCTGCAGCTCCAATTCGACCCCTAGCTTGGGAACTTGATGTGCCCTTAAAAAAAGGCAAAAAAAAAAATTAACCGAAGATGATTTGGGCTGAAAAGTCCAAGTTTCCTTTTATTTTTATTTTTATTTTTGTCTTTTGTCTTTTTGTTGTTGTTGTTGTTGTTGCTATTTCTTGGGCCGCTCCCGCGGCATATGGAGGTTCCCAGGCTAGGGGTCCAATCGGAGCTATAGCCACCGGCCTACACCAGAGCCACAGCAACGCGGGATCCAAGCCGCGTCTGCAACCTACACCACAGCTCGAGGCAACGCCGGATCGTCAACCAACTGAGCAAAGGCAGGGACTGAACCTGCAACCTCATGGTTCCTAGTCGGATTCGTGAACCACTGCGCCACGACGGGAACTCCCAAGTTTCCTTTTAGATTCAGCCTGCAAACCATTCTCAGGGAGCAGAGCTCCCAGGTCCCTACAAGGCCTTCCCCTGTGCTTTGCTGATTCAGTAAGAGGGACTCTGGGAAGTGAAAGGAACGGGAGTCAAGAAGGCGCCTGGAGAAAGGGGGCTGGGACTGGGAAAGGCTCGAAATGAATCTCCAGAGCCTCGGGATTGTCGCCCCCTCTTCTGCGGGAGGCTCCCTCCTCCGTGAAGCCTCCCTGATTTCTCCTTTCCCCAAAGTGTTTCATTCAACATACAGCCTTTTGACCCAGAGACCTCACACTAGATCATTTACTGCCTTCCTGTCTTGCCCCAACTCTTTGTTCCACAGGAAGCTCTTTCACTGGTTCCCGATCTGTGTCCCCTCCACGAGGACACCACAACCTCTTCTAGGGTAGGGCTCCGTCCTGGTCTCACAGGCCCATAACATAGAAAAGGACTTTGGGCCTCCCTTGGCCCTCGCCTCCTAGTTTAAATGGAGTCCAACTGTCAGCTCTGAGGTTTACCCAAGTCTCGTAGGCTCCTCGGGTCACCTTTTCCTCCTGCTCAGCGAGGCAGCCTCACTTCATGCTGCTTCCCACGCTCAAGCACAGGTTGAGGTTCCCAGGCTAGGGGTCCAATCGGAGCTGTAGCCGTCAGCCTACACCAGAGCCACAGCAACACAGGATCCGAGCCGAGTCTGCGAGCTACACCACAGCTCACGGCAACGTTGGATCCTTAACCCACTGAGCGAGGCCAGGGATCGAACCCGCAACCTCATGGTTCCTAGTCAGATTCGTTAACCACTGCGCCACGATGGGAACTCCTGGAAATTCTTGATAGGCCGTAGGGTGCAGTGTTTAAGAATGTCTTTGGAGGAGTTCCCATTGTGACTTGGTGGGTTAAGAACCCGACAGAGTATCTGTGAGGACGCAGGTTCAATCCCTGGCCTCACTCAGTGGGTTACGGATCTGGCATTGCTGCAAGCTGCACCCTAAGTCGTGGATGTGTCTCGGATCCAGCATTGCTGCAAGCTGCGGGGGAGGTCGCAGAGGCAGCTTAGAGCTGACATGGCTGTGGCTGTGGTGTAGGTCTCTGCTGCAGCTCGGATTCAACGCCCCTAGCCCAGGAACTTCCCTATGCCATGGGAGTGGCTGTAAAAAAAAAAAAAAAAAAAAAAAGAATGGCTTTGGAACCTGAGTACCTGGGTTCATGTTCCAGCTCTACCCCTTATTGGTGATGTGACCTTGGACAAGTTATTTAACTTCTCTGAGCCTCAGTTTCCTCAGATATAACCTAAGAATAGTCGAAACTCCTCCTTCATAGCATTAAATGAGTTATGAGTGATTATAAAGCACTTAGAACTCTATCTGCCATTTCATAAGGGCTATAAAAATATTTGCTCTTATTCTCTTTTTACCTGTTTCTGCTGAAATTGCTTTTTTTTTTTTTTTTTTTTTAGGGCTGCACCCATGGCATATGGAAGTTCCCAGGCTAGGGGTCAAATCGGAGCTACAGCTATAGCTGCCAGCCTACACCACGGCCACAGCAACACGGGATCCCCAATTTAGCGAGGCCAGGGATCGAACCTGCATCATCATGGCTATTAGTCAGATTCGTTTCCACTGCGCCACAGTGGGAACTCCTCTGCTGAACTCTTGACCTGCTGTGTGCCTCATGCCTTTCTCCTCTCTGGGGGCCAACATCCTTCACTCTCCAGAGCACCCCCCATTCAGGGCTATGCGTGGCAGACTTTTACCAAAAGCTCGAGGGAAACAAACGGTGCCACATACCACACGGCTCAGCCAACAGCTTAAAATTGTGTCTTCTTGCGCATTGTTTTTCTTCAAAGTCCCTCGATCATTCCTGCCAGCAGGCATCTCAGCCACCATCCATGTTTTTTCTCTAATGCCAACTTGCCCACCTCGCTCTGCACACTCAACTTTCAACACCTTCTCACACCTCCCCTCCCCTTTCCCCAGCCCCTCACCCTGGAAACTCCAGGCCCTGCTGAGGGGAGCACGGGGAGAATACCCTTTCCCTCTCGAGAGGCCTCATAAAGAAGCCTCTCCCTGCCAGGGCTTAAGGAGGCCCAGCAGGGGCCAGGGACACCCCCAAGGTTCCCCGAATCAGGTGAAGTTCACACCTCCCCAGGAAAGCCTTGCACACCCAGTCCAAGCTACCTAAAGCACCCACTGCACGAAGGACAAGCCAGAGAGCACCAGGCAAAACAGGCTTCCTTGCGCCTCTGCCTTGTGTAATTTGTTACCAGGCCCAGACGAGCAGGGAGTTATTGTTTTCGAGGGAGGGTCGGAGGTGATATTTTAGCCCATTAAGGCCTCTGCTTCCCGAGGCCAGACTGTCCTCCCGCACCACCGCATTCAGCTTTTTCTCCAGCTGCCAAGGCAGGCAGGACTTCAGCCGAAGGTAATTTATGTTAATTTTTTCCCTTTCTGGTCCATTAACTTTTGTGATGTTAATACATCTTACAGGGGCACTGCTGCGTCCGCGGAGTGCTGCAGGGCAGGCCGGTGCAGGGGGCTGCCTGCTGGCGCGGCCTCCCAGGCCCTGTGCTCGCCCTGCCTCCTCGGCCTGGGGATGTTGGTGGGGGCTGGGCTGGCTCAGAGGAAAGTTAATGGTTCCCTGAAGTGGGATTCCTAGAAGCTCTGGGAGGGAAATGCTGCCAACAAAGACCTTCCCTGGCCGGTTCCTCACGGCCACCCTGGTTCCAAGCCTAACCTGGTAGGATGCTAACGGGGATCTCCCGAAAGGGATGCCAGAAAGATGTTACCGGAATCCGGGTTCTTGTTCATGCAGTCGAAGAATGAACTCCGCGTGAACACACAGGCAGGAAGCAAGCAACGTTTTTGTTGCAGGAAAGTGCGTAGCTCCCAGGGCTGCTGGGAGCAGGGAGAAGAGCGCCCCCGTCTCCATTGTCCTGTAGGGGTTTTTATCCCTTAAAGATGGGGGGGTACCAAGGTGGGGTCCAGAAAGATGTGGTTGTCTCCCATTGGCCTGGCCCGGTTTCCTCTCTCAGTCCTTGTCCAATAGGGGTTTTAGGGGTGGAAATGTCCCGAAAGTTCTCTGATTTCTTTGTCCTTCTCTTTCCTTCGACTGAGTCACCCTTCCTTTCCTTCCTTTCTGTCACTTGAGGAGTGGGTTAGAGCTTAAGGTCCCTGTGGGGGAAGGCACATTTCCTATCGTAAACAAGGCCTGCGGGGAATTGCTCTTGGGAGCCCTTAAACCACAAACATTAATCCACAGCCACGTCAAAGAAAGCGTGGAAGCCCGCGCTCCTACACTCACTGCCTGGCTAGTCTTCTGCCTCCCAAGGAGGCTGGGGGAGTTCCCGTCGTGGTTCAGTGGTTAATGAATGCGACTAGGAACCATGAGGCTGCGGGTTTGATCCCTGGCCTTGCTCAGTGGGTTAAGGATCCAGCGTGGCCATGAGCTGTGGTTTAGGTCGAAGATAAGTCTTGGATCCCGCGTTGCTGTGGCTGTGGTGTAGGCTGGCAGCTACACTTCAGATTCAACCCCTAGCCTGGGAACCTCCATATGCCGCAGGAGCAGCCCTAAAAAGAAAAAAAAAAAAATCCCTCAGAGCTCGTAAGGAAAATGGGATTGGAGGCACAACAGTGGAAACTGCATCAGTGACATACTAAAAAAGGATAGGAACTTGATAAAAAAAGGCAGCATAGCTTTATAGATGTTACGTGGTTAAGAAAAATATAAATACTATAGTAAAGATGGCACTTCAACTTGAAAGGAACCTACAGTTTCCTCGTGGCCGCGGATGTCGGCAAAGCTCCGAGCGATTGAAAAGGGGTGGAAGGGTGGCTGCGGGAAATCGGATGGAAAGTCGTAACGGCAGGTGTGGACGGGGGTGGATCATCACACATACGTGCTGTTTTGTGTGTTTGGGGTGTTTCTGTGCGGGTGTATTTTCCTGCACGGACCAGATCAAGTGTTTCTTGCGGACGATGTTGAACCGAAGCAAATGTGAAATTTGCGTTTGAGCCCATGCTGTTTCCTCATCTATCCATCAGTTTGGAACAAATTCAAAACAAGCCTTATAGGAGTTCCTTGGTAGTCTAGCGGTTAAGGAGCTAGCATTGTCCCAGCTGTGGCTCTGGTGGCATCCCTGGCCTGGGAACGTCCCCATGCCCACATGTCCCCACCCCTCCAGTCCCTCTCTGCTCTGTACTCCTTTTTGTTTGTTTTTGTTTTCAGTTTTTTTGGTCTTTTTGTTTCTTTAGGACCCCACCCGTGGTATATGGAGGTTCCCAGGCTAGGGGTCTAATCAGAGCTGTAGCTGCCAGCCTACACCACAGGCATAGCAATGCCAGATCCAAGCTGTGTCTGAGACCTACACCTCAGCTCAGGGCAATGCCGGATCCTTAACCCACTGAGCGAGGCCAAGGATTGAACCCACATCCTCATGGATGCTAGTCGAATTCCTTAACTGCTGAGCCACTACGGGAATCTCTGCTCTGTATTCTTTATAGCACTTGTCACGGCCATTCCATTGTATATTTACGTGGTTTTGTAAGTACGATCCCCCCCGGCCTCCATCAGTGGGTGGGGGATCCAGTGTTGCTGTGGCTGCGGTGTAGGCCAGCAGCTATAGCTCCCATTCCACCCCTGGCCTGGGAATCTCCATATGCCACCGGTATGGCCCTAAAAAGACAAAGGAATAAAATAGAGAGAGGAGTGTAGGTCCTGGAGAAGCACCGTGGATGCGCTGATGTTCAGGCTTGGCTTGTGAGGGAGCCTGGCCGGACCAGGGGGAAGAATCCGGATCAGGGGGCAGGTGGCGTTTCTACAGCCTGGACTCTAGATTCTGAGTCCAGCTGTCAGTCAACATTTAGTTTCTTCTAGAACCTTCTTAAGGGGTATACAAGATCCTTTCCTTCAGGTCATTCTATAAACATGTTAGAAATAACTCTTAAGCTTTTCTCGTTTCATTTTGAGAAGGGCGGGGAGCACACACTGGGATATCTGTGCCAAGACAAGGATAAACCTCTCAAGCCGTAGGTAAAATAAAGAATGCAAAGTATGCAAATCTGGGTTTGAATCCCAGGTCCCTCCCACGCTAGCTGTGTGATTTGGGGGCAGTTAATCTCAGTGAATTAATTACTTTTTTCTGAGCCTCAGCTTATTCATTCATAAAATGGGAACTCCTAGGTCTGAAATAAGGAATAAATGATGTATGCGTGACATCGCGCATGGCACCTGACTCATAATGCGGGTTCAATTACTGCTAACTTCCCCTTCGTGTCAATTGCCCAGCCTTGTTCCCCGTCGCAATAGTCGCAGCACTCTCTCGCCGGGGTCTGCTCCGTGTCTCCTGCTGGGCCTGGATTCTCCATGACTTGCTCTGATGGTATCATGGCCTTTTCCTCCCTGCATTCATTCTAAGTGCCTCTTGTTATTAAAGCAGAAGTCTCTCTTTGCTCAGTACCTTGTGATCTGAAAAGGCAGCTGTAAGTAGCAGGCGTGCTCCCTGTGACGCAGCACTGGTGGCATTGTGCTGGTTAAAGGTTAATGGCCAGGGCAGTACCTTTGGAGATCTCGGCCCACAGCACTCACCAGACATTGTTGTGCAGGAAAGGGGGGCCGAGAGGATGCGGGGAGGGTGCTTCGGAAGGTCTGTGGAGTGGGAGAGTGAACCCGTCCAGGGAGAATGGGCATTGTGCAAAAAAAACGGTGAGCCATGGAAGCCCCCAGTCATCAGAGGCAGCAGGACTCTCTGGCTTCCATCTGGCCCCCTTCCTGGTCTGTGCAGGTCCCCGTGTTGCCTGTCCCTTGCTGGAGAATTCCTGAGAGGACTTGTGGTGATAATGGGGTGCCTGGTCATGCTTCAGTTGCAATTTATTTAAAGTCAACACTAAGGCTCCTGCCTTTTACAAACATATTGCCAGGACTTGAACCTCTGAGGCTCAGTTTTTTTTTGTCCTGATCAAAAAGAAGTTATATTTCACACTTATTACAGCGCCTGGCACCGGACACCCTCCAGAGTCTTTTTTTTTTGGTCTTTTCGCTATTTCTTGGGCCGCTCCCGAGGCATATGGAGATTCCCAGGCTAGGGGTCCAATCGGAGCTGTAGCCACCAGCCTACACCAGAGCCACAGCAACGCGGGATCCAAGCCGCGTCTGCAACCTACACCACAGCTCGCAGCAACGCTGGATCATTAACCCACTGAGCAAGGGCAGGGATCGAACCCGAAACCTCATGGTTCCTAATCGGATTCGTTAACCACTGCACCACGACGGGAACTCCTTTTTTTTTTTTTTTTTTTGGTCTTTTTGCTATTTCTTGCCTCCAGAGTCTTTATAAAACTAATGAAGTGAAACCCTCAGCACCATTGTGAACAGGGCGAGAGAGGAGAAAAAGCAGACCCCATGTCCCCTCGCTGTAGGAGACGAAGGGCCAAACCTGCCTCACCTCCACCTCACAAGTCGATCTAGGTATTCTAAGGCCAGTCCTCAAAGGGCTTTTGATTGGTCCTCAGAGAGGTCCAGCTCGGCGCATCTCACGGAGGTCAGGATCTGCCTGAAAAGTAGGTCAAGTCAGGCACCAGCATACAGCTCTGACCTGTGCGGAGATGAGTCCTCCAGACCCGGGACCCACCTCCAGCTTTTCATACCCAGCATCAGACAATAACCAGTCAGAGAAGCTGGATTAATCTTTGCCACATGTCACCAGAGTTTGAGGTATGTGGGCCTGTCTGCCCTAAGATGGAAAGGTGAATGCAGAACTGAGGAAAATTACAACCATACGATTCTCCTCCACCCTACAATCCAGCTGTCCTTTTATCTCATGCCTGATTGGGTCCCTCTTGCAAAAACAGTGGGCTTTGGAGTTCCCATGGTGGCTCAGTGGTTAACGAATCCAACTAGGAATCCAACTAGGTTGCAGGTTCGTTCCCAGCCTTGCTCAGTGGGTTAAGGATCCGGCGTGGCCATGAGCTGTGTAGGTTGCAGATGCCACTTGGACCTGACATTGCTGTGGCCGTGGTATAGGCCGGCGGCTACAGCTCTGATTCGACCCCTAGCCTGGGAACCTCCATGTGCCGTGGGAGCAGCCCCAGAAAAGACAATAAGACAAAACAAACAAACAAACAAAAGCAGTGGGCTTTATAGTCAGAGACCAGAGTTCAAATCATCCTTGTACCACTTATAAGCCTTAAAACTTAATTTTTCCAAGTCTCAGCTTTCATGTCTGTGTAACAGGAATCATAATATTGCTATGGTTACCTATTGCTGTGTAACAAACAGTCCCACACTTAGTGGCTAATTTGATGGAGTTCCCTTGGGGCTCAGTGGGTTAAGGATATGGCGTGATCACTGCAGCAGCTCAGGTGGCTACTATACCATGGGTTCAATCCCTGGCCTGGGAACTTCCCTATGCCATGAGTGCAGCCAAAAAAAAAAGAAAAAAGAATTGGGAAGTTCTCTGGTGGCCTAGAGGTTAGGACTTGGCGCTTTCACTGCTGCAGCCTGCATTCAACTCCTGGTCTGAGAACTGAGACCCCACATCAAGCCACTGCTCCCCGTAGCCAAAGGGAAAAAGAAAAACCCAAAACAACAAATTTGTTGTGCTCACTGATTCTGTGAGCTAGTAATTTAGACGAGGCACAGTGGAGATGGATTGTTTCTTCTTCTTCTTCTTTTTTTTTTTGGTCTTTTTGCCTTTTCTTGGGCCGCTCCTGCGGCATATGGAGGTTCCCAGGCTAGGGGTCGAATCGCAGCTATAGCCACTGGCCTACACCAGAGCCACAGCAGCGCAGGATCCGAGCCGCGTCTGCGACCTACACCACAGTTCACGGCAACGCCGGATCGTTAACCCACTGAGCAAGGGCAGGGATCGAACCTACAACCTCATGGTTCCCAGTCAGATTCGTTAACCACTGCGCCATCGTGGGAACTCCTGTTTCTTCTTCTTGATGTCTGGGGCTTGAGCTGGGTAACCTGAAACTGGGCTCAGTTGGGACCGTTGACCAGAGCATCTGTCCATGGCCTCTCCACATAGCTTGGGCTTCCTCATAGCATGGTGGCCTCTGGGACCTCTTTTATGATGACTCTGGGTTCCAAGAGTGAGTATCACAGCCAACAAGGCAGGAACTTCCTGGTCTTTTAAAATCTAGCTATGGCATTCATGTAGCATCATTTACATCCCACTCTATGGTCAAAGAAGTTGCCAGCCTGCTCAGATTCGAGGGGCAAGAACATGGAATTTGTTTTTTGTTTTTTTTTTTGTCTTTTCTAGGGCTACTCCTGCAGCATATGAAGGTTCCCAGGCTAGGGGTCTAATCGGAGCTGTAGCAGCCAGCCTACGCCACAGCCACAGGAACGAGGGATCCGAGCCGCGTCTGCAACCTACACCACAGCTCACGGCAACACCGGATCCCTAACCCACTGAGTAAGGCCAGGGATCGAACCTGCAACCTCATGGTTCCTAGTTGGATTCGTTAACCACTCAGGCAGGATGGGAACTCCAGAACATGGAATTTGAAGCCATGCTTTAAAGCTGCCACCAAGTCCTCCTGTAGGAGAAATAACAATCCCCTACATACCAGGGGCCAAGTAAATAGGATTCGCTACTCCCCTGTCTCCTTTAGGCCTTTCTGAACAATTTGCAGTCACTGCAGAGAAGATAAACAGAACCAAAGTCACCACAATAACTGAGACTGCTTCTCTTTTTTCTGTCTTATGTCACACTCTAGATTATCACAAAATCTGGAGAAAGGGTCCCTCAATGCCAAATCTTAGGTCGGTGACCTGGAGCAGGTAGGTGATTTAATGTCCCTTGGGAATTTTCAGTGCTACTTCTCAGGAGAAAAAATCAAAACAAAAAACCAAGACCAGAGCCTGAACCCTCTGATGACAGAGCATCTTGCCCTGTGATTCCGCTTGAAGTGTGTCCGAGCCCCTCACCACAGCTTTAGGAGAAGCCTGCATTTGACTGTGTGTTTCCTTCCTGCCCTTTGAGGAGACCACCCTGGGGGGCTTTGCATCTCTCTGATGGAAAGGGCATCCAGTGAGGCAGAGGGACCAAATCAGAGGAGGGCAAGGAAGCTGCCAGGAGTCCACTCGGAAAACACAAATTCCAGATTTAAAATCCAACTCCAGCGTTTTGAGGTCCAAGTTTCATTTACTCTTGGCAAGCTCACTTCTTTTGTTTATGGAAGGAGTAGAAGCTTTAAAGGGCTCAAAGAGAGACCCCTCTCACAGCAAATTCCTTTCACAAGGCCGCAAGAAAGAAGTGAGGGTAAATGAGTCAGGAACCTATAGCTTCTGTTTTCCCTTGAATTGTGTGGGGGATCGTAAATGAAGTGGGGAAACTACTAAGGCAAAGACAAGTGTGTGGGGTTTTAGACAACTCTGAAGCTTTGAAAGCTCCTTGGGGATCACGTGACGCCTTCCACTGAGCTCAGCCGGAGATGCTGGTGAGCAGGTGGACAATGAGAACCATAAGAGACGAGCCCTAGGTATCATCGGGAAGGTGGTACGTGAAAGACAGTATAGTAATCTATTGCTGTGTAACAAAGCACCCCCAAAGTGTAGTGGCTTTTTTTGGAGTTCCCATCATGACACAGCGGAAACGAATCTGACTAGGAACCATGAGGCTGTGGGTTCAATCCCTGGCCTCACTCAGTGGGTTAAGGATCCGGCTTTGCTGTGAGCTGTAGTGTAGGTTGCAGATGCGGCTCGGATCCCGAGTTGCTGTGGCTGTTGCATAGGCTGGCAACTACAGCTCCAATTAGACCCCTAGCCTGGGAACCTCCATACACCTTGGGTGTGGCCCTACACAAAAAATTAAAAAGTAGTGGCTTTTTTGTTTTGTTTTTTTTTTTTTTTTGCTTTTTAGAGCCACACCCATAGCATATGGAGGTTCCCAGGCTGGGGGTGCCTACAACACAGCCACAGCAATTTGGGATCTGAGCCACGTCTGCGACCTGCACCACAGCTTACACACAGCTTATGGCAACCCTGGATCCCCCACCCACCGAGTAAGGCCTCATCCTCATGGATACTAGGTGGATTCATTGCCCTGCGCCATACGGGAACTCCTGCAGTGGCTTTTGAAATAAGCACTTATTATCTCCCCCAGTTTCCGAGGGGTAGAAATCGGGGAAGAGCTTAACAAGAAGGGTGCATCGCCCAGGGTGTAGTCATCTGAAGGTTTGACTGAGGCTGGAGGATCTTCTACTAAGACGTGTCGTGGATGTGGCTGTTTGCTGGCAGTCTCATTTTCTCCCCAGAGATGCTTATGATACGGCAGTGGAATCTCAGAGGAAATGATGTGTGTGAGAGAAAAAAAGACCCAAGACAGAAGCTGCAGTGCCTTTTATAACCTAATCTCAGTGGTGCTATATACCATTCCTTAGCCGTATTCTGTTGGTCACATAGACTGACTCTGGCATCGTGTGGGAAGGAGCCTGGCTACACCAGGCGTGAGTACCAGGAGGCGGGAATTATTGGAGGCCGGAGACAGATGGGAGGCACAGGGATCAGAAGTGCCTCTGGATTGGGGCTCCTCCCAGCGTGTGTTTTGGGTCAAAGAAGGGCAGTCTTGCCATGGGCCCCACTCCGTCTCTCTCTCCTCCACGCCTAACGGGCTCCAGGCTCCGAGGATGGAGACTGCGTGACTGCGCCTGTCTTATTCACTGTTCTTCCCCGGTGCCTGCCCATGCGTGGTCTACAGGAAAGCCCTTGATAAATGTTTGTTGCCTAATGAGATGCACAGGACAAGACAGAAGTTGATTAGGGCAAGAATGTTAAATTGGATTAAAGCATTGAATTCCAGGCTCAGGAGCTCAGAGGGACCTTTTCAGGCCACAGGGACAAGAGTTGGAGAGGAAGGGAGCTTTGTGCGCTGTGGCCAGCTCCTGGAGCTGATAAGGGGAAAGGAGGGTAGCTTAGTGAGAGGCTGTTTAGTTCCAAGGAATAGAAACCCACTCAGAGCCGCTCAGGTTACAAGGTGTTGATTGGAAGGCTACAGCAATTTGTAGCAACTGTTGCCATCACCCTGCTCCATCTGCAGGGCTCCCCTCTCCAGACCAGGGACAGCTTAGGGCAGACCCGCAGATACGTGGGACTCAGCCTGAGGGCTTCGTCCTGGCCCCAGGAGCACCCCTGGCCTGGCACAGGGAAAGTGGGAAGCGCCAGGGGGTTAATGGCTCAATGGGGGGAGTGGGTGTCGCCCAGCTCCCCCTCAGTGGGTCCCCCTGAGACACCTTCCACACTGTCTTCCAGAGTTCCCAGCACATGTGAGTTCCAGATGTCCAGGTAGAAACTTATCACCTTGTCACCCTCCCTTTCGAGGCTTCCTTCCCTGCCTTCTCTCACTTCCTCGCCTCCCCGTGAGTGTCTCCTGGAATCACCTCCCACATTAACTGCTGGCACCCGAGTCTCTGTTTCAAGGGCCTGTTTTGTGGGAACCCAAGACATCTCACAAAACACAAGCACAGACGTCCGTCTTTAGGTCTTGCTTGGAGGAGACAGAAGACGGGCTGCTTTTCCGAAGCCTGGAGTCAGAGAGAAGCGTCTAAAGATGCTATTCCCGCTAAAGCTCTAGCTCTGGTGGTGATTACGCTTTGCTCATCACTCCTACCCCTTTTCTCCAACAAGGTCTCTTTCTCCATCTTTTCAAAACCTGCTTTCTGATGGCCTGGTTTGGAATATGCCACCGTCCTTGCTCTGTCACATATGCCACTGAAATCATCATGTCTGAAAGAGCTTCATAAACGTCATAGCCCTGAGCAAATGGAACAAACGAGGAAGAGGGGAGACGAGGAGGAGGAGGAGGAAGATGAACAGAGGTCCAGAAAGTAGAACAGGTAATGCTGAGTCAGACACAACAGGCAAGGGCAGGGTGAAGGGAGGCAGGTCCCAGAAAGTGCCAGAGCCCGGGCACTAACATTTGTAGGAAGCCAGTGTTGAAACAGTTTGTGATCTAACTGGCCTCTGCTGGCAACCGGTTCTTCAACCTTCCTTGCCCTCGTCTTAAGTAACCCTTCCCCCAGGCTGGCATGAGGCAGGCTGGAGCTGCAGGGACGAGGCTGGGCTCCTCGCAGCTGCGCTGGGTAATGCTCGGAGGCATTTCTTCTTTCCTCGTTCTCTTCCGTGTCCTTTCCACTGGCAGCGAGCAGCGGGTGGCTCAGAGGCCCTGCAGAGCTGAGGCATATGCTCTCTGGGGTGTGTGACCCTCAGAACCCTCCCTGGAGCTGACTGCACACTCCAGACACCCAGTATTGACTTTCTTCAAGGTGGAACCCTGGAGTTGGGGCAGCGGCGAGAGTGGGGCTTGTGGAGTCAGGGGTGGGGTGGGGAGGGGACAGGCTTTGGGTCAAGTGTCAACAAGGCCAAACCAGGCCTCTGGTCTTTGAGGACAGAGGGTGCAAGGACCGGAAATGCGATGGACAAAGGAGGCAGGGGGCTGAGCGTGGAAGCTCCCTTCACCCTTCCCAAGAGGAGCCTCTGCGCTTCATGGCTTCCTGGAATCCTGCTGCCAGTGGGGCTGGATCCGAGGAAAGAGGCTGGATCTGGGAGGCAGGAGATAGAGGAAACAGGCCTGGGGAGGGCGAGGGAAAGGGCTCAAAGCAGGGAATAAGACAAAGAGCCCGGTTTGGGCTGGGAATGAGGCTGCGTCGCGCTCACTTATCCACGGGTGCGTTCTTGTGCTGCGCATCGCTCTGCGGGCAGGCGGGCGTCTATTACTCCCGGGGGCTGAGCACCGAGGCACAAAGCTTCCTGACTTGCCTGTCAGGTTGCTGCCCTTAAGGAGCGTTCACTGCCTGTGATGAAGCCTAGCGTCTCTGTGCTCTGACGCGCAAATTCTAATTGTTCTGGCACAGGAGGTAGATGTGGATTCGACTGCTGCCCGCGGAGGGGCTGTGATTACAGAGGCAGGAGGCGGGCGGGATCCGGGTGCCTCCTCGCTGTCCTGCCCCGCCCCCCCCAAGGCCCCGGCACCCCGAGAGAGGGGTGTCTTTTGGGACACGTCCCCCTTTCACTCGGGCCGTCTGCCTCCCGCTTCCGTGGCTCTCCACTCCAGCTCCACTTCAGCGCAGAGCATGGGAGGGACCTGCAGAAGGACAGGGTCTTTCTTCCACGCTGTCCTTTCCTTCTAATATGTACTGGACATCGACCAAGGGGCGGCTCCACCCGCTGCCTTTCTTAAAGCTGTCAAGGAGAAAGGGGACTTGCCAACAAGACACTACCGCGGTCCTTCCTTTCTCTGGCCACGTGGAACGAGGCGGAGATGCTTTTTCTGTCTCTCGACTTATTTCTCTGAGGTCTCAGAAACTGGCCTTTGGCTCCCTCCTTGGGGACAATCCATTCCAGCCCTTTCCCCACTTTCTCTGGCCCCTACAGGCCAGATGAGACTGGGGCACCGGGAGGCGTGGTCTGTGTCAGTCCCATTAGCATTCGGGTCATGTTAGGGCCTCTGGGGGCCAGGACACTTTCATGACCCCCACGGAAGCCTGAAGCCACTCTAGCCTTCTGGATGCCAAAGGTCCCATCCCATGTGGCTTCTGCATCAATAACTTACCCCTGGGTTTTTTTTTTTTTTTTTGTGGTTTTTTTGGTTTGTTTCTGCCTCAGGCACATTTTCTCTGTAATTTTTGGAACCCAAATATAAGGGAAATCTCATTTGCTCCGTTCTGACTCATTTACAATTAAATACACTTGTTCCCATCTGTGTCTGTATACATCTGCATACATTTGCTATAGCATCGCCCTTAATTTTGGAAAATGATGCGGCTGGTGTTATTTTTACCCTGACTGCCAAATTGGCTAAGACCAGTGGGTGTTCACCCACCCAGTGACAACCCCCACCCAGGCCTGTCCCTGAGGGAGGTGGTGACATTTCTTGCATGGGAAAGATAGGCAGACCCCTGGCCAACACTGCTCTTCGGGATTGTTCATCTTAGGGGGTCCAGCTGGCGGGACTGGCAGGCCGCTGTCCATCACAGGGCCAAGGTCTCACTGACCACAGAGATGAGCCTTGACCTCCTGGGACACTTGCTGGCAGCTGCTTGGCCAGGGATTGAACTTGTAGGTGGAGCAGGGGCTCGCTCACTCTCAAGGAACGTAACACTGCGGAAGCACTGCCGGGTCATCTCAGCCCAGCCCCATCCAGCCTAAGAGAAGTGAGGAGCTGTCTTCACTGTTCAGAGGGATTGGGTGGCATGTGTGGGCGCCTGCCTCACTTACACACCCCAAAAATACCACACCATGGTCGTCTACCACTTTTTTCCCCTCAAGAACCCAAGTTACATTGTAAAGATATTCACATTTAATGAGATGGTGGTGCCTCTCCATACACTTTGAGTCCTTTTCATATTATCTCATTGAATAATTTTATTTCTATCCATATGCTAAGAAATAGAACTTGGCCAACAATAATATAGGATGTTGAAAATAAGATGTCAACTTTAGCCAGTTTTTGAGGAGTTCCCCAGTGGCACAGGGTTAAGGACCTGGTGTTGTCCCTGCTGTGGCATGGGTTCAGTCTCTGGCTCAAGAACATCCACATGCTGCAGGTGCAGCCAAAAAACAAAAACAAAAACAAAAAACCAAGTAACAATGTACAAACCAGTATTTGAAACAATACTCACTTTCTGCTGACCGACAACCTCTTTTGGAAATTCTGTGATGGGCATTGTTGCTACTGCTGTTGATAAATTATTCAGATGTACTCAGGGAAAAGCTAGGCTTTCACATTTTTCTGAATTACTTCCAAGACCCTGGACTCCATACTTCCTGTTACAGCCAGAATTGTCCAGAATCTTCTGTAGCCGGAGACCTCTTTAGGCGGAGAAACAGTGATCCGTGGGCACCACTGACAACAGTGTCCTCTGTGTCCTTGGCGTTGTCTTGGTCCTCAAGACTCCACAGAGGTGGAGAAACTGCCGCCCCTGCCCTTGGTGATCTTAAATGCTTGGCCAGTATTTCCAGTCTAAGGTTGGGAATAAGTTAGCTACTGTCCTCTGATGGATTCCTGGGTCTCTGCCTTCCCCATGGAGACCCTCTGCCAAAGAGTCTTTGACTGGTTAAAGTCTTATCCTTTGCTCAGTCTGAGTGGCTGCTACAGCTACACAGCTACACATTCCCATCCACAGAGTCATTGATCATTTTTGGCAATTGTGGGCATGGTCAGCTGCTCCTTAAGCAGCAAATGGTACTACAGTGACCCTCCTTGCCTAGGTTCTGGGCCTACGTTGCCTCTTAAAATGTCCTCTGTTTTGCTGGTTAAGTCCTTGACATTCCCAAATCTTGACTTAGATACCACCTTCTCTAAGAAACCAGGTTGCCCTGAGCGGCCCTGCTCTGAGTCTACAGAGCAATATGTGTAATTAATTGCCTAGAGATTATGTCTGTGGTTCTGCTAGGACTGTATGCTCTCTGCAGGCAAAAGCTGTGTCTGTCTTGCACCCTTGGTACCTAAAGCAGGGCCTGATATTTGATAGCTATCCAATAAATCTGTATTAGGAGTTCCCTGGTGGCTCAGTGGTTTAAGGATCCAGCATTGCCACTGCCATCACTTGGGATGCTGCTGTGGCATGGTTTTAATCCTTGGCCAGGGGACTTCTGCATGCCACAGGCATAGCCAAAAAACAAACACACAAACAAAAGTATTAAATGAATGAATGGGGAGTTCCCGTCATGGTACAGTGGTTAACAAATCTGACTAGGAACCAGGAGGTTGCAGGTTCAATCCCTGACCTTGCTCAGTGGGTTAAGGATCTGGCATGGCCGTGAGCTGTGGTGTAGGTCGCAGATGCGGCTCGGATCCTGAGTTGCTGTGGCTCTGGCGTTGGTCGGTGGCTACAGCTCTGATTAGACCCCTAAGCCGGGAACCTCCATATGCTGCAGGAGCGGCCCTAGTAAAAGAAAAAAAAATAAATAAATGAATAAATGAATGAATGAATTCATCCATAAACTAAGTCTGTTTATAGAATCCAAGCTCCATAGAATTATCTTCACTCAATATCTCCAACTTCCTTAAAAAGAAACTGAGGAGTTCCCGTCGTGGTGCAGTGGTTAACGAATCCGACTAGGAGCCATGAGGTTGCGGGTTCGGTCCCTGCCCTTGCTCAGTGAGTTAAGGATCTGGCGTTGCCATGAGCTGTGGTGTAGGTTGCAGACGCGGCTCGGATCCCGCGTTGCTGTGGCTCTGGCGTAGGCTGGTGGCTGCAGCTCCGATTCAACCCCTAGCCTGGGAACCTCCATATGCCACGGGAGCAGCCCAAGAAATAGCAAAAAAAGACAAAAAAATAAATAAATAAAAAGAAAAAGAAACTGATACTGCATATGTAGAAATAAGCATCTAGAGAGATCTACCCCAAAATAAAATAGTAATGACAGTTGAAAACAATCTGGTCTAGTATAATAACAGGTGAATTTAATTTTCCTCTTTTTGTATGTGCTTTTTAACTTTTCTACAATGAGATATATATAACAAGAAGTTTAAAAAAGATTATACTACGAACAGCTACACTATATAACTGTCCTAAATTCCTTTTTTTTTTTTTTGGTTTACATATATGTCTTTATTTATTAATCAATGAATTTTATACACTTATAGTTGTACAACAATCACTACAACCAAATTTTATAGCATTTCCATCCCAAACACTCAGTGCATCCCCCCACCCCCCAACCTGTCTCATTTGGAAACCAAAAGTTTTTCAAATCTGCGAGTCAGGATCTGTTCTGCAAAGAAGTTCATTGTGTCCTTTTTTTAGATTGCACATGTAAGTGATAGCATTTGATGTTAGTGTCTCATTGACTGACTTCACTTAGCATGATAATTTCTAGGTCCATCCATGCTGCTGCAAATGCTGTTATTTCTTTCCTTTTAATGGCTGAGTAATGTTCCATTGTGTATATGTACCACATCTTCTTGATTCACTTCTCTGTTGATGGACATTTAGGTTATTTCCATGTCTTGGCTATTGTGTATAGTGCTGCAATGAACCCTGGAGTACATGTGTCTTTTTGAGTCATGGTTTTCTCTGGGTAGATGCCCAAGAGTGGGATTGCTGGATCAAATGATGATTCTATTTTTAATTTTCTGAGGAATTTACATACTGTAAATTTGCTTTAGATAATTTTTTCTTGCTTTTTATAAATTTGCTTTAAATGCTTCTTCTCCTTCCCAAGAAATAATGATAATGATAAATGTTTATTAGGCTGTTGTATTAGCGCGGTCTTCTGAGAAACAGATACCAAGATGAGATTAGGCATACGGGAGATTGCTGGGGAGCATCTGGGAAGGACAAAGAGAAAGGGAGCTGGGAAGATAGTGAATCTTCTGACTACAAAGCAGATTAAACTATCTGGAAAAGGAGATGGGTGACAAGGGAAACTGGGTAGGAAGAACTTTGGACTAAAGGGCAGTTCTGAACAAGTCTCAGCCAGGATGATGGAGCTTCCTGAGCAAAGGTTGGCCATCAGATCAGAGAATAAACAAAATGTCCTATATATAAAACAGAAAATATTACTCAGCCTTAAAAGGAAGGGAATTCTGACACATGACAACGTTGGTTAACCTTGTGTGTGTGTGTGTGTGTGTGTGTTTTTCTAGGACCGCTTCCTGAAGAATATGGAGGTTCCCAGGCTAGGGGTTGAATCGGAGCTGTAGCCACCAGCCTACACCAGAGCCACAGCAACGCAGGATCCGAGCCATGTCTGCAACCTACACCACAGCTCATGGCAATGCCGGATCCTTAACCCACTGAGCAAGGCCAGGGACCGAACCCGCAACCTCATGGTTCCTAGTTGGATTCGTTAACCACTGCACCACAACGGGAACTCCTGTTGGTTAACCTTTGAAGGCGTGATGCTAAGCAAGATAAGCCAGTCACAAGGACAAATTGTAGGATTCCACTTCAATGAGGGACCTAGAGTGGTCAGATTCATACAGATAGAAAGTAGAATGGTGGTTGCCAGGAGCTTGGGGGGGAATGGAGAGTTAATATTTAATGGGGCTGGAATGTCTCTGCAGGACGATGCTTGGTGGCAATGGTTGCACAACAGTGTGTGAGTGCACTTGGCGCCGCTGAACTGTACACTTAAAAATGGTTAAAATGGTAAACTTTGTGTTATGTATACTTTATCTCTCTCTCTCTCTCTCTCTCACACACACACACACACACACACACACGTTGCCCAGCAAATGGTCCTGTGTTGGGCAGGAAGGGCCCAACTCTATTATGTCCGGTTGGTTCTGTCATAGGCTGAGAGCAGGCAGAGGATGCATGGTCCTGGCGTGGATGTGGCGATAGATCTCAAGGTCAACCAGCTCTGCTGGCTACAGCAGTTCTCTTACAGGGAAATCCCAGCAGCACATGGCCGAGGCCACTGTAGCTGTGTAAGGCCTCTGGATTCAGACTGCCTGGGTTCAATACCCAGCTCTGACACTTTCTGGGCAAATTATTTGGCTTCCCTGTGGGCGTTTTGGTTTCTTTCTCTATAAAACAGGGGTGATGAGGTTAGTTCCTACGTACAAGGTGTTCCATAAATGACATAATATATGCAAAGTGCTTGGGACATTACCAGTCACCAAGTATGCTGTTTGTAAGAATAGCTAGTAGGGGAAATTCCCTTGTGGCACAGTGGGTTAAGGATCTGGTGTTACTGAAGCCATAGCACAGGTCACAACTGTGGTGCAGGTTCGATCTCAGGAACTTCCATATGCTGCAGGTGCAGCCAAAACAAAGCAAAAGAATTAGCTAGTATCATCATGAAGCATTTACTGTGATGTAGGCTCTGTGATAATGTGCTTAGTGCTTATTTGCTTACTTCAAATGAGCCTCCCAGTGGGAGTTCCCATCGTGGCTCAGCAGTTAAAGAACCCAGTTAGCATCCATGAGGTTGTGGGTTCGATCCCTGGCCTCGCTCAGTGGGTTAAGGATCCAGCATTGCTATAAGCTGTGGTGTAGGTCAAAGACATGGCTCGGATCCTGCATTGCTTGGCTGTGGCTGTGATGGAGGCCAGTGGCTGCAGCTCCTATTGGACCCTTAGCCTGGGAACCTCCGTGTGCCATGGGTGCAGCCCTAAAGAAAAAAAAAAAAAAAAAAAAAAAAGAGCCTCCCAGTAACCTGAGAGTCAAGTAGTAGCCTCTCCATTTAGAGATGGGGAAACTGAGGCTCCGTGAGGCCACACAGGCAATTAGAAGTGAAGCCCTGAGGAGGTCACTGGTGGCCCAATTCCAGAGTCCAGATCAACTATTAGGCAATGCGCATCCTGATCAGCCCTTTGCCCGTGGCCTTGGCTCTTACTCCCTTCTAAGATCAAGGTTCCCCCTTGGCCCTTGTCCTCAAGGACAGCATCTTTATCGTCATCATTATCAAAATTGCCATCATCTTCACCATCATCAGCATTATCCCGAAGGACTTCATTAAAAACACCTAATTACACATTCTGTTGTTCTGTATTTTAAACAATAATTAGACAGACTTCTAGACGCTTAGCAACTAAAGCTTGATGAGCGTGTTAAAGGCTCCCAGACGGCAGAATCGAGGCACAGCTACAGAGGAATTCGCTCCTGGTGGTGTCTCCTCAGGGGGGGCTGCTGAACCGCTCTGAGCCCCGTCCATAGGATGAAGCCTCTTTGCCTTCTCCTCGGACCCTAGTGAGATAAGGTGTAAGGACACGCGTGGAGGAGTGGGGAGCCCTGTGGAAACTTTAGCTGGCGCTGCTCCCCGGCCTCCTGGGCTGATCCTGGCCCAGCTGCAGGGAGAATGCTCCTGCGCTTCCCGCCCGTGCTGTCACTGCTCTGGCACACTTGGGAGGACATGGATGGTGACAAGTAGGGTCTTTGGGGCCACACCCACTGCCTTTTGCTCTCAGTTTCCCGAATTTAATACGGTGTTATTTTCCTGGTTTGGCCCATAGGAAGGAGCTGCCTCTTGGCTCTAGGCCTGGATTTACAACAACCTGTCCTGCCACCGCCACGACAGTGACCACAGTTTTCCAATCCATGTTTCTCCAGAGGACATTTTTCCATCTAGTCAGTCAACAAACGTGAGTGGGGTACCTACGTGTGCTGGCTATTGTGCTGCATGCAAGGGATGAGGAGGTAAGCGAATGCCTTCCTTTAGGAGCCCACAGAGGTGGGCGGGTGGGGTGATGACAGGTCAGTTAGCAAAAGGAATAAGCCACTGACACCTAAGGGAACTTTGTTCTGGGCACAGCGTTAGAGCCCACGTGGCAGAGGAAACGGGTGTGCCCAGTCTTGGAGGCACTGATGGCTTGTCGCTCAGCACAGCTGGCAGATGTCTTCCCATGACTCCTGCGGGTTTGGGGCTGGGCTGTGGACCCTCAGGAGAAGCAGTAAGAGGGTGGCCGATGTCAGCTGCTAAGCTGGACCTCACTCAACCCAGAAAACCCCAAGAGGGGTTTCACTGAAGGCGTATGGCCCACTTTCAGTAGGATCTGCCAGGCTAGATAGAGTGTGGCATGTGGTGGGGGCTCAGCCCAGGCTCCTCTCTGTGTTTAGAGGTGTTTTTAATACTCCATCAGGTCTCCTGCTTAGCAGCCTTTCCCAGCCAAAATAATTTACTAGCACGGCATAATTCTAACCTGCTCGCTTACCTCTTCTCTTTGACCTTGTGGTGTCTTTCTAATCTACAGTCCAGCCATATTGAACATCTTGCTTTCCCCCAGAATCCGCTTTGTCCTGTTGCCTCAGTGCCTTTGCACAGGCTGTTTCCCTGCTCTGGAATGCCTTCCCTTCGCCTCCAGCACCCCTTCACCTGGCTAACCCCTGCTCATCTTCCAGGACTCAGCTTAGATGGCACTCGTCCTTTTCTGCCCCAAGGAGCTGGGGTTAAACCTCAGGGGGCCCCAGAGCATTCTTCCTCTCCTTCTTTTCCACCAGCTTAATTGAGGCATAATTGGCAATCTTCCTTTCCTTGTCACCTGTTTAACGCTTTCCCTGCAGCCCATCTTTCTGGCCTCCTAAATCCTACCCGACTAATCCGAGCTTCCCTCTTACACATTCTCACATGATTTTTCTTGCATAGCTCATATCACAAGGGGTAATGATATGTCTGCGAGTGTTTAATTACTGTCTGTCTCCTCTGCTAATCTGTAAACACCGCGGAGGGGGGTGTACCTTGTCTGTTTAGTTCACCATCGTATCCCAAGAGCTTGGCACGTAAGTACTTACTAAATGAATGAATGAATTCCTCTGGGTCCCCTTAACAATGGAGATTACTCCCAGCCCAGCGTTTACCTTGCTGTATTGTAAGAGCCTCTGGGCTGCTCTGCGTCTGCAGGAAATCTCATAAGCTCCTTGAGGGGAGGGATGACGTTTTGCCCACCTGGACTCCCCGGTGCTTGGGATGTGGTCTGGCAATTAGGTTCTCAAAAAACACTTCAGATTAGACGAATACATTAAGGAACGATGACAAGCATTCAGTCATGTTCTCTTACACGTCATTCTTTTTTCTTTTTTGCTTTTTTGCTTTTTAGGGCTGCACCTGCGGCATATGGAGGTTCCCAGGCTAGGGGTCGAATCGGAGCTGTAGCTGCCAGCCTACACCACAGCCACAGCAACTCGGGATCCGAACCTCGAGCCTCGTCTGCAACCTACACCACAGCTCACGGCAACACCAGATCCTTAACCCACTGAGCGAGGCCAGGGATCAAACCCGCCACCTCATGGTTCCTAGTCCGACTCGTTTCTGCTGGGCCACGATGGGAACTCCTTATACCTCATTCTTAATATAACGGCAAGTGACCCTTTCAAAATGCAAATGAGGTCATGGTCACTCCATTTCTTAACTTCCTAGGGATTTCATATTCTTCTTTTTTTGGGGGGGGGCAGGGATCAAATCCTCATCACAGCAGTAACCAGAGCCACAGGAGTGACAACACCTGATCCTTTAACCCACGGAGCCACCAGGGAACTCCTCACCTTGCTTTTAAAGGACAACCCAAAGTCCTCACCATCACCATAAAGTCCTAGGTGATGTGTGCCCTGCCTGCTTCTCTGACCTTATGTCGCCCTCTCTTTTCCTCATTTACTGCCCCTCATCACGCTTGCCTTTTTTGTGTTCCTTGCTTGTGCCAGGCTTATTCTCCCCATAGGTCCTTTACATTTGCTATGTCTTCCTGTGGGATATTCTGCCCCATCTCGGGGCTCATTCTGGTCATTCAGGTCTCAGCTCAAAGGTCACCTTTTCAGTGAGGCTTTCCCTGACCTTTCTATCTAAAGGAGCGAGCCTCCCCGCATCCCTCTTAGCACTTACCGCTGTCTGAAATCCCACTGTTCACTTAATTGTTAGCTACCATGTCTTCCTCTGCTTTAGAATATCAATTTCACGAGGGCTGCCCACTGCTGTACATCCGGGGTCTAGTACAATACGTGTCACCGAAAAGGCACAATGCATGTCACCGAAAAGGCTAGCAAATGGATAAATGAATGAATATGGTACGAGCCTTCTGAGGTGGAAGGGCAGGTCCCGCCAAATGCACAGGCAGACAGAAGAGTGAGTGGCTGTGATTAAAGAAATAAAGAAGCTCGACTAGTTAGAACTAATGGACAGAGCCAGACACGATAGAAGGCAGGTTTGCCAGAACCCACTGTGAGCTCACGAAGTCTGGGAATCTCAGGGCCTACTCAGACTGCCTGACTCTTGTCAACCCCGAAGCCATTCACTCTGGGCAAACCAAAGACAAAGGTGGCCCTGGCTTCCATTTGAAGTTCTACTGTATCCAGGATGCCCACATGGGGACACATGGGGGCATGTAAAGATTCTTGGCAGATGGATCTCTCTGCTCTGTTCTAACAGGTTTTCTTTTTCTTAACGTTTCTTGGAATTTAGAAAAACTGTTGTGAAGCAGTGGAAGCAATGAATGGAGACAAATGAGTCATTCAGCAATACCTCTGAAATCTAAAGTATATTAATTTAATTCGGCTTAATAGCACAATGCGAGCGACAATTCTTACTTTGATAGCACTTTTCATGCTCCTATAAAAATCTAAAAATGCCAGACTCCCCTCCAAAAAAAGAATTTTTAGAATCGTGCATACAAAGAACCAGGTTTCCATAATAAAGCCCACTGATACCTTGAAGAATCAAGTGCAACACCCCTCTCCCATCTCCCGCCCTCTCTCTAAGACTTCTTTTTAGATATGATTGTGCTCGGGCTGTTACAGCCTTTAACTTTGCAGTTTCTCTTTCTCCATTGTTCTGAACAAAAACACAAGCATGAAGGGGAGGGAGGAAGTGTTTGTTTTGTGTACACATCTTTGATCACATCAGAGAAGAAAGAATCATGAACACCCACAGCTGACTGCTTTTAAAAACTAAATCTTGATTTCAGTTTCTGCAGGAAAGATGAATAGCATGAATAAAGAGAACCTACACATGTTTCATAAGCGTCAAGGGCCTAAGTGTGGTTCTTTCATTTGAATTAACTCACTGGTGAAAGGCAACCAGCATCCTCTATTAGAAGAGGCCTAGGAGGGGAACAAGTGAGCCCCTGTCCTGGAGCCCTTGTCCCCCCAAAAAAGCCCCCAACCAGCCCCGCTTGTCATACTGCTTGAAGCTGAGCGAAAAGACAACATATATATATTGCATAACAACCAGGGGTTTAAATTACCTCTATCAGGGAGTTCCTGTCGTGGCACAGGGGAAATAAGTCAGACTAGGAACCACGAGGTTGCAGGTTCCATTCCTGGCCTCGCTCAGTGGGTTAAGGATCTGGCGTTGCTATGAGCTGTGGTGTAGGTCACAGATGCAGCTTGGATCTGGCGTTGCTGTGGCTCTGGTGTAGGCTGGAGGCTACAGCTCTGATTAGACCCCTAGCCTGGGAACCTCTATATGCCACAGGTGCAGCCCTAGAAAAAGGCAAAAATTTAAAAAAAAATTAAATAAATAAAATAAATTACCTCTATCAGAGTGTAGTCTTGAAAACACTTCTAAAGGTGGCTCGTCAACAGAGTTTTCTTGTTTTTTGTTTTTGTCTTTTCTGTCCTTTTAGGGCCATACTCACAGCATATGGAGTTTCCCAGGCTAGGGGTCGAATTGGAGCTGTAGCCTCCGGCCTACGCCACAACCACAGCAGTGCCAGATCTGAGCTGTGTCTGCAATCTACACCATGGCTCATGGCAATGCTGGATCCTTAACCCACTGAGCAAGGCCAGGGATCCAATCTGCAAGCTCATGGTTCCTACTTGGATTCGTTTCTGCTGCGCCACGACAGGAACTCCAACAGAGAGTTTTTAGAAGCTTTTGACATTTCAGAGGCAAAGTGGGGCGAGCTTAAGTGTCTGCTTCTGGATTCTGGCAGATCTGGATCCCATCACGGCCACATTCCCAGTGTGACCCAAGCCTGTTTTCTCATTTATAGAATGAGGAATACGATAGTAACAACCCCGGGATTGTGGAGAGGCTTGGATGACATGGGAAGCTCTCAGCATAGATCTTGGCACGTACAAAACACTTAGTAAATATAAGCTATTGTTACTTTTAGTCACTGAGTAGTAAAATAATAATTGTATGAACAAATGAATTAATGAATGAGTTTTAAATACAGTTTACTCTGTTTTCTGTCCAGTCTTAGGCAAGGTATCAGTGATAACTGATACTTGAGTTGATAACTCCGGCTGCACAGTAGAATCACCCAGGGAGATTGTTAAAATGCTTAGTCCCTACCTAAGAACACCTGAATCTGAACCTCTGGGGTGGTGCCTGGGTATCATATTTTAAAAAACTCTCCAGGTGATTCTAAGGTACAGCCTGAGCTGTGAATTACTGAGCTATACAGAAATGAGGAAAATACCTGCGTGTTACCAAAGCTAACAGACCAAACTGCCAGGATGGCAGGTCTTTACTGGTTTCTCCCTCCCAGTTGAAAGGGAATCCAAGGGCTACCAGGGCCACCAGGCATCCAATCGCCTTTGACCCTGATGTGGTCCCATGCTCTGGTTTTACCTTTAGTTTTTTCTGATTCCTGTCCAAAATTGACCCTCTTTGTTGGCTTTCCCCAGGCTAATCCAAAAGCCCTTTTGATCTCTTCTTTTTTTTTTTTTTTGTCTTTTTATGGTGGCACTCGCAGCATATGGAGGTTCCCAGGCTAGGGGTTGAAACAGAGCTGTAGCTGCTGGCCTACACCACAGCCACAGCAACACCAGAGCCGGGCCGCATCTGTGACCTACACCACAGCTCTCAGCAATGCCGGATCCTTAACCCACTGAGTGAGGCCAGGGATCGAACCTGTGACCTCATGGATGCTAGTCAGATTCATTTCCACTGAGCCACGATGGGAACTACTTTTCCTTAACATTCTTGATGTGGCTTAACCCTCATGATTATATATACACTATGATCAGGAACCTGAAGTAGGTTAAAACTCCACATTTCAACGCAAATATCATCAGTTGACATTAGTGACCAAGTTCTTGGCTTCATGACACGTGGCTTTAAAAAATTTTTTTTTATTACAGTTGATTTATAATGTTCTGTCAACTTTTGCTATACAGCAGAGTGACCCTGTTATACATACATGTATGTATTATATATGTATATATATATATATATACACACACATAATTCTTTTTCTCACATTATCCTCTGTCAAGTTCCATCACAAGTGATTGGATATAGTTCCCTGTGCTCTACAGCAGGACCCCATTGGTTATCCACTCTAAAGGCAATAGTTTGCATCTATTAACCCCAAACTCCAAGTCCATCCCACTCCCTCCCCCTTGGCAACCATAAGGCTGATCTCCATCATGATGCCTGGCTTTCCTTTGATATCTATGGCCACTCATTCTTTCTCCAAATATTTTTAAAGTGCATTTTTATTTTCCAGGCACTGTGCTAAATTATCATAGCAGAGAAGTAAAACAGTCAGATGCGAGTCCTGTCTTCGTGGAGCTTACAGTCTAATAGAGGAGACAGAGATAAATGGCTAGACAAACAAAACAATTCTAGAGAGGGATGAGTGCCATACAGAAGGGAAATGCAGTTTCGTGGTAGAGAGGGACTGGGGTGGAAGGACCTGGTCCCGGCAGGTCCCTCTGAGCAGGTGACGCGGAAACACCTAATGTGACAGGTAGAGACAAGTGCTGAGGAATATAGGAGGGTAAAGTAAGAAAATGCAGAGGGGAGGGAGGGAAGTGGGTGCTAGCATTATCTGACAGAGGAGAGTGGGGAAAGCCACTCGGACAAGGTGGTATTTGAGCAGAGCTCTGAATGAAGCCAAGGAGTGAGCTAAGGAGCTCTCTGGGAGAAGACCATTCCAAGCAGATGAAACTGGAGATGCAAAGGCCTCGAGGGGAAAAATGCTTCCCTCTGTTAGGGGAAAGTCTGGGACTCCCCGTGTGGGCTGGAGCGGAAGAATGGGGGGGAGGGGGAAGCCAGAGGTGGGTCGGCAGTTGCTGGGGAAGATCCTGTAGATGTTTTTTAGAGTGAGATGGGAAGAGCTGGAGGGTTTTGAACAGATAATGTGTTTTAAATGGTTCAGATGCTGCCATAAAAGAGCATTAAAACAAATATGTGTACGTTGTTCAAACATCAATGGGATATTATGAGCATTGCTTTACAATCTGCTTTTTTCCAAAGTGAGTTTTAAAAATGCGAAAACTGATCATCTCAGCTCTTAGTCTGAAATCCTTTGCGATGCCCCATTCCCTCACAGTCAAGTCTGAGGCCTTACACACCTCCTCCTGTCTGGCTTCTGCCCACGTTATAGCTCCCAGATGACAGAACTTCTTTTCCTAGAGTGGACTGGGGGGCCCTCAAACTTGCTTATCCCCTTGTGTAGAATTATTTTTTCTCCCTTCCTCCCTATGTCAATGGCTTTTCTATAGATGCCACATAGTCATTCGTTCATTCATTTAATATTTATTTATTTATTTTTATTTTTGCTTTTGCTTTTTAGGACCGCACTTGCAGCATATGGAGGATCCCAGGCTCCGAGCCGAGTCTGCGACCTACACCACAGCTCATGGCAACGCCGGGTCCTTAACCCACTGAGCAAGGCCTGGGATCGAACCTGCAACCTCATGGTTCCTAGGTGGATTCGTTTCTGCTACGTCACGATGGGAACTCCCCATTTAACATTTATTGAGGGACCAGCTATGTCCTTCAGATCCTATTCTAGAAATAGTCTAGGCACCAGGGACACAGTATTGAACAAAACAGACAAAAATTCTAGCCCTCACAGGACTTAAATTCTAGTTGGAGGAAGACAAGAGAAAACAGTAATTAAAAAAAATTATATATATATACAAATATATATACACACTACATGACCTGTAGGTCAGATGGTGATACACCCTAAGGAGAAAAATCAGGAGTTCCTTCTGTGGCTCAGTGGGTTAATGCCTCTGTGGAGGCACCAGTTCCATCTCCAGCCCACACAGTGGGTCGAGGATCTGTTGTTGCTACAGCTGTGGTGTCGATTATAGCTCTGGCTTGGAGTCGATCCCTGGCTTGGGAACTTCCATATGGTGCAGGGGCGGCTGAAAAAGAAAAAAGAAGGAGTTCCCTTTGTGGCTCAGTGGTTAAGGAACCCTATTAGGATTCATGAAGATGTGGGTTCGGTCCCTGGCCTCAATCATTGGGTTGAGAATCCAGTGTTGAGCTGTGGTGAAGGTCGCAGATGTGGCTCAGATCTCCTGTTGTGACCCCTAGCCTGGCAACCTCCATATGCCACAGGTGCAGCCTTAAAAAGACCAAAAAAAAAAAAAAAGACAAAAAAGAAAAATCAGACAATGAAGGCAGGATGGGATGTTGGGGAAGGGACAGCAGTGTTCCGTAGGGTGGCCAAGGGAAGCCTCACCAAGAAAGTGACAGCTGAGCAAAGATCTGGGGGAGGGTGAGGGAGTGAGTCAAGCAGCTATTTTGGAGGAGAACATTCCAGGCAGAAAGCAAAGGCCCTAAGGCAAGAGCCTGCCTGAAGTATTCCAGGCACAGTAAAGAGGCCAGTGTGTCAGAGGAGCCTGTGGGGGCAGGTGCGCGCTGGAGGCCCTTATAAGGACCTCACCTTTTACTCTGAGTGAGACAGGAGCCACTGGAGGGTTTCGGGCAGAGTAGGAGTGACATAAACATTTTAACAGGCGCGCTCCAGTTGCTGAATGGAGACCAGGCAGAGGGAGGCAGGGGCAGAAATAGGGAGACCAGTGGGGAGGCTCCTGTGAAATGCAAGCTAAGTGATGATGATGGCTTGATTCAGGACGGTAACAGGGAAGACGGCAAGAAGCTGGTGGATTCTGAATATTGAAGATGAAAGTATAGGATCGCTGAGAAAGCCAATATGAAATGTGTGAGAGAAATAAACTAGTCAAGGATGAGTCCAAAGTTTGGGCTAAACAACTAGAATAATGGAGTCGCCATTTACGAAATGAAGAAAGCCATTGGATGGGCAGGTTCGGACACAAATATCAGGAAATCGGTTTTGGACACATAACGATATTAAGTGCGAGATGCCAAGATGCACACTGGGTCTCTGTATGGAGGCATCAAGTCAGGAATTGGGTCTGGGAGTTTAGAATTCAGAGAGAAAGGTTCAGGCTGAGATACCAACCTGGAGTTGCTAGCGTATTTAACCCAAAAGACTGGGTGAGATCACCACTGGATTGATGGTAGACAGAAAAAGAGGTCCAAGGACTAGGACACTCCAACCGCAGGTCTTAAACTTTTTAATCTCAAGATTCATTTACACTCATAAAAATTTCTGAGGCACTTTTTTTTTTTTTTTTTTTTGCGGCACCCGCGGCTGTGGAAGTTCTCTGGTCAGGGATCTAACCCAAGCCACAGCAATAATTTAAGCCATAGCAATGAGAACACCAAGTCCTGAAGCACTAAGCCACTGGGTAACTCCTTGAGGATCTTAAAGAGTTTTTTGTTTAATATAAGTTTTTTTTTGTCTTTTTGTCTTTTTGCCATTTTCTTGGGCCGCTCTCAAGGCATATGGAGGTTTCCAGGCTAGGGGTCCAATCGGAGCTGTAGCCACCGGCCTACGCCAGAGCCACAGCAATGCGGGATCCGAGCCGCATCTGCAAGCTACACCACAGCTCATGGCAACGCCGGATCGTTAACCCACTGAGCAAGGGCAGGGACCGAACCCTCAACCTCGTGGTTCCTAGTCGGATTCATTAACCACTGCGCCACGACGGGAACTCCTGTTTAATATAAGTTTTATGTATCATTGTTGACTGTACTATTACACGTTATCATAAGTAGCTTTATTTTTTTAAGTATAGAAAGTCCGAGAGCGCGCGCGTGTGTGTGTGTGTGTGTGTGTGTGTGTGTGTGTGTGTGTGTGTGTGTGTGTGTGCGCGCGTGTGTCTTTTCAGGGCTGTACCCTCGGCATAGGGAAGTTCCTAGGCTAGAGGTGGAATCGGAGCTGCAGCTGCCAGCCTACCCCACAGCCGCAGCAACGCCAGATCTGAGCCTTGTCTGCGACCTACACTGCAGCTCACAACATTTCCAGATCCTTAACCCACTGAGCAGGGCCAGGGATCGAATCCATAACCTCGTGGATATTAGTTGGGTTCATTACCACTGAGCCACAATGGGAACTCCCTCTCTTTTCTTTTTTGATTAATACATTATTTTTTAGAACAGTTTTAGGTTTACAGAAAATGTGAGGGGAAAGTATAGACAGTCCCTATGGAGCGCTCCCTAACCAGACTTTTTCACATTATTAACATCTTGCATTAGGGTAGTACACTTGTTACAGGTGATGGGCCATGTGGATGATATCATGTCTCTGCCCCCACATTCCCCAGTGCTCCACCCAGTCATGCCTCCCTCCTTCACCCAGCTCCTGGCAGCCACTCATTTGTTCATTTATTTTTTTTTTAATGGCCATACCTTCAGCCTGTAGAAGTTTCCAGGCCAGAGACTGAGTCCGAGCTGCAGATGTGGCCTACACCACACTTGTGGCAACACCAGATCCTTTGTAACTTACTGCGCTGGGCCTGGGGATTGAATCCCTGCCTCTGCAGTGAGCCAAGCCACTGTGGTTGGATTGTTAACCCACTGTACCACAGCGGGAACCTCTCTCTGATCTTTTTACTGTTTCCATAGTTTTGCCTTTTCATCATACTTTTTTTTTTGGTCTTTTTGTCTTTTTAGGGCCGCACCCACGGCATATGGAGATTCCCAGGTTAGGGATTGAATCAGAGCTATAGATTCCTACACCACAACCATAGCAACTCGGGATCCGAGCTACATCTGCGAATTACACCACAGCTCAAAGCAATGCCGGATCCTTAACCCACTGAATGAGGCCAGGGACTGAACCCACATCCTCATGGATGCTAGTCAGGTTTGTTAACTGCTGAGCCACAACAGGAACTACCATCATCACACTTTTTTTGTCCCCTGATCCTTCCTTTCCTCAAACAAATCCCCACTTTCATCTTTAGGGCCTGTTGAAGGTCTGTTCGGGCTACCAAAGCCTGAGTACAAAACCACCACAGAATGAGGAGCTTGTGAAAACCAGAAATTTATTTCTCACAGTTCTGGAGGCTGGAACGTCCAAGATCAAGGCCCCTGCCTCATCATACTCTGGTAAGAGCTCTCTTCCTGGCTCATGGTCAGGCCTTCTTGCTGTGTCCTTACACAGCAGAAGGGGCAAGGGCTATCTCAGCGGCTGCTTTGTCAGGGCACAAATCCCATTTAGGACGGCTCTGCCCTCGGGTGTCCTGACTGCCGCACCTCAGGGAGGGGACACAGGTGTGCCTTCAGCTTCTGACAAACATTTCCAGCCAGGTTGGCAGGCCCTGGGGTCAGAGAGTTTGACAGGTTCTCTGGGGTCTGATCGCCCTTTGTTTTTCACCAGGCAGGACTCTGGAGACTCTGCAGCTGGAGACTATGGAGCCATAATCACTTAGTCTCTGGGGGTGGGGTTCAGGGGCCTGCTTGGTTTAATATTCCATTGTTGCTATCTTAAAATTGTTAGCAATTTTTGGAGTTCCCATTGTGGCACAGTGGGTTCAGAATTCGACTGCAGCAGCTTGGGTCACTGCAGAGGTGCAGTGTGTTCAAGGATCCTATGTTGCCACAGCTTTGGTGTAGGTCACAGCTGTGACTCAGGCTGAATTCTTGGCCTGGGAGATTTGACAAGCTGTGAGTGTGGGCATCAAATGAAAAAAAAAAAAAAAAAGAAAAAAGAAAAAACCAAAAACCTGTTAGTAATTTTTCAACAAGGGGCATCATAAATTGAGTAGCTGGTACTTGAGTGAAGAGATGAGTATACAAAATTATGGAGCATAATCCTTTAACTATGTCTTTTGTTAGTTCAAACAAGTATTTATTGATTGAATACTATGTTCTAAGGTAGCTAAGTGTAGCTGGAGGAAGCCACAGCCACTCCATGTAGGGGAGACCACAGGAGCAAAAGCTCTGAAGATGGAAACAGCATGGACTGTGGCTGGACAAGAATGGCCTCATTAAGGTTACAGTGGGCACTTGCACCTACAGAGAGTAACTGGGCCCCGCCTAGGGGATGAGCCTTGTGCTGGGTGCTGTAGGAGATATGGCTGCTGCCTTCCAGGAGTTTGCATTTCCTGGGAAAGGGAGATTTGAGTAGAAAAAGGTAAACATGCTGAGGGCAGGTCTCCCTAGCACCCTGTTCAGAGCTCAGCCCAAAACGAACAGTGGATACTGCTGTCATGCATGATTTTGGACTTAACAGACCAATGCAGAAATCAACTCGTTCATCATCCCATGATGGAGAAGGAAGTCATACCAGACTGAGAGTGTAGTATTTTTGGTTTGGTTTTGTAGTTTTTGGGGGGAGCGTTCAGTAGAAAGATAAGGAAGGAAGAGTGGGAATGAAATTCCCTAAATGGCCAGAGGGATAGGGATAGAAGCCAGGTCCTTCAAATGTGCGTGTGTGGGGAGGGGGACAATCTCAGGAGGTGATGCTCCTGTCACAAGCCTCTTGTTCTCCATCAGGAAGGCTGTTGGGTTTACCCATCTGTCAAGCGACCGGCTGAGTTGGGTGATTGCTAGGAGGCTTTCCCATCGCACATTATAAGGTCCCTGGAGTTGGATTCGAGTTGCACTCTGCCTCAAGGTGTGAGGCTTCAGTTTTTCCTTCCGTAAAGCCAGGGAATGGGCCTGGAGCTCTTTTCTGGAAGCCTGTGCCCCGGAAACACCTGTGGCACTCGGAAGTCTGCGCCGCCGGGCCGCCGGGTCCCAGGGGCATCAGCGGGAGGTGGGGCCGGAGCGGGCGGCGCCCGGAGACTCACCTGTGCGCCGCGCGCTGACTCACCTGCCCTCCCCAGCTCGCGGGCTGTTCCAGGCGCCCGCGCTCCTCCCTCCGCTCGGGGGTGGGGGTCTCTCCCGGCCAGAGTGCCCACTAGGGGCCTGGCAAGAAGAACCTCGAGGGTCAGGGGCAGAGAGCAAGAGGGCCTCTGGGGGGGTCCGGGCCTGGCGGACCAGGCGCTCCGGGTCAGGGGCCACCCAGGCCGGCGGGGCGGCAGCGGGAGGCGCCGGGAAGAGCGCGCCGGAGGGAGGTGCCGGGAAGGGCGGGCGGGGCCCGGGCCGCGGGGCGGGGGCGCCGGGCGGCCCATTTCCTCCCTGGAGCCGGACAGGGGCAGACAAAGCGGCGGCCGTTGGCTTCGGGCCTCGGGAATTTTCCTGCCTCGCCTCGCTCGCCGCAGGTAATTGCCTTCGCGCGGGTGTGGGCGCCCCTCGCTGGGCAGGGGGCTCCTCGGGAGGGCGGCCCGAGCGGTCCCCTTTGCGACCCCGCCCGGCCTCGGGCTCCGGGTGGGCGCCGCTGCGGCCTCCGGCCCGCTCTCGCCGCGGGGCCCCGGGCATGGGCCTTGGTGGAGCGGGCGGGGCCGGCGCTTACTGGCGCTCGGGAAGTTGAGGGCCCGCGGCGGCCGGAGCAGCGCGAGCGGCAGGCCCCGCGCCGCCGCGGCGCCTGCTCTCGGGAAAGTTTCTCCGGGCTTCGAAACTTTGTTCGAGTGGCCTCGGTGCGCGCGCCAGGCCCGCGCTGAGCCCGCTCGGCCGCCTTCCTCGAGGGCAAGAGTCCGTGCGTGGTTCCGCGGGCGGGCGGGCGGCGGCGTTGCGTTTTCCGGGGAAGCGAGTGCGGTCTGTGGTTTCTGGGATCGCACCCCTCCCCCCGCCACCGAAACTTGCCGGTCAGGTGGACGGGGCGGCTGCTGGGCCCGCACCCTCGCGTTCCCGGCCCGAGCGCATGTGCGAGTATGCGTGTCCCTTTCTCGGACACAGTCTGCCTGGGAAGGGGCGCCACACCCCTGTGGACTTTTGGCGTGTATATGTGAACCTTTGTTGTGAAATTCCTCGGACTTCTGTGCTGTGTAATTGGACGCCCTGAACTCTAATTAGTTCTGGTTTGCACGAGGGACGTTGGAATCTTTTTCTGTTGATTTCTAAAGGGGTGTGTTTGTGTGGGAGAGGGAGAGAGAGAGAGGAGAGAGAGAGAGGGAGAGAGAAACACTTGTTGGAAAAAATGTTGTCTGAGTGCCTACTAACCTTGGTGTGGCAGGAATGGCTTCCCAATAATGCAGGCGGCAGTTGGCTCCAATCCAGGACTGAAACCCTTTTATGTCCCTCTGCGTCTTTGCAACATTTTTTGGTGTTTGCTTTGTACAGAATTTACAATAATCTAGAAAAGAGTAAGGTATGTTCACTCTCTAGATTATTAAGGCGTTTCTTATATATGTTGAGGGAAGTGATTACATCATTGTATTGTTGCAACAGGATAGGCATTTCCATGGGAGGATCTTATGTTTAGCAGTGATTTTTGAAGATTGTATAGGTGTGTGTCACTTTAGGAAAGTATGGATTTGTAAATCACCTTAGTGAGGATGTGGTACTTTGTCTTACAAGGGGACTGGGAGGGGGGATAATCCATAGCTTTTGCCCAGTGATTTACTCTTTCTGATTTTATCAAATTAAAAAAAATCATTTTTATCCACTTTCTTAAGGGCCCACAGTTGATTAAGAAATAGTCTCTGCCCCAAGAACCCACCGTGTAATAGGGAAGGGACACACAGCTTGGGTGTAGTGCAAGGCCGATGGCGATATGAACCGCAACAGTAATGACCAAAAACTTGTGCGTGGGTCACACCTTACATAATAATAATGATAAGAGAAACTCGTGGAGTTGTGCAGGGGGATCTAGTAAGTTTTGTTTGGATAAGACCAGAGGGCTTCCAGGAGGGGACGGGCATTTGAACTGGTTAGAGCAGCAGTGGGGTTTTGTTGGGAAGAAGCATGAAAGGGCATAAAGGCGTTTGTGGAATTGGATTATAAATCTCTCCTGGTTTTCCTTATACTTTTGGAAGTTTCTTGTTTCTTAATCTTTCTGTTGTTGTTCAAACCACTTATATCCAAGATTCTAACGTATCTCAGCCCTTCACACCACTGATGTGGCATCGTTCTCCCACCACCAGTCACATCTTTTTCCAGTGGTGACCTAGAGATCAGGGTGCCCTCTCCCGGGTTGAGGATCACTTCTGTACAGTCTCCCTGTCATCAAATGTAAGCTGAAGTCCAACACTTGTGGGCTAAAGCTAAAGCTTCTATTTTGAGTGCAGATGTCTTAGCTCACCCACATGGTCAGCTGTGCATCAGAGATCTCCTTCAGTGTCCTTCGCAAACTCTGCAGGACCAAAATGAGATAAGTGACCTAACCTAGATGTGGAGATGGGCAGTAACTGGCAGAGTTGAGGGATTTCTGAAAAGGAACAATAGTTAGTGACGGGACAGGCAGACCTGGATATTGGGGGTGGTGGTGGTGGTGGAGAGTCCTCTGATCTTGTAAAGGTCCTGAGAGAACAAAAAACTCCTTGTGTTTAGAGACCTAAGAGAAGGTTCGTGTAGCTTGGATGCATGCTTTGGGGGTAGGAAGGAGCCCTGGCATGAGATTGCCAGGGAACTCCAGGTCACGTGCCTGGATTTTATTCTAAGAGCTGTAAGAAGCCATTGTAGGAAGTTTCAAGATCTGATTTCCTTTTTAGGAAGATCACTCCTGCTGGTGCCTGCAAGGCTTGTGTTTGTTTGTGCACTAGTAGAAGTAGGAGGTTGATCCTGGAGGATGGTAGGAGTGAGGTGGTGGGGCTAAAGGGAGCTGTACTTTGGAGAAACGAGATAAGCCTTACACGGAAGAATTGGATGCAGCTGCCTAGGCCCTAGGTGGGTCTGTTGGTTTGTTGTTTCCTCATTGCTGCTCCTCCTCTGCTCCCACACCCAGTTTGGATTCCATCACTTTTACGATGAGCTTTTAGTCATATCTCAAGTCCCCCTTAGCACTTTTCTGTCTGGTAGCAAACCTCTTCTCACCAGGTACATGGCACTTGATCTTATTACTGTTATGCCTGTTGGCCTTTCTTGACAGAAGGTGAGCCTTGAAGGCTGATAGCCTTAGCCTTTGGCGTGTACCTGGCCTGGAGATGTTTAAAAAAAAAATAGAAGCATGTTGAATGAAGGATAAAAGAATCTTTTTTCTTCTGGAGTCTGGTTTATGAGTGGAACTCTGACAGATGAGAGGACAGTCAGATAGTGGAGGGCCTGGAATACTGGACCGAGAGACATCTCCAAGCCTTTCTTTAAACCTAGATCTGATCAGATGAAGTCCTTTCCTTCCTCTCTCCTCTTAGCATGAATTCCTTTTTGCCCTTCTCTCTGCTTCCACAGTAGTTTATTTATTTATCAGTATTATTATTTTTGCTTTTTTTTTTTTTTTTTTTTTTTAGGGCTACACCTATGGCATATGGAGGTTCCCAGGCTAGTGGTCTAATTGGAGCTACAGCTGCCGGCCTACGCCATAGGCACAGCAATGCGGGATCCGAGCTGTGTCTGCCGCTTACACCAGAGCTCAGAGCAACGCCAGATCCTTAACCCACTGAGTGAGGCCAGGAATCGAACCCGCAACCTCATGGTTCCTGGCTGGTTGGATTCGTTTCTGCTGTGCCATGGTGGGAACTCCTTCTGTGGTAGTTTAGATTATCTTCTTTGAACTATTGAAACAACTTGTAGTTCTCTGGATAAGTTGTACTATTGTTTGCTTTGGTGCCTTTTTCATATTTTTTCTTTTGTCAGGAGTAACTTTTTTCTCATCCACCTGACAAACAAATTTTTTAAAACCCACCTTAGACGTCACTGACTCTGGGCTTTAGTTTGGATCTCAGTGTTTCTTGGGTACCTTGTACATATTCTGTGGTAGCATCTTTAATGTCCTTAGGTAAATTTTTTATGGATGACTTCATCCTAACTGGTGATTTCTTAAATACCCCCCCCCCCTTTTTTATGGCCTTACCTTTGGCATATGGAAGTTTCCAGGCTAGGAATTGAATCGAAGCTGCAGGCCTCCACCACAGCCACAGCTATACTGGATCTGAGCCACATTTGTGACCTATGCTGTACTTTGTGGCGAGACGGATCCTTAACCCACTGAGTGAGGCCAAGGATCAAACCTGCGTCCTTGTGGATATAGTCAGATTCATTTCCTCTGAGTCATGATGGGAACTCCTATTTTTTATTTTTTTTAGAGCCACACCCATAGCATATGGAAGTTCCCAGGCTAGGGGTCAAATGGGAGCTGCACTGCCAGCCTACAGCATGGCCACAGCAACACAGGGTCTCAGCTGAGTTTGGGACCTATGCTTCAGCTCACAGCAATGCTGGATTCCTAAGCCACTGAGCCAAGCCAGGGATTGAACCCACATCCTCATGAATACTAGTTGGATTTGTTACTGCTGAGTCAGGGAACTCCTATTTTAAATAAAACTTAAAAAAATTAAAGTATAATGTGCATGAAGAAAAGTGCTCAAATTAGAGAACTTGTTTAATGAATTATTTGAGTGAACACCACGCATAGCCACCATCCAGATCAAGAAACAGAAAAGCATCAGTACTCCAGAAATCCATCTCTGTGCCTTAGCCGTCTCTGCGCACTTGTCCGTTCCCTTCAGTTTTTATTCTGAGAATCCAGAGCATTGTCTTGTTTCTTTTGGCTGCCTGGGCCAGGGGTCAGATCTGAGCCACGGTTGTGACCTCTGCTGCAGCCGCGCTAACACCAGAACCTTTGACCTTCTGTGCTGGGCCGGGGATCTCATCTGTTTCCTGGAGCTGCAGAGACCTGCTCATCTTGTTGCACCATAGTGGGAACTCCTGGAACATTGTTGTTGATCTCTCAGTGTTTGCAAAAGTTGGTAGAATTTCTTAATATCTTCCCCTCTGCTCTTCAGTCTTTACATATAAGCGATATTCCTCTTTTGGGAAACTTACTACTATCTTGTTGTCGCACTGGTCTGATACTTAGATTGGCATTCAGGGTTTCTATGCTCTGGCTGTAACTTACTTTTCTTTTGGCCACGCCCTTGGCATGCACAAATTCCTGGGCCAGGGACATACCATAGCAATGACAACGCTGGATTTTTAACTCACTGCATCACTAGGGAACTCCTCTAACTTACTTTTCAGCTTCATTTTCTATTGTAAAATGCATCTCTGAGGCATTTTTTTCTGGAATGCTCCATCCTTCCTTCACCCAAATGTAGTCTGTCTGAAGGCTGATTTGTTTTTTTCCTCTTTGGGGCCCCACACCTGGCACATGGAAGTTCTCAGGCTAGGGGTTGAACCGAAGCTGCAGCTCCTGGCTTAGGCTGCACCTGCTGGCCTACGCCACAGCCACAGCAATGCAGCATCCGAGCTGTCTCTGTGACCTACACCAGAGCCCACAGCAACGCTGGATCCTTAACCCACTGAGCGTGGCCAGGAATTGAATGAGTCCTCATGGATATCAGTGGGGCTCATTTCCACTGCACCGCAAGGGGAACTCCATGAAGGCTGATTAATATGCCTCCCCACCCCCTGCGCCTTCGTCTTATGAAAGTTCCCAGGCTGCAGTGACAACTGCCAGATCCTTAATTCATTGCATCATAAGAGAACTCCTAATATGCTTTTTCTATTGAGACATTGGTCATTATTGCTAAAAGTGATCTTTTCTGAAATTTGAATCAGATTATGACATTCTCACAGCACTATCCTGTTTTTTTTTTGTGTGTTGTAACATTTACATAGCAAAACTCAGCATTTAAATGGTTTTTATATTCAGTGGCATTAAGTACATTCACATTGTTCTGTAACCATCACCTCTGTCCACATCCGGAAAAATTATGTTAAACTGAAACTCCATATCCTTGAAACAGTAACTCCCCATTCCCTCTCCTGCGACCACCATTGTACTTTTCTGGCTCATTGAATTTCGCTTAAGTACTCTGCTTGTTTCACTTAGCATAATGCCTTCCAGGTTCACCGTGTGGTAGCCTGTGTCGGGATCCCCTTCCACTGTAAGACTGAGTAATACTCCTTTATCCAGTCTTCTGGATGAACGCTGGGGTTGCCTTCATTTTTTTTGCAGTGTGAATAATGCTGCTTTGAATGTAGATGTGCAGATGGGTGTTTGTGTCCCTACTTTCAGCTCTTTCGGGTGCATACCCAGCAGTGGAATTTCTAGCTCATGTGGTACAGTAACTCTCTGCGGGTTTTGAGGACCTGCCATGCGGTTTTCCACAGCAGCTATGGCATTTTACATTCCTAACAGCAGTGTTCTGTTTTGCTCCACCTTCTGTCTCTCTCTCTTTTTTTTGGCTACAACCTGCAGCACCTTGATGTGGGATTTCAGTTCCCAGACCAGGGATTAAACCTGGGCTGCAGTGGTGAAAGGGCCAAATCCTGACTATTGGGCCACCAGAAAACTCCCATGTTTTTATTTACTCTTTATTTTTAATTTTTTTTTTTGTCTTTTTTGCCTTTTCCTGCGGCACATGGAGGTTCCCAGGCTAGGGGTCGAATTGGAGCTGTAGCCAATGGCCTATGCCACAGCCACAGCAACATGGGAACCGAGCCACATCTGTGACCTACACCACAGCTCACGGCAACGCCGGATCCTTAACCCACTGAGCAAGGGCAGGGATCAAACCCGCAACCTCATGCTTCCTAGTCGATTCATTAACCACTGTGCCACGACGGGAACTCCCCGCATGTTTTTAATTTTTTAAAAAATTTATTTTTTAACAGTAGCCTTTCTAATGGATGTGAGTTGATGTTTTGATTTGCATTCCTCTAATGTTTAGTGAAATTGAGCATTTTTCATGTGATTATCGGCAATTTGTATATATATATATATTTGCTTTTTAGGGCCGCACCTGTGGCATTTGGAAGTTCCCAGGCTAGGGGTTGAATAGGAGCTACAGTTGCTGGCCTACACCCCGCCACAGCAATGCAGGATCCGAACTGCATCTGCAGCCTACACCACAGCTCACAGCAATGCCAGATCCTTAACCCACTGAGCAAGACCAAGGATTGAACCCACACCTCAGGGATCCTAGTCCCGTTAACCACTGAGCCATGAAGGAAACTCCTGTATATTGTTTTGAAGAAATCTCTATTCAAGCCCCCGTGCCTATTTTAATTGGTTTTGTTGTTGTAGAGTTGTAGGAGTTTTTTGTACATTCCAACTGTTAATCTCTTATTTGATATGACTTGCCATGTTTTCTCCTGATTTTACCCCTGTTGGTAATGTCCTTTGATGTCCATAAGTTTTATCTGTTTTTCTCGTGTTGTCCCTCCTCTTTTGGTGTCTTCTAAGAAGGCATTGGCAAATCCAGTGTCACAGAGCTTTCTCTGAAGCATTCTCTCCCCCTCCACCCACCCGCGCCTCCGCCCCCCAACTGAATGGGTGGCTACTTTGAGGTTAGGAACTACAGTTCCTATTCCTACTTTACCTTCTATGATAAGGAAGGAAAACTTTCAGAAAGAATTTTTTTAAAAGGTAATTCTTAGAGTTCCCTGGCGGCCTAGCATTAAGGATCCAGTCTTGTTATTGCCATAGTGTGGGTTCAGTCCCTGGCCCAAGAACTTATGCATGCCCCAGGCATGGCCCCCAAAAATGTAATTCTTTTTTTGTCTTTTTCTTGGGCCACTCCTGCGGCATGTGGAGGTTCCCAGGCTAGAGGTCGAATTGGAGCTGTAGCTGCCAGCCTACGCCAGAGCCACAGCAACACGGGATCCTAGCTGCGTCTGCAACCTATACCACAGCTCACGGCAAGGCCGGATCCTTAACCCACTGAGCAAGGGCAGGGACCGAACCCGCAACCTTATGGTTCCTAGTCGGATTTGTTAATCACTGCACCACGATGGGAACTCCCAAAAATGTAATTCCTAAAAGATCATAAACAATTTTATAGTAGGGTGTTTCCTGCTGTTGTTAATTTGTCATTCACATACATCTGTTATCTGATGATTTATGGTGATAAGGTGCTTTTAGAAGTTTTTAATCTTAGCAGTCTCAACTGGAGAGTTTGAACTTTGTCATCCATGTGATGAATAAGAGGACTTTTAAAAGATAGTTATTTTAACTTCTCATGTGATAAAGTGCTGTTTTATTCTTTTAGTTATGGAGTGCTGAACAGGACCTGTTTGTCCATATTAAATTGTCTTTTGCGTAAAACCAGCACTTAGATGGCATTGAGTTACTAATTGACCTTTCTAAAGACTTTTCTAGACCATAATTTGTTTTTTTTACTTGCTGAACTCCTTTAAGGCAATTACATTCTAATGTATCTTTCAGTCTTTTGTGTTTTCTGACTCTTACTAAACCCCTCAGTAGATATTATTCAATAATTAATTAATTATGGTATATTTGCTAACTATAGGATTGTGCATGGAGAAGGCTCGGCTTTACATCCACTTTATTGAAGCTTGTTTGCAGAGTATGGAAGTTGCCGAGTCAGGGACTGAATCCAGGCTACAGCTGTGACCGACGGTCGCCACAGCTGCAGCCTTGCTGGATCCTTAACCCACAGCCGGAACTCCTGCCCATCCTTATTTCCAAGGGAAACTTCTTAGAAGGGAAATTCCCAGGGGGAAGAGATTTGCTACTCTAAAAATTTTTGTTAAAAGTTATGGTTTCATATACAGAACAGAATTTTAACCATTTTTTTGTTTGGCCGCACCCAAGGCATATGGAAGTTCCTGGGCCAGGGATTGAATCCGTACCACAGCGGTGACCCAAGCTGCTTCAGTGGCACCACTGGACCAGATCCTTAACCTACTTTGCCACAGGATGACTCCTATTTCAGTGATTTTAAGTGTATAGTTTAGTGACATAAAGTAGCTTTTTTTTTTTTTGTCTTTTTGTCTTTTTTGTTGTTGTTGTTGCTATTTCTTGGGCCGCTCCCGCGGCATATGGAGGTTCCCAGGCTAGGGGTCTAATCGGAGCTGTAGCCACCAGCCTACGCCAGAGCCACAGCAACGCGGGATCTGAGCCGCGTCTGCAACCTACACCACAGCTCACGGCAACGCCAGATCGTTAACCCACTGAGCAAGGCCAGGGACCAAACCCGCAACCTCATGGTTCCTAGTCGGATTCGTTAACCACTGCGCCACGACGGGAACTCCTAAAGTAGCTTTAAGTTGTGCATAATCACGATCCATTTTTCAGAACTTAATCATTCTGAACAGGAACTCCACTCATTAAACAGTAACTCCCCATCCTGTCCTCTCCCCAGCCCCAAGGAATCTCTGTTCTCTTTTTTTTCTTTATGAATTTGCTACTTCTGGGTACTCATACAAGTGGGATCATGTATTTGTCCTTTTGTGTCTGGCTTATTTCATTTAGCATAGTGCATTTGAGATTCATGTGCGTTGTAGCATGTGTCGGAAATTCCTCTTTTCTTCATTAAAAAAATTGTGGTAAAATATAAAATTTACCATCCTAACTATTTTTTTTTTTTTTGGTCTTTTGTTGTTGTTGTTGTTGTTGTTGTTGCTGCTATTTCGTGGGCCGCTCCCTCGGCATATGGAGGTTCCCAGGCTAGGGGTCGAATTGGAGCTGTAGCCACCGGCCTACACCAGAGCCACAGCAACGAGGGATCCGAGCCTCATCTGCAACCTACACCACAGCTCACAGCAACGCCGTATCTTTAACCCACTGAGCAAGGGCAGGGACCAAACCCGAAACCTCATGGTTCCTAGTCGGATTCGTTAACCACTGCGCCACGACGGGAACTCCTTCATCCTAACTATTTTTAAATGTGCAGTTCACTGTTATTACGTATGTTCATGCTGTGCCGTCATTACCACCGTCCATCTCCAGAAGTCATTTAATCTTACACAATGAAAACTAAACCCATGACACAGCAACTCACCATCACCCTCTCAGGCCCGCGCTTGGCAGCCACCTTTCTGCTTTGTCTCTGACCACTCTAGGTACCTCATGTAAGTGGAATATTACTGTCTTTTTGTGATTGGCTTATTTTGTGCCTAGCTTATTTTATTTAGCATAACGTCCTCAGGGTTCACCCATGTTGCAGCATATGGCAGACTTTGCTTTTTAAGGCAGTATAATATTTTATGTATATCCCACAGTGTGCTTATCCATTCGTCAATGAACTTGGATTGCTTCCAAGTTTAGCTACTGTGAATAGTACTGCTGTGAACATGGGTGTACAAGTATCTCTTTGAGACACTGCTTTCAGTTCTTTGGGATATAAACCCAGAAGTGGAATCGTTGCATTGTATGGTGAGTCTATTTTTAATTTTTTGAGGAACCGCCCTACCATCGTCCACAGTGGCTATGCCATTTTGCATTCCTGCCAACAGGGCACAAGTGTTCTAATTTCTCTACATTCTTACCAATGCGTCTTATTTTCTACTTCCATGATAGTAGCCATCCTAATGAATGTGAGGTGATCTCTCATGGTAGTTTTATGTGCATTCAGCCGATAAACCCATGACAAGATACTCAGCATCACTAGTCACTTGGGTATATCTCTCCATGGGTTTATTGGCCATTTGTGTTACTCTGAAGAAAGTCTTTTCAAGTCATCAAGTTAATTTGTTTTTTTGGTTGTTGAATTTTAGTTCTGTATGTATTCTGGATGTTAATCTCTCTTTTTTTTTCTTCATTTTTTTTTATTACTCAATGAATTTATCACATCTGTAGTTGTATAATTATCATAACAATCTGATTTCACAGGATTTCCATCCCACAGCCCAAGCACATCCCCCCACCCCCCCAAACTGTCTCCTCCGGAGACCATAAGTTTTTCAGTGTCTGTGAGTCAGCATCTGGTCTGCAAAGAAGTTCCGTCTGTCCTTTTTTCAGATTCCACATGTCAGTGAAAGCTGGATGTTAATCTCTTATCACATATGTTTTGCAGTTACTCTGTTTTCTTGGTTGCTTTCTCATTCTTGATAATGTCCTTTGATACACAAAAGTTTTTATTTTGTTTATCTGTTTATCTGTTTTTTCTTTGGTTACCTGTGCCTTTGGTGTCATATCCAAGAAATTGTTGCCAAATCTAATGTCATGAAACTTGCCCTGTGATTTCTTCTAAGAGTTTTATAGTTTTAACTCTTAGATTTAGAACTTTGATCCCTTTTGAATTAATTTTTGGATATGATATTGAGTCCAGCTTCATTCTTTTACATGTAGATAACCAGTTTTCTCAGCCCCACTTGTTGAAAAGACTGTTCTTTTGTCATGGAATGGTTTTTAACATCCTTGTTGAAAATCATTTGACTAGAAGTTTTTTTTGGGGGGCTCTATTGTGTTCTCGATCTGTATATCTGTCTTTATGGCAGTACCACACTGTTTGGATAACTGTGGCTTTGTAGTAAATTGATGCCAAATTAGCTCTTGAAGCTCATAGTATTTTGTACATTAATATTCTGTGGTTTAGTTGTATGTGATGGTGTGAAAATAAATTCTTTTAACTTTTCTATCTCTTTAATTATGGAGGCGATTACACAACTATTGGAGTTTGTCAAAAGTCATAGACTAGTGTCCTAGAGTGAATTTTACTGCATGTAAAAAGTGAAAAAATGAGCAGATAAAAAATAAATTCATTCAAAAAAAAAGTATTTTGCACATTTGACTTTCTGCATAGAGGTAAGTAGTGGAAAACATGACATAAGTTATCCTTTCTGCTTTCCCAGCCCAGATGATTTTTTTTCCTCTTGAGTGACTGAAGGCACATCCTTAGAAGTCTTAAAGGAATTTGGGTTATACCTTAGGTGTTGGAGTATTTAAGTCTTGCTAGTACCTTCTGTTTTCTCTCAAGAATAAAGTTAAGGAGTTCCCGTCGTGGCGCAGCAGGAACGAATTGGACTAGGAACCGTGAGGTTGCGGGTTCGGTCTCTGGCCTCACTCAGTGGGTTAAGGATCTGGCATTGCCGTGAGCTGTGGTGTGGGTCCCAGACGTGGCTTGGATCTGGCGTTGCTGTGGCTGTGGCATAGGCCGGCGTTTGCACCTCCGATTAGACCCCTGGCCTGGGAACCTCCATATGCTCTGGGTGCGGCTCTTAAAAAAAAAAAAAAGAAGAAGTAGTTAAACACGTTAGGCATCAGGGAGAGTCTCAGAGAAGCACAGTTCCTAAAATCTGCCTGGGCACTGGTGTGCTTGCTCTTAGATGGTGAGGTTGCTCTCGTTGCTTGTGCCGTGTGCCGTGTGCTGTCTGCTCAGCCCTCTGAGTGGTGGGCCCGGGCTGAAGGGGACCAACAGTGTGGGAAGGTGGACCGTCTGGCTTGACTTGCCCTGTCTCGTGCTGTTTTGTTCACTTGCAAGAGCACTGTACTAAATTTATCCATTATTGAAAGTTCAGAGCGTGCAGAAATAACCATGCTTCAAAATAAAACTTGAGCATTGCCCTTTCTCTCTTGGAGCCTCTAACTATTCATTATTTTCCCCTTTAGTTTTTTTTTTTTTTTCTCATAACTATCAAACTTCTTCTACTTTCTCCATGTGCAAGCATACCCCCAGCCTCATTTCTAATGGAGCTTGCATTTAGCATGTATTTCTCTTTACCTGCTGATGGACTGTCATCTTTCAACCCTCCTTTTTGATTTGGATTTAATTTGTGTTTTTTTTCACTGGCTGAAAGTTCGGAGCAGTGCATGTAAAGTAAAACAGTTCAAAAGGCAACTTTGAGTGTTACTTTAAATATTTGTGACAGAGATTTGATCATTTGGAACATGTGTTATGTGAATAGTGTGATTAGATTTTTAAAATTTCTTGTCATCTGTTCCATTCCTATTGTAGTAAAAGAAGAGAGGGAATTATGTTCTGGAAATTGTTATAATTTTTATCTGTAAGAATTTTTAAAAAAGTCTTCAAGGGCTTTGCAGAAGAAAAAGATGATCATTTGCATTAAAATTGTAATAAATAGTTTTTTAAATGATTTTTATTGTAATGAATAATTTAATCCAGTTTAATCTTAGTGTTCAATAACTGGTCTTATACCTTAATTGCTAATTTTATTTATTTATTTATTCATCTTTTTGCCTTTTTCTTGGGCCGCTCCTGCGCCGCATATGGAGGTTCCCAGGCTAGGGGTCGAATCGGAGCTGTAGCCGCCGGCCTACACCAGGGGCCACAGCAACTCGGGATCCAAGCCGAGTCCGAAACCCACTCCACAGCTCACAGCAACGCTGGATCCTCAACCCACTGAGCGAGGCCAGGGATCGAACCCGCAACCTCATGGTTCCTAGTTGGATTCTTTAACCACTGCGCCATGACGGGAACTCCCTTAATTGCTAATTGAAAAGACGCTTCTGGATTGCTTCATTTTAACTATTCCACTTAATTATATCGAGCTATGGATCTCTCTCATTTTCTTGTTCTGAGATTTCATTTTTAAATGCCATACATGAGTGGATCATCTTTTTTTTTTAGGGCCACACCTGTGGCCTAGGGGAAGTTCCCAGGCAAAGTGTTGAATCAAAGCTGCAGCTGCCTGCCTCACCACAGCCACAGTAATGCTGGATCTGTAACCCACTGAGCAAGGCCAGGGATTGAACCCACATTCTCCTGGATACTAGTTGGGTTCTTGTTCATCTGAGCCACATCAGGAACTCCAACCCATCTATTGTCTTTTGAAAAAAAAAAAGATTTTTTTTTTTTTTCTTTTTAGGGCTACACTCGCAGCACATGGAGGTTCCCAGACTAGGGGTCCAATCAGAGCTATAGCTGCCAGCCTACACCACAACCACAGCAACTCCGGATCCAAGTCTCGCCTGTGACCTACACCATAGCTCATGGCAACGCCAGATCCTTAACCCACTGAGCAAAACCAGGGATCAAACCCACAACCTCATGGTTCCTATTCGGATTCATTTCCGCTGTGTCATGACGGGAACATCCTAAAAATGTTTTATTGCTGTGGTTTATTTTGTTAGTATTAGACATTATGAATTGAAGATGTGAGTTGGAGGCGTTGTTAGTTATCAGATTACATAATCTTGTCCTGGTTTCTTAGCCAGGTTAGACCGCAGACATTTCTTAAAACTGAAAGTGCTGTCATAACTCAGAAAACACATTCACTGTGGCCCATTTCAAGTGACGTGAGGTATAGCAGCCTTTTCTAATAGTCGGTTTGCCCTGTGTAGCTCCAGTACGTGCTTTCTTTCCAAGCAGAGATGCATTGTTACTATCCTCTCGTGCTATGTTGAATATTTCATTATGTTAAATATTTAATTAGTAATCTAGACTCTTAATCATAGTTTGTGAAACATGATAACACGTGAATAGGGCAGAGCTGAAAGGGTACGTTACTCTCACTGACGAGTCAGCGTTCATGTTGGTGGGGTTTTCTGTTCTTGTGGATCTCAAAATTGACCAAGATTTCTTTAAATCATCCGTTATCATTTTCTTGCCTCCCTGGACCTGAGGTCATGATGTTCTCAGAAGAGCTCTGGACTGACTTTGAAGTGTGTCTTTAGAAACCTGTCATTTTGCACAGAAGTAGCTGAGTGAAGTGTGAGCTTGATCTGTCTGGAGGAGAAAAAAACTCCAGGTACTGGAAGGTGGCAACCGTGAGAGAAACTTCATTTTCTTTGGGGTCATTAAGACCAGTGAAAGAAAAGATGTTTTCTAGATGTCTTTACTGAGTTACGTCTAAGGCAGTATTTTGTTTGCTTTATCTCTTTTTATTTGGCCACGCCCCTGACATGCACAAGTTCCTGGGCCAGTGATTGAACCCGCACCACAGCAGTGACCCAAGCTGCTTCAATGACAGTGCTGGATCCGAAATCTGCTGTGCCACAGGAGAACTTGTAGTTTGCTGTATCTTTTTTTAAATTTAGGGGCCGCACCTGCTGCATATGGGAAGTTCCTAGGCTAGGGGTCCAGTCGGAGCTGCAGCTGCCGGCCTAAGTCACAGCCACAGCAACGCCAGATCCGAGTTGCATCTAAGACCCACACCACAGCTCACGGCAGTGCCAGATCTTTAACTCACTGAGCAAGGCTAGGGGTCGAACCTGTGTCCTCATGGCTCCTAGTTGAGTTCGTTACCACTGAACCACAATGGGAACTACATAGTTTGCTGTATCTTCATTACATTGGGAGGGTTTTATTTAAATAGAATGCATTTACTCAAAGCAGGTACTGAGGGAGAGATGGTAATATGTAAGTCGCCATTGCTGAATTTAAAAGTTTGCAAACTGATGGGATTAGCTTTAGTAATATTACTAAAAGGTTAGAATTAGCAGTCTAAATCCATTTTGTTAACATGTAAGAGGAGATAGTTCTTTGTTCCTTCCACATTTATCAGTGCTGCTAGATGAAAGCAAAAAAAGTCAAGCCAATTCAGTTAAAGTTACCATGTTCAAAAAAAGGCATGATCGCTGTGCTCAGAGGAGCTCTCAGCTTCCTGGGGGCGGACCCACCGATGTAGTGCTGTGTGCCGTGTGGCCACTGCTGTAGTAGAGGTGCTTGTAAAGCGATGAGACAGCCCAGAAAACGGCGAGCAGCTCTTACTGTGTGAGCCTTGAAGGAAGATGGAAAAGTCTGGAAGGATGCTCTGGGCAGAGGAAAGAGGTTTAGAAAGGTCTGGAGACAGGCACTGTCTGGAGAAGAGTTTGGATGGGCCAGATGATGAGGTTGACAGGCCAGTGTGGGTCAGATGTAGGAATTTTGGCTTCATCCTATTTGTGTTAGGGAATCAGTCCTTAATTTTTTTGTGTTTTTTATTTTTTAATTTTTATTATTATTATTATTATTTTTTGTCTTAGGGCATCACCCTTAGCATATGGAAGTTCCCAGACAGGGGTCAAATCGGAGTTGTAGCTGCAGGGTTACACCACAACCACAGCAGTGCTTGGTCCATGCCGCATCTGTGACCTGCACCACAGCTCCCTGCAACACTGGATCCATAACTCACGGAGTGAGGCCAGGGATTGAACCCGAATTCTCTTGGATACTAGTCTGGTTTACTACTGATGAACCACGAGAGGAACCCCCCCTTAGGTGGTTTTTCAGAGGTGATTTGATCTCATGGTGGTGATAACGGGGCCTCTTTGGAAAATGATTGGAAGAGAGAAGACTCCTGAGAATGGGAAGGTTTAGTTCAGTGAGATATCGGTGCGAGGAAAGGAGGGACGAGGAGGAAAGGGACCTAGATGTTGGAAATTAACAATAACTCTGAGCCCTCCCTCGGGCACAGTAGGGGTGGTTTTACAGTTTTGAAGTGGAAACTGGGCCATAGGTAAGGGTCCTCAGGGTAGAAGCAGCTTTCCTTCTTCTGGAGTTGGTGTTTAGTGGCCCTGGGCTGCTTCTCGTGGTCTTGGAATGAGGAAAGCTTCATCAGGTCGTTGGGGTTTTCAGTTCTGCCGAGGAGCTTAAGGATGCTGTTTGCTACTTTGTTTGAGGAGGAGCCAGGCCCTGCCCCGAGGCTGCTCTGTAGATTCTTCACTGCCTCCGCATCCCCTCCCTTCCCTGGTTGACGGCTGTTGAGCCTGCCCTTTGGAGCTCTGGAACAGTCATGGAAGCTGAAGTGGGGACACAGAAAGGCTTTGGCCAGGAGCCCCACAGGGATGGATGGAGGAGGAAAATGCTTGGCTTGGGGCTTGTGGAGTTTGAGTACCAAGCTCTCCGGTCGCACGCGTTGTCTTTTAGACGCGGGTAGTATTGCTCTGGCTGGGAAGGCGCTGCCTGACCTTCACGATGGTGACTGTAGGAAGTGGCATTTTCTCTTTCTTTTTTTTGGGGGGGGAGGAGGGGGTTGCATTTCAGGAGTTCTCAAAAATTATGTTTTTTTTTTTGTCTTTTGTCTTTTTAGGGCTGCACCTGAGGCGTATGGAAGTTCCTGGGCTAGGGACTGAATCGGAGCTGTAGCTGCCAGCCCACACCACAGCCACAGCAATGCAGGATCCAGGCTGCATATGTGACCTACACCACAGCTCATGGCAACGCTGGATCCTTAACCCACTGAGCGAGGCCAGGGATCGAGCCTTCGTCTTCATGGATGCTTGTCAGATGCCTTTCCACTGAGCCATGATGGGAACTCCTCAAAAATTATTTTGATAGTAAGAATAGAATGGATATTTTTAAGTTAGGAATGATAACCTGTAACACTTTCTTAATTTTTTTTTGTATCTTTCAGCCTTATCTTCTGCCATTTTGCTATCTTCTATTTTTCATTCACACTTGGGGTTCTTGGAAGGGGCAAAGTTCTCAGGTTCCTTTGCACAACCTGAAACAACTGTCCCTGCCCCCTTCCCCCCAATTCATCAGATCCTCTGGCTGTAGGGGGTCCCTCCTGGGCACTCCTCTTTCCACTGATGGATTGCTTTACAACTTTATACTTTTTCGGAGTATTTTAACTATTTTCCTATCTAGACTGTAAACATTTTCCCCAACCTTTTTTTTTTTTGAAATTCTTCAAACATACAGAAAAGTTGAAAGAGTAATACAGTGAGCACTTGATGCATCAGTTCACCTCATTTCATCTTAACTGTTAACATTTTTCAGATTTGCTCCCTTTTTCTTTTTCTGAGGCATTTAAAAGTAAACTGCAGGTACCAGGGTACTTACTTCACCCTTAAGTTTTTTAGTGTATTACTCTTCATCTTAGAGTAAGGACATTGCCTTAATTACAGTATACAAAGACAGTTTACCTGGATGCAGTAACACGAGTCCTTTAAAAGAGTGGTCCAAGAACCATGGTCTGTTCTCCGTAGGGACTTAGGAGAAATGCAGCATTATGTGCTACCCTAGACTTACTGATTCAGTAATTTGCCTTTTAACAAGGAATTTTACAAGGAATTTGCCTTTTAACAAGATTCTCAGACGTGATCTCCTGTACAGTTTGTATTCATATTAAATTCCACCTTTTGTCCCAGCAATGTCCTTCATAGTTGTTGTTTTTTTTTTAAGGGCCATATGTGTGGTGTGTGGAAGTTTTCAAGCTAGGGATTGATTGAATGGGAGCTGGAGCTTCCGGCCTGTGCCACAGCCATGCCAGATCCGAGCCGCATCCATGACCTATACTCCATCTCATGGCAGTGCCAGATCCTTAACCTGCTGAGCAAGGCCTAGGATCAAACCAAATCCTCATTGGATACTAGTTGGGTTTCTTACTGCTGTGCCACAGTGGGAACTCCTGATTTTTTTTTTTTTTAACCTAGGAATCAATAAGAGATCCCATCTTGCATTTAGTTGTCATATCTCTTTAGCTTTGATTTTCAGTCTTTTCCCCCCGACATTGAAATTTTTGAAAAGTTTTGGCTGATTTTTATAGATGTCTTCTGTTTGGATTCGTTTCATTGTTTCTGCTTTTGGCAAGTACATGTGTGATGATGTATCTTTCTCAGGGAATTGCAGCAGTTGTCAGGTTTTTCCACTGGTGGTTGGTGATGCTAAGTTTAAACACTTTAGTGGCATCTGCTGTACGCTTTTCCTTTTGTGCTTAATAATTGCTGTGATGATCTGTTAGGGATTTCTAATTTCGTCTTTTTGTCCCTGGCACCTAGCAGGATCCCCTGGATATAGTAATTGGCCATTCATTGATGGATAAATGACAAAAGGTCATCAAAGATATAGACTGCAAGTTTTAGAGACAATTCTTTCTTGTTTTCTCATTCAATCTGGATAACTTCCTACACTCTAGGCGAGTTAGGCATCTTTTCTCCTGGCCTCCAAGCGAAGAATGGTCCTCTTCTTCCTGTGCTCTTCTCAGCTGCGAGGAGTTTCTCTGCCTTTCAGGCCCATTGTTCTAAAACAAAAACCTCTTTCCCCTTTTGTCTTTTTTCCTCCTGTGCTTCCAGTCCAGATGCTTGTTTCTTCTTTGTTGTTTAGACCAGAGTCATCCAGTTTCTCATGGAAACAGGGACTTCCTGTGCATCCATAATCAGTTGTCTGTTATGAGGGCCTCTTGTAGTTTTCAGCTCTCCCGTTGTTGATGGCCTCCACCACGTGGCGTGGAAGCTACGTGGCAGGACACAGATATCCGGTCCCTGCTGCAGGCAGTTACTTGAGCAGCTCTGGACCTTGTTTTTGTTTTTTCCTTCACTTGATCTCTCACCTCTTCTTGCTCTGCTCCAGCCATGTCGGCCGCGTCTGTCTGGAAGTCCTGAGAGGTGCTGCCTTGTGTCTGTTACCTGTGCCCACCATGCTCTTCCTCCAAATAATTCATTTGATTGGCTTTTCCTTGACTTTGAAATTTCAGCTTCGAAGGACTCTGCCTAATTTCATTACCATTAGTCTGATTAATTTTCTTCCTAGCATACATGTTGTTTTGTTTACTTATTCATGCTATTCCTACAGTGTGGTTTCATGAAGGCAGGGTTTTTTGTCTTGAATGGTGTCAGTACAGAGAAGGCACTCAAAATATTTGCTGAATGAGCGGCCAGATGGTGGACGGAACATTACTTTTTTAGGTTTACCTTTTGTCCTTGGCTTAGTACTTTCATTGGTCACTGTGTCCCTAATGCTTGTGGCGTGGCAGTTCTTTAGCTGTTCCATGCTTCCCCGTGACCTTAGGTACCCTAGAGAAGATAAGACCAGGAGCAGAGTGAGAGTGGTGGTGTGTTTTATTGTGATAAAAATAATTGTAATCTTAATAATCATAATCATAAGTGTAATTTTTTAGTAATAAGTGTAATCTTTAAAAAATAATGAAGATCTAGCCAAGTGTCCTTTTTCCTATGGGTCATATACCTGGAAGGGGAGTGACAACTTGTACCATGTGCCTTATGAGCACCTGATATAAGATGGATTTGTATCCGAGTGGATCCTGCTGGTTTATGTCATCCAGTGCTCTTCCGTAGATGGAAACTGTTTGCTCTGATTATGTTTTGGCTCTCCGTTTTGACCAAGGCTAAGCATTTTTTAAAACAGTTTTTTGGATGATACTGTGCTTGTGATTAGGAGACTGCATTTTTGTGGGGGAGAGAGGAAGCAAATTTCCCCGTTTTTGTTTTTTTACACAAACCTGTGTTTTTATACTTCTTATTTTCTTACCCTTCCTTGCTCCTCTTCTCCTAATGCTCAACTAGTTTAGAGGAAAGTGACTGGCTTGGGGGTGGGTTTAGTAAAATAGGCAGGCGTCAGAGTGAGTCTTTTTAGGGCCACACCCTTGGCATATGGAGGTTCCCAGGCTAGGGGTCGAATTGGAGCAGTAGCCACTGGCCTACACTGCAACCAGGCCTCGTCAGTGACCTGCACCACAGCTCATGGCAACTCCAGATCCTTAATCCACTGAGCAAGGCCAGGGATCGAACCCACATCCTCGTGGATGCTAGTCAGATTGTTTCCACTGAGCCACGACAGGAACTCTGGAGTGAGTCTTTTTTTTTTGTCTTTTGTTGTTGTTGTTGCTATTTCTTGGGCCGCCCCTGCGGCATATGGAGGTTCCCAGGCTAGGGGTCGAATCGGAGCTGCAGCCACTGGCCTACGCCAGAGCCACAGCAACTCGGGATCCGAGCCGCGTCTGCAACGGCAACGCTGGATCGTTAACCCACTGAGCGAGGGCAGGGACCGAACCTCCAACCTCATGGTTCCTAGTCGGATTCGTTAACCACTGCGCCACGATGGGAACTCCTGGAGTGAGTCTTAATTATAAGAGTTAGCTTGTGGGAGATTTGAGAGTCGAGGTTCCAGCAGCTGTGTTAACTCGGTTCAGTGCAGAGACGCCTGGGCATGCGTACGACTGCCCTGAGTGATGCACAGTCCTCTGTCTTGTGCGGTGGTGACAGTCAGTGTTACTGTGGGTACTTTTAATTTCTAAATTTCCTGATACGCACGTAAATGAATGTCCCTAATATTGCATTAATTTTACCTTGCTGTTAAAAAAGAATTGGCATTGAGTAGCTAGGCAAGGGTATTCTAAAGCTTTGGGGCAGACACATTTAAGAAGGATGTGGCCATTCTGTTGTAAATGAAATGTCTTAGGAGAGGGTTTGTAGCTCTTTGCACAAATGAGGCAGTTTGCCAAGAGTCAGCCTCCTTGGTTCTGATGGAACCATGCTTTTATTTTCTGCTTGTTGCTTCTTCATTTCTCTTTGTATCATGAAGATTGCTAGTCAAACGCCTACATCTCTGCCCCTTTCTGAATTTATAGTGAACTTTTGCTTTATAGCCAGGATTGCTATTTATAAGGTAATGAAGACTGAATAACTGCAGTTTAACTTTTCATTTAGTTCCACTAAGCATGATCCCTCCTGGAAACACCTAAGGTTGCTGGAATTCATTAAGGTTGGCTAGCTCTAGTAGGCCTTATAATAGATCTTGTGAAGGGATGCTCTGTAAGTTAATTGGAAAACTATAAACTGCCAAGAGTTTAAAAGTTATTTGTTTAGCTACTCTAAAAAACACCATTAATTGTCGAGAAGCAGAAGATATGACTAAGACTGAGGCAGGAACTTTGTCTGGGTAGGCTTGTAAATATTTTAAAACCAGATTGCATAAATTTAATTCAACTAATACTTTGCTCTGCATAAAGTACCCTTTGCTTAAAGTACCTTGCCAGCAACATAAGGCACATAAAGAAGCATATGCATAGTTACCATCTTTAAACTTAAAACACAGCTAGGAATACCAGAGGCTAAACCTGGGGAAAATTAATTACATTTAATGAAACAATTCAGAGGCTATTGAGAGATAATTTTTTTTTGGTCTTTTTTGCCATTTCTTGGGCTGCTTCTGTGGCATATGGAGGTTCCCAGGCTAGGGGTCGAATTGGAGCTGTAGCCGCCGGCCTACACCAGAGCCACAGGCAATTTGGGATCCGAGCCGCATCTGCGACCTACACCACAGCTCATGGCAACGCCGGATCTTTTAACCCACTGAGCAAGGGCAGGGATCGAACCCGCCACCTCGTGGTTCCTAGTCGGATTCGTTAACCACTGCGCCACGACGGGAACTCGAGAGATAACTTAAATGAAAGGAATGCTAGGATTTCAGAGCTGGAACGTCTTGGAGCTTAGAATTCAGCTCCTTTCATTTTCTAGATGAGAAAACTGAGGTGAAAGATGAATACATAAATGACAAAGCTAGTTCCAGAAGCCATTTTCTTTCCAGAGAACATATTTTCACTAGACTTTAAATGTTCCACCTCTACTTTTTGAAATCCTTTTTAGGTTTGGGTTCACCAAAAGCATGACTTGGTTCCATAGTATAGTTTAATAAAATTCACTGTCACTCTTGGCAGGCTTTTGATTAAAGATGCTGCACAAGGCAGCCTGCTTTCATCATGGTTATTGAAAGACTTCAAAATGCACAGAATGGGTTCTCAATTTTCAAGTGTCAGTATATTTCAAGTTTCTCAGTGGAAGTGAGTGATTGAGTCCTTTGCCTTAGCACCTTTAGTGGGAGCCTGAGTCTAGTGTTTTTTTATGAGGAGGCTGTAGACCTCAGACGTTATTTAGGAGGATTTGGAGTTCTGGAATGTAGAATCAGGAAGGATTTGGGGGCAGAATCTTGTTAGTGGTTGCAAAGTGGTGGACCAGCAGGGCAAACCCCGTTCTCAGATGTGATCGTTGGTCCCGGACAGTGGTAAGATTTTTTGGGGAACAAGTTGCTAACATTAAAGTTGGGAGATTTCACTAAAAATCTGCACCTCGGGATCTCTCTTTCTCTCTCTCTCTTTTTTTTGTGTTGTGTGTGTGTGTGTCTTTTGTGTTTTGTCTCTTTTTAGGGCCACACCCAAGGCATATGGAGGTTCCCAGGCTAGGGGTCTAATTACAGCTGTAGCGGCCGGCCTACGCCGGAGCCACAGCAACACCAGATCCGAGCCGTGTCTTGACCTACACCACAGCCCAATCCTTAACCCACTGAGCGAAGCCAGGGATCGAACCCACAACCTAATGGTTCCTAGTCAGATTTGTTTCTGCTGTGCCACGATGGGAACTCTGGCACCTCTAGATCTCTTAAAAAATTGAATGACGTGCTAAACCGAGGACCGTGTGGTAAAGATTGCCTAGAGCTCATGGGATGCTGGGCACGTGCTTTTTCCCATTTATTAGTCCCTAGTGATTGCCCCAGACCCAGAGAGGTCGCATGTCACTTGCAGTTCAGCAGTGTGCTTAACTCTGCCTTTTTTCCATTTAAGAAGAAAGTGACATTATTTTTTATTCCAGAGTATCAAAATTAGGAAAACAAAAGACCAAGAAGCCACCCCTTTTTTCAAATTATCGACGTGTACAAATCTTCAGAGGACTCTTGTTCTTTCTCTCAGACAATCCTGGTTTTCTCCTAGTGTCTGAAGCCTCTTTGCCCTGACTGGATGGTCCAGTCCTCTCAGGCTTACTTTGGGCAGCTTGCTTCCTCTTCAAGTTCTCTCCAAACAGCTTTCCTTCTCCTTGGCAGCTTCCCTGAGACCTTGTCTTTCAGCTCAGGACTCTCATCCTGGTCTCCAGTTTTGTTCATGGAGAAATCAGCCCAAGCTGTGGATTCTAAAGCATTAAGCATCTATGTATGGTGTTTGGACCTTGATTTGCTGGTTTTCAAAAGTTATCAAGTCCTCAGGTCCAGTCCCTTTCCCCAGGCAGGGTTTGGGCTAAGTGCCTTTCCCTGGGCTCCTTTCAAGAAGGCTTTTATTTTAAGAAAAAAATGAAAGCGTGTATTTCTTTGGGAAAGTGTATTGTATGTTGTACTTGCTTAATACTTAACATCCAGATGTAATCACAGATCTGCTTGCAGCTAGCTTCACTTAACTTATCTCTTGACTGTTCCACAACGTTTTTGAAAGGTTTTCCGTTTTGTGATACAGGAGGGAATGTTAGGATACAGGAACTTGGGATCCATAGAGCAGATTCTTCCTTCTGAAATGTCTTTGACATTTAATGACTTTTGCTTAGGCACTTGTCAGCCTGTAGAGGTTTACTGAGTGGGCTGGTGAGTTTAGTGGTTAAATAACTTTTAAAAACCGAAGTATAGGAGTCCCTGTTGTGGCTTAGCAGCTTATGAACCTGATTAGCATTCCTGAGGATGTGGGTTTGATCCTGGCTTCGCTTAGTGGGTTAAGAATCACAAGTTGCCATGAATTGTGGTGTAGGTTGAAGACATGGCTCTGATCCCACATTGCTGTGGCAGTATAGGCAGGCACCTGCAGCTCATATTCGACCCTTAGCCCAGGAACCACAGGTGAGGTCCAAAAAAGGAAACAACAACAGCAACAACAAAAAAACCCAAAGCCATAGTATAGTCTTGACATAGTATGAGTGTAGAGAGCAAATTTGCCCACTTGAGATGAAACAAATTCCTTGGAAACTGGCATTCTGTGTTACCAGGGTAAATAAATCCAAATTCCTTTAGGCATCCCATCTTCAGTGACTCTAGAATATTTAGTGCTTAGATAAACATTTTGGTGAAATGTTAATTGTTACCTGCAGTAATACTTGCAGCAGTATCTAACGGAGTTTACCTGTTGTGCCTCAGGCATGCATTTATGAGAGAAGGTACAAACATTTTTTGGCTGCTTCCATGGGATGATAAAGTTTCCAGGCCAGTGATTGAAACCTTGCCACAGCAGGGACAAGGCTGAATCTCTAACTGCTAGGCTACCAGGGAACTCTAAACATAACTTTATATTAAAGTTGTCAGGAGTGCAGTTCTGCCTTGTCCTGGTCATTTTTATAGCACAGGATTTAGGTGTCTGCTGGTGCTTTCTGTAGAGTCTAGAAGTGTGCTGTATGATGAGGTAGTCACTAGTGGCTCTTTCACATTAATTAAAATGGAGTAAAACGCAAAAAGGCTGTTCTCAGCAACCGTAGCCACATTTCAAGACCCCTCTCTCTCCTCCTCCCCTCTCCCTTCTTTTCCTCCCCCCCTGCTCCCCCTCCTTTTTCCTCTCTCCCTCCTCCCCCTCCCTTCCCATCCCTCATTTCCCCTTCACTTTCTCCCTCTTCCTGTGTCTTTCCCCCTCCTTTTCTTCTCCCTTCTTCCCACTCGCCCTCCCACTTTCCTTTGCTCTTTGTATGTATACATAGGCTCTATTTTTAAAATTTATGTTATGTTATTTTTGTCTCTTCTATGGCCGCTCCTGCGGCATATGGAGGTTCCCAGGCTATGCGTCCAGTCGGAGCTATAGCCGCTGGCCTACGCCGGAGCCACAGCAACTCAGGATCTGAGCTGTGTCTGCAGCCTACACCACAGCTCAACCGGATCCTTAACCCACTGAGCCAGGCCAGGGATGGAACCTGCAACCTCATGGTTCCTAGTTGGATTCGTTTTCACTGCACCACAACGGGAACTCCCCTTCCCCTCTTTGTAATCAATAAACAAACAATCTGTTGGGAGTTGTTTATAAGACTGTAAATAGTCAGTTTCATAGTAAACTTTCATCTGTTTGCTTTAGTATTCTTTGATAATTCTTGCTGAGTATTATTATGATAGTTCCTAGATGGTAATTTTTCTAAATAAATGTGTTACTCTTCGTATTATCGGTTGATTTTTTTTCTTTCTTTTCTTTAATGGCCACACCTGCAGTACATGGAAATTCTCAGGCCGGGGATTGAATCCCGGCTGCAGCTGTGGCAATGCCAAGGTCTTTTAACCCACTGTGCTCCGCTGAGGAGCAAACCCGTGCCTCTGCAGCAGTCTGACTCTAAACCCACTGTGCCACAGTGGGAACCCCTGATTTCCTATTAAGGAATAACTTTACCTTCTTTATTTATATTAGCTTGGACTCATTTTATTCAGTGGATCGTGATCTGTTTAATTTAATCTTCACTTTAGCCACCTAAAGGTAATGATGGTAGCCCCCCCCCCTTTTTTAAGTAAATGATAGTCTTATAAATCAGGAAACAGGTTCAAAGTGGGTAAGTGATGATCAAACATACCTTTTGATTTTATTGTCCTCTTTACACCTTGTAAAACATTCTGCTTATTTATTACAAAAATAACTTTCTAGGCATTCCCTTTGTGGCTCATTGGTAACGAACCTGACTAGTATCTATGAGGTTGTGGGTTCGATCCCTGGCCTCACTCAGTTGGTTAAGGATCCAGTGCAGCCGTGAGCTGTGGTGTGGGTTGCAGATGCAGCTCAGATCCTTGGTTGCTGCGGCTGTGGCACATGCTTCAGCTGCAGCTCGGATTTGACCACCTAGCCTGGGAACTTCTATATGTTGCAGGCATAGCATAAAAAAGAAAAAAAAAAAAAAAACCTTTCCAAAAGTCTGTGTGATTTTATAATAGCAGAAAATATAATGAAGAAAAAAGAACGTTAAAACCACCCATAATCCCCAACTCTTAAAAGTAGTATCATTGTTAATATTATGATTTCTGTATCCCCTTGCAGTTCTAATTCATACTGTTTTTGAAATCCGTTTTCTGTCTTCAGTAGTGTGTATTTTGAACATTTTCTCATAACTCTCTATAACATTTTCCCCATGTTTAAAATCGGAAATTTCAGGTATACCTACCCAGCCACACCACATATCCTCCATCTAGATTTAACAGTTATGAGTGTTTTTTCATAATTTCTTGGACTCGCTTCATATGTATTTTTAATTTTGATGCAGTCATCATTTAACCCATAAATATTTTGGCATGCACCTCCTAAAAATAGTTATTTTTCTATATAGCCACAATTCATTATGACACCTATGAAGTTGAAGAGTAATTCCATAATATCACCTAGTATTTACTTACTTATATGGCCATACCCATGGCATGTAGTAATTCTCACGCCCGGGATCAAACCCGAGCCACAGCTGTAACCAGAGCTACAGCAGTGACATAGCTGGGCCACGAGGGAATTCTTCATCTAATATTTGTGTGGTTTTTCTGTTTGTTTTGTTTTTTGCTTTTAGGCCCCTTACCTGCGGCATATGGAGGTTCCCAGCTTAGGGGTCGAATCGGACCTATAGCTGCTGGCCTATACCACAGCTCATGGCAACACTGGATCCTTAACCCACTGAGCAAGACCAGGGATCGAATCCTCCACCTCATGGTTCCTAGTTGGATTCGTTTCTGATGCACCACAATGGGAACTCCAATCAATTTAATATTTGATATTAAAAATTTGGAGTTCCTGTCGTGGCTGAGCGGTTAATGAATCTGAGTTGATTAACAATGTTTTGTAAATTCCTGCTGTACAACAGAGTGATTCAGTTTTATATATATATATATATATATATATATATATACACACACACACACACTTTAAAAACATATTCTTTTGCACTATGGTTTATCATAGGACATGAATAAAATTCCGTGTACTCTCCAGTAGGCCCTTGCTGTTTATCTCCGCTGTACGTCATAGCTTACATCTGTTAACCCCAACCTCCTACCCCATTCCCCTTCCCTCTGGCAACCACAAATCAGTTCTCCTTGCCCAAAGTTTTTTTTTTCCTTTCTTTCTTTCTTTTTAGGGTTGTACCTGTGGCATGTGGAAGTTCCCAGGCTAGGGGTTAAATTGGAGCTGCAATTGCAGGCATATGCCACCGCTACAGCAACATGGGATCCGAGCCACATCTGCAACCTACACCACAGCTCATAGCAATGAGGGATCCTTTAAACCCACTGAGTGAGGCCAGGGATGGAACCTGCATCCTCATGGATACTAGTCAGCTTTGTAACTTGAGCCACAATTGCAACTCCCCAGATTCCATATATGATTGATATCATGTGGTATTTGTCTTTCTCTGACTTACTTCACTTATACTAAGTGACTTATTATCACTTAGTATGATAATCTCTAGTTGCTGTGAATGGCATTATTTCATTGTTATTTGTGGCTGAATAGTATTCCATTGTATATACGTACTGCATCCTCTTTATCCATTCATCTCTCAGTGGATTTTTCGATTGTTTCTACATCTTGGCTATTGTGGACGGTGGTGCAGTGAACATAGGGGTGCATATGTATCTCTTTGAATTATAGTTTTGTCTGGACTTATGCTTAGAAGTGCAGTTGCTGGATCGTATGGTAACTCTACTTTTAGTTTTCTGAGGTACCTCCATATTGTTTTTCATAGTAGTTGTACCAATTTACATTCTTACCAACAATGTAAGAGGGTTCCCTTTTCTCTGCACCTGCTCCAGTATTTGTTACTTGTAGACTTTTTATTTATTTATTTATTTATTTATTTATTGTCTTTTTGCCTTTTTCTGTGGCCGCTCCCACGGCATATGGAGGTTCCCAGGCTAGGGGTCTAATCGGAGCTGCGGCTGCCGGCCTACACCACAGCCACAGCAACGTGGGATCTGAGGTGCATCTGTGACCTACACCACAGCTCACGGCAACGCTGGATCCTTAACCCACTGAGCAAGGCCAGGGGTTGAACCCGCAGCCTCGTGGTTCCTAGTCGGAGTTGTTAACCACTGAGCCACGACGGGAACTCTTTGTTACTTGTAGACTTTTTATGATGACCATTCTGAAGGTGTGAGGTGTGGTACCTCATTGCAGTTTGAGTTTGCATTTTTCTGATAATTAGCGATTTCAAGCAGTTTCCTGTGCCTATTGGTCATCCATATGTCTTCTTTGGAGAAATGTCTATTTAGGTCTTGTGCCCATTTTTCAATTGGGTTGTTTGTTTCTTTGTTGTTTAGTTGTATGAGTTGCTTATTTATTTTTGAAATTAAGCCCTCTACAAATGTCTTAATAGTTTTTTGTTTTAAACCAGAATCCAAAAAAGTACATGTATTGCATTGGATCCTACTTCTCCTGAGTCTTTTAGTCTGTTATGCTCCCCACCACAGTATTGACCTAATGGCCCCTTTGTCTTGGGGAATGCCTTACACTCTGGATTTGTCTGTTTCCTCATGGTGTTGCTTACCATGTCTCTGTATTCTCTGTAAATTTCTATATTTCATGTAAACGTGAAATTCAATCTAGGTGAGGGTTTCTTAACCTGCACTGAATGTGCATAGAAACATTTTTTCTTTGTTGTTATTATTAATAGGAATTTGGCATTTCCTTCTTTTTCTTTTTCTTTTTTTTGGCTGTGCTCATGAAATGCAGAATTCCTGGGCCAGGGATTGAACCCTCTCCACAGCAGTGACCTGAGCGATGGCAGTGCCCACCCTGGATCCTTAACCCTCCAAGCCACCAGGGAACTCCTTTCTATTAGTAATGCAAAACACAAACTCCATTTTTCAGTTGAACTTGTAACTTTGTCCCACCAGCGCATATTCATTATACTTTGAAGTGGGTAGTTACCAGACTTCTTGACATCTTATCTAATGTGTTAATAAAGAGCATGTATATTCTCCATCACACATTTGTTTTGTAAAGTATTTGGTAACTAAATTTGGATATATTTCTCTTATAATCCTTTGAATTGTATTACATGCATTTAAAAACAGTTCTGAGAAAGGGTCTGTAGCTGTACTGTGCAATGCAGAATCCGCTAGCCACATGAGGCTGTTGAGCACTTGAAATGTGGCTTGTCAGAATGTGCCTTAAGTGTAAAATGTTTCCCGGATTTCCAGCACTTAATGCTTATGTAAAATAATCTCTAATTTAAAAAAGTATTGGGGGAGTTCTGTCATGGCTCAGTGGGTTAAGAACCTGACTAGTATCCATGAGGATGCAGGAGGATGTGGGTTCAATCCCTGCGCTCATTTAGTGGGGTAAAGGATCCCTCATTGCTGTGAGTTATGGGTGTAGGTTGTAGACACGGCTCGAATCTGGTGTTGCTGTGGTGTAGGCCAGCAGCTGCAGCTCCAATTCAACCCCTAGCCTGGGAACTTCCATATGCTGCAAGTGTGGCCCTAAAAAAGACCAAAAAAAAAAAAAAAAAAAAGACTAAAGGGAAAGATTTAAGCCAAAATACCAAGTAAAGCATTTGCTTCTAAAAGTAGTGCCTGGGAACTTTCATAGGCTGCAGGTGAGACCCTAAAATGAAGAAGAAAAAAACCCACTGGGAGTTCCTTGGTGGCTCAGTGGGTTAAGGATCCAGCATTGTCGCTGATGTGGCTCAGGTCATTGCTGTGACTTGGGTTTAATACCTGGCCCCGAGCTTCTGCATGCCCAGGGAGGGTATAGCCAAAAAAAACAAAAAAAAACAAACAAAAAACCCCAAAAAAACAAAAAAAGAGTTCCTGTTGTGGCTTAGTGGTAATGAATCCGACTAGTATCCATGAGGACATGGGTTTGATCCCTGGCTCTGCTCAGGGGTTAAGGATCTGCCATTTCTGTGAGCTAGGCTGTGGGCTGCACACATGGCTCAAATCTGGTGTATGCCGTGGCATAGGCCAGCAGCTGCAGCTCTGTTTGACCCCTAGCCTGAGAACTTCTGTATGCCATGGGTGCTGCCCTTAAAAAAAAAAACAAAGACCACACAAAAAAAACTGATTACACATTGAAATAATAATATTTTGGGTATACTATTTTAAAGAAAATACATTATTGAAATTTCATGAGTTTCTTTATACTTTTTTTATCATGGTTACTAGACAACTTTAAATTATGTAAGTGGTTGCATTATGTTTCTTTTGGACAACATTGGTCCATAGGCTTTGCTAGACTACTGAAGGGATCCATGCATTGAAATTAGAATTTGTTACTAATTTTTTTTTTTGTGTGACCACATCTGTGACATACAGAAGTTCCCAGGGTAGGGGTTGAATTGGAGCTGTAGCTGCAGCTTATGCCACAGCAATACCAAATCTGAGCCACATCTGTGACCTTTAGTGTAGCTTGCAGCAATGTCCGAACCTTAACCCACTGAACCTGCATCCTCATGAAGACTATGTTGGGTTCTTAACTCAGTGAGCCACAATGGGAACTCCTGAAATTAGAATTTAGAATCCCTGTGTAGAGACTTTACTAGACTCAGGTTAAACAGTTAATTTAGGCTGCACTTAGAGCATGTGGAAGTTCTTGGGCCAGGGATCAGACCTGTGCCACAGCAGTGGTCCGAGCTCCTGAAGTAACAATGCCAGATCCTTAACTCTCTGTGCTGCAGGGGAACTCATAAACACTTAATTTTTAAAAAAAATTTTCTATTATAGATGATTTACAGTGTTCTGTCAGTTTTCTACTGCACAGCAAGGTGACCCAGTGACACATACATGTATACATTCCTTTTTCTCACTTTATCAGGCTCCATCACAAGTAACCAGACATAGTTCCCAGTGCTCTACAGCAGGATCGCATTGCTTATCCATTCTAAAGCCAATAGTTTACATCTCTTAACCCCAAATTCCCAGTCCCTCCCACTCCCTCCCCCTCCCTCCCCCTCCTTGGCAACCACAAGTCTGCTCTCCATGTCCATGATTTTCGTTTCTGTGGAAAGGTTCATTTGTGCCATATATTAGATTCCAGATACAAGTGAAATCATATGATATCTTTCTTTCTCTTTCTGACTTACTTCACTCAGTATGAGAGTCTCTAGTTCTATCCATGTTGCTGCAAATGGCATTATTTTGTTCTTTTTTATGGCCGAGTAGTATTCCATTGTGTATGTCTACCACATCTTCTTAATCCAGTCATCTGTCGATGGACATTTAGGTTGTTTCCATGTCTTGGCTGTTGTGAATAGTGCTGCAGGGAACATGTGTCTTTTTCAAGGCAACTTTTGTCTGGATATATGCCCAAGAGTGGGATTGCTGGGTCATATGGTAGTTCTATGTATAGTTTTCTAAGGTGCCTCCGTATTGTTTTCCATAGTGGTTGTACCGATTTACATTCCCGCCAGCACTGCAGGAGGGTTCTGTTGTTTTTTTTTTTGTCTTTTTGCCTTTTCTAGGGCTGCTCCTATGGTATATGGAGGTTCCCAGGCTCTAGGGGTCTAATCGGAGCTGTAGCCACTGGCCTACGCCACAGCAATGTGCGATCTGAGCCACGTCTTTGACCTACACCACAGCTCATGGCAACGCAGGATCCTTAACCCACTGAGCAAGGACAGGGATCGAACCCGCAACCTCATGGTTCCTAGTCAGATTCGTTAAGCACCGTGCCACAATGGGAACTCCAGGAAGGTTCCCCTTTATCCATACCCTCTCCAGCATTTATTATTTTTGGACTTGTTAATGATGGCCATTCTGACTAGTGTGAGGTGGTACCTCATTGTAGTTTTGATTTGCATTTCTCTAATAATCAGTGATGTTGAGCATTTTTTTCATGTGTTTGTTGGTCATCTGTATATCTTCTTTGGAGAAATGCCTATTCAGGTCTTTTGCCCATTTTTCAGTGGGGTTGTTGGTTTTTTTTGCTGTTGTTTGTATATTTTTGAGATTAAGCCCTTGTCAGTTGCATCATTTGAAACTATTTTCTCCCATTCCTTAGGTTGTTTTTAGTGGTTTCCTTTGCTGTTGCAAAAGCTTGTCCGTTTGATTAGGTCCCATTGGTTTATTTTTGCTTTTATTTCTGTTGCTTTGGGAGACTGACCTGAGAGAACATTTGTAAGGTTGATAGCAGAGAAATGTTTTGCCTATGTTCTCTTCTAGGAGCTTGATGGTGTCTTGTCTTACATTTAAGTTTTTAAGCCATTTAGAGTGCATGGTGTGAGGATGTGTTCCAGTTTCATTGATGTACGTGAGGCCATCCAGTTTTCCCAGCACCACTTGCTGAAAAGACTATTTTTTCCCCATTTTATGTTCTTGCCTCGTTTGTTGAAGATTAATTGACTGTCTGGGTTCATTTCTAGGTTCTCTATTCTGTTCATTGGTCTGTTATGTCTGTTTTGGTACCAGTAACACACTGTCTTGGTGACTGTGGCTCTGTAATATTGCTTGAAGTTTGGGAAAGTTATGCCTCCTGCTTGGTTTTTGTTCCTCAAGATTGCTTTGGCAATTCTGGGCCTTTTGTGGTTCCATACAAATTTTTGGATTGTTTGTTCTAGATCTGTGAAAAATGTCATGGGTAATTTGATAGAGGTTGCTTTGAATCTGTAGATTGCTTTGGGTAGTATGGCCATTTTTACAATATTAATTTTTCCAACCCAGGAGCATGGACTATCTTTCCATTTCTTTGCATCCTTTTGAATTTCCTTGATTAATGTTTTGTGATTCTCGGCATATAAGTCTTTTACATCCTTGGACAGGTTTATTCCCAGGTATTTGATTTTTTGGGGGTGCAATTTCAAAAGGTATTGTATTTTTGTATTCCTTTTCTAATATTTCATTGTTAGTATACGGAAATGCGACTGATTTCTGAATGTTAATCTTATATCCTGCTACTTTGCTGAATTTGTTGATCGGTTTGAGTAGTTTTTGGGTTGAGTTCTTAGGGTTTTCTATATATAGCATCATGTCATCTGCATACAGTGACAGTTTTACCTCTTCTCTTCCAATTTGGATACCTTGTGTTTCTTTTGTTGTGTGATTGCTGTGGCTAGGACTTCCAATACTATGATGAATAACAGTGATGAGAGTGGGCATCCTTGTGTTGTTCCAGATTTGAGTGAGAAGACTTTTAGTTTTCTCCATTGAGTATTATATTTGCTGTGGGTTTGTCGTAAATAGCTTTTTATTATATTAAGGTATGTTCCCTCTCTACCCACTTTGGTAAGAGTTTTGATCATGAATGGAAGTTGGACTTTGTCAAATGCTTTTTCTGCATCTATTGAGATGATCATGTGGTTTTTGACTTTTGTTAATGTGGTGTATGATGTTGATTGATTTGCGTATGTTGAACCATCTTTGTTAACCTGGGATGAATCCCATCTGGTCGTGGTGTATGTTCTTTTTTCTTTGTTGTTGGATTCAGTTGGCTAAAATTTCGTTGAGATTTGTTGCATCTCTGTTCATCAGAGATATTGGTCTATAGTTTTCTTTTTTCGTGGTATCTTTTGTCTGGTGTTGGTATTAGGGTGATGGTGGCATCATAGAATGTCTTTGGGAGTGTTCCTTCTTCAACCTTTTGGAAAAGTTTAAGGAGGATGGGTATCAGTTCCTCTTTGTATGTTTGATAAACACTTAATTTTGCTGTTGTACAGCTAAATTTGTTCAGCTTATAGTAATACTGAGGCTCTTGAAAAACATCTAAATCCTTTTTTTCATCAAGAATGCTTTTTAGAGCATGTTAAGCCACTTCCTCTTGCATTTTATTAGGCATATAATAACAGAGTTGCCTTATTAGCAATGCCGAGTTCAGTTGTTTAAGTGGATGAGCAGTAGATCAACATGTAAAGATATATCTTGCCCCTTTTATTATTATTATCCTGTCAGGTGATCTTTTGACACCTTCAGTATCCTGTTCTCCAGTAGTACCTGTTGGTGTTAACGTCCATTGATAATCTTTCTTTGAATCAGTGATCACACTGAGTTTACAAAATGGTCATTTTCTAGTTCTACTCTATATTCATGGTAGAGAAATTCTCTTCTTACCCTCTTTCCCAACTTTTGAGGATCCCTGTGGTCATAGAATAGCTGCCATTGAATAACTGGGCAGTTACAGTTACCGAGTATTCTTCATATTCAATTTGTACATTTAGCCAAATAGGGCCTTTGGTTCCAGTATCCCGGCCTAGGGAAGTTCCCAGGCTAGGGGTTGAATTGGAGCTGCAGCTGCTGGCCTACACCACAGCCACAGCAGCTCGGGATCCGAGCCACATCTGTGACCTACACACCGTAGTCACGGCAGTGCTGGATTCCTGACCCATTGAGTGAGGCCAGGGATTGAACCCGCATCCTCATGGATACTAGTCAGGTTCCTTTCTGCTGTGCCACAATGGAAGCTCCCCTAGTATTTTTTTGATAGGATCTGTTAGTCTTTGTGCCTTTCCTTGCTTTCTGCAAAGTAGTCTCTATCAGACCTTGAAAAAGCCTTTTTTTGTTTGTTTTTTGTAAAAGGAAATTATATTTAATAGAAATAAAGATGGGTGGTGAGAACACTTTTTTTCCCCCTAAATTTTGTCAGCATAGTTTGTTAAGAGCAACAGTGTCCCATTATGCTGTTGGTTGTGTGATTTATTTATTCTTTGATTTGCTGTTTAAAATTTAAGTGGCTTCCAGTTTTTAATGATTGTATCCCATGCTGTTACGAACATCATTGTATCCAAGTTTCCATGCACCTTAATTTTTCCTTTAGCACCAGAGGTAGAACTTCCGATTCCTAAGAATGCACCCTTTTAAGGCTTTATATTTCTATCAACAGTTTGTTATTTGGAAAGTAGGAAAGTTTATATTGGTATTTACCTCACCTGTTTTTTTTTTTTTTTTGTCTTTTTGCCATTTCTTTGGCTGCTCCCGCGGCATATGGAGGTTCCCAGGCTAGGGGTCAAATCGGAGCTGTAGCCACCACCTACACCAGAGCCACAGCAACGCGGGATCCGAGCCGTGTCTTCGACCTACACCACAGCTCACGGCAACGCCGGATCGTTAACCCACTGAGCAAGGGCAGGGATCGAACCCGCAACCTCATGGTTCCTAGTCGGATTCGTTAACCACTGAGCCACGACAGGAACTCCAACCTCACCTGTTTCTATGTTTTTCCTTTGGTCTTTGAGGCACTGCCATGACCGTGAGTATGTTTATGATTATGGTTTTGTCTGCTCCAGTGGCATGCTGACGTTCCTGGGTCAGGGATTGAACCCCACACCTTCACTGGATCCCCAGCCTGCTGTGTCACCAGGGAAATCCAAGGCACTACTTTTTTCTTGCTTTTTCTTTTTTTGGCTGCGTGTGGAGCTCCCAGGCTGGGGTCTCAGGATCCGATCCGAGTTGCAGTTGCCACCTGTGCTACAGCTGCGGCAGTGCCAGATCCTTTAACCAACTGTGCTGGGCAGGGGGTGGAACCTGCAACCTGGCACTGAAGAGACAGCGCCGATCCTGTTGTACCAGACACGGCAGGAACTCCTCCTAGGCACTGCGTTTATTTATTTATTTTCTTTGTTGGCCTCCCCACGCCATGTGGAGTTCCCAGGCCAGGAATCAGATCCGAGCCACAGTTGTGACCTAAGTCACATCTGTGGGAATCCTTAACCCACTGTGCTGGGCCAGGGGTTGAAACTGCGTCCCAGTGCTGCCCAAGAAGCAAATGCTTTACTTGGTCTTTTTAGGGCTGTATTCACGGCATATGAAAGTTCTGAGGCTAGGGGTCAAATCAGAGCTGGAGTTGCCAGCCTACGCCACAGCCTCAGCAACGTGGGATCCAAGCCTTGTCTGCAACCTACACCGCAGCTCACAGCCACGCTGGATCCTTAATCCCCTGAGCGGGGCCAGGAATCGAACTAATATCCTAACGGATATTAGCTGGGTTCCTTACCACTGAGCCACCTTGGGAACTCCTTTCCCTTTAGTCTTAAAGCCTCTGTCTGATGGAAGTTTACCTTGACATTAATACACCAATATTTGACTAAGTGAGACTTGAAATTTCTTCTGGCCGTGAGTGATAGCAGCTGCAGATGCAGAGGGCAGCAGACTTAAGCATCATGTGTTAATAGAATAAGACAAGGTGTTCTCTTCAGAAAGAAGAGAAAAACCAAAAAATGAAGTGAAATTTCCTTTTAGATAATAGTGTACTATAAATGTGGAGTAAGACAAACCAGAATCTCTGTATTAGCCTTCTTTCACTGTAGCTTTTCATCCTGATTCTAAGTCTGTATGGAAAAACTGGAGGTAAAAGTGTGTTGGTGCCTGAGAAGCCTCAAGGGAAAAGTTCTATGTGTTTGAAAATGCCCTCTTACAGTTCCCCTAATGTTTATAACCTCAAAATCTTGGGGAGTTCCCGTCGTGGCGCAGTGGTTAACGAATCCGACTAGGAACCATGAGGTTGCGGGTTCGGTCCCTGCCCTTGCTCAGTGGGTTAACGATCCGGCGTTGCCGTGAGCTGTGGTGTAGGTCGCAGATGCAGCTCGGATCCCGTGTTGCTGTGGCTCTGGCGTAGACCGGCGGCTACAGCTCCGATTCGACCCCTAGCCTGGGAACCTCCATATGCTGAGGGAGCGGCCCTAGAAATAGCAAAAAGACCAAAAAAAAAAAAAAAAAATCTTAAGTACAAGAGGTTGTGAGAGCTACTGGGCCTTCATGTGCAGGCTAGTAAACATTTTTTTCGTCTTGTGATTTTGGCTTTCCTGGTATAAGAGTCCTTGAGTAGGAGAAGAAGTATTCTATGTTTCATGTTTGTGTTTGATATTTGCCTAACCTTGGCTTTTTGTTTCTCTTTCAGAAATGACTGCTGTTCACACAGGCAACATAAACTTCAAATGGGATCCCAAAAGCCTAGAGATCAGGACTCTGGCAGTTGAAAGACTGTTGGAGCCTCTTGTCACCCAGGTAAGAATCTGCCAGCAAATACATAGTTGTAACATGGTACCATAGCAAAGGCCTGGGTCACAAACACGGGGCAAGGTTATTTAGTTCAAGTCTTTTTTTTTTTTTCTTTCATTTTTTTAAAAGTTTTATTGAAGTATAGTTGGTTAACTGTGTTCTGATAATTTTGCTGTACAACAAAGTGATTCAGTTTTATGTATACACATGTCCATTTTTTTTTTCAGATTCTTTTCTCATAAGAGTGATAGTTTTATTGATTTTTTTTTTTTTTTGGCCTCGCCACCTGAAAGTTCCCCAGGTCAGGGATCAAACCCAAGTCACAGCAGTGACAATGCTGGATCCTTAACCTGCTGAGCCACCAGGGAACTCCTCAAAGCCTTAATTGGAGGGTGAGTTTAGGCTGATAGTAATGAGCTAGTTTAGGGAGTTCCCATCGTGGCGCAGCAGAAGCAAGTCTGACTAGGAACCATGAGGTTGTGGGTTCGATCCCTGGCCTTGCTCAGTGGGCTAAGGATCTGGCATTGCCGTGAGCTGTGGTGTAGGTCGAAGATGTGGCTTGGATCTGGCATTGCTGTGGCTGTGGTGTAGGCCGGCAGCAACAGCTCCGATTGGACCCCTAGCCTTGGAACCTCCATATGCTTTGGGTGTGGTCCTAAAAAGACAAAAAAAAACCCCCCAAAAAACCAAAAAAAAAAAGTATTGAGCTAGTTCATCTCGAATAACAATTAAATATTGATGTGTGGATTCATTTGGCCCATAGTTGCTGCCGTTTTCTTCAGTCTTATTGACAGTAATAGGGGCTAGTTGTATGTAGTGCCACTACCCTATATATTTCAATGTACTTGAAAGCATTTCCAAGAAAGAGAGGATATGGAGCTTTGACCATTAAATCTCTTCGCCCTGTGTAACACACTTTTTGTTGTCTAGGATCAATTAGTAGGTCATTTAATTTGAGGGTGTAGGTTTGGAATGTTCTAAGTGCAGATACCACAATGTGATGACAGTAATTGTTGGCTCCTAACTGCACTTTTAGTGTTTTGGCACATTTTACTCTGTGTGTGTGTGTGTGTGTGTGTGTGTGTGTGTGTGTGTGAAAAAGAGAGGGAAAGAGGGCATGAGTGCCAAAATGAGACGTAGTGACATGTGCTGCCTTTTAAAAAAGACTCCATTCTAGTTCATAAATATAAACTAGTATTATAAATAAATAAGCAAGCAAGTAGGAGTGTGGTAAGCCTAGAATATTTACTTCCTTGGAGCCCATCTGCTGCAGCTCTCAGTGGGTCTTTGTGGGGCAGATTCCCCTAAAAACAAATCTTGAGTCACCTTCAGCCTACAGAACGTCTGGTATTACGTGCATTAACGATGGGTAATGTCTAAGGCTTAAAATACCGTCGCAGTAGGTTGCTTTGGGCAGTCATCCTTTCTTTATTAAGGACCTTTCCTGATTAGTTGCTGAGATTTGTGTGAATTAGCTATGAAAAAATTTCAGAAGCACGTTATCTTAAAACATTTTGTAGAGGTTTAAAACCTAAAAAAATGTAACCTCCAGGCAAAGCTAATTAAGTTCATTGTTAACATCTTTTTAAACTTTCTGACATACAGTAGAGGTGTGTAACTTGTTTGTTAGCAGTTTTTAATTTGTAAAACCTAATGATCATCTTTGAGGAATTAAAGTATTTATTATATTTCTTACCTTAGACATTGAGATAGATAATTATTTTGGAAGCTAAATAGAGTATCATTCCCAGAGATCTTAAACATGCAGAGTTGTATGTTACTTGTTAATCTTTAGTGGAATCTCAAAAGTATGGTTCTTCATCTTATTATGAATGACTTATTCTTGCTATCTTTAAAGATATTAGTCTTTCTGCTTTTTTTTTTATTTTAATTGACTAAAATTTAATTTTCAAAAATGAAATTTTAGGTTACAACTCTGGTAAACACCAATAGTAAGGGACCCTCCAATAAGAAGAGAGGTCGTTCTAAGAAGGCTCATGTGTTGGCTGCATCTGTTGAACAAGCAACTGAGAATTTCTTGGAGAAGGGGGATAAAATTGCGAAGGAGAGTCAGTTTCTCAAGGAGGAGCTTGTGGCTGCTGTGGAAGATGTTCGAAAACAAGGTAGGTCAATAGTGCTATTTATGTATAGAGAGGTAGGTCTTTCTAGAAAAATAATCCTTAAAGGTGACTTTTTTGTGGTCAGTATTTTCATTCTCACATGCTTGCTGGTTGCTCACGTGACTTAGAATATTCAGTTATTGGAGATGTATTAAGTTGTACTGGCTTAAGCTTATATGCAAACAAAGGAACGTCTTTTTTGGAGATGTTCTACTGAGTCCACTTCTCTTGGGTGTTCCAGGTAATAGTAGAGTCTTAAAAACGTTATAACACAATTTGATAGAAAATAAATGGGTCAGGGGTTCATCTTTGATCCTAGGTAATATCTCTTAGCTCATGCTGAAGGTATAGGGCTAAGGAAATGGAAAAAAGTCCAGCCATTCTGAAACTACCCTAGAAATGGCCTCATTCTGTCCAACTGGTGTGTTAAATCAGCCATGCATATCTGCGCTTGTTTGAGTTTGAAGTAATTTAAATGTGAGCTTAAAGGAATCATGTGTTGGGAAACTTAGAAGTAATACAAAGTGATACTGTAACTCATGGCTTACCAGTGGTTACTATAAAAAGTGTCATCACTGTGATGCTGCAGCACAAGTAGGACAAGGAGGACAGACATTCAGTCTGGAAGATTAACTTCTTGAAACCTGTCCTTTTGTGTTAAACTTCTGGTCCAGCGTGAGGACTTCAACAAAAACTTCGGTCTCTTTGTTGTGGTTTTGTTTTTAGGACTGTGGGCTGTCCGCTAAGGTGAACTGATTCCCTAATCCTTGCATGTACTTCTGGCCTTGGTGAACCTGGGTGGCTCTGAAAGCGGACAGCAGTGTGCACAGTACCTTGGAGTCTTTAGTCACATCCCCTGTAATAGTACCCAGAGGGCAGTGCACTGAATGGAGATGCCATCTCCAGTTGTTCTGAGTTTGTGAATAAATATTTCTAACACAGCAAATGACGAGAACATTTAAGTTCCTTGATACTAGCTAGGTGGATGTATTAGTTTTCTCTGGCTGCGATAATAAATTACTACAAACCTGGTAGCTTCAAACAACAGAAATTAATTTTTTTGAAGTTCTGGAGGTCAGATGTCTGAAGTCAAGGTGTCAGTGGTGTGTATTCTCTCTTGGGGGCTTAGATGAGGAATCTGTTCTGTTTTCTTTCCTAGCTGCTGGTTGTTGCTGGCGTTCCTTGGCTTATGGACATACCCCTCCCCTCTCTGACTTTTCTCCCCTATGGTATTCTCCCTGTGTCTCTGGGCGTGAAGTTCCCTCTTCTTAGGACATTAGTCACTGAATTAGGGTCCACCCTAACCTAGTATGACATTAATTTGATTATATGCACAAAGACCCTGATTCCAAATAAGGCCACATTCTCAGGTTCTGGGTGGACTTGAATTTTGCGGGTGCAACTTTCAATCTTGTAGAGTGGGTTTTGAATGAATTTATTTTAGAGCGGTTTGTCCAATTGAGGACAGTTTTTGAACTTCCTGTTGAGGAAGCCAGGATGGCTGGTCTTCATTATCGTCTGTGAGAAAGTTTTGTTTCCCAGGCCTTCTTGCCTCCTCTGATGCAACTCACAGCATTAACAGGTGCATTTGGTCAAGTGTTCATGAGTCTAGTGACTAAGACCTTTATTTTAAAAATACATTTAATTGATGCACGTAACTCCCCCTTCCCCTTGCCCCCAGCTGTGTATGTTCTTTGTTTCAAAAGTTACTCTGATACAAACCTGTAGCAATCATGGTGTAATACACCCTTCCTAAGCAACCCCCACCCCCAAACTGTAAATGCATATTTAAGTTTCTGGGGAGTTTCTGTCGTGGCTCAGTGGTAACAAACCTGGCTAGGATCCATGAGGACTCGGGTTTGATCGCTCAGTGGGTTAAGGAGCCGATGTTGGCGTGAGCTGTGGTGTAGGTCTCAAATGTGGCTCAGATCTGGTGTTGCTGTGGCTGTGGTGTAGGCTGGCAACTACAGCTCCGATTCGACCCCTAACCTTGGAACTTCCATATGCCACGGGTGCATAAAAAGAAAAAAAATTCTGTTATTTTTGTTTGTATTTTTGAGTCTTTTATGTGGCTGTGAATCATAAATTCTTGTCTTAGTCCAACTTTGCAATTATTTATGATCTATTCACCATAATTTCCCTGCTCCTTGCAGGGAAAAAAAAGCGCCTACAACTAAAGTGAAAACATAACGGTTTCATGTCATCGTTACAGTATCAGATGTGAAAGCTGAAGCGCTTTGCTTTTTTTTTTTTTTCCTGTTGGCTTACTTTCCTTTGAAGAATGTTAACAAATGGTGATGCAGCCTCTCTCCTATCAGAACAAAATAGCAGTTCTTGTTGTGGTGCAGTGGAAATGAATCTGACTTGTTTCCATGAGGATGTGGGTTCAATCCCTGGCTTTGCTTGGTGGGTCAGGGTTCCGGTGTTGCTGTGAACTGTGGTGTAGGTTGAAGATGAGGCTCACATTCCGAGTTGCTGTGGCTGTGGTGTAGGCCGGCAGCTGCATCTCTCATTCGAACTCTAGCCTTGGGAACTTCCATATGCCACTGGTACGGCCCTAAAAAGCAAAAAATAAATAAATGAAAATGGTTAAGCACAGACTCTTTTTTTTTTTTTTTGCCATTTCTTGGGCCGGTCCTGCGGCACATGGAGTTTCCTAGGCCAGGGGTCGAATCAGAGCTGTAGCTGCCGGCCTATGTATGCCACAGCCACAGCAACATGGGATCCAAGCTGTAGCCCCCGGCCTATGCCACAGCCACAGCAACGTGGGATCCAAGCCGCATCTGCGACCTACACCACAGGTCACAGCAACGCTGCATCTTTAACCCACTGATCGAGGCCAGGGATCGAACGCGCAACCCCATGCTTCCTAGTCGGATTCATTAACCACTGAGCCATGATGGGAACTCCCTTAAGCACAGATTCTTTAGTCAACCAGAACTTGTTAATTTTGTTGTTGAAGCTCTTGTCATTTGAAACCCTCAAGTGACGTTAATATGCCTGCAGATTCTTTTACACCTGTTCCTTTAAAAAGTGGGCCCTAATTGTGATCCTCTTGAATGTATGTTGGACTTAGGTGCTGGTTCTCTGGTGAATAGAATGTGGTGTGGAAGTTAGGCTCTTCACTTGTGAAGCACAGTCATGAGAGCGTTGTCGTATGTTCCATCTCATGGAAGTTTGACTCTGGGGGAAGCTGGCTGCTGTTAGGAGGACACTCAGGAGGTCCTAAGGAGAGGAACTGAGATCTCTCACACCAGTTTGCTAAGCATGTGAACAAGCCACACTGAAAGCAGATCCCTTAGCTATAGTCAAGTTTCGGGTGATGGCCGTCCCAAACAACCCTGAATTCCTGACCCGCCGAGGGCTTGGGGAGGTGTTAGTTACTTTAAGCTACTCAACTTTGAGGGTAATTTGTTGGACAGGAAAAGATAATTAATACAAACACCTTTCCCAAACCCGCTTTCAGTGGTCCTGAGCACTTACGCAGCACTGACCTAAGTGCTCTGAATTTTAATGGCATATAAGATGCAGAGTAAGTAGGATTTTTCTTGAGCCCCATAGCAGATTGACTAATGAAGTCGAGTTAGGATTCTTTGCATTTCAAGTCTGTTGCTTATCCACTGGAACACTTAATTGCTCAAGGATGTATAAGATTTTTTTGTTCTGAGTCAGTGTGGGCTACTTTCGTCTGGTACAGGCTGGTACTTTTTTCATAAAGGGCCAAGTAGTATGTGTTTTAGACCTTATTTGCCATACTAGCGCTCTTGACACTATTGAGTTTTGCAGTTGCGTTGAGAAAGCAGCTGTAGAGAATATATAAACAAATGGGCATGTCTTTGTTCTATAAAAGTTACTTTAAAAACAAAGAGTTGGCTGGATTTGACCATGGGTTGACCTCTGATCTCAGTTTTCCCAGACTGTTAAAGGTATGAGCTTACTGTTTTCAAATAAATGTTGATTTAGGTATTGATAATACTTTTGAGCCAAAAATTAGGCCTTCTGTGTCTTTGAGTTAGTGTCAGCCCTGTGCTTTCTGTGCAGTCGTAATTAATAACCAGAAACTTGCATGTGTATAGTTTTTCAGCATAACTTAATATTCTTTTTGAATTTGCCCCTGATTACATGAATAATAAACATTTATGAGTACACGAAAGCCTTATCATAACACTCTCAGTGGGTAAAACATTCACATACATAAATGCAGGGTCACTTTACCTCAAAACAAGGTGACTCTCCTATAGTAGATGGGAGCCACTTATCAACTGCATGGTATCCAAATCCCTGCGTTGTAGGGGTTTCATTGTATTGTTAATCAGCCCAAACTAGTTGTGACCTACCTTTTACCTGGGCAGTTAACAGGTGCTTTTTTTTCTTTTTGCGACCCTGCCCACCACCACATTCCCTACCCTGATTGGGTCATTCTTACCTGACACTTCTTCTTCCTAGCTCTTATCACAGTGGTCAATAATTGGTTGTCTTCCCCTTGCTCGGCTTCAGCAGGGTACGCTCTCTGCACTGTCGTGGTGCCTGGTCCGTGACAGCCGCTGATGTGCTGGAGGAAGATGATTCCCTACGTTCTCTAAGGTGTTTGTGAGAAAAGGCTCATCTCAGACATTACTGCTTCTCCTTCCCGGTGTCAGATGTAACCGGTGTCAGATGTAACCACAGGGGTATCAGTGGTGAATCTCACCCTTAAAAGAAAATTGAGATATAATTCACTTAACGTGGAATTTACGCTTTTAGGGTATATATAAATTAGTGATTTTTAGTATAATCACAGAGTTGTGCAGCTGTCACCATTATTTAATTCCAGAACGTTTTTATCACCCCCAAAAGAAATCTCGTCTCCATTAGCAGTCATTCTTTATACATATGTATTTTAACAATACCTGGAAAAGAGTATCTGAATGTATTTCATGAATCCTGAATAGGGCTCTGATGAGAAAAAGCGGGTGCTTAGTTGGTGAGGGGACATCCAAGGGCCAGAGATGGAAAGGCCTAAATGAAACTGGTTTGAGAAGCGGAGACCTTAGGAGAGGAGCACCGGTGATGGTAAATCGGAAGTGGAATGATGAGGAATAGGCTCTCCCAGAAGAGGGTTTTTTAATCCGGAAATGACAATTCACGGATCTCAAAGGCCAAGACCAGAGACTCGGCTGCTGCCTGAGTAACTTCTTCACTGCAGCTCATGGGCATTTCCGGGTGGACGAGGGCGGAGAAGGCCCCCAGAATCTGAGGCGCGCCTCTCTCTGTTCCTCCACGGCTTCCGACGAGCCTCTGCCAAGTGATGGGGCCAGCGTTGGCTGAGCTGGGCCGGAGTGGACTTCCTGCGGAGAAGCTTGTGTTAGAGAGCAGAGCTGGGGAAGGGCCAGGTGGCCGTGTGGTTTCTGGTGAAGGGAAACTGGCTTCTAGCAGACAGGAGCTGTTTTTCCTGTTTGTCTCAGAGCTTATAATCAGGACACTTGGACACAACAGTAAACTAGTAGTAGTGTGAGTGAGTGGCATGCAAGGAATAGACTGGGGTAGGTGGGTACGCACTGGGTTAGAAAAGCTTCCTGAAGGTGCACTGGGTCTTGAAAGGTGAAAGAAGGAAGAAGTTGTTTAGGGAAGAAAGCCAGCAGACCAAGCAGGATGTGCTTGGGGAACAGCGAGGGCCCTGTCTGGAGAGGAGGGGTCGGGGGGAGGAGAGGTTGGACAGGAAAGAGCTGGGAGCTAGATTTTAGAGGAGGCTTGGCGCGCCAGGTCAGGAAGGCAGCACTGTCGGGGGATGATGCAGAATTAGAGCGTTCTTTTCTGTGGCTGGAGTAGGTCTCCCAGGCTCAGGCAGGTTTCCATGTACTTGAATCTATCTAGTGACACAGCACTTGCTACCTCTGGAAGCAGCTTTTTCCAACATTGCTTTCTGTTTATTTTTAAACATTTTTTCTTCTTAAATTAAACTGAAATATGTCTCCTTAACTTTATTTCTGTTTTAAAAAGTTCTTCCATCTGGGCAACACAGGATATGAAAAACGTGGTGTTTGGGGAGATTCGTTTCTCAGGTGTGTGCAGGAAGCATTAAAGGGGTTGGGAGGGCCTGGCGGCCCAACCAGCAGTCCAGAGAAGGTCCAGGTGGGAGGCAGTGAGAGGGCACGGTGATGCCGGGGCTGCTGCAGTGGACGGTGGAAAGGGAGGAGCACTGGTCGGTGGGTGCGCAGGTTTGCTGCCCGCGTGGCCTGTGTAAATGGCTGGTCTTCCTTATAGATAAGACCGAGAAACCGGGTGTGGGCAAAGTTGTAATACTTTGTTTGCTCAGAGTTGAGTCACTGAGGGTCTATATTGAGACAGTGTGTGGTACAGAAAATTCCAGGTGCATTACCTATAATTAGCATATTCTTCTCAGCTTAGAGCCATTTCGAGATTCTGCTGTGCAGTTTTCTGTCAAGTTAAAAAAAATTTCCATTACAGTATGTGCTTCAGTGTTTATTTACACTAATAAAAGTCAACAAGTTATTTTATTTTTCTTAACGTTTTATTTTGATTCACAAGGAGTTGCCAAGATAGTACAAAGCCATCCAGTGTGCCTGTCACCCGGGTTCCCCGAGTGGTTCCGTTTGTGTAACTGGAGTACAACGTGAACACCAGGAGTGGCCATGGGCGCAGTAATTCTCTGGTTTTCTCACCACGAAGCCGTCCCATCACCACGAAGCCGTCCCTCATGCCACCCATTGGGGTCATACCCATGTTGCTTACTTTGCCCACCATCCCCAACCCTCAGCAGCGAATCTCTCCACCTCTCATGCCATTTCACGAATAGTGTATAAATGGAATCATACAGCTATGATGACGACCTTTTGAAATTGGATTTTTTTTCTTTCACACAACATGATGCCCTTGAGAGCCATCAAGTTGGTGTGTGTATCAAGAATTCCTAATTTTTTTTGTTTTTTTTTTTTTTTTTTTGGTCTTTCTGCCATTTCTTGGGCTACTCCCTCGGCATATGGAGGTTCCCAGGCTAGGGGTCCAATCGGAGCTGTAGCCGCCGGTCTACGCCAGAGCCATATCAACACAGGATCCAAGCCACATCTGCAGCCTACACCACAGCTCACGGCAACACGGGATCCTTAACCCACTGAGCAAGGGCAGGGACCGAACCCGCAACCTCATGGTTCCTAGTCAGATTCGTTAACCACTGTGCCATGACGAGAACTCCCAAGAGTTCCTAATTTTTAATTGCTGGGTAATAGTCCATGAGTACTCTGTGGTGTGGATGTAGCTTATCTTTTCATCCATTTAATAGGTTTTTTGCATACAAAGTTTTTTGGTGGTTTTTTTTTTTTTGGATGCACCTGTGTCATATGAAAGTTCTGGGGCCAGGGATGGAATCTGAGCCACAGCCACAACCCATATTGCAGCTGTGGCAATGCTGGATCCTCAGTCCACTGTGCCTGGCTGGGGACAAAGACAATGCCACATCTTAACCCACTGCACTGCAGTGGGAACTTTGAGTTTCTTTTCTTTTCTTTTTTTTTTTTTTAATTTACAGTTTGGCATTTAACTTTCAGACTCATTTTGGGTTATATTTTGTATAACACGAGCTTTAGGTCAAGTTCTTGTTTTTCCTTATGGACATCCAGTTGTTCCAGGATCATTTGTTGAAAAGAATGTCTTTCCTTCATTGAATTGCCTTTGCACCCTTGTTAAAAAATTCCCGTCATGGCACAGCAGAAACTAATCTGACTAGCATCCTTGAAGATGCAGGTTCTATCCCCTTGATCAGTGGGTTAAGGATCTGGCATTGCTGTGAGCTGTGGGGTAGGCCAGCAGCTACAACTCCGATTCAGTCCCTAGCCTGGGAACCTCCATGTGCCTAGGGTGTGGCCCTAAAAAGCAAAAAAAAAAAATCAGTACATGTGTGGGTTTATTTCTGGTTTGCTATTTCATTCCATTATATATGTGTCCATCCTTCTGACAATACCCCACACAGTCTCTATTGCTGTAGCTGTGAGTCTCTACCAGTTATGAGTAGAGTGATTCCTCCCACTATATCTGTTTTCTGAATTGTCTTAGCTACTCTAAATCCTTGTGTTTCCATATAAATTTCAGATAACCTTGTGTATATCTACAAAAAAATCTAGGATTTTAATAGGAATTATATTACACTTGTAATCAATTTGGGGACGTTGGACATTTTTATTGTTTTGAGTCTTCTCTGAACAAGGTAATGTTTCCATCTATTTAGATCTTTTAAAAATTTCTTTCGTCAGTGTTTAGTACCATATCTATATATTTCCTCTAAACTTTTTCTTATTTACATTAATTAATTAATTAATACACTTTGTCTTTTCAGGGCTGCACCTGTGGTATATGGAGTTTCCCAGGCTAGGGGTCACACCACAGCTCATGGCAACGCCGGACCCTTAACCCACTCAGCAAGGCCACGGGTCCAACCCGCATCCTCATGGGTGCTAGTTGGGTTCGTTAACCACTGAAATACGACGGAAACTCCTATTTTTTGAATTATTATAAATAGTATTTTATGTTTATCTAGTTTTGTATTTCTTTTCAAGCCCTTGACTACCTGCATATGTATTTTACCCTAGTTTTATTTAACACTAGTTACAGGCATTTTTTTTTAATGATTTAGTATAACTTTGGAGTTTATAGGTTTTTTTTTTTGGTCTTTTTGCTTTTTCTTGGGCCGCTCCTGCGGCATATGGAGGTTCCCAGGCTAGGCGTCGAATCAGAGCTGTAGCTGCCGGCCTATGCCAGAGCCACAGCAGCACAGGATCCGAGCCGCGTCTGCGACCTACACCACAGCTCACGGCAACGCCGGATCCTTAACCCACTGAGGAAGGGCAGGGATTGAACCTGCAACCTCATGGTTCCCAGTCAGATTCATTAACCATTGCGCCACCACGGGAACTCCTGGAGTTTATAATTTTTAAAAATAAATACTTTCTGTTGCATCATTTTCCTTTTATTGGACTTAGAGGTTATTTTTATGTTTTTGATACATATAATGTTGTAATGAGTGAACACCATGTACATATAATGTTTTCCCTTAAAAAATTGGTATCTTTAAGATGTATTCCCTGGAGTAGGACTATAGGGGCACAGATGTTTAAAAAAAATAGAGTATAATTTATATACAGCAAAGTAGACAAATAGGTATGCAGTTTGAAGATTATTATTTTTTTTTTTTTTGGCTTTTTGCCTTTTCTTGAGCCGTTCCTTCTGTGGCCCAATGGTAACAAACCCGACTAGTATCCATGAGGATTTGGGTTTGATCCCTGGCCCTGCTCACTGAGTTAAAGGATCTGGTGTTGCCGTAGCTGTGGTGTAGGTCGCAGATGTGGCTCAGATTCCATGTTGCTGTGGCATAGGTCAGCAGCTGCAGCTTCAATTCAACCCCTAGCCTGGGAACTTGCATATGCAGCACCTGTGGCCCTAAAAAGCAAAAAAAGAAAGAAAAAAATTGCCTCCCTAAATTGTTCTCCGTTTGGAGTTTGCTAATGTTCATAACCTCACCAATTACAAGTTACAGAAGTTCAACTCAAACTTAACTAAAAAGGGAGTTTGTGGGTCTTTGTAATTGAGGATTCCAGGAGTAGGTCCTGGGTTCAAACATGGCTGGATGTGACCGAGTGAAAGGACTTACTTTTTTTTTTTTTTTGAGTTTTCTTTTTTTTTTTAATTGTTTCTTAGGAAAGGACTTTCTTCATGCTTGCCTGCACATATTTGTTTACCTCTGTTTTCACATGTGCATATTGGACAAAATGCCCATTTCTAGTTTGAGGTGTTTCACTTTAGTGTTTATATCTTAGTCATAGAGGGGACTGATGGTTCTGCCCTGAACCAGTTTCTGTTAGCAGAGGAGATTGATTAGCCAGTGTGTATCATATGTTCACCTCAGAACACAAGGAAGGGAGAGTGTTTGCCAAAGGAACAGCGGTGTAATAAAATGATGTTTAATGGAAGCAGATTATCCTTGATAGTTGAAAACCTGGAAAGTCCATTAAAATGTTTTGCTATCTTCATGTTTGTGTATGTGTTAAAAATGTGCTTTGTTTGGAGGTAATTGATGTTGACCATTTCTTCATGTTTGTGTAGGAGTGTGTCTGAAACATGATGGTGCTTGGCAGAGCCCCTAGGCTATCTGTAAACATTCATGCTCCTTTGTTGATTTGTTGAAACTCTTTTTTTTCTTATTGATTGGAATTCTACCAGGTTTTCAAAAATTGAGACTTTGCTTATTGGACCAGAGAGGCTAATCTTTTAGATTTCTGATCGCTAATCTAGTGATATTGCAGAAGCAGCATTAACTTGGCGTTGAGAATCAAGACCTGATTGCATGTGTCTGTAATGACTTTAACGGTGGTGTAAGACTGATGGCACTCCTGGAAAAGGTGCTTGAGTTCTGTTGAATAGAGCAGAGATTGCAGGAAAAGCCATTGACTTTTACTACCTCCGAGACCATCTGGTTTGATTTTTGTTCCTTGACTGCCATAGCGCTGACCATACTCCGTCACCTTTCATGTCTGTGCTGTTATTCACGTGGTGGACAGCATGAAAACTTCTGGATAATTCACTGAGGCCTCTTGTCACCATGGATCAAAACGTGTAATAGTAACACATACATCCCCCTTCTTCCCAAGTGGATAGAAGGTGAAAATAGAATAAATTCTTTTGCTTAATATCCTTGTCTTAGAAATAGAAAGCAAAACTTTAACTTTTGCCTTGTAATTTCTCACTTTTCCTGTCTATTTGTGTTAGGCAGTATCTTAAGATTTCTTTGGAGGCTTTTCTTTTCAAGTTCTGGCTTTGGGGTCACTATTCCATTTCAGGTAAACTTTGATTATAGTACAAGCCTGTTGTCACTGAGTAGAAATAGGACTTGAGGTTACTCAGAGCAGTCAGAGTTGTTCAGTACTAATCCTCAAAGAACCATCTTTTTCTGTAGAAAGTGTCATCACTTTTAGAGTAAGAAAACTGTATTATTGGTCTTTGAAAATAGTAGAGTTTAAACTATTAAGTTTGCCAGCATCTGTGTGATCTTGATCGGTGAGCAGATTCTTTAATAGACTTGTACAGATGTCTTCTCAGCTTTTTTTTTTTTTGGGGGGGCCACGCATGTGACATACAGAAGTTCCCGGGGGCCAGGGCTTGAACCCATGCCACAGCACTGACAACTTGGATCCTTAAGCCACTGCTCCACAAGGGAACTTCCTCGCCTCAGCTCTTTTAAATCTTTAAAGTACAGAATTACCTAGTCAGATAAAACTGATGGTCTTTTAGAAACATTGTCGTGAAGATGGGGTAGGCACTGGTGTTCTCTGCTCACTGCTCAGCAGGTTAAGGATCCCGTTGTCACTGCTGTGGCTCTGTTCACAGTCATGGAGCGGGTTTGAGCCCTCGCCTGAGAACTTCTACATGCTTGCGGACACGGCCTAGAATAGAAGAGAATAGAAAAACCCCAGGACCATCTTTCATAAAATAAAATAAATACACCTGGACTAGCCCTCTTGAAGAAGGGATAGGCAGTGAGTGTTTTGAATTGATATTAATTAAGAGAATTCTTTTATTTATCTTAGTAATTGTGTAGTGAGATTAAGAACATAGATGCCTTCTCACTTGTCAACAGTTTGATTTGTATATAGGTAGAAAATAAAACAAATGGAGAGGTGTATGCACACAGACACACACACACACGTGTGTGTGTGTGTGTGTGTGTGTGTATTTCAGTGTGAATCTTGGCAAGGCTTTTGTTGTGCTTTTTTTTTTTTTTTTTTGTCTTTTCCAAGGACACAACCACGAGGCACATGAGGTTCCCAGGCTAGGAGTCAAATTGGAGCTGTTGCTGCCGGCCTACGCCAGAGCCACAGCAACGCCAGATCCGAGCCGCGTCTGCAACTTACACCACAGCTTATGGCAATGCCGGATTCCTAACCCACTGAGCGAGGCCAGGGATTGAACCTGAAACCTCATGGTTCCTAGTCGGATTTGTTTCCGCTGCGCCACGCCGGGAACTCCTTGGCAAGGCAGTTTTAAGGAAGGTAATGATGTATTTTATTCTGACCAAAGAATATTGAGCACAAGCTGTCAGGTTCTTGAGGCATAATTTTCTCCCTGGCAGTCAGATTGAAGGAGGTGAAAATTGGTCTCCTGTCCAGTGCAGATGTTGGCAGTCTCAGACTGATGTTCCCACATGTGATACGGGCAGCCTGCAAGGTAGATGTTAAAAGGCAGATGTGATCGAACAAAGCAGCTGTCAGTGACTGTTTTGAGTAGGATTTGAGAGATGGACAGGAGACAGTGGAGTCTGCATTTGCTAATAAGTTCATGATGTGAAGACTTGAAACATAGCTTTGAGGAGCTTTGTGTGGGTGTGTGAGAGAGACTGCATTTTAATTTGTCTGGTTTTGTTAGTGTGGTTTTGTTCAAGCTCGAATCATGAGCTTGGTCTTATATATGGGATCTTTAATTTTTCACTGGAGAAAAATGACAAATATTCTTATCCTGAAATACTGAGTATGGGTTTCAAAAAGTCTTTTTTTTCTTTTCTTTTTTCTTTTTTTTTTTTTTTTTGCTTTTTAGGGTTGCACCTGCGGCATATGGAGGTTCCGAGGCTGGGGGTCTAATTGGAGCTATAGCTGCAGGCCTACACCACAGCCACAGCAACTCGGGATCTGAGCCGTGTCTGTGACCTTCACCACAGCTCACAACAACACCGGATCCTTAACCCACTGAACGAGTACAGGGATTGAACCTGCATCCTCATGGATCCTAGTTGGGTTTAGTAACTGCTGAGACATGACAGGAACTCCTCAAAAAGTCTTTATGATGTTATGGAAGAGCAATAGCAGAGAATCATTTAACATTTTGAAAAAGATTAGTATAATCACTTTCTTCACTAAACCTAAATCAGCTGATTTTTCTCATATGGTTGCTTTAAGTTCTGACTACTCATTGGTTATCCTGCTTTTCCCCCTGCTGTCTTGGTAGCTTTTTTTTCATGCTGTTTCCACCTCTTATTTTTGTGGCTGTCTCTTTTCATGTGATCCTGTGATGGCTGTATCTGTTGTTAGAAGTGCTCCCACTCCAATTCCTACCCTTCGTGTGTTCCTGAGGACTGTGATTAATTTAAAATAGGACCCCTATTCCTCCACTCTCGCTATTTAATCAGTTTTCTCTTGCTCTTCATTTAACTTAAGCAGGAAAAGCAAAATAAAAAAAATTTTAAAATTGTTAATTGGTTGTCATCCAGGTGTTTTATGTCTTAAAATTGTCAGTCCGACTTAAACTGTAAGTCTGTAGGATGGATGCTGTATTTTCTTTGACTTGGGATGTGTCAGGGATGCTCTCTGCTCCTGGATCCCTACCCATGTGTGAGCATATGCTACTTTGCAGAGACTTGGAAGTGAGGGAAAGAGAATGAATTTATTAAATTCTCATGTTCCCTGTCATTTTGAAATTGCTCCTCTTTTTTTTTTTTTAAGTCTATCTTGTTAAACTCGCAAAAATAGTAACGTTAACCAGGATACTAAGTTAACAGTGGGTAATATTAAGTTATGGTGGGAAATATTACCTCCTTAATATATTTATATGGTGTAAGGTACAGAGGAAGTTATTTTAGGTATTGAATTTTTGACTTTGGCATGACTTCAACCATGATGTAGAACTGTGGTTTCTACTAGTTAATTTCTTAAGAAAGTGATTCCAAGTTGAAATGCATGTTACGCATTTATTTGAATGTGTAATCAGGAAGTAAGTGCCTCTCTTTGGAGTGCTTTTGAATAGCAGCAGGGCACACTTGAATTAGTAAGGAAAATGAGAACATGAATATGTGTGGTACTCTATTTTAATTAAAAAAAATCCATTCTGTCTACCAGAAAAAGTAGACATTGCAAAGCTCCTTTTCTTACCCACAGGGGAAGAGTTTAGTTTGAGAGTTTTTCTAGGTGCTCTCAGAGCTGATTCCGATGGGCTTGCATAGTGTTTAAATAACATATTAAATGGTTTTTTTTTTTTTAAACTGGATTGATTTTCAAACAATAAACAGTTTTGTGTATTAAAAATGGCACCCCAGGAAAATTTTCTTAAAGCCTCTGTCAGGAATTGCATGAATCATTGTCAGTTCTTTATAATTATGGAGGTATCATCTAGGAGTCTGTGGTTTTTGCCCCATATCCTCCATTGATGAATGGAAGGGTGGAGCAGATTAAATGGTTTATTCAGGTTCATCTGCTGTCACAGGACTTGCGATTTATGCCAGACATATTCCACCATTTGGTTTCTTCCCATAAGAACTATATTATAAAACCTGTTATTCTTTGCAACTATATTGCCAGCTTGTCTCATTGACAAGTGTGGAAGATGTCTTGTTTTATTACCAGATCATGGAAAATGAATTTTAAGGTTTTAGGAGGTGGAGGGAAGGGATTGGAACAGGTTGGGAAATGCATGTTAATCCTTGATTACCTTGAAGTTGGCAAATAATTTTTTGAAGACGTGGTCCTGTCAGTTTGTTATTTTTGTAAATAGAAAGTTAATGGAATGATAAAGAAATAAGAACGCTTATATCACTTTTTGATGAGATCCCTCAATCAGATATATTTAAGAGAGGAGTTGTTGTCATGGCTCAGTGGTTAATGAACCCAACTGATATCCATGGGGACATGGGTTCGATCCCTGGCCTTGCTCAGTGGGTTAGGGATCTGCCATGAGCTGTGGTGTGGGTTGCAGACTCGGCTCAGATCGCACATTGCTGTGGCTGTGGTGTAGGCTGACAGCTACAGCTCTGATTCGATCCCTAGCCTGGGAACTTCCATGTGCTGTGGGTATGGCCGTTAAAAAAAAGAATTCAAAATCCTGTGATGGGTAAGTTTTAGGTATTCAAATTCAGGGCTTTTTTTTTTTTTAATTTAGGGCTGCTGGTGTGGCATATGGAAGTTCCCAGGCTTGAGGTCAATTTGGAGCAATAGCTGCTGGCCTACACCACATCCACAGCAACTCGGGATCTGAGTCACGTCGAATCAGAGCTACAGCTGCTGGCCTACGCCAGAGCCACAGCAACACAGGATCCGAGCATGTCTTCTATCTACACTATAGCTCACGGCAATGCGGGATCCTCAACCCACTGAGTGAGGCCAGGGATCGAACCTGCAATCTAATGGTTCCTAGTTGGATTAGTTAACCACTGAGCCACGACGGAGACTCCATTAACACAATTTTTAATGGCTGAATAATATCCTCTAAGAGGGATATGATTTAAGGAGGTTATTTTGAACCAGAAAATTAAAGATGATTCTCTTTAATACTGTTATGACCAGAGTTTTATTTACATTTCAAAAATTTAAAAGGAGTATGGTAAAAGGACAGTTTTTTATTTTAAAAACTGAAGCCTGCTGTTGTTAACAAGAGTAATAAGAGATATTGGAGAGAATGAAAAATTTTAGACAGTTAAGATCATTTTGAGATGAACAGAGCAAAGTGACTTGAGTAAGGTCACCAAGGAAGGTGGTGGGAGAGGGAGAATTCAGAATCCCACAGATGGCCATGAAACTATGAAATGAATAAATAATTTGAGCACGTTTAAGGTGATAAATGTCTTTTAACTCTTCTGGAAGCTTCTGCCATTTGGACATAAGGCTGTGTTTGCTGGTCCTCAAAAGCATATTTAGGTGGTATCTTAAAGTATCTTTTTCTTTTGAATCTGGCAGTTGATAACAAACAATATGCTCTTATAAAATGTTTCATTTAAGAATATTTTCTTTTTTCTTTTTTTTTTTTTTTTTGGTTTTTTGCCATTTCTTGGGCCGCTCTCCCGAGGCATATGGAGGGAGGTTCCCAGGCTAGGGGTCGAATCGCAGCTGTAGCTGCCGGCCTACACCAGAGCCACAGCAACATGGGATCCGAGCTGCGTCTGCAACCTACACCACAGCTCCAGGCAACGCTGGATCGTTAACCCACTGAGCAAGGCCAGGGATCGAACCTGCAACCTCATGGTTCCTAGTCAGATTTTTTAACCACTGCACCACGATGGGAACTCCAAGAGTATTTTCTTTTTTAAGAAATGTCTACTTAAGGTCTGTATAATAGTTGAACTTCTGTAGCAACTAAACAAAAAGTAATAACAATGAGATTAGGGCTACAGATTGGTCCCTTATTTTACCACTTGGCTTTCCCATATATATATTTATTTTTTCCACACCCATGATATGTGCAAGTTCCTAGGCCAGGGATCGAACCCAGGCCACAGCCGTGAACCAAGCTGCTGTAGTGATAATGCCACAGGAGAACCTGGCTTTCCCATATTTTGGATAAGCTTCTTAATTCTCAAGATAGCTAATTTTCCACAAAGATTTTCTTTTCTTTTTTTTTTTTAGGGCCACACCCGTGGCATATGGAGGTTCCCAGGCTAGGGGTGCAATTGCAGCTGTAGCCGCCGGCTTACACCACAGCCATAGCAACATGGGCTCTGAAGCACATCTGCGACCTACACCACAGCTGGCAGCAACACTGGATCCTTAACCTACTGAGTGAGGCCAGGGGTCGAACCCACAACCTCATGGTTCCTAGTCGGATTCGTTTCTGCTGCACCACAACGGGAACTCCTCACAAAGCTTTTCTATTTCAAATGTATACTGATTTCACTTTCTCCTTTTTGCAGTGATGCTAGTAACCGTGGGATTTTTTTATACCTTAGAGAAAAGAAATTTTTCATATAGTCTTTTTAGGAGTGCTTTAAGTTATTCCTTTCTAGGAAAACCTGAGTTTTATGTATCACAGTCGTGAATTAAGGATAATTTTGCATTTTAAAATCATTCAAAGACCTTTTTCTTTCTTTTTTTTTTCTTAGTAGACCGGATAGGTTTTTTTTTTTTTTTTTTCTTTTTAGTGCTGCACCTGTGCCATATGGCAGTTCCCAGGCTAGGGGGTCAAATCATAGCTGTAGCTCCTGGCCTACACCACACCCACAGTCACGCCAGATCTGAGCAACATCTGCAATTTACACCACAGCTCATGGCAACATGGGATCGTTAATCCACCAAGCTAGGCCAGGGATCAAACGCATGTCCTCATTGGATAGTAGGGTTTGTTATTGCCGAGCCACGATGGGAACTCTATTTTAAAAATTTTTTTTTGCTTTTTAAAGCTGCACCCGCAGCATGTGGAAGTTCAGGCTAGGGGTCAAATTGGAGCTACAGCTGCTGGCCTACGCCACAGCCATGGCACAGATGGGGTCTGAGCAGCGTCTGTGACCTTATACCACAGCTCATAGCAATGCTGGATCCCTGACTCACTTAGCAAGGCCCGGGAGCAAACCTGAATCTTCGTGGATGCTAGTCAGTTTTGTTTCCAGTGAGCCACAATGGGAACTCCCGCTATGTTTTTTGTTTTTGTTTTTTTGTTAAGGGCTGCACTCATGGCATGTGGAAGTAACCAGGCTAGGAGTCTAATCAGAGTTGTAGCTGCCGGACTACACGACAACCACAGCAACCTGGGATCTGAGCCACATCTGTGACCTATACCACAGATTCCTGTCACACAGGTTCCTGTTGTGCCGCAGCGGAAATGGCACGAAAGGATCCAGCATTGCTGTGAGCTGTGGTGTAGCTCGCAGACACAGCTCACATCCCACGTTGCTGTGGCTGTGGCTGTAAGTTGGCAGCTGTAGCTCTGATTCGACCCCTAGCCTGGGAACCTCCATATGCTGTGGGTGTGGCCCTAAAAAGCAAAAAAAAAAAAAAAAAGGTGCAGAGGATAAACTGTGGGAAACTGATCCAAACTTAGAAAAAGGGTAATTTGTGAAAGGATAGAAAAGATGCTCGCTCTGTATCATGTTGTAAAAGGGAGTCATTGTTCAAAAACTGCTTTTGAGTAGTTTTCTTACAGGGAAATAAAACATTTCATTCTCAGTGTCCAAAATGCTTTAAGTTATGTATTAAATAAATATTATACTATTTTTCTTGTATTTCTCTGTACATTTATAATCAGTTAACTGAGCCTTTAACCTTTTAACAAAAACTGTGAATGGTAATTACATTTAACCTTTTGAGGAACTGCTATAACTGTTTTCCAAAGTGGCTGTGCCATTTTATATTCTCACCAGTGTGGTATGAGAGTTCTGGTTTACCCATATCCTCACCAACATTTGTTACTATTGATCTTTTTTATTATAGCCATGCTAGTAGATATGAAATAGCTCGTGATTTTGATAGGCATTGCCCTTACAGAAAATGAGGTTGGCTACTTTCACATGCTTATTAGCCTTTTGTATATCTTCTTTGGAGAGATGTGTTATAAATTCCCTTGCCTATTTTAAATTGGATCGTTTGTCTTTTTATTGTTAATTTTAAGTTGTTTATATATTGTGGATACTCGATCCTTATCAAATAAATGGTTTTCAAAAATTTTAGATTTTGCAGATGTCCAATGTATATCTTTTCTCTTCTGTTGTTTGTACTTTGAGTGTCATAGCTGAGAAACCATTGCCTAATCAGAGGTCGCGAAGACTTACATCAGTATTTTCTTCTAAGTATTTTATAGTTGTAGCTCTTACATTTCATTTGATTTATTTATTCATTATTTTTTTTTGTCTTTTCTAGGGCTGCTCTTTCGGCATATGGAGGTTCCCAGGCTAGGGGTCTAATTGGAGCTGTAGCCGCCAGCGTACACCAGAGCCACAGCAACGCCAGATCTGAGCCTCGTCTGCGACCTACACCACAGTTCACGGCAACACCGGATCCTTAACCTACTGAGTGGGGCCAGGGATTGAACCTGCAACCTCATGGTTCCTAGTCAGATGTCTTAACCACTGCGCCATGACGGGAACTCCTCATTTGATCTATTTTGAAAGTATATGGCATGAGGTAGGGGGTCCAACTTCATTATTTCACATATGAATGTTTAGTTGTCCCAGCACTGTTTCTTGAAAAAACTATTTTCCTCCTATTAGTTAGACTTGGCAGCCTTGTTGAAAGTTAATTCATTGTATTTCTGGTTTGTCAGTTGTATTTGAGTGATCTTTCTGTTTGCATTTGATTTTGTTGGTCATTGTCCTCTTTAAATGCTTATCTCCCTTTTTTTTGATAGTTCATCATCTTGGTTCTCTGTCTTTCTCTTGTCACAGAGTCTTCCCTTGCTCCTAAGTCCACAGACGCTAGGACTCCAGTTTTTTTGTGCGTTTTTTTGTTTTTTTTGTTTTTTTTTTTTGGTCTTTTTGCCATTTTTTGGGCCACTCCCTCGGCATATGGAGGTTCCCAGGCTAGGGGTCGAATCGGAGCTGTAGCCACTGGCCTACGCCAGAGCCACAGCAACTCGGGATCCGAGCTCTGTCTGCGGCCTACACCACAGCTCACAGCAGCACGGGATCCTTAACCCACTGAGCAAGGCCAGGGATCGAACCCGCAACTTCATGGTTTCTAGGCGGATTTGTTAACCACTGAGCCACGATGGGAACTCCTCCAGTTTTTTTTTTTAATCTTCCCCAATTCATGTGCACACATAAGTTACTCTGGCCCTCTTCTCCATCTCAGGACAGCTGCACCTTGAACCCTTTATGTAGTCTCAAATGCTTTCTTCTCTCTCTTTGACCAACACATGCAGCAGGGATGTGGGAATCTCACTTCCCAGGCCAGGCATGGAAACCAGGCTGCAGTGTTGAAAGTGCTGAGTCCTAACCACTAGACCACCAGGGAACTCCCTCTTCTCACTCTTAATAATTAAAGGTTATAATATCATTTGACCCCTGCCTTTATAATTTAAACTGTTACTCTTTCTTGGGCTCTTACTCTCGTTTTCTGACTCATAGCTCTGGTCAGGTATATTATATGTACTTTTTTTTCTAAGTGTTTTTTTTTTTTTAAACTGTAGTTTATTTACAGTGTTCCAATTTCTGCTCTATAGCAGAGTGACTCAGTCTATTATACATACTTTTCCTAGGTTAATCCTGTGTTCTCTGTGACTTCCGTTTCTCTCTTTGGTTCAGAGATTCCTTTGTACTCTGTCTATGGCCTTTCCATCTCCGTCATCTGATGCTTCTATATATAGCCCTTACTTCCAAGTTAGACTGGAGAAGTCAGCCTTCAGATAGGCCATTTTCTAGTATAAGCAGTTCGTTAAGTTGTTCTAGGACCATAAGCATTAGCATTACAAATCCTGGCTCTATCATTTACTGTTAGGTGACTTGATTAAGATAGTTATCTTGTCTGAGCTAATACCACCTACTTTGTAGTGCCGTGGAGTGAGCATTTAATAAATGTTAGATATTCTGTTGCTCTTCCTTTTGCTTGAGGTGCTAATAACTCCCTTAACTCTCCTGGCCCACATTCTTCCTATCCTTAAAGAATAGAGCGCATTGCAGAGAACTGTTGCTTGCATTTCACTTCTACCCCAGATTGGTCATTAGCGCTTTCTCCTTTGACCTCATGGTAGTACTTTGTGCCTTATTTAATGCTTGTATGTTAAAAATGCCACCTAGGAGTTCCCTTCGTGGCTCAGCGGAAACACATCTGACTAGCATCCATGAGGACACAGATTCGATCCCTGGCCTTGCTCAGTGGGCTAAGGATCCAGCTGTGGTGTAGGTTGCAGATGCGACTTGGATCTGGCATTGCTGTGACTGTGGTGTAAGCCAGTGGCTACAGCTCTGATTACAGTTTGACTCCTAGCCTGGGAACCGCCATATGCCACAGGTGTGGCCCTAAAAAGACCAAAAAAAAAAAAAAAAAAAGCACCACATAATTTCTGTATGATCACTTTCTTCATTTCTGGTTTATAAACTGAAAGGAAATTAAGTCTTGCTCAGCTGTGGATTTATTTGTTTTGTTTTTGTTTGTTTGTTTGTTTGTTTTGTCTTTTTGCCTTTTCTAGGGCCACTCTGGCGGCATATGGAGGTTCCCAGGCTAGGGGTTGGATTGGAGCTGTAGCCACCGGCCTACACCACAGCCACAGCAATGCGGGATTCAATCCGTGTCTGCGACCTACACCACAGGTCACAGCAATGCCAGATCCTTAACCCACTGAGCGAGGCCAGGGATTGAGCCCGCCACCTCATGGTTCCTAGTTGTATTCATTAACCACTGAGCCACGATGGGAACTCCTGGATTTGTTTTAGTGTGTAATAACCTCTCAATAAATAGAGTTCTCTTTATTGTATAGGGCCAATATCTCTTGCTTAATATCTCTTGCTTAATTAAGGCAAATATCTTTTTCTGCAAGTCTTTAGAGACAACTTCTTCCATAGCACCTTGTCCACAGGGCTCTTGTAATTCTGATTGCATTATAACAGTCCCTAATGTATGGGCCCTTTGAGTACAGGTGCTTAGTCGTAATCAGCTTTAAGTGTTTCCTTGTCTGTCTTCCCCCTCCATAGAGTTCCATAAGGACACAGGCTGTTTCTCCAGTGCTAGTTTATCACTGGCATCTAATACAGCCTTTGGTGTGTAGTGGGTGCTCCAGTATTTGTTGAATAAACGAATGAACGAGCTCTGTTGTTTTAAGTACCATAAGATAATATTTTTGTTATGTAGCCATTTAATGGTCATATGTCTGTAACTTCGATCCAGGGAAACTTTGAGGTTCTTCCTTGTGAGGTATCTCTGTCCTGGCAGTTAGGCAGAGCTTGGCTTTACTCTTAGTACTATGTACAGTACTTTTTCATGTAATTTAATGTATGAAGCCGAGGACATTTAACTCCATTTAACTCTTTCCCCCTAAACTCATATTCTGCAACTAAATTTGATAGCTAGCAGAAATTCAGTAATTTTCTTCAGAAGTAGCTAGGTCTTCCTGCGTGTGTACTTTAAATTTGTGGACGAGATGAGAGAGTGAATAGCCTTCAGGCTTTAATCTGAAGTGGACATGTTTAGCCAAGGGAGGGAGTAATTGCTTTTCCAGGAATCCTAAGAGAGTCACCATGGAGGCATTGTCAGTGTAACTGCAGAACAGACACAGCTCTGGCCCTCCACTTGCTTCCAGCTATAGGAAAAGAGAAATGATAGGTACCTTAAATGATTATTATTAGAAACACGCAAGAAAAAAGTGTAAGTTATTTTATAAGTTTCTAGAAAATGTCATAAGTAACTTCCTTAGCATTTTCAAAGTCAGGATTGTTTAAGCTGGATAGTCCTAATAAGTATAGTAAAATTTAAAAAATTATGGCTGTAATACCTGTTTGTTATAGAAAATGTTTTTTTACAGGGAGTTCTCATTGTGGCTCAGTGGGTTATGAACCCAACTAGAATCCATGAGCTTGCAGGTTCGATCCCTGGCCTTGCTCAGTGGGTTAAGGATCTGGTGTTACCATGACCTGTGGTATGGGTTGCAGACGTGGCTCAATCTGGCATTGCTGTGGCTGTGGCATAGGCTGGCAACTGCAGCTTTGATTCAACCCCTAGCCTGTTAACTTCCTTATGCTGTAGGTGCAGCCCTGAAAAACAAAACAAAACAAAACAAAAAACAAAAACAAAAAAGAAAAGAGAAAGTTATTTTTTATAAAGTCAGTGCAGAAACAAAAGTTTTTATAAATACAGAATAATGTAAAGAGTCAGATTATAACCTAATATAACTATTATTTGTCTTTTGACTCCAGTCTTTCCTATTTTTTTAAAATAGAGATTATGTACATTTATCATTTTGTCTTTTTTCTGCTTAAGATTTTAATTATAAGCTTTAACTTTTTTTGTTGTTGTTGTCGTCGTTTTAGGGCCACATCCATGGCCTATGGAGATTCCCAGGCTGGGGCCAAATCGGAGCTGTAGCCACTGCCCTACGCCACAGCCGAAGCCACGCCAGATCCAAGCTGCATCTGCGACCTACACTGCAGGTCATGGCAGTGCCAGATCCTTAACCCACTGAGCGAGGCCAGGGATCAAACCTGAGTCGTCATAGATTACCATTCAGATTCATTTCTGGTGAGCCAAGACAGGAACTCTGAACTTTTTTTATGTATATGTTAATATTGGCTTAATAGTCAATTGTAGGCTGTCCTATAATTTACTTAATTAGATTCTTAGTTGAGCATTTGAGCTGTTGTCAGTGTTTTCCTGTGAGGAAGATGAATGGGTCAGTGACTGGACTCTTGTCTTTGCACATGTGAGTGAGTCTCTGAGCTGCACAAAGTAGAGGGTTGGGCTGGTGTGCTAGTCCTACATCGTGTTTCTCTGTCATTCTGCGGATGTGAGTCTAGATTGCATTAGATCTATTTTTTTCTCCCATTCCAATCTTGGATTTTTTTCTTTCCTGAGGATACATACACTGGTCCTTCTTGGAAAGAGTATTATTAGATCAATGGAAAGAAGTATTTTTAAGCCTCTTGATATGTAGTGCTAAATCACTTTTCAGATGTTTTGCTTTCACCAGAGGTATATGAGGGTGTTTTTCTTAGTGATAGATAGAAAGAAAACAAACTCAAAGGAGTTCCTGTTGTGGCTCAGTGGAAGCAAACCTGGTATCCATGAGGTTGCGGGTGTGATCCCTGCCCTCTCTCGGTGGGTTAAGGATCTGACATTGCTGAGAGCTGTGGTGTAGGTTGCAGACGGGCTCAGATCCCAGGTGGCTGTGGCTGTGGCATAGGCCATCGGCTGCAGCTCCAATTCAGCCCCTAGCCTGGGAACTTCTATATGCCACACAAAAGAAAAAAGAAAACAAACTAAAGAAAAAACAACCAAAAAAATCCTTAAACTAGATTCTGTGTATGCACTATATGAAGTTTGAATTATTTTTATTTTTTAAAAAGTAGACAAGTGTTTGGTTCATTCGTGCTGAGTTTGTTTTTCCTTCTGTAAAACAGGTGATTTGATGAAGAGTGCTGCTGGAGAGTTTGCAGATGATCCCTGCTCTTCTGTGAAGCGTGGCAACATGGTTCGGGCAGCTCGAGCTTTGCTCTCTGCTGTTACTCGGCTGCTTATTTTGGCTGACATGGCAGATGTCTACAAATTACTTGTTCAGCTGAAAGTCGTAAGTACAGGCTGGTGTCTGTAATTTGTTCTGTCCTAGCGAGGCTGCTTCTGGCCATACTTAGTTTAGCATTCCTTAGGATTTGGTTTGGTTTTGAACATAGTTTACCCAGGTGGACCAGGAATGTTTTTAGTTTCCCCTTACTCCTCTATGCCAAGTAAACATCATACTGGCTCTGATGTGAGCCTCTCGTTATCTTTGTTCTAATGAAGAATTTGCAGCAAAAGTATTGTTTTTGACTTCTTTCTTTTTTGCAATAGCGATTAAACATTTCCTTGCACCAATAGGGTTCCAGAGTTGAGAAATCAAGATAAGTTAAATTGGATCCTTTTAGATTGAAGTCAAAATAATGCCACCTTTCCCTAGTAAAGCTCAAACATTAGCTGCTCAAATGTTTGAGGGCCATGTAAACTCAAGAGGAAGTTTGGATTGCTGAGTGGCTGTTAAAAGGAATAAAAAATTCCAGATCTTCTCTGTGTACAGACTTGTTGAGAATTTTTTTGGTGGGGGTGTGTTTTATAGGTAGAAGATGGTATCTTGAAACTGAGAAACGCTGGCACTGAACAAGACCTGGGAATACAGTATAAAGCCCTGAAACCCGAAGTGGATAAGCTGAATATTATGGCAGCCAAAAGGCAGCAGGTACAGTCATGATTTGGGAGATATTTTTAAGTTGTTTATATTATTATTTAGTGGGAAAAATCCATTTTATCTAAGTTTTCAAGAGGTACCAATATCTCCCTCTGCTTATATAGTTCCATTGAAACATTTATGATGTCATTGCATTGTATCGTTAAGTATCATATTAATAAGATAGAATGAAAAAAGTATTGTATTCATAAAGGTAAGTTGTGTTCATGTTACGCTTCTAATTGCTATGAAGATTTTACTTTCAGTAGCTTAGCTGTTTGTGATAGTGTCTGGAAAGTGACAGGCATTTGTATTTGTGTTCCAGAATGGACTTGAATTGGTAGTGGAATTTAATTCAGATTTTTAAAAACCTTAAACCAGTTAAAACACACTGGAATTACTTGTATAGCAGAAAGTACTGCCCCCTCCAAATTTTGTCACTTTTGAAGTATTTCTTATTGTTCATTACTGGTAGTTCCCATAATGTTAAGACTTTGGGTGGTGTGGCGTGCGGATCAGTGATCTTCTTTTTCCAGCTTTTGCTTGCCCCTTGGTGTTTCGCTCTTGGGGTATTGAAGTCTTCCCTGTGCCCTTCCTGTTGGCTCCGCTGTTCTGTAGGGGGGTGCATGTGTCACCATCCAGCTCTTACCACTTCCATAGTCCTGATCAGGCTTGGGCTGTTCTTATTTCTGAAAAGATGGGGTCTTATTATTGTCATCCAGTACTATGTCAGGATATTTTATGTTGTGGTTTATAGAAAACCTAGCTCCAACACTGAGGGATTTATTTTCTCACTAAGTAGAAGCCCCAGTTTAGGTTACGTGACTTTGAGGTTGTTAAATTTAAAGGTTCTGCAGTACCCGCATGGATTCAGTTTCTTGACATTTTCCAGCACTGCCGTCTTCAGCGTGCCTGGCATTGGGTGGCTGTAGAAGCTCTAGGGCATGACATTTGCACACATCAGTGTGTCCACTGAGAAGAAAAAGAAGGTTTTATAAGCAAACGATCTTTATAAGCAAACGATCCAGAAGCCTCTCACACATTTGCCCTGAATTTGCCTTGTGTAACACGCCCAGTCCATACTAGTCATTGGTGAGAGGAAGACAGTTAACTGTGTCTGACTCGGAGGAGTGAAGATCTGCCTCCTGGTCTGTGACAGCAGCGACCTTCGTGAGAATAGCCACCCCCAACAAGAGCTCTTGCAGGCAGCGAGAGACAGGGGGTCAGAACTCTAAGCGTCCAATATATGACGGCCTCAGCTTTCAGCTTTCATTTGGTTATAGTTACAGAAATGTAAAATAATATCCCATTAGGGTTGAGAGGATTAAATCGGACCATGTGTGTGAAGTAGTTAATGTCGTGCCAGGCACTCAGTAGGCCCTCAGCAGTGGGCACTTGGTGAATAGTAGTTATTGCTCATATTTAAAGCTATAAAATGTGATCAGACTGAATCTGCGCATATGGTATCCTGGTTTTATATTTCCAGCATTCACTGCTAAACATGATAATAGAGCTAGATTTGTTGTATTGATTGCTAAGTAATTTAGTTAGTGAAAGCTCATTGTGCTTTTATCATTTGTCCTTGTGTTGGCTTATGTCTCCATCAAATAAATCACAAGTAGTTTGGTGGTTTGTTTGTTTGGTCTTTTTGTCGTTTAGGGCCGCACCCACGGCACATGGAGGTTCCCAGGCCAGGGGTCCGATTGGAACTGTAGCTGTCAGCCTGTGCCACAGCCACAGCAATGTGGGATCCGAGCCTCGTCTGGGACCTACCCCACAGTTCATGGCAACGCCGGATCCTTAACCAACTGATCGAGGCCAGGGATCGAACCCGCATGCTCATGGGTCCTAGTCAGGTTTGTTAACCGCTGAGCCACGACGGGAACTCCTGTTTGTTTGTTTTTCATTTTGCTGGAGCCAGTTGATTCTAAGAAGAACTTGCTGTATGATAATATGGTAATTCTATAAATATAATAGCAAGCTGGCCAAATTATGTTCACAACTTATTTTTCTTAACGTTCTTGATACAAGTTCTCATTTGAATATGTGAAATAAATGTTTTATTTAAAACGTAAAGCTTGGTGAATAGTCTTACTGTCATAAAATCTAGTCTAACCTTGATTTATGAAGACACTGTTATTTAAGAGGAGTGAGAACATTTAGACCGATACTAGTGCATATCCTTGCGAAATAGTAGGATAAGTAAATTGATGATGTTCTTGACATAAAATACAATCATAATGCAGAATTTTATATACTACTGGGAAGCTGACTGGAAAGTAATGCTGCCTGGGTTTTAATTCTGTGTACCGTGAATCCACGAAGAGTTTCCTGAATCAGAATCCTAGATTTTTTTTTTTAAGTGAATTTCAAATACTTTCAAAATAAGACGTCATAAGAATCTTGACGTTCTTAGTTGACATGAAGCTGGTCTTCTCTTGACTCCTCTGTATCTGTTTTCTGCCCTTGGTCACCCTGCTCTCTGCCCCAGGAACGTGACCTGTCGAGACTGCAGCCTCTTTTCCCTCTTGCTTCTGGTTATGTTGGGCAGCGTCAGCACCCATAGGAGATCAGCCGAGACAGAAGGAGGCTAGGGGTTCATTTCCCTGGCTCCCTTCCTGGTGGTTGCCCTGGGTGGCTGGAAGTCATAGCCTCTCTTGGGTGGTTTCCTCCCTACACCTTGTTCCCTGGGCTCTGCTAACTGCTGCCTCCTTGTGTCTTTTCGGGCCTAAGTGCCCTAACAGCTCATGGCATTCCTGTACTTTGCCCATAGCTTTTATAGCATAGTCCCTGAACCATCTTTGAATTACTCCATTTGATTTTACTGTCTGTTTGCTGCTAGCACCTTCTCCATGTTCCCATTTTAAAGTTTGTCTTGGGCTGTAGTATGTCACGATCATTTATAGGTTTCCTCGGGCCTAATTCTTTAACTTTTAGCCTTAGCCTCCTATAGTAGAATTTGTTGCGTAGGTTGGCTCTAGGCTGCTGTGTGCCTCCTGATCATAAAATGACCTTTATAGGTCCTGGGCCTTGGTATATATTTACATAAACTAGTGCTTTTCTTGGGAATTAAAGTGCTACTCATTTCATCCTGAAGTACCAGCCTGGTGGAAATGTCATTCTCCCTTTTGGATGGATACTGCCCACTGGCGGCCTTCAGTTACCGATCACAGCTTTCCACACTTTTTGTTTTCTGGCAGAATTCCTCTCTTGCTGGGTATTCAGTACCCTGGACTGTTTTCACTCCCCTTTGACCTTGTCTTCTTTCCCCAGGTGTGGTAGGTAATAATTTACCTCCTTATCCAGCCTTTTATCTTTTCAGGCAGTCCTAGTCCAGAAAAGGTATTTCCTCAAGAGCACTACTGGGATATTATGTGTGAACTGCTTGCCTTCATTTGTCTTGTATCATTTAAACAGCAGCCACCCAATGAGGAAATGCTGAACTTTAAAAGTCTGTAGGTGCTCTGAAATTTACCTGTTTGTCCTTGAGGTTTGTCTGGCACAGGATGTGGTGGTGAGGATATTGGTGAAAATAATAATGAATAACCTTAAAAAAGTGTGTACTTACACTAAACACTGTTATAAGCCCTTTATAAATACACATTTGTTTGATCTTCATGAAAAATAGCGTAAGGTAGATCCTATAATTGATGAGATGCTAATTTTTATCAATGAAGGAACTGGAACAGAGAAGTTAAGTAATTTGGCCTGGGTGTTAATCTAGTAAGTGGTGGAGCCAGGTTTTGAACCTAGGCTGCCTGGCTCCAAGGGCAGGGATTTTGTTTAAATTGTTAGTATAATCCCTAGTGCCTAGAACATTGCCTAGTAGTATTCAGTAAATATTTGTTTAACTAATGAGAGAATAAGCCATTTTGCTGCACTGCAGGTCCATCCTGGAATGGATTCTCTGGCCCTAATCGGTTATGTTCTTGGGCTAGAATATTACTTGCTGACTAGAAGTTTTGACTTTTCATTAGGCTGCAGGCTCTTCTTTGACTGTGAGGGTGCAAATGGACAGCAGAGGTCAGGATCTGCTGGCCATGACCCTGCTTCCTGTAGGGAGGACTGCTTCTGCCTTGCACTGTCTGCTCTGCCCCCACCCGCATGCTAAAGATGGGCTGCTTGGATATTTACACTCCATGCACTCAGGTACATAACTAGTTGAGATAGGTTTGGTAAAAACGTAGTGTTTCATACCTCGTCCGCGAACTCTGACTTTCTGTCATGATGATTTTTCTAAAAACCCGAACAATCAAGTTGGCCATTGACACTACCGCCCGCTTTCTATGTGTAAATCATCTGGATTGGCTGGGTTTGACCAGGACCATTTCTTTAAGTAGGGTCCTTTGAATCTAAGAGAAGACATCTGATCAAAAGTATGGCTGCAAGTTTATGCTGTTAAGAGGGTGGTGAGGGGAAACTTCCACTTGAATTTCCAGGTCTTGGTTAGAAAGTATTGTGGATTGCTTAGAAGTTAGCTTCTGTTTCTTGGTCACTGCATGTGATGGTTGGTTCAGATTACTTTGAAAACTGTCATTTCCATTTTATGTTTTCTGTTCGTATATATGAAACATAACTGGATTGGTCAAGTTGGGGAGTCATGAGTGCTAATACAGTAGATCAAGGGATTCTGATTTCCTAAGTAATCTATTGCATTATGTAATAGCTTACTTTTTTTTTTTCACTAATCTGGGTTACTATCTATCTTAAAAAGAATTCTTATAATCATTATTCTTATTACAGTAAATAGTGCTGCCTTTTGATAGTGTCTATTTTCGTGTCTTAACAAAATCTAATTTCTTTGTGCTATGGCAAAAATAATTCTAAAGAGAGAATATAGAACACTTTAGCAGTTAGGACAAATGATATTTAGCTGTCATTTTCATCATAGATTAAAATACATCCCCTGTACTTGTAAAAAGAAATCTATCAAAGCTACATTGTGGTGAGGGCAAGACGTTTAGAAAATGCCTCACAGAACACATGCACCGGCTGCTTAGGCATAATGGTGAGCCCCACCCCTTTGTCACAGCTTGTGTCTTGAGGTGATCCTCAATTCTTTAAATCCCTGGGGTCTTGTTTTTGAGTTTTGAACCTGATGTCGTCTTTGGAAAGATAGGAGTTTATCGCACCAGGTCAGGCAATAGTTTTAGGAAAGTCAGGTGTTGCATTCTGGCACCTATTGTAACTTGAGGTGACCATAAGTGTCTTTGCTAACTATTTATAAGAGGCTGGACTGATCTAGGTTATAGATACTTAGGAAGGAGGCCAAAGCTAACTGCAAAGCATTTTGTAAAACAGAGGACATTATTAAGTGCTTAAAGGCAAAATGCCTCCTTAGAAAACTTCAAAGTCCCTGGGGTTGTGGCGAGGGTAGGACATTTAGAAAATGCCGCACAGAACATGTGCACCAGCTGTTTAAGCATAATGGTGAGTCTCAACCCGGTCATAGCTTGAGTCTTAAAATGATCACTGATTCTGAAAATCCACAGGGTCCTGTTTCTGACTATTTAGCCTAATGTACTGTGCTACAGGGCATTTGGAATGCTGTGAGCAATTACTTGCAAATTCAGATTCCAAATGAGAAAAGAATTCTAGGAGGAAAAGTAAGCTGTCATATTGTACAAGGTTTGAATAAAGATGAAAACCTAAAGCATGAGTGAGGTGAAGTTTCAGGAAAAGGAAGCTGGTTTAGCGTCTCCAGTGCTTAATTAGGAACTCATTTAGAAAGATGAGCCATTAAATGGCTAAGTCAGACTTTACATTGAGTAATTGACTTTGTCCCTTGTAAGTCAGTTTTCGCTTACTGTTTGCACATGTGATTCTCAATCTTAAAACATTTAAATTGGTACGCTAGGGTTCAGTTGGTGAGATTAACATTGAAATTCTAGGATCACGTGTCACATAGAGTTGGGAGAGTTGGGTGGGCAGTTACGGTTATCACTGATACTTCTCTTCTGTGGTGACGGCCACACCTGCTAAAGTCTTGATTCTCTCGGAGTAATTGCAGTAACAGTGCGATATCGGAAGCGCCCCCCTTCCCAGCTTGCTTAATGGTGGTATCACTTGTTTGTCACTCAGCATACTCCCCCACTTTACCAGGCAGATGCTTGGAACCTCACATCCTATAATTACAAGGTAGAAGAAATCGAAAAAGGACAGCTCACGTAAAACTAGATGCATATAGAATATTAAAATACAGATCTTTTGGATTAAGGTCATGGAACACGTGAGCCTCAGCTTTATGCCTTAGCAGCCTGGGTCCTAAGTGGTCTTTGCGGGTCAGGGAGGGGTGGGGGAGAAGTTGTGTATTTGGGAGAACAGCCTGCCGCATCCTTACCTGGTCTGTGTGTGTACACCTGTGTAATCCCATCCCAAATTTAATAGAACTCTTTTAGTGAACTTTTATAACTTAATAGAAAAAGAAATTCTCGTAATCAATTTTACTCTGTTTAAATATACCTCTGGTTTTTCTAGCTTGGTTGGAATAGGTACACACATCTTAAAAAGTTATATCAAGATGCTAGTCAGTTTTGCGTTGCGTTTTATTTAGTTTCTCTTCTAGGTGCTTTACATGCATTATTCCGTTTAATCCTCAAGACAGATGTAAGAGAGGTACTGTTAGTGTTTTTATTTTACAGAAAGTGAAACTGAGCATAGAGAGTTGAAATAAAATCATACCGGTCAGTAAAAAAAAGTAGTGCTGGAGGTTCAAATTCAGGTCTGTGTCTTTTGGAAAAGTTTGAATGCTTACCTACTAAGCCATACCACCTCCCTTGTGGTCAGCTTTCAAGCCAGACCGTTAATGAAAATATCGTCTAATTAGTAGAAATGCTAACTTGTCAGCATTTACTAACAAATTTTTAGTGAGTTGAACCCATATTTTTGTTTTACTCTTGTAGGAACTGAAAGATGTGGGGCATCGTGATCAGATGGCCGCCGCCAGAGGAATCCTGCAGAAAAACGTGCCGATCCTCTATACTGCATCCCAGGCGTGCCTACAGCACCCTGACGTCGCAGCCTACAAGGCCAACCGAGACCTGATATACAAACAGCTGCAGCAGGCGGTCACAGGCATTTCTAACGCAGCCCAGGCCACGGCGTCAGATGATGCCTCCCAGCACCAGGGTGGCGGCGGCGGAGAGCTGGCGTACGCCCTCAACAACTTTGATGTAAGTTAGGCTTGGGAGGACACTTGAGGCTCTTGAGGGTTCTTGAGAGCTTACAGAGTTCTGGGGAAATGTGCTCAAGCTTTCTGAGGAAAGCTCAGTTTCTACTTAGGTAGGTAGTCCACGTTGAAAGAAATTCTAAGTTAGCAACTTACTTCATCTTGACTTGGCCTAAAGCATTTATCTTTTCTTTTTCTCACCTTCCTCTTCCTCTTCCCCTCACCTTTTCTTATATTTTTTAGTTTTAAACTTCTGAATTCTTTTATGCAGCTTATCTTTCCTATGAAGTCCCTCTTTATTGAAGATAAAAGTTTGGTTCATTTCAACCAAGATTTTAACTTTTGGGCAGATGCAAACCTATGGGAGTTAAAGAGGCAACGTGTACTTAGGCTCTGTCCTCCAGGGCCTCTTAGTCGAGTGGGAGACAGAAACACATCCGGAGTGACTGCTGTGGAAGTTCCATCGCCTTAGTCTTACTTGGTGTGCCTGCACATTCTTCTCAATGTCTAAACTGTAATAATAGAGTTAATCGAGTGGAAGCATATTTGGGATTAAAATATGCTGTTAGCATAATTCCATATAATTACCTTTTATAGATGATGCACCAGATCTATTCTTTGTATATATTGTGTGTATACATTTTCCCATGTATCAACTCTAATCTTAATTTTTGGGGGTGTGTTTTATGGTTTTAAATGCCTACCCACAATGCCTCATGACTTCCAGTAGATGGCAGCAGTTTAAGATTTTTTTTTAAGTTTTTTTTTTTTTAAATAACTGTTAGGTTTTTTTAAAATTTATTAGAACCATTTACTTAGGGGAAAATTGCCTTCCAGGTGACCGGCATCCTTTGGTCAGCAGGAATGCTTTAAAGTATGGAATCAAGACAATGGAGTGCATTTTAACAGTTTTTTTCTTGTCTTTTTTATTTCCTTTGTCTTAGCTTTTACTTTGGCTTGGGTAAAGACAATGTGAAGCCTGAGGACCTTGATTCTAGAACTGAATTTTTAATCCTTGAACCTTAAACATTAATGACTTTATAGCAAACTCTTGAAGATACCTCTTACAATTTACTGGCACTGTTTTTCCTCTTCAGAATTGGCAGTTTTGGGTATTGGCCTCATTCACGGCAGTATGGGTTATGTTTTCCCCTAGGTTGAGTAATATCTATCAGAGGCCACTTAACCTCCTAAGTCTACAGCGAAACAATTCATAATATGAGGGTGCTGGACTAAATGGTTACAGCTCTGTTGAAGTTCTGTGACTCTTAAAATTCTATGACCATTCATTCCTCCTACTGTTGGTCAGAAAGTACTGTGTATTCAGTTTTGACCAGAGAAATTCTGCAATAACTTTATCTGGTAAGAAAAATGATCAGCTAAACTGTAGGTTAATAATGAACAGTGAAGGAATTGTATGTTCAGTTTTGAAACTGATGGTTCCTTGGCAGGGAAAGAGGAAATGTGTACTTATTGGAAAAGGGCTAGCCTTTTTTTTTTTGCCTTTTTCTGTGCCGCTCCTGCGGCCTATGGAGGTTCCCAGGCTAGAGGTCTAATCGCAGCTGTAGCTGCCGCCTACACCACAGCAACACGGGATGTTAGCCGCGTCTGCAACCTACACCACAGCTCAGGGCAATGCCGGATCCTTAACCCACTGAGCAAGGCCAGGGATCGAACCCGCAACCTCATGGTTCCTAGTTGGATTTGTTAACCACTGAGCCACAACAGGAACTCCGTAGGGCAAGCTTTTTTTTAGGAAAAAAAATCTTGGCATTTAAATTGAAATCAATAAGAACGTAGTCCCTATAGGGAAAAATTAAAGGCAAAATATTTTCTCACACATTTGTTGGTGTGAGAATAAATTGTTTCAAATGGAGAAGTTGGAAGAAGGCCAGTAGATCCTGTTCTGGGGGTTTGATGTTTGACCTTGTACCTAGAGCTTCCTCGTGACCTGACCTCACTCATCAGTGGTAAAGCTGAGTTTATGTGGAGTCAGGGGAGCAAAGGGGAGACAGGAAGGATTTATTCTTTTTGGGGCAGTTATACCTTAGATAGCAGCTTTGCTGTGACAAATTGCTGTCATCTCTTACAGAATACCTGGAGGTCTTGGAGTAAAGAAGGTCGAATTTTTTGGACAGGGTAAATTTGAGACTGAAGTGTTTATAAAATTTGATGAGATGTATGAGGTGAGAAAAAAGATTGAAATGATTATAAATGCATACCTAGGAATTGCCAGGTGACATAGTAGGTTAAGGATCCAGTGTTGTCTCTGCTGGGATGCGGGTTCCATCCCTAGCCCAGGAACTTCTCTGCATGCTGTAGGTGTAGCCAAAAAAGTGCATTTCTCTCTGAAACTTTGAAGACAGAAATCAGTGTTTTGTTTTTGGGTTTTTTTTGGGTGAAACAGTTCTGTTAATGCCGTGTAGCAGTTTTATACTCTGTACATAGAAAACAGAGTGCTAACTTTTATTTTTCCTTGTAGTTCTCATTTGGTAACTTAACTTGCCAGTATTGCATAGGCTGACCTATAGGCGGATGTTCAGATGAGGTGATGGGAACCTGATTTTTATGCCAACCCATTTCTGTTTGCATGTGTGGTATCCGACCGTATTTAGGCCCTGTTCAGCTGCATAGTATTGCTTCCAGTGCCTTCTTTGGGAAGTGATCCACCACAGGCCAGTTTCTGTGGGCTGCCCCTCATCTGCTAAGAGGTGTTACTGTGTTTGAGACAGCGGAATTTTTGTGCGAAGTGTTGGTATTCCTAAGCAGCACTTGCCCCAGCTTCTTCCATATTGGAGGAAACAGAGATTACGCTAACGTTCGTTAATGCTTCCTTTGCAGAAGCAAATCATTGTGGACCCCTTGAGCTTCAGCGAGGAGCGCTTTCGGCCTTCGCTGGAGGAGCGCCTGGAAAGCATCATTAGCGGGGCTGCCCTGATGGCTGACTCGTCCTGCACACGTGACGACCGGCGTGAGAGAATTGTGGCCGAGTGTAATGCTGTCCGCCAGGCCTTGCAGGATCTGCTCTCCGAGTACATGGGCAATGTGAGTAAGAGGAGTTTTCCATAGCAGATACTGGATCCGAGGTCTTTTCCAGAGCTTTTCTTTGAAATAAGAGGACTTTCCATAATAATTGTTGGGTACGAGGTGTTTTAACTACAAATGTCAGCTGTGTTTTTAGATTTTTCAACCCTGTTGGGTGGAGTGAAGCTTTTGAAGGAATGAGATGTTGTCCCGTGGCTCAGTGGGTTAAGGATTCGACCTTGTCACTACTGTGGCTGGGGTTTGATCCCAACCTTTGCATGCTGTGGGCTTGGCCAAAATAAATAAATAAGTAAATAAAAGAAAAAAATGTCAAGAAATGGAAAAATGGCTTTCTCTGTGCCCCCTTTATCCCCAACTTTTTAGTATGAAAAATTTTAAACATATAGAAGTCTTACAAAGAGCACCCATCCACCATTTCTCCAGACTCACCAGTTAACATGTAAATACATGTGCATGTTTGTGTGTAAATATATTCATGCATATGAATATATACATATCCAAACTTTTTTTCCATGAAAAAAAAGTAAGTTGAAAATAAGTTGTAGACATTATGTTGTTTCACCTGTAAGTATTTTAACATGTGTCTACTAAGGATAGTGATCTTTAGATAAAGGATAAAATTTCATTATCACACCTAGGTGACCATCTAATTTTGGGCAAAAGGGAATGCTGAAAATATTCATCATTGAGGTTTTTTGAATGAGTCATGTAGAGTATTGTAAGAGTAGGTAATTGCCAAGTAGACAGAGCTTTATTAAGTGAACTGAGTTGTGTTTTTGCATTTTTAAGTTTGTGTTTAAAAACCTGTGCTGTGAAATTGGACATTCTTGCTACAGAAAATACTATTTTGATTTTTTCCCCCCCTCTACTGTTAATTTTTTTTTCCCTTCTCTAGCACTACTTCTTTCGTTTCAGTTTTTTAATGCTGGTATAGGGTGACTATAGCTTAGACCTTTTACCCAATATTTTACTGTAGCAAAGAAGAAGAAAACTATATAAAATCATTTTAAAGTGACGAAAAAGAGTGCTGATGAGTTCTCACTAGTACTTTTTGCCTATTTAGTAGTTTCCAGGAAAATATCTTTGATACTCATTTGTTCATTTGCCGTATATCTTGTTTGAAGGTATAATGGTGAGTCATGATAGAATTCCTAGGGTGAAGATGAATTCCGTCCTGTGTTTATCTTGTTTCTACCATATTGTGAAACTGGTGAAGCATATTGAATTTTTTAAGCCATTGCCATGTTTTGATCCTATGCTGTCTACCTCAGAAAAATGAGATTAGAGGCTTAGTTAAATCACATGGAAAAAGCAGTTGATAAGTCACAGTGAAAATGTAGGACACATTTACAAATCCACGTATAAGCCTGAAAATCAGAGAATAGAAAGAACGAATAATATGAAGCCTGGCTCATGATGGTTGGCGTCTTAAACAGGGAAACAAAGAGGCCCTAGCGTGTATGTGGATCAGTTACCTCCTGTCGTGCGCAGTGCGGCAGTGGCGTACAAACGTCCAGTGGCGTTACTTGGAAAGCCGACTTTGCAAGTGAGGAGGGGATGTGTGATAATCCCTTCTCATTGCTCCATTCTAGAGCTTCCTAACCAGTCTAAAAGATACTGCTGGGTTGGTCAGATCTCAGGCTAGTCATCCCTGGTCATGAGTCACCTCCTGGATTCTCCCCAGAAGGCCAGACAAATGATACTTGCTATTTTGCGTCACGCATGTAAGTAAAGGTGGGAAACATTTATTGCTCCTGAAGGCGGGGAGACCACACCAGCACTCTTACGAAACGTTTTATTATGTAAGTGAAAACTAGAACAGTGATTGATGTTTAGCTTAAATTTAAGGATTAAGGTGGGGGTTTCGAAAGAAATTATCTCATGATTCACAAATCCGTTTTAGAACATGATCGCTGAGCACATTCTTCCTAAATATAAAAATATTTAATTGCTTTGTATTGACACAGATGACAGTGAGCAAGGGTCCTGTCAGAAACCACCGGAGTGAGGATGAAGCCGGGGGAGGCGGTAGAACACATTGGAAGAAAGCTGAGAATGATGGCAGAGTCCGCAAGAAGCAGAATTGACTAGGGGTAGAGTTCTGCTTATAAAGCATTCAGGAACGTTTAGAACCTCCAGTGACAGAAGTTAAGTGGCAGTTTCTGACTGTCACTCAGTTCATACTGAGTGCGTGTCCTCTGCGAAGTAGATCCCTCACGAAACACGCGGCATCTGTTCCGGACTTGTACTGGCAGTGCCGTCATAGGTGCCAGCTGGGAGACCTGAGGGAATTTATGGAATTTTTTTTTCTTTTTTTTCTTTTTTTTTTTGGTCTTTGCTATTTCTTTGGGCCGCTCCCTCAGCATATGGAGGTTCCCAGGCTAGGGGTCGAATCGGAGCTGTAGCCTTGGGCCTACGCCAGAGCCACAGCAACGCGGGATCTGAGCCACGTCTGCAACCTACACCACAGCTCATGGCAACACCGGATCGTTAACCCACTGAGCAAGGGCAGGGACCGAACCCTCAACCTCATGGTTCTTAGTCGGATTCGTTAACCACTGCGCCATGACGGGAACTCTGGAATTTTTATTTTATAATCTTTGCATTGAGCTCTACCTTGATTTTCAAAAAATGATTCATTTTAAGTTTTGATTATTTCTTTTGAAAAAATATTAGATAAATAATTAATAGTATGTGGAGAATTGAGATAGTCTGGATTAATTAAAACTGGCTCAGTACATGGAACTTGGTCAACAGAGTGGTAAAGTCCAGAAAGGCTCACACTTATTTTTACTTTTTTGATTTCCTGGATTCTCTCAGTAATATAAGTTTTATAGATGCATACTTAAAAAATCTTGTCATAATCGCTTGAGTCTTCAAAGCTGCTTCTTCCTGTGTTGCCACCTGTCAGGTTACATTGGTCGTTCCTCTAAGGCAATGATTTCTTTCTTTTTTTTTTTTTATTTTAATGTTTTATTTTTTAAAGTGCACAGTTGGTGGGATAAGGCAGTGATTCTTAACTTTGGAAGCACATTAGAATCCCTGGGGAACTTTTAAAGATCCCAGTGTCTAGATTATACCCAAATTAGTCACTGGATTGAGTTTCAGGCATCAGTATTTTTGAAATTTCTCCCAAGAGTTTCCAATGTGAAGTTAAGGTGGATAAACTGCTCTGATGGTTTATTGTATTTATCTCCACTTTGTTTATTGTATTTGTATTTCTCTGTCTCCACTGCCATTGCCTCATTCCAGGTTCTCCTCACTTCCTCTATTTCCAATCCGCTCTGCCTGCTCAAGGCAATCTGAGCTCATGCCTTCAGTAGGACATTGTTCATTATGTTTTTGAAATTCCCTTCCTGTTTGTTTAAACCTGACTTGTTCTTCCTTCAAGATCTCCTCCCCGCCCCCTTTGCTGAAGGCCATTTCAAACTGCATCATTCTATTTTATGTCTTTGCTGCTTAAGTTGTTTATTTCCTTGAATTGTTGCTTAATTGTATTTCCTTTATCCATGTAATTTCTGCATCTAGGTTTAAGCCTTTGAAAGATGGAACTATTTTAAAAATGTTCTTTGAGAGTCTAGTATAATGCTAAAGAGGTCCTCAGTTAGGTTCTTGCTCAATAATCTCATGCTGGTTTGGAGAATGAGTAATTGGAACAGTTCTGGGTATTCATGGCACTAGGGATACATGAGTGAAAAGAACCCAGATCCTCGCCCTTGTCATTATAGCCTTACATTTGAGAGAGTTACCGGGGAGGAGGCCAGGGGTGGTTTCCCTCTACTTCCTGTAGCTCTTTTGGTATACAGATGACATTTTGGGGAAAAAATTAAACCAAGTACTCTAAAAGAAGCACTGAGCAAAAGTGATATCTTAGATCATAGGGTGAGAGCCAAACTCCCTTTCAAAGACTCCCAGGGCCAGGAGGGCAGCAGCATTAATGCTTGGGCTTGCAGTGTGGTTTGAAGAGTTAGAGATCATCTTAGATCTGTTGGTAACTTACTGAATGACATTGTACGAGACAATGATGTGAAAAGAAATGCACTTGACCATTACTTACTTGACATTGTGGAAGTGCTTCAGATGCCTGACGTAGAGCGTTTTTGGCTGTTCAGTGGGTCTCTGTAGGTTCACAAATGACTTCCAGGTTTCCTTGAAATAAAATGTGGTTATTACGGTTAAGTTTAATTTATTCTTGCTCTATCAGCCTAAGGTTACGTTGTCTATGAGAATTCTTGAGAAGGAAAAACAGCTTGGATGGGTGTTTGAAACTTAAAGGATTTAAAAGTGAGTGGGTTAAAATTTAAATGAAATGTAATTGAATATGAACAAAGTTATTGCCACTTTGTTTTTTAAAATTGAAAGTCATACTGTTAAACTATTAAACTATTGAACCACAGTTACCATCATCATCTAGGTATAGGTATTTCCAGTTTTTTTGTTTTTTATATGCGAGGTGTTTTTTCAAATTTTAAAATAGTTTTAACCTTCTTCGTAGTCTCTGCATAGTTAAAAATACAAAATATTCAAACTTAATAGGTAATGGATTATAACAAACTACTAGTTTAATGGATTAGCGTTTTGTTCCTTGAGTGTGTAGTTGGCTCTGAAGCCCAGTTCTGTGTTAATAATACTCCATTGCCAGTACAAACCTTTCTGCTGAAGAGCTCCGTGCTTTGCACTGCTGAATTCTGTCATTTATCCTCTTCGTTCTAAAGAGGGGTGTGCTGATCCTTGATGGGGTCCTTTCCCCCTTTGTGAGGGATGTGCTTTGAGGTTTTTTTCCCCCAGGAGTAGAATTTATTGGCACCAAGCATATTTGTCTCTATTACCACACCCATGTTCTCCTCAAAAGTCAAATGAACAAAAACTCCACCCTCCAAAAACCCTCCAAATCTGAAAACTCTTTTAACACAGTATCTGAAACCTAGAAGACCCTCAGTCTTTGAAATGAATTCTGTTAGGTCTTGACCTGAGCCGTCTTGCCTGGTAGTTCATGGTCATATGCTGACTGACTGGAATTATGATTTATAACTGGCAAGAAGAAGCATGTGCCTTGGGCTCGAGTCGCTTTAGCTCCGTGCCATCCATTGTGGTAAGCAGTGGCCAGGCGTGGCTGTTGAGTACTGAAAATGTGACCGGTCCCAATTGAGATGTGCTGCACATGGAAACTATATACCAGATTTCCAAGACTTACTATACCAAAGAAGCTATAAATATCTCAATAACAGCTCATTTATGGTGTTTTGAATATATTGGGTTAAGAAAAATCTGTTCTTTAAACTTAATTTTCACCCTTTTTTTTTTTTTTTTTTTGTCTTTCTGCCATTTCTTGGGCTGCTCCCGCAGCATATGGAAGTTCCCAGGCTAGGGGTTGAATCGGAGCTGTAGCCACCGGCCTACGCCAGAGCCACAGCAACATGGGATCCGAGCCGCATCTGCAACCTACACCACAGCTCACGGCAACGCCGGATCCTTAACCCGCTGAGCAAGGCCAAGGATTGAACCCGCAATCTTATGGTTCCTAGTCAGATTCGTTAACCACTGAGCCACGATGGGAACTCCTCACCCTTTTTTAACGTAGGGCTCCAAAAATTTTAGATTACCTATGTAGCTTTTGTTTCTTGATTATAGTATATTTCTTGTGGATAATTCTGACTCCTAGGACCCAATGAGGATGCTATTGCTTAAGGTTTTTTTTTATCTATGTCTATATATAGATATAGATACAGATATTTTTTGTTGTTTTGCCTTTTCTCGAGCTGCTCCTGCGGCATATGGAGGTTCCTAGGCTAGGGGTTGCATCAGAGTTACAGCCGCTGGCCTACACCAGAGCCACAGCAACATGGGATCCGAGCCGCGTCTGCAACCTACCCCACAGCTCACAGCAACGCCAGATCCTTAACCTTCTGAGCGAGGCCAGGGATTGAACCCGCAACCTCATGGTTCCTAGTCGGATTCGTTAACCACTGAGCCACGACGGGAACTCCTGCTTAAGGTTATATTTTATCTTTGTTCTTGCCCAGAAAGAACATCTCTTCCAGAAATGTAAGAGGCAGTGGTTGTAGAATCCTGAAAGAGTAATGCAATAAATGGATATTTTTTGTATTGGCCTGGGCCTGTATTTGAGGGGTTTGATTATGTTACTATATCAAGTATAACATTTTTGTCTGATTTGGATAATTGTTGGCCATGGACTGTATGAATAGGGTGTGCTTAGTCCTCATTCTCTGAAGGTATATTGTCATTGCAGTGAAGGGAAGCACTTAATCTAGATGCTGATCTCATCTGTTTTGCAAATGCTTTCCTGGAACCACTTTAGCATAGCCAGAGCTTCCCAGCCTTTGAAAGACTCTTCGAAGAGCTTGTTACCACATTATTTTATGGTTGCATTGTCTTGTTTTCAAAATTAGGTTAATTTTTTGATTATAAAGCCCTTTGTTCATTATATATCACCATTTTGGTATATAGCATCCAGACTTCATTATGTCTGTGTGTTTGTGCACAAATATCCGTTCTTTTCTTACTATTTCTTCTTCTTTCTTGTTTTTCTATTACACCTGCCTCATATGGAAGTTCCCTGGCCAGGGATTGAATCTGAGCTGTAGCTGCGACCTATGCCACAGCTGTGGCACCTGCAGATCTTTAACCCAGTTTGCTGGCCAGGGGATTGAACCACACTGGATCCTTAGCCTGCTGTGCCACAGTGGGAACTCCTATTTCTTCTTTTTTAACAACAAAAATAAGGCTTACCTGTACTGTTACACTGCATACCGTGTGCTAGCCATTGTGCTAAGAGGCATGTATTACTGCCTCTTTGATTCCTCTAATAACCCTTATTGAATTGTTACTTGCTCAAAAATGCATATATGTGCATCTAAGATTTGAGCTCACCTCTGACCTGAAAATCTGAGTGCTTAGTACTTTCATCATGTGTGTCTTTGTGAGTCAGCCAGTATGATTTTATGCCATCATCTTTAATAATCGTGGAGTTTATGGAATTCCCGTTGTGGTGCAGTGAAAACGAATGCGACTAGTATCCCTGAAGATGTGGGTTTGATCCCTGGCCTCCCTCAGTGGGTCAGGGATCTGGCATTGCTATGAGCTGTGGTGTAGGTCACAGACGCAGCTTGGATCCCATGTTACTGGAGCTGTGGAGTAGGCTAGCCTGGAAATGTGCATATGCTGTGGATGTGGCCCTAAAAAGCAAAAAAGAAATAATAAAATTGTGGAGGTTTTCATGGTATAGCTTTTTTTTTTTCCCCTCCTTCTTTTTTTTTAATGGTGGCACCCATGGCATTGGGAAGTTCCCAGGCCAGGGATTAACTCTAAGCTGCAGCTGTGGCAACACTGGATCCTTTAACCCACAGTGCTGGTCCAGAGATCAAACCTGTATCTCTGCAGTGACCCAAGCCACTTCAGTTAGATTCCCACTGTGTCCCGGCAAGAACTGTCATTGTATAGCATTGTTAATGAAATTTATTAATGAATTAAATACTTCACACTAAGTAAGACAGACCCAGGTCTGGAATAACTGCTTGAAGTGATCTGAACAAGAAAGCTCTTTTCGGGAGTTCCCGTTGTGGCTCAGTGGGTTACAACTCTGACTAATATCCATGAGGATGTGGGTTCGATCCCTGGCCTTACTCAGTGGGTTAAGGATCTGGCGTTGCTGTTAACTGTGGCATAGGCCGGCAGCTGTAGCTCCGGTTCGACCTTTAGCCTGGGAACTTTCATATGCCACAGGTACAGCCCTAAAAAGCAAAGAAATAAAATAAAAAAGAAAGCTGTTTTAGAGTGTCCTCCCAAGGTAGACTGGTGGGTGTTACTTGTGTCTCTGCGATGTGCAGCTGTAAGGGCTGAGTTTTGTTAGACAGTATGCTGCGATTTCCATCTTTGTGTGAGCCCTTGGATTTACTGTATTGCTAGGCCATCGTTCTGTAGCTGTGCTTGCATATGATTTTATTGATTTGTTAGTGTTAGCTTTTGTGTGAGCTGCCTGGCATATTTGGGAAAATTTAGATACAAATAGATATGGAATTGAATGCAAAATTTGAGCATGTGTAGGACTCACTCCTCTCCTATTTAATGTGGAAAGCTTATTTGTCAAAAATTGTGTGATTTTCTTATGGTGTGAGATGAAAGATTTAAGAGAACTTCCTAACTCTGAAGTTTTCTAATGTGCCGTTGCTTGGGAGCGCCTCCATGCTATGCTTGGGTTTTTCACTGTAATTTCTGGACAAAGTTCACTTAGACCTCCTTGCATTGAGATCACCCAGGTCTAAGTTTAGGGGGAAGTTTGACCAAAACCTTCGTTGGAAGGAACTGATGATGGCGGTGGTCTCACTGGTGGTACCAAGAAACCCATGTCCTACAATAAGTGTGCTTCTCGTATTTCTAGTAAGTCGACTTGGCAGAAGGTGACGTTTGTCATGTTCTGGCTTCTAAAAGATGAAATATAAATAAATTTCATAATTTATCCAAAGAAAAAGAAAAAAAATCTCACACCAGTTATATTTTATGGTGCTTTCTAAGGAGGTTTCAAGTACTTCCTATATATGCCACTCTGGCATTAAGAGTTGCAGTATTTAACAGGCAAGTTCTTAACTTATCATGTGCAGAAAGATACATGTTTATATATTAGATAAAATCACTGGCGTAATGGAGCAATAGTGGAGTGGTCTCTTGAAATCAGGACGTTAGAGCAGCTCCAGAAACCTGCCAGAGTGTCAGCCTGCAGATGCGTCAGATTTTAGTGTTCGTGAGACTTCTCTTAGACTGTCCTTGGCATTCCTTTCTGTTCTTTAGATGTCAGGCAGGCTTGAAAAGATTTTATGTCTAAAAAAAATTGAAATATATCAACATTGGTAAGACTAGGTCATGGGACGATAGGCAATATAAATTTTCTTCTGTATTTCCCTCCACATTTTGGACAGTATTTTTTATGGTCATTATGACACAAAGTTTAAAAAATAAACTTAGATCCTTAGTTTTATGTGTCTTGGATTTTTAGGTTTTGTTTATAATCAAATGTTGTGTTTATTTCCCAATAAGTACTACTATGGGAAAACTTTAAGATAAGATGATTAATCATTTTGAGGTAATGATTCATTCAGTACTAGTTTGACCGAAATCATGAGTTGTGTGTGGCGTTTTTTTGGTTGACGGTAGTATTTACTTCTAGCCAGTTTTGGTGAAAGCAGTCCATTATCTCTGTGATAGCGTTTGCATCATTCTTTTTTTGAACTGTCAGTGGTTTTTGACCCTAGAAGTAAATAGAATTACAAATTATAGAAATTGGAAGTGCCATTAGTTATTATCTAGTGTGGGGGTTGACAAATTATACTTCTCAGGTAAAGTCTTGCCTGCCATCTATTTTTTGAAATTCTATTGGAACAGAGCCATGCCTGTTGGTTTACTTAGAGTCTACAGCTGCTTTTCCGCTGCAGTGACATAGTTGAGTAGTTATATTAGAGATGGACTGGCCCCCAAAGCCTCAAATATTTGCTGTCTGGCTCTTTACAGAGGTTTGCGGATCCTTACACTAGTCCAGTTTCTCTTAATGAATATGAGACTATTTAGGCTATATATTTTGTCTTGGTTAAATTTTTAAATTTGTGGCTTTTAAGAAATTGGTCCATTTTGGAGTTCCTGTCGTGGCGCAGTGGTTAACGAATCCGACTAGGAACCATGAGGTTGCGGGTTCAGTCCCTGCCCTTGCTCAGTGGGTTAACGATCTGGCGTTGCCGTGACGTGGCTTGGATCCCATGTTGCTGTGGCTCTGGCATAGGCCGGTGGCTACAGCTCCGATTAGACCCCTAGCCTGGGAGCCTCCATATGCCACGGGAGCGGCCCAAAGAAATAGCAAAAAAAAAAAAAAAAGAAATTGGTCCATTTTATCTGTGTAGTGAAATTTTATATGCAAAGAATTGTTTGTGGGGAGTTAGTAGTCATGTTCTCTCATTCATTTCTAATGTTGAAAATTTATATCCACTCCCTGTTTTTCTTTGTCAGTCTGCCTATAGGTTTATCAGTTCTATTGATCCTTTGAAAGAACCATCTTTTTTTAAAATTTCATTGATTTTTCTTTATTATTTTCAGTTTTACCGATTTCTTTGTTGTTTCTTCTTTTTCCTTTAGGCTTATTTTGTTCTTTTTCTGGCTTCTTGAGGTGGGAAATGAGACTGTTGGTTTGGGATCTTTCCTCTTTTTAAATGAAGATTTTGGACAGATTTCCACGTAAGCCCTGCTTTGTCTGGATCCCATACATTTCAGTATTTTGTATTTTCATTGTTTGTTTAATTCAAAATATTTAAAAACTTTCCCTGAGTCTTCCTCTTTGACCAATGGATTATTTGGAAGTGTAGTATGTTGTTTAATTTTCAACTGTTAGAGATTTTCTTTTTAAATTTCTCTACTTCAAGTTTAATTCAAGTTCAATATGGGTAGAACATACTTTGCATGACTTCAATTCTTTACATTGTTTGTTGAGGTTTATTTTTATGACCCAGGGGTGCTACCTTTGTGAATGTTCTGCTTGCATGTGAATGTGTATTTTGCTGTTGTTGGATGGAGTGTTCTGTAAATGTCAGTCAGATCCACTTGGTTGATGGCATTGTTTAATTCAGCTGGTTCAGTTCTTCTGTATCTCTATCGCTTATTTATACCTTTATTTAGGGTCTGTTTATTCTAACATTTACGGAGACAGGTATAGACCTGTCTCCGCTATAATTGTGGATTTGGCCCTTTCTCATTTCACTTCTCAGTGATTGTTGCTCTGTGCCTTCTGTCCAGGGATTTTAGTTGCATTTAGTGGGATGGACAGGGTAGAATATATTTATCGAATTTTAACCAGGACTAAAACCAACCACCTATTTGCAAAACAGCCTGAAACTAGAGATAACTTGGCCATGATTGTACCCAGGTAAGAACAATTAAGACTAGAATTGAGGCTTCTGATTTTTAGTCCAGAGCTACTTCTTGTGGTCCTCTTCACATATGATGCCATGGACGGCAGACAGTGATGCTTTCATCCAAAGGGCATCATTAAAGCCTCATCAAGTAGCCTCCCCCAGAGCTGCTTTCTCAGCTGTGAAACAGGGGCGCTAATAGCTGCCCTTCTACGTGATTTTGTTGAATGACTCAGAGAGCGACTCAAGACCAAATAAAATGATGACAATGGGATAATGAGTGGTGGTAATGCAAAGACATCAGAATGTCCTGAGACAAAAGAGCATTGAATGAAATGTAGCCGAGAGCAAGGTGAAGAGAGGGATCTAGCTCTAGGCAGTTACTGAGGCTGCTTTCCTGTCTCTTGTAGCAGATCCTTCTCTGCTCTGTGTGAGCGCCCTGTTGCTTCCACACTCTGTGGCAGAACCAGAGCCACAGTCTCCACCCCGAGTCTGCATGATCTGGTAGTTCCAGCATCTAATCACAGCTGATCATTCCCACCTCATCTGAGTGGGGACCCGGAAGGGAGTGCCATATTTGATGTGAACATAAAATGTGAAAGTGCCATATTCACATGCAAATTGATGTTGTTTTAGGAAATGATAATGCACATCCTAAGTCCTCATTTATTCTTTTTACTTTGGGCAAAGTTGTTAAATGTTGATAATAAGAAATTGGTACATGTAAAATATTGTCATGGTTTAAGTGTAGCAAATTAATAAGCATTTTATTTTATTTATTTGTATTTTTTGTCTTTTTAGAGCCCCACTGGCGACATACGGAGGTTCCCAGCTAGGGATCAAATCGGAGCTGTAGCTGCCGGTCTACACCACAACCGCAGCAACGCCAGATCTGAGCCCTGTCTGCGACCTACACCACTGCTCAGGTCACTGCCGGATCCTTAACCCACTGAGTGAGGTCAGGGATCAAACCCATGTCCTCATGGATGCTAGTCGAGTTCATTAACCTCTGAGCCACGATGGGAACTCCATAAGCATTTTATTGTTTATAAAATAAAACCTTTTTTTTGGGGGGTCGTCTTTTTAGGGCTGTACCACAGCCGCAGCCATGCCAGATCCAAGCCACATCTGGGACCTACACCACAGCTTGAGGTAGTGCCAGATCCTTAACCCACTGAGCGAGGCCAGGGATTAAACCCTCATCCTCAGGGATACTAGTTGGGTTTGTAACCTGCTGAGCCACAACAGGAGCTCCAGTAAACCTGTTTATCTTATGTGGAATGCTCATGTGTGACAAACATGTAAAACTAAAAGCTTATCAGTTAAAACGTTCTATCCTAATAGTTTCTGTCCATTGATAATAATTTTTTCTAATTAGATATTATAGAGGATTGCAGGTACTAAATAGAAACTCATTGAGTTTCCTATCTTTGCCAGAGCCAGGTATAAATCTGGCTGCCAGAAATTTTCTTTCCTCTGATTTAAGGCCTGCTTTTGTGGGAGTTACTTTGGTTTTCATATTTTCTTAGTTCTGAAATTAGAAGGGTGAAAGTCTGTAGAATGTGATGTTTTTCTTCTCTGAGTGAATGTCCTTATTTTTTCTGTTTATTTTGGGTTGAATCTGTATTCACATCTGATGACTGCTAAGTAAATACGTTGACAGTCACTAAATAGCTTATTTATTTTGAAGTGGAATATTGGATATTTAGAACTAAAGACTGCTGAGAGCTGATTTTGTTTGGTCATTCTCTGAAAATGGCATAGGACCTTTACATAATGGTATGATTTGTAGTCATAGTATAAGGAGGATATTTTATTTTAGTTGCTTTATTCTAAAATAATATCTGGGCAGTAAATTGTCTTACACGTATTATCTGCAGAGGTGTTGAAATGACTGGCCACCTGGTTTTAGTCCAGTTGCAGATATTCCAACTTTCGGTTTTGTAATTTGCAGTTTGTAATACCAGATAGAATGCAGTGTGGCATCTTATTTCAAGGTTTCCTTGCTAATTGTCCTTTAAATTTAACTCAGCACAAATTTGTCCTGAATCACTTCTCCCTGCTTTAAGGGAGAATTATTGCTTTTGTAGATTCAAATAAGAAACTCATTTTCTAGGAATGAAAAGATTTATGTTTGACTTACCCTTGTTCTTGTGTGTCTATATGAACATTGCTTATTATTCCCCGGTGTAAAATAACCTGAAATATTTTATAAGAAAAATCATAGGGAGTGCCCATTGTGGCTCAGCAGTAACAAACCCAACTAATATACATGAGGACATGGGTTTGATCCCTGGCCTCGCTCCATGGGTTAAGGATCCGGCGTTGCCTTGTGCTGTGGTATGGGTCACGGATGCAGCTCGGACCCCATGTTGCTATGACTGTGGCATAGACAGGCAGCTGCAGCTTCCATTCAAACTTCCACATGCCTCATGCGTGGCCCTCCAAAAAGACACACATACCAAAAAAAAAACCCACAAAAAAACCAAAAAGAAAAATCATAAATATTTGCATTGATACCCACCTATAATCTTTAAAGCTCATGACAATAAATGCACTTGTTGCTGGGAAGCTGAATGTATTGTTTATGTTGCTTTTAAGATTCTATATTGGTGAAAAATAGATAAAGCCTTTATATACTGGAAAATTGTTTGGATTTTAAAAGCCGATTGTTTGCAGATACCCTTTCTTAGTGGTTTCTGTTGTGATGAAGGATCTCCTTGTCTGCTTTACCTTTTCTTTCTTCTTCTTCTTTTTTTTCTTTTTGTCTTTTAAGGACCACAGGTGCAGCATTTGGAAGTTCCCAGTCTAGGGGTTGCATCGGAGCTGTGGCTGCTGGCCTACACCACAGCCTCAGCAACTCGGGATAATGAAAAGTTAAAAAAAATACAGCATAATAAAAAGTTGAAAAAAGACATGTTGTTTGAGTGGATGTCAGCATATTAGGCATAGTCTTTGTCATGCTTACAGCCTCTCTGAGGGCATTTATTTGTCTCATGACCTCTAAAATGGCTTGTTCTAGCTTCCTTCCCAATCCCTAGTTCATAGGCTGGCCAGTAATACCTCTTAGGCTGGAGTTCCCACTGTGGCTCAGCAGAAACGAATCTGACTAGCATCCATGAGGACACAGGTTCGATCCCGGGCCTCTCAGCGGGTTAAGGATCTGGCATTGCCATGAGCTGTGGTGTGTGCTGCAGACACAGCTGGGATCTGGCGTTGCTGTGGCTGTAGTGTAGGCCAGCAGCTGCAGCTTCGATTCAACCCCTAGCCCGGGAGCCTCCGTAGGCCAATTAGATGCTCTTGGGAGTTTGTATGGGAAAATAGTGGGAAAACAATGATGTTAGTAAACGGGAACTGAAGGAGGAAACTATGCCATTAAGTAGAGTCAGGTGAACCTGTGGGTGGGCGACAGCTTTGAGTTAGGCAGTGCAGGTAACACTGGGTCAGGTATTTGAGATTGGAGAAGGGTACAGCCAGCCAAGGGCAGGACCCTAGGCTTCCTGTGTGGCCTTCTTAAGGCCAGTTGCCCAGCTATGCACGTGTCCCTTGAAGTAAAGCCCATGTCACTCTCTTTGGTTTGAGTTCTTAGATTCTCCAGAAAGGAGTATAACTGGTGTAGGCATGGGGTGATGTAGTTTTCTTGGCTAAATTGTTAGTAAGCACTTTTTAAGAAGGTCAGAAATGATGATTGCTTCATCATCTGGGCATTCCATAGTCTACTGCCTCAGGTATTACCAGAGCCATAGCCCTCCCCTGAATCACATATTTAAAGCTTTGTCGTGTATCGTAAGAAGTTTTTTCTTTTTTATCTACTTGACCTTTATATAATTTAGTAGTCATGCTTACATTGTTGTTCACTAGACCTTGAATGGAATTTTGTAAATGAAGTAATCGGCACATTCTTTTTTGTGGGGGACTGGGTATGACTTGTCTTCTGCAGATTTCCTATTAATTGAGTGGTTGCCTCAGCACAATTTAGGTCGCTTAAACATTATTTTCTTGGCCACGATGGTTTCAGTTTTGCCTCTCAATTATGAAAATACATGGCCACTAGCTAGAGAAAACCTTGTTTGAGGACCTGTTGTATAGCACAGGGAAATCTATTCCAGAGTCTGTAATAACCTATGTGGGAAAAAAGAACCTGCTTCACTTTGCTGTACAACTGAAACTAATACAACATTGTAAGCCAGCTATATTCCATTAAAATTAAAAGAAGAGAAAAGAAAACCTTGTTTGAATATAAACATCTATGTACTATTGTCTTTCTCTTGTTTTCCTTTTTGTGCTTTTTGTGGCAAAAATCAGAATGAGGAGAGCAGGCTTAGAAAAGAATGCTGGTGCATGGAGTTTTTAAAAAAGCACAAATGAAATTATTTCATTACAAAACACTGGTACAAGTATAAAACTATATTAAATAGGATATACAAAGACAAAAAGACGTGGTTGGCGTAGATTGGCCTTGAAGAGTGGGCGAAGGGAGAAACAATAATAGAGGGAAGCTCAGGGATGACCTAGTGTGCGGGGACGGCCCGCCTCTCGGCTTAGTGGGCACGAAGAACCGTGAAGGAACCATTTTAACGCCAGCCCGACTAGAGGCAGCCTTCTTCTCCACTCTTAGTGGATGGCCCACTGACAGTCCGAGGTCTTGGGAAACATCGGCTTTTCCCCCTTTAATTTGCTCCTATGTAGAAAGTTACTGTGCAGATTCGAGTGGTAAGGAGTTTGTGGAGAGAGGAGTTTTAATCATACTATCATTTTTATATTGTAACATCCTCAGTTGACAGCTTTCTTGTAGGGTGGTTTTAGCCTTTGATATATTTCCTCTGGCCCACGAAAATGATAAGCTAAAGCAGAAACGAACGAAACTATTTCATTCAGCCTCTAGACGGTGACACATTAAGGACTAATGACTGCCAAAAGGAAATGTCAGACACCGAGCTAGTCTGCTTTCTCTGGCAGCCGAGAATCCGGTGAATCAACAGTTTTCGGGGGTGTGTATTTAATGTGGGTGGAGGAAAAGAGTGTCTAACATTCTTTAAGTCCCTGTTAAGTTTGGCACAGTTGGTCTTGGAGCCCGTTTCTACTTTTCTAAACCCAAGAAAGGCACAAGCCACAGAGTAAGGGTAATTACTTATTACGTAGGTAGTATTGGATAGACACATTTGAAAGTATGCTTGAGGGCTTTATTTTTATGTGTTTTTGTTTTTACAGGTGCTAAAAGTGGTCCATTCATATGTGTGAAGGGATGTACTTATGAGTTGAGTGATCGTCTTGGTACCCTTTTGCACAAGTAGGAATTATCCGAAGGGTCTTTTGGAAAATAATGGATATAAATTTGTGATTCTGGAGGTTTGAGAAGCAAATTTAGACTGAATACTAAAAATTAAGGAACGGACAGCAAATTTAGAGCTTTAAAACTTAAAACCTAGTATGTACAATGTGCTGGATATTTAAAACGTAGCACTTTGGGGGAGTGATCAGATTAACAGGGCATAAGGGTATATAGAGCTTCTTTTTGAGGTGACAGAAGTGTTCTAATAGTACAATTTGCACATATCTGTGCATATACTTAAAAAACATTAAATTGTATACTTCACCTAGATGAATTGTATATGAATTATGTCTTAATATACATCTTAATAAATATACGTATCTTAATAAAGCTGTTTAGAAATATTCACAGGCCTTTCACATGTATGTATCCTAATGATGTAGTAAGTATTTCATTGTATTTTCTATAAATTCATGCAATTGGTTTATCCCATATGAAGTAATGAATATTTTCCCCATTTTCAGATGGGGCCTGTGTCTGTTCTGCCATCAGAATGACACTGAACACGTTAAACGCCTACATTGTCCGTAACAGTTGGCCTCCGTAATCTTCTGGCTTTGTATGTAACAGACTAATGGCCTGCAATTTTCTGTAGCTATTTCATTTACATTATGAGTATGCTGAGTTAAGGGTTGTTGAATCAGAAACAGTTCAAAACCCCAAAAATCAGATTCAACATGTATCGTTTCCTACTGACTCTTTTTCACTTTTATTTTGTCTCTGAAAAAGTGCTGACTCTGTATAATATGCATATTGTTGGCCCTTAAATTATGACATTTAAAATACTTTGGAGTTTTTGTTTGAAGATTATGCACATAATCACTAGATTTTGATTATCTTAGAATTCTAAGAATTGTGAAGAGGAATCAGCTTTTTATGTTAATTACTGTCTTTTAGGTGAAAACCTTTTTTTGGTCAGAGGAATATAACGGATTTGAAGGAGAGACTTTGAATATACATGTAAATGTATATTCATATGTCAGCTCTATTCTAGGCCCACTTGAACTTGAAGAAATTGCAAAGAAAGATGTAGCAGAGGTTGTAAGTGAAGTGGCTTTTTTCAAAATTGACATTATTTACTTTTTGTTTTTTTGTTGGTGGGTGTTTTTGTTTTTGTTTTTTGCCTCTATGGGTTCGTATTTGTAGCTCAACAGCATGGCTTTTCAGTTTGTGTCATGCTGGCCTTTTCTGGTCTTTGTGGTGCACATGCCAGAAGTGCATGGCTGATCCTACAGCGTTTGCTGCTGCCCTGTGGAGCTACACTCCAGATCTGTCAGTGTTGGTGAACCCAAGGGGCTGGCCTTTTCTTGGGTGAAGTGTAAGCCAAAGTCAGCAGTCTCCTTCCAGCTTTCAGCGATCCTGAGGCTTTATCACAAAAGCGTGTTCAGTTCCATCACAGAAACCAGCAACAACTTTACAAGCAGGAAATAAGTCTTACTCCGCTCTATGTATATAATATAAAATAGTAACACGAGTTCAGATTATCTGTCCGTAATGACTTCTTTTCAGGGTTTTCCCATTAATGTTGACCTGCCAGGTTGTTAGTGGCTTTTATCTACTGATGCTTGCTACCAGACCAAGTTGTAACAGGCTCCAAAAGCTTTCACATGAGAAGGAATTTTCAAAAATTCTTACACTTTTCTGCAACTAGGAGGAAAACTAAACATTCATTCAGCTTTCATAATTTCTTAGTCAAAATGTCAGCAGAAATAGTCAAATATAAATATGCTCCCTTTCCCCCACTTTTTAGTGTAACTTTGGGTATACATTTGAATCACCATCACCACCACTACCCGCTCCTACCCACTCTTAAAGAGAAGCCTGATGGTGGAATTTCAGGCACAATGGCAGGAAGTAAGAAAGCTGTGTTTTGGTAGAGACAGTCACCCTCAGATCAGTGTGGGCAGATGCTTGTGAATCCTCTTTTGGCGTAGGGAATCTCTTTCTAAATTGACATCCTTAGACATGGAACTTATTTTTGCTGCCCCAAGTAAATTTTCAGCGAATTACAGAAAGGAAATGTTTGAGGAGTTGTGGTGTTGCTGCTTGGAGCTTGGCGCTGATGACATTGCTATTTCTTTATCTGAGACTGAGGAGTTGAAGGAAAAAGCCAAAAATGACAACAGTGGTGTATATCTCATTAGTTGTGAAGATACCCAGGGTGCTTATGGGAAATCAAATGACTCCTCTGAATCTTTAAATTTCTCTTTGCTTAGTTGGGCAAGCAACTAGCATAGTGAAATCTAGTTTTCCTTCCAGAGATTTTTTTTTTTAATTTTATTTTATTATATTTTTGGGGGTTGTTTTTGTTTTTGTTTTTGTTTTCCTCTTTAGGGCTCCATGTGTGGCACATGGAAGTTTGCAGGCTTGGGACTGAATCAGAGCTGCAGCTGCTGGCCTACACCAAAGCCACCAATGCAGGATTCGAATTGAGTCTGCGACCTATACCACAGTTCATGGCAACGTCAGATCCTTAAACCAGGGATGAAATCCGCATCCTCATGGGTACTAGTCATGTTCATTACTGCTGAACCACAATGAAAACTCCTCTATTTATAGTTCTATAACCATCATCACAATCTAATTTTAGAATATTTCCTTCCCAGCCCATAATCCATTACCCTCCCAACCTATCTCCTTTGGTAATCATAAGTTTTTCCAAGACTGTGAGTCCGTGTCTGTTTTGCAAATAAGTTCATTTTGCCCTTTTAAAGATTTTATTTTTTTTGTTATTTTTAGGGCTATACCTGCAGCACATGGAAGTTCACAGGCTAGGGATTGAATCAGAACTGTAGCTGCCAGCCTATACCACAGCCAGAGCAATGTGGAGTCTTAGTCCCATCTGCCACCTACACTGCAGCTCATGGCAACACTGGATTCTTAACCCACTGAGTGAGGCCAAGTATCGAACCTGTGTCCTCATGGATACTAGTTGGGTTTGTTACCACTGAGCCACGAAGGAACTCCATTGTATCCTTTTTTAGTTTCCACATACAAGTGACAGTGTGTGATATTTTTGTCTCACTGTCTAACTTCACTTAGCATGATAATTTCTAGGTCCATCCATGTTGCTGTAGATAGCATTATTTCATTCCTTTTTATGGCTGAGTAATATTGCATTGTATATATGTACCACATCTTTATCCACTCTTCTATAGATGGACATTTGGGTTGATTCCATTGTTGGCTATTATATATAGTGCTGCATTGAACACTGGGGTATGTGTGTCTTTTCGAGTCATGGTTTCTTCGGATACATGCTCAGGAGTGGGATTGCTGGATTACATGGTGATTCTATGGTGATTTAGTTTTTTGAGACATCTCCATATTGTTTCCCATAATGGTTTCACCAGTTTACATTCCTGCCAACAGTGTAAGGGGATTCCTTTTTCTCTACACCCTCTCCTGCATTTATTGTTTGTGGACTTTTTGATGATGGCCATTCTGGTTGATATAAGATGGTACCTCATAGTAGTTTTGATTTCATTTCTCTAATAATGAGTGATGTTGAACATCTTCTTGTGTGTTTTTGGCCATCTGTTTGTCTTCTGCCCATTTTTTGATGGCGTTGTTTGTTTTTTTGATATTGAGCTGCTGGAGGTGGCTTTTTGTTTTTGATTTTTTTTGTCCTTTTATCCATGTTCTTGTGGATACTAGTCAGGTTTGTAACTGCTGAGCCACAAGGGCAACTGCAGGAGGTATTTATATATTTGGGAGATTAATTCCTTGGTGGTCCCTTCAATTTGCATGTAATTTCTCTCTTTGTGTGGATTGTCTTTTCGTTTTATGTTTTCCATTGCTGTGCAAAAACTTTTTAAGTATAATTAGGTCCCATTTATTTATTTTTGTTTTTATTGTCATTACTCTAGGAGGTGAATGTGAGAAGTTATTGCTTCATTTTATGTCACGGAGTGTTTGGCCTATGTTTTCCTCTGAGATTTTTATAGTATCCGGTCTTATATTTAGGACTTTAATCCATTTCATTTTGTTTATGGTGTTAGAGTGTTCTAATTTCATTCTTTTACTCGTAGCTGTCCTGTTTTTCCAGTACTACTTATTGAAGTGACTGTCTTTTCTCCATTGTATATTCTTGCCTCCTTTGCCATAGGTTGGTTGACCGTAGGTGCTTGGGTTTAATTATGGGCTTTCTATCCTGTTCCACTGAACTATATTTCTGTCTTTAGGCCAGTACCATTACAGTTTTGATGACTGTAGCCTTGTAGTGTAGTCTGAAGTCAGGGAGCCTGATTCCTCCCACTCCATTTTTCTCTCTCAGAATTGCTTTGGCTATTCTGAGTCTTTTGTGTTTCCTAACAAACTTTAAAATATTTCATTCTAGTTTGGTGAAAAATGTAGTTGGTAATTTGATAGGGATTACATTGCATTTGTAGATTGCCTTGGGTAGTGCAGTCATTTTGACAATATTGATTCTTTCAATCCAAGACCATGTTATGTCATTCCATCTGTTTGTGTCATCTTTGATTTCTTTCATCAGCTTCTTAAAAGTTTTTAGACTCCAGATCTTTTGTCTCTTTAGGTAGGTTTACTCCTAGCTATTTTATTTAATTTTTGGTGCTATGGTAAGTGGGATTATTTCCCTGATTTCTCTTTTCGACCTTTCATTGTTAGTATATTAATATTGTATACTGCAACTTTACCAAATTTACTGATGAGGTCTAACAGTTTTCTGGTAGCATCTTTAGGATTTTTCTAGATACAGAATGTCATCTGCAAACACTGACAGTTTTATTTCTTTCCAACTTGGATTCCTTTTATTTCTTTTTCTTCTGATTGCTGCAGCTAGGACTTCCAAAACTATGTCGAATAGTAGTGGCGAGAGTGGACATCCTTGTCTGTCTTGTTCCTGAATTTAGTGGGAATTCTTTCAGCATTTCACCATTGAGAATGATATTAGTTGTGGGTTTGTCTTATATGGCCTTTATTATGTTGAGGTAGGTTCCCTCAGTATGCCCACTTTCTGGAGGGTTTTTTTAATCAGAAATGGGTGTTAGGTTTTGTCAAGGGCTTTTTCTGCATCTATTGAGAGGGTCATATGGTTTTATTCTTCAATTTGTTAATGTGGTATATCACAGTGGTTGATCTGCAGATATTGAAAAATCCTTGTATCCCTGGGATAAATCCCACTTGTATGATCCTTTTAATGTATTGTTGGATTTGGTTTGCTAGTATTTTGTTGAGGAATATTCCATCTATGTCCATCAGTGATATTGTCCTTTATTTAATTTTGGGTTTTTTGTGGTACCTTTGTCTCGTTTTGGTATCGTGTGATGGTGGCCTCATAAAATGAGTTTGGGAGTGTTCCTTCCTCTGTAACTTTTTGGAATAGTTTCAGAAGGATAGGTGTTAACTCTTCTCTAAATGTTTGATAGAATTCGCCTGTGAAGCCATCTGGTCCTGGACTGATATTTGTTGGAAGTTTTTTAACCACAATTTCAATTTCAGTACTTGCGATTGGTCCACTCATCTTTTCTATTTCATCTTGGTTTAGTCTTGGAAAATTGTACTTTTCTAAGAATTTGTCTGTTTCTACTAGGTTGTCCATTTTATTGGCATGTAGTTGCTTGTGGTAGTCTCTTATGATCCTTGGTATTGCTGTGATGTCTATTGTAACTTCTCTTTTTTCATTTCTAATTTTATTGATTTGAGTCCTCTTTTTTCTTGATGAGTCTGGCTAAGGGTTTATCATTTTTGTTGATTTTTTTCAAAAAAAACCCAGCTTTTAGTTTCTCTGATCTTTTCTATGGTTTTCTTTGTTTCTACTTCATTTATTTATGCTCTGATCTTGAGTTTTTCCTTGTTTCTTTAGGTAGGCTTGTGCTGCCATAAACTTCCCTCTTAGAACTGCTTTTGCTGCATCTCATAGGTTTTGGAGTGTTGTGTCTTTGTTGTCATTTGCCTCTAGGTATTTTCTAACTTCCTCTTTGACTTATTCAGTAATCTGTTGGGTTTTGTTTTGTTTCGTTTTTTTTTTTTTTTGATCTGTTGGTTTTTGAGTAGTGTGTTGTTTAGTCTCCATGTGTTTGTGTTTTTTTGCAGTTTTTGTTGTTGAGTTATAGTCTTATAGTGTTCTGGTTAGAAAAGATGCTTGGTATGATTTCAGTTTTCTTATATTATCTGAGGCTTGGTTTGTGGCCCAGAATGTGATCTATCTTAGAAAATGTTCTGTGTGCACTTGAGAAGAATGTGTATTCTGCTGCTTTTGGATGGAATAGTCTATAAATATCTATTAAGTCCATCTGGTCTAATGCATCTTTTTTTTTTTTTTGTCTTTTTGCTATTTCTTGGGCCGCTCCCTCAGCATATGGAGGTTCCCAGGCTAGGGGTCCAATCGGAGCTGTAGTCTCCCGCCTACACCAGAGCCACAGCAACTCGGGATCCGAGCCGCGTCTGCGACCTACACTACAGCTCACGGCAACACTGGATCGTTAACCCACTGAGCAAGCGCAGGGACCGAACCCGCAACCTCATGGTTCCTAGTCGGATTCGTTAACCACTGCGCCACGACGGGAACTCCTAATGCATCATTTTAAGGCCTGTGTTTCCTCATTGATTTTCTGTCTGGATGATCTGTCCTTTGCTGTAAGTGGGGTGTTCAAGTCCCCCACTATTATTGTGTTATTGTCAATTTCTCCTTTTAAGGTTGTTAGCAGTTGCCTTATATGTTGAGGTGATCCTATATTGGGTGCATATATATTTACAGTTGTTATATCTTCTTCTTAGATTGATCCTTTGATCATTATGTAATGTCCTTCTTTGACTCTTAAAATATTCTTTATTTTAAGGTCTATTTAGTCTCATATGAGGATTGCTGCTCCAGCTTTCTTTTGATTTTTGTTTTTGTGGAATATTTTCTTTAATCCTCTCACTTTCAGCTTATATGTGTCCCTAGAAGTGAAGTGGATCTCTAGGACAGCATACATCTGGGTCTTGTTTTTGTATCCTTTCAGCCAGTCTGTGTCTTTTGGTTGGGGCATATAGTCCATTTACATTTAAGGTAATTATTGATGTGTATGTTCTACTGCCATTTTGTTAATTGTTTTGCATTTGTTTTGTTGGTCTTTTTTCTTCCCGTCTTCCCTATTTCTCTTTTCTTGTGGTTTGATGACTATCTGTAGCGTTTTGGGATTGCCTTTTCTTATTTATGTTTGTGTCTTTTGTAGATTTTTGGTTTGCAGTTACCGTGAAGTTTTGATAGAGAAGTCTCTCTAAATATACGAGATTGTCTTAAGTTGCTCATCTCTTAAATTACAAATGCAACTCTAGCATCCTGCATTTGTACCCTCCTCATGATTTCTGGCTTCGGTAGCATATTTGTGTATGGATGATTTTCTGCCTTTACTGTATGTATGCCTCTACCAGTGAGCCTTGTTGTTCGTAATGTTTTTGTTTCTAGTTGTGCCCTTTTCTTTTCCACCCAGAGAAGTTCCTTTAGTATTTGTTGTAAAGCTGGTTTAGTGGTGCTGAATTGAATTCTCTTAGCTTTTGCTTGTCTGTAAAGCTTTTGATTTCTCCTTCAGATCTGAAGGAGAGCTTTGCTGGGGCAGAGTGATCTTAGTGGGAGGTTTTTTCCTTTCATCACGTTAAGTATTATCATGCCACTTCCTTCTGGCCTGCAGAGTTTCTGCTGAGAAATCAGCCAGTAACCTTATTGGGCTTCCCTTGTATGTTATTTGTTTCTTTTCCATAGTTGCTTTTAATATTTTCTCTTTATCTTTAATTTTGGTCAGTTTGATTAATATGTGTCTTGGGGCATTCCTCCTTGGTTTTATTTTATATGGTACTCGTTGTGCTTCCTGGAATTGAATGAATGATTCCCTTCCAATGTTAAGGGATTTTTTTGGCTGTTGTCCCTTCAGATATTTTCTCTGGCCCTTTCTTTATCTCTTCTCTTCCTGGCACCCGTCTAATGTGGATGTTGGTGTGTTTAACATTGTCCCAGGGTTTTCTCAGACTATCTTCATTTCTTTTCAGTCTTTTTTCTCTTTTCTATTCCATGTCAGTGATTTCCACGAGTCTGTCTTCCACCTCATTTATTCATTCTTCTGCCTCCTCTCTTCTGTGCTTAGTTCCTTCTACTGAATTTTTATTTCAGTTATTTATTTATTTTTTTTCATCTCTGCTTGCTTAATCTTTACATCTTCTATTTCTTTGTTCAGTGTTTCTTGTACTTCATCAATCTTTGCCTCCAGTTTATTTTCAAGATTTTGAATCATCTTTACTATCATTAGTCTAAAATCTTTTTAATGGAGGTTGGTAATCTTATCACTTAGCTCTTTTTCTGTTTTTGTTTTTTAATTTCTTTATCTGAGTCATATTTCTCTGCCTTTTCAATTTATATAGAGTTCTATGTGATCTTTTTGTAGGCAATAAGATTGTACCCGCTCTTGCTTCTGATGTCGGTGGCCTCGTGGCTAAACTTGGAACAGGGGCTTGTTTCAGGCTTCCTGATGGGATGGACTGATGCCTACTCACTGGTAGTTGGATCTGACTCTTATCCCTTTGGTGGGTGGGGCTTTGTCTCTGGGTGTGATTAGAGGTGGCTATGCACCTAGGAGGTCTTTAGGCAGCCTCTTTGCTAATGGGTGGGGCCATGTTTGTTGTTTGTCCTGAGGTTTCTCAGCCTTGATGGGTGGGGTCTGATTTTTCCAAAATGGTCACCTCTGGAGGGTTTTCACTGATGATTATTCCCAATACCATTGCCTCTATTGTCCTTCCTCTACAGCAAGCCATTGTTGCCCCGTTTTCCCAGGAGATCCTCAAAGATCTGCAGGTAGGTCTGACCCAGATTCCTGTGGAGTCTCTGCTTTGTCCTGGAACCCAGTGTACATGAAAGCCTGTGTGCGCCCTTTAAGAGTGGAATCTCTGTTTCCCCCAGTCCTGTGGAGTTGCTGTGCTCAAGCCCTGCTGGTCTTCAGTGTCAGCTGCTCCAGGGTCTCCACATGCCAATGCCAGATGCCCAGGCTTGGGAACCTGACATGGAGCTTGGAGCTCTGAATCCTGTGGGTGAGCCTTTCCAGTCTGTGGGTTGCCCACCCTGCAGGTTTGGAATTGCTCATATCACCTAAGCGCCCCACCTGTCATCTCGATGTGGCTTCTTTTTTGTCTTGTGGTAGTTTCCAGTCTTTTGTTGATGGTTGTTTGGCAGTTGGTTGTAATTTTGTTGTTTTCATGAGAGGTGAGCTTGTGCCATCTTAGTCCTGTCTCCTCCAGAGATGTTTGATCTTTGTGTTTACTAATATGTGTAGGTTGTTTGCATTAAGATGAACTCTTTCCTTCCTTCCTCCCTCCCTCCCTTCCTCACTTCCTTCCTTCCTTCCTCACATGGAAATTCCCAGACTAGAGATCAAATTAGAGCTGCACCTGCCAGCCTATATCACAGCCACAGCAATGCTGGATCTGAGCTGCATTTGCAACCTACGTCCTGGCTTGTGGTGACACCGGATTCTTAACCCACTGAGTGAAGCCAGGAATCAAAACAATGTCCTCAAGGATACTCATCGGGTTTGTAACCTGTTGGCCCACAATGGGAATGCCAAGGTGAATTTCTTATTAAAAGGATTTTCAGTGGAGTGACACTGTTTTGTTTTTTGACAGCTGCTCTGAACACGAAGAGTCACCCAAACTCCCCCAGTCTCGGTCACCTCAGCTTGAGGTGGGGATGATCGTGCTACGCACACGGCATGGCTGGGAGGGTGTAAAACAGCCCCTTCTATGAATACTACTAATACTATTGCCATCACTAATAAGGTTTAGTATTTTGAATGGTTTTAAAACTTTCAAGTCCTGCTTTTTATTTTTACCTGCTCTGCTTCCCACTGATTGCTTAGAGTATTTGTGTGTCTCCTGCTGCTGAGTGAACGAACTTAATTCCTGCCCTCCCTCCCTTTACCTTCTCCCCTCTTCTCTTCTAGCACCGGTCAAATACATTTGGAGAAATTTCCCTTTTTTATGTGCATTCCGGTAATAATGTCAGAAGATTGTATTGCTTTTTAGCAAGTGTGTCCCTGCTGACTGTGTCGCAGAGGTTACCTTACTGCTCTCGGTTTGTTTTAACTGTCTTGCCTGAAGTTGGTGGCCTTATTCCCACATTCATAATATGTCCTCTTTACTACTAAAATTTACATTTTATTTGGGTCTGGCGTACTTCTTTATATTTCTTTATGGTTAATTTGTGAGTTATCTGGCATGGGGAAGCGAGGCTCTGACAGTCAGTGTTCATTCTCTGAATTGAGTTTTGTGTAGGCATAGCTGTATAAAATCTCTTCATTATTCTTTCCCACCCCTATTGGATTTATTTGGTGATTGCATTTGAAATAGGTTTTTAAAATTTGAATACTATTATCTATGTGGTTTCTTGGTCTTTTTCTATGAGTTATGTTTACATGTCCTTTCTAGTTGATGAAAGTGTCTTTCTAGCACTAGAAGAAAATGGTGTTATGAATGAGGCTTTTTCAAGTCTTATTAATAAACCTACCAGCTCCCTGTATAAGAATATTTACATACCCTAGAGCTGGTTAAATGATGAACCCAAACCAATAAGTTTAGGCATTGCACGTATAGTATAAAAGGACCCTGGAATAGGAGTTCCCGTTGTGGCTCAGTGGTAACGAACCCGACTAGTATCCATGAGGACTTGGGTTTGATCCCTGGCCTTGCCCAGTGGGTTAAGGATCCAGTGTTGCTCTGGGCTGTGGTATAGGTTGCAGACTAGGCTCAGATTCTGCATTGCTATGGCTGTGGTGTAGGCCACCAACTATAGCTCTGATTAGACTCCTAGCCTGGGAACTTCTATATGTTACACGTGTGGCCCTAGAAACAAAAAAACAAACAAAAGAAAACACTGGAACAGGCAGTGTGACTCTAGAAGGTTTCTTTTCCTTTCTTGTTTATAATCTTTTCTTTTCAGAGCTCTGAAGTGGCTGAAGAGAAAAATCTTATTAGCAAAAATCTTTGTAGTTAAGCTGAGCGGACTTCCAAGTGAGGCACATAGGCTGGCTGGCATCATCCGTCTTCACTTAGGAGATATGAACAGTTGCCTTCAGGTGTTATCTGTGAACTTGCTCATTGGATTAATGGTTAGTTGCTTCAGAAATGATATTAAAGCAAAGAGCAATGGGAAAGCGTTTCATTTGCTGGCTCTCAGAGATTTGTTTTGAAAAAGGTCTCTTGTTGAGTTGAGATCCTTATCATTATTTCTTCATACCTAATAAAAAGTTGTTTTTAATTCTTAAAATAAGGAATATATTTACGTGGTTCAAAATTAAAAGGATGTAAAAGAGTATATAGTGAGTATATGTGAAGTCCCCTCTCATTCCTGTTCTCTAGCCATCTTTTTTTTTTTCTCCTTTATGTTTTCTTCCAGAAATCTTTTATGTAGCTACAGTAAGGTATACACAAACCGCCTTAAAGATTACATGTGTGTCTGTATTGAGTTATACTGAGTTATATTACTTAATAGTAGTACAGGCTTTACTATGATCATTTCCTAACTTCTACTTACTTTGTTTTTTCCTTTAAAAAATATTTTCCGGAGTTCCCGTCGTGGCACAGTGGTTAATGAATCTGACTAGGAACCAGGGAGTTGTGGGTTCGATCCCTGGCCTTGCTCAGTGGGTTGAGGATCTGGCGTTGCCAGGAGCTGTGCTGTAGGTTACAGACGTGGCTCAGATCCCGTGTTGCTGTGGCTGTGGTGTGGGCCGGCAGCTACAGCTCTGATTAGACCCCTAGCCTGGGAACCTCCATATGCCAAGGGAGCGGCCCAAGAAATGGCAAAAAGACCAAAAAAAAAAAAATCTATCTATCTATCTTCCTAACTAGTATATACTTTGCCTTTGGGGCCACCGAATTGCAGTCAACTGCCCCCCTTTCTCCCTCCTAAGAAAGCTGTTTACTGTTTGTCTTTGCTTTCCTGCTTCTTTCTTAGGTATTTAATCTCAGAGGCCTCTATTCCATTCTCGCTACTGTGGCATCAGCTTATAGCCCCTTGTTGTAATGAAGTCTATAAACCACAAATGTCTGTAATGTAATCATTGTGTTGTTTCATGTCTGGATTGTTTTGCAACCAAGTTAGATCAAGTAGCCTTAGGCTGGGTGCTCTATTATTGACTACTGTGTATAATATTGAGGTCACTTCTCTTTAACAAATAATTACTGTTGATGACAGCACATCCTGGTGTACTAACTGTGTGGCCAATAGGCATTTACTATCCTCTTTGAAGTGTTTATTCCAAAGTTCAGATCTCTTTACACTACGTTATTTATTTATTTATTTGTCTTTTTGCTATTTCTTTGGGCCGCTTCCGCGGCATGTGGAGGTTCCCAGGTTAGGGGTCCAATCGGAGCTGTAGCTGCCGGCCTACGCCAGAGCCACAGCAACGCGGGATCCGAGCCGCGTCTGCAACCTACACCACAGCTCACGGCAACGCCGGATCGTTAACCCACTGAGCAAGGGCAGGGACCGAACCCACAACCTCATGGTTCCTAGTCGGATTCGTTAACCACTGCGCCACGACGGGAACTCCTAATTTATTAACTTTTCTCATCACATATGGTTGTCATTCACTGTAATAACTTTAAGAGTTTTATCATTTCACTATAATCTCTTTGAGTTTTGCATATTTGATGATTCCTGTGTTCTTTACCTCTTGAACTTGGTTCTTGTCCAGGAAAACCCTGAGTGATGCTTTGTGATTTTGGAGCCCAAAAGGTGATACCTCTACGGTGTTTTTGCCTGTTAACACCACTGGAAAAAAAGAAACAAACCGCAAATCCCAAACCCTTGTCTAATGAGTCTTTTTTGGTTACTGATAGTAGTTTCTGCTTTCTAATATTGGACTTGGTAACTTGAGCCACGAACAGGGAGTTTCTGTATTCAGTTGAGGGGATATTATTGTGCATTATCAGTAGCCATGTAAACACTGCCACACTGTGCTCTAGAAAGAAAGAAGACTGCCTGTTAATAAACAAGCAAGTACTCTTTGCCTTGTGCCAATAGAAAACATGCAGTGTAACGTAACCAGTACTATATGCCTGGGAAGTTCAGTTTAAGGATAATTCCGCAAAGTAATCTGTCTAAAGCACGTCATGGATCATCAGGAAAGGAGAACCCCCCCCATGGCCTTAGCTTTACAGGGCTCCTATCTCTTCTCTTCTTCTTCTTGTTTTTGTCTTCTCCTGCAACATACGTAAGTTCCGGGCCAGGGATCAAGCCCTTGCCACAGCAGCGACCCAAGTCACTGTAGTGACAGTGCTGGGTCCTTAACCCACTTGCCACAAGAGAACACCGAGCCTCTCTTCTTAGGCTGCTGGGCACTATTGTTCTTGATCTCAGACCCCAAGTCTTCTGGGGCCCAAAGCTTCACATCCTCAGGGGTTTTCCAGTTGCTCGGGGAAAGTGGTCATCTTTGGAAGTGATGCTCCATTGCCTGGGTGAAGGTGCACTATAACGAGCAGGGGGATTTCATTACAGGCACAACCGGTGAACAGGGGGCTCCCAGTCAGTATTGCTGTTGTACTGGAGCAGGGTTCTAGAGCCGTTCGTCAGGCCTGGCTTTAACCTTTTAAGTGATAATGTATGTGTGTAAGTGTAGCATGTCATTGTTTCACCAGGGCCTCCGTGCATTCCTGCAGATGTGGGCCTGGTCTGTGAGGCTGTGGGCCCATAGCCAACACCCCCCCACCCTCCACCTGTCAGCATTTCCTGCTTTGGGGCTCAGCTGGGGGAGCTACTTTCCCCTCGTTCTTGGGCAGTTTCCAGGATGTGATTCCAGCCTCTGCACTCCACATCCTCTTTTTTGCTGCCTTCATTCTTCCATTTTCTGCTTTTTTACTTTTTACATAGTTGTCATTTCCTTTCCAAAATCCAGTGAATCTGATGACTACCATAGTTTAATTATAGTTGCTTCCTAGAGTCTATATTGCCTTTTAAAATAGTATAATCATAAGAAATTACGCATTACTCGTAAAGTGCAACTCTACAGTACAGGAAGGTATAAAAGCAAAGATCATTCATCCTCTTTTAAAATTCACACACACGTACCCACAGCCTTTCCGTAAGTGATATCTGGGTGCCCGTGCTGAGTGCCCTTATTTTTCCCTTTCCTCCCTCCTTGCACGGAGACCTCCCCCTCACCCCACATCTTCTCTTGCAAAGGAAGAGTCCTAGTGGTCTGACATGAGTATATTCGTACGTCCGCTCTGTCTCCTCCCCCTGCCACCGCAGTCACCATAGGGATTTTTCTATGTAGGTGTTTCCCTGATCAAAGTGGGGTCATTGTTTACAACCCTGAGCTTTATTGTTCAGCAGTACTTCACAGAAATCCCTTCATGTCTCCTGATTTACAACTCAGTTTTTTAATTGCCGAGTGATATTTCATGATGTAGATATACCATAAATTATTGGACAGTTCCTTTCTTACGAGCATTCGCTTTAAAAAAAATGTAAGCATCACGAACAATGTTGTATTACCTTGCATTTGGTGCTTTATTTCTGTGAGGTAGATTCTGCATTTTATTTTTATGGAATTGCTGGGTCAAATATTATATATATTTTTTATTAGAATGGATGATGGTAGATTGTTTTCCAAAAAAGGCTAAACTAGTTGCAGTTCTACCACCAATGTAAGAAAATAGGCTTTTCTTCACATCCTCTCTAATAATAGGTGTTAATTTTCCTAATCTGTTGGGTGTAAAGTAATATCTCATTATTACCTTTTTAAAAAAAATACATATATTTTTTGTCTTTTGTCCTTTTAGGGCTGCACCCGAGGCATATGGAAGTTCCCAGGCTAGGGCGCAAATGGGAGCTGTAGCTGCTGGCCTACACCACAACCACACCAGATCCAAGCCATGTCTTCGACCTACAACACAGCTCATGGCAATGCTGGATCCTTAACCCACTGAGCGAGGCCAGGGGTAGAACCCATGTTTTCATGGATACCAGTCGGGTTTGTTACTGCTGAGCCATGACAGGAACTCCCTTCTGACCATTTTTAAATTCAGATAATCTTTTTATGTTCTTATAGGTCACTGGATTTGCTTTTCTGTGAATTGTCTATTCATATTCTGTGTTCTTTTTTCTAATGTCTTGTATGTCTTTTTCTTTGCAGTAACTCTTTGTAGTTATAGCTATTAACCCAATATCTGCCATTTGCATCTCATATATTTTCTAAAAAAAAGTCTGTCATTGTTTTTACATTACATATGGCTTTTTTCCTGCTCACTGTATCAAAGTTTTATTTTTATTTTCGTGTGTGTGTTTATCTTTTGTTTTATGCCAAGAGGATTTCCTGTTTTGGGTAAAAATACTTCCCCACCTTAGAACACACAGGGTTCAATTACAGAAGCAGAGCAGCTATGAAAGATGTATAAAGTATTTATTATTGGGGATTAGACTGTAATTAATTATGGGAGCAGATTAAACAGTTTATGTGAGGCCGTTGCTTTTGTTTCTGGTGCTGGAACCAGAATTAGCGGGGCATGCAGTCAGTAAGAGAATACGGTACCTATGAAGCAGGGTCACTCTGGAATATGAATTGGACCCCGTGAAGACAGTCTCATGTTGAATTCTCACCACATCCGAATTAACTGTCGTAACTCTAATGATAGTGGTTTCCTGAAGGAGATGATGGCTACATTTATCACAGATTTATACATGCATGTGACCCAGAAGGCAGAAGAGCTGAAGGAGAAACTCCTGTAGTGTCACCATCTTGGTTGCCGCCCCACGCTAACCGAAGTAGTCACCAGGAAAGCAACAATGTGTGTGACCTGTAGTAGCACCTGGTACCTGCACCAGTCTTCCCAGAAGGAAAACACAGTCGCTCCTTCATTTCTACCTTTCATATCTCAGGCCAGGAAGTCTCACGCGGTCCAGGCTGACCTGGAACTATGCAAAGAAAAGAATTCTGGGAACTGTAGTTCCAGATCAGCTAAACTGTCACAATGCAAATCCATCACAGTCTTTCACTTTCCTGGTGTGAGATAAGTGCTCCAACTTAGTAGTTATTCCATTCGGATAGTGAGTTATGTTTGTAGGGTTCATTAAATAAGCCATCTTTTTTTAACCCCCAATGACTCGAAATACTACCTTGTTATATATTAAGTTATACTAGCAGGTATTTGCTTTTGTTTAAATTGAGAAATTGATCTAAACTTGGTTGTGTTTCAGTGTTACCAGATTTTTTTCTTCTCAGCTTTAGAAATATTTATAAGTAAATGGTTGAAATTTTCCTATATTCACAAACTGTGTACTCAGTTTTATTGAGTCAGAATTACTGACAGTATTAGTTACTGCTTGAGTCTTAGAAGCCTCCATGGTTACTCTTTAGAAGAGAAGTCTTAATTCCTCTATACCTGTGTAAAAGACAAGGGCATTCTTCTAGTTCTCGCCTAAGAATCGAACAAAAACATCCAAAGGGAATATGCTATGCCTGTGTGTGTACATGAAATACATGCAGAAGTAGTACCCCCAAAAGAGAAAAGATTGTTTAATTCTGGTTCTAGGAAAGAATTTTCAAACGAAGATATCATATAAACTGACATATTCCAAGTACAAATTCCTTAGCAAAAATTTCGTGAATACAACAAGATAGTAATTCATTACCTAATTTTGTTTGAGCTTTTAGGTTATAAACCTAAAAGTTATAAAAATTTTTTTTCTCACAGTCCATTTTAATTGTTGAGAGTCAGAAAGCATTTGACCTGGCTGGGTGGAGTCATAGAGGGGATTTAGTGTAGTTTTCAGAGCCTTTCCTTAGCATTCGATAGTAAATCTTCCTTTCATAGTTTTCGCTGACAGCACATCTGCAGGATTTCTATACTCATAAATAGTTTTAAGAATATTTGTTTTTATTTTTACCCACATCTGCAAAATTTGTGTGGATACCTGCAGTTTATTTATGGACATATAAGTTCTTGAATGCAAGCATTGAATGTAACTCTACACATATTCAAGTAAGAGGTTCTTTCTTTAATCAAGAGAAAATGGCTGTACCAAGACTGGAAATTGGAGGGAGGTACCAAAGTTTAAAAAAAAAATCTTCCACAAGAAATGAGCTAAATAACAGCTTCCTCGTTGAGACAGACACTGTTTTATCTTTTCTGGATCCCAGGTCTTTTTGCTTCCATTTTCCCCCAACTGAACACGGTTCTCATGCCTATCAGAATCCTTTCTTTATGTAGACTGAAGTGAAAAGCGCAGTGCTTGAACGCACCCATGTAAGGAAAGACACAGCGAAAGGCTGAATGAGGGGGCTGCCAAGCATCCCAGGGGGAAAAATTTAGTGAGCGAAGGGGAGGAGGAAAGAACAGTTTGATAAAACCTCCCTGATGACAGTAAGGTAAAATAGACACATTTTGTGATACATAGAAAATAGAATACAGATTTTTATGGGTAGAATTCATTTGATCTACTATGTCCTTCTATTAGAAAGAAAATTCCTCCTAAGCTTCTGTAGACAGTTTTACCAGTTTCTTTTTGGGGTGGGGAGGGGACTAATTTGTTGTGATGTAATCTTATTCTTCCTTATCCTATGTAAATACTTTTCATTGAAAGGGGTAATAATGGCTTCTCTATCAGTATCATCCTGTACATAGAGGTGTTTCTTACTTTGTGGGACACACGTGAGTGATTTCTCCACCATCACTGGCAGTGCCTGTTCACTGGTCCCTTCATAGTTTTTGAGTACCAGTTGTAACCATTGATGAGTATTTTTTAATTTCACAGACAAAGCACGTTGCAGTTTAGAATGTGAAGAGTAAAACTGGTCTCTGCGAAGACCACACCCATGGTTGGCGTTTTAACCACACCAGCTAACCAGCCAGTTCTGTATATAAATATTATTACAGATGCGGGAAGTTGTAAATTCACCAGTAGAAATCCTGTAATACCAATGACATCCTTTAATACTGATGTATACTGGCTAAAACATCTTTTTCCCCACCTGCTTCCTAAAATGTTGTACCTTGTTGAGTTCTTCTTTTGAAAGCTTAGAAGGCTATGTTTTACTGGTGGTTCTCGTTGCAGACACTTGCTGGGAGGTGTTCGAGGAACCCATACTCACAGTATTTGATGGGTGAGACAAAGTCTCCGTTTTGTCCCTCTCAGCACAGGGGGAAAGCATGTCCCTTTTTTTCCTTGTAAAAAGAGCTACAAAAAGCAACAAGTGTTGATTTCTGGTAGCATCTCCCCATTAGGTTTTTCCCTACTTTGGTTAAATCAAAAATTATGTAGAATTCTTAAAGTGTTTGGGAAAAAGTCTGGATATTCAATCATCTTCATAGTTTGCTTAAGTAGAGAAGTTTATCACCTAGTCTTGATTGTGATGAAGATCTGAAAAGAAATGTGTGTTCTTATTTGGAACATTGAAGAGCTCTTATAATTATGTTGGCTTTTGAGTCTTTCTAAAGAAAAAGTATTTGATGACAGAGAACCAAGAACATGATAGTGTTAAATTGAGGTAGAAAATGAAAGGATTCTGAAATTCGGAAACTTGTTGCTACTGTGAAATGTAACCCTTAAGATGTCATTTTTCATCTTCAATTTTTGTTATTAAGATGTGACATAGATAACGTTTGGAGGTTTTATTAAAATTGTATTGGCAGCCATGCCACATAGTTTTTAACAAAAACAGCAGTTCCACTGAGGTTTCTGACAGCAAAGCCATTAATGAACCTCTTATATATTAAAGTAACACATTAAACCTTATAATAAGATTCTTTTGTAGTGAGAGAGTTAAATTAGCAGGTTGTCACTATACTGTGCTCCTGCATTTCTGTTTAATATTTGTTCCATATAAGGGAATCAAAATTATTGTTCTAAAAGTTTAAAACTTAAGGTTGCAGAAAAGATGAGTATGTGACTAAGATGGGGAAAAGGGATAAATCTCACCCTGGTGAATGGGACCCGAGCAAGAGCTTGGCCACATACCTTGCAAAGTAGAAATCGTTTCTGCCTTTTCTTGTCTAATTCATGAGAGCAAGTCCTTTTGACACTCGATAAGAAAGTTATAGATACAGAAGCACGGAGAAAATATGTATCTTCTCAGAAAATAGTTTCCGAGTGGAGATTAATAGCGAAAACTTAAAATTTAATATCTGAAGTTGGAGGCTTTATTTAGTACATTCTGGTAACTAAGTGATTTTTTTTGCCTCTTTCCCTCTCATGCCCTTCATGCTGCAAAAGCTCCTGAGCAAAGCTCTGTCATTTGTTTCTTCTCCACTAACCATTGGTTCCTACCCTTTGCCTGTCCTGCAAATAAATTTTTGTTTTATCCATCTTCCTTAACAGCCCTTTTCTGATAGTTAAATTATAGGTTTTGTTTTTCTCGGAAAAACTAGAAAAATTGCTAAAATACGTTTTTTCTAAACCACCTCTTTGGAGTTCTCATTGTGGCTCAGTGGGTTAAGAATCGAGCGTTGTCTCTGTGAGGATGTGGGTTTGATCCCTGGCCTCACTCAGTGGCTTAAGGATCTGGCGTTGCCACACGGAATTTCTGTGAGCCACAGGTGAGGCCGTAAAAGGGAGGAAAAAAGATCACCGCTTTGGTGATCATATTGCAGCCCTCGCCAGGAATCTGGTGTGGCTGTTCTTGTTGACCATGCTAAATCTGAGCACCTTTCCTGGTTCGAGGGACCCACTGGCATTGGACCCTCCCTTGGCTACACTTCCTGGTATCACCCGTCAGGTTGGTGGCTCTGGCTACGCCTGCCCCCAGCTGTATTGAAGTCCTGCTGGTACTTCTGTGCCAAGCTTGAGGCTCTTTTCTCTACTACATTCTCCATTGCCCTCCTTGTTCTCTGAATATCAGCAGTCTAGGTGGCACCATCCAGTTCACAGGTTTTTGGCATCCTGTCTTTAATGAGTTATTTTTTGAATATTTTAAATTTCATCTCCAACAAACTAAACTCCATATGGTGGAAATTGGATTGTTTAAGGATAGTAAGTGGTGGTGGTGGCGGTGGTACAGGTCACACTTTAGTACAGGTCACATTTCAGTGCTGTGTGCCCAGAATTGTTCCAAGTGCTTCACACATTCCCTTTTCACCTTCAGAGCATGCGTTTGATAGCGTTTTGTCATAATGGTTCCATGACTCGTTTAAGGTCTCACTGGTAGAAAGTGGAGGTTTGAAGCCAACCTGGCTCCAGAGTTCAAGCTCTTGACCACCGTGCAGCACCGAAGGTGTAGTTGAGAGGAATGATGTGTTCGATTGCCAGTGCCGTAAATTACAATTGTAATCCTGCTTGTTCCTTTACTTAGAGCATTTTATTATGAAAATTTTCATACATACATAGAAGCTGGAAAAATGGTACAATGAACAAACCATATATACACACACCTGTTTCTGAGATACCCTGATTGACTTTTTGATAAATTCGCTCTATCACATATTTATCTATCCCTGTATCCATCTTACTGTTTTGATGAATTTCAAAAGTCAGTTGCAGGCACTTGTGTATTTCACCTGTAAACTTTGCTTCATGCATGTCATTAACTAGAGTTCAGTGGTAAATGTTATATATTGAAATGTACAAATTCTAAGTGTATTATTTGATAGGTTTATTAAAAGCACATACTTTGCAACCCAGTCCTCTATCAAGGTAGAGAAAACTCTGTGGTTATCTTTGTGTGAAATATTTGGCTGCCTTGTAGTTCAAATACATGAACTGTGTGTGTGTGTCCCGTATTAAAGCCTATCTTTCTGATTGTCCTGTGTTCTCTTATTAGTTCTTTATTACACTGACCTCATTGGAAGCGGGACCAGCCTCATCTCCTGCCTGGCAGGAGAACACACTCTGAGGTGATGTGGCGAGTGTGGTCATCCTCATTCGCCCTTCCTAGAGCAGTGTGTGCGCAGCTTCTTGATTGGTAACGATTCCTGCGATATGTAGTGTTTCAGATCATTTTCATGAATTAAGTCGACCGCACTCCTGTTAGTTTTCCAATGCAGCATGCTCTCTGCTCAAGTGGCTTTGAGGTTGAGGGGTGCTGCCCTTGAAACCCATCCTTTTTGTTGTTGTTGTTGATAGTCCTCAGATTGGAAAGATTCCTCAGGAGACTCGTCTAAGAGATGAGTGTGGTTTGATAAATATCTTCTCTCTCTGTCAGTCCCTTGGTGACATCACCCAGCCTTGTGACTTTCAGTACCTCTGTTCATTGGCAGTTACCTCAAAATTTATATTTCCAGCCTAGATCTTTACCCTGGATTTCTCATCTCTACTTGCATTTCATCTTTAACACGTCAGAAACGGAATCCGATTCTTTCTCACCACCCCTTTTCCCAGTCTGTACCATCTATACTGTTGTTAATCCCAGTCGACATTAGATCTTGGAATTTAGTTTACATGCTAATTAATAATTCAGAGTAAAGAATATAGCCTTTCATAGGTTTTAGCAAATCCCCAGACCCTCATTCTCTTGTCATTTTATTTTATTTTGTCTTTTTAGGGCTGAACCCATGGCATATGGAGGTCACCAGACTAGGGGTCGAATTGGAGCTCTAGCTGTTGGCCTATGCCACAGCCACAGCCGCAACAATGCCGGCTCCTTAACCCGATGAGCGAGGCTGGGGATCAAACCTGCGTCCTCGAGGATCCTAGTCATATTCGTTTCTGCTGAGCCACGATGGGAACGCCTCTGTCATCATTTTAAACTGAGGACTTACGTGTGTTTTTAAAAATTGACATGAAATATTGGAAGACATAACCTTCATAAAATACAAATAATTATGTGGGGAAGCCATATGATTTGTATTTTAAACAGAAATATTTATTTAATAATTTTTAAAATAATTTACGGTGATGTATTTGGTGGGGAGGTCAACCAAACTTTAGATAAACCCTTTTTCAGTTTGCCCATTTCTTTACCTTCTGTCTGTAATTCATCTCATGTCTAATTCTAATGAGCACAAATTGGGTGTCTAGATGATATCTCTTACACACTGTAATGTCTTGACACTTGAGGAATGCTGCATCAAAAGGAAGACAATTCCTGACCACCTGCTGTTAGGTTTGCACGTAGAGTATAGTTCCACCACAATGAGGAAGGGGGCGCTAGTTGTTGGAAGTCGATGGCAAGTGTCAGGGCTGTTTTGGACTGGGCTCTGGGTGGTGGATTCCCTTTCTTTGTCCCTGCCATTTCAAGGAAGGCCAGGAAGGTCAGTCATAGAAAAGGCAGCATTGTCAGGGTCACTTCTGAACCCAGTTCTTAGTGTCTGCCTCGTATGGCAGTCCTAGCTTGGAGTGCTTGTTTTTTTCTCTGTTTGGAGCAAAAACTATGATAGAACATGCTTTCAAGTCAGGTCAGTGCTTTTGTGGCCAGTTCCATGGAATCCTGACAAAACTGGTACGAAATTTTAGAGCACAGATGCGGGAAGTGAGGATTACTGCCCCTTGTTATCCCGAGAATTCTGGATTCTGAAACGTTGACAGACATGTCCTCTGTAGCCATGTCCTTTATGCCTGGGGTGGACCCCCCCCAACCAGAAAAATAGCTGTAATATTGAAGATGTAACGAGTGTTCAGGATTTTATTTACTCAGAGAGCTGGAGTAAGCGATAGTTATTAAAAGCAAAAAGGGGACTATCCTTAAATGACAGGCGCTGCTTATCATTTGAAAGTAAAAGCATGAGTTCCCACTGTGGTGCAGCGGGATTGGCAGCATCTTGGGAGCCCTGGGACACAGATTTGAACCCTGGCCTGGCACAGTGGGTTAGGGATCTGTTGTTGATACAGCTGTGGCTGAGGCTGCAACTGCAACTTGGGTCTGATCCCAGAGAACTCCATATGCCATAGGGTAGCCAGAAAAGGGGGGGGGGAGATAAAAGCAAAGGCAGTAAACCTTTGGAGTTCCCGTCATGGCTCAGTGGTTAACAAATCCAACTAGGAACCATGAGGTTGTGGGTGCGATCCCTGCCCTTGCTCAGTGGGTTGAGGATCCGGTGTTGCCGTGAGCCGTGGTATAGGTTGCAGACGCAGCTCGGATCCCGCATTGCTGTGGCTCTGGCGTAGGCTGGTGGCTACAGCTCCGATTAGACCCCTAGCCTGGGAACCTTCCTGGGAGCGGCCCAAGGAAATGGCAAAAAGACCAGGGAAAAAAAAAAGGTAGTACAACTTTTTTTTTTTTTTTAAAGGGCTGCACCTGTGGCATAGGGAAGTTCCCAGGCTAGCGGTCGAATTGGAGCTACAGCTGCCAGTCTACACCACAGCAACTTGGGACCTGAGCTACATTAGCGACCTGCACCCACAGCTTACAGCAATGCCGGATCCCCTTCTGAGCAAGGCCAGGGATTGAACCTGCATCCTCCTGGATACTGGTCAGATTTGTTTCCACTTCTCCACAGTGGGAACTCCCAGTAAACATTAATTGATGCTAAAAAAAAGAAAAAAAAAAGTGCAAAATTTTTAGGAGTTTCCGTCATGGCACAGCGAAAATGAATCCAACTAGGAATCGTGAGGTTGCGGGTTTGATCCCTGGCCTCGCTCAGTGGGTTAAGGATCTGGCGCTGCTGTGAGCTGTGGTGTAGGTCACAGACGCAGCTCGGATCTGGCGTTGCTGTGGCTGTGGTGTAGGTCACAGACGCAGCTCGGATCTGGCGTTGCTGTGGCTGTGGTGTAGGTCACAGACGCAGCTTGGATCTGGCGTTGCTGTGGCTGTGGTGTAGGCCAGCACCTTGTAGCTCTGATTAGACCCCAGCGTGAGAACCTCCATATGCCAAGGGCGAGGCCCTAAAAAGCAAAAAACAAACCAAAAAAACTTTATTTAATGCTTAACTCTATACAAAGGGAAGGGTAGACTGAGAAGACAACTCAGATGAATACTTGTATTTCTAATGGTATTTGTTAAATTATATGGATTGTTTTGTAGCTGATTGGCACTTGGTTTTAAACCAAGTATTAAACATAGTATTTTTCAAAGTATGGCTATTTCTCAAAAAGGGCCTGCTTAGCAGTGGATATGTTAGAACTGAATGGTTGCCCTCAATAAGGCAGTTTATTCTTGGGAATTTTGGGAACCTTGAGGACAGGCAGGAATGTGAAAAGGCTTGTCTATGTGCTGGTAGCAGAGGAAAGCCTCAGGTCAGGAGATGTGGGAAAGTGCAGGAAAGTCATGGGTGAAGGAATAGAGAAAGTAATTGGCCTCACTGGAAAAAACAGTGCCAGGAAAGACTGTCTTGACTGAGAAATCTGGGCCCTCACAGCTCCAGGTCCTGAAGTGACCAAATGTGTGTCTTCATTCAGACCAGCTAACTCCGCACAAGCTTTTATTTAATGGAGCGTTTGGTAAGAGGGACATTCGCCACCCACCAGTCATGAAACATTCCCTCTTGAACTGACGGGTTGTCTTTGTCTTAAAATTCTCGTATCTCGAGTTCCCTGGTGGCCTAGCAGTTAAGGATCCAATGTTGTCACTTGTGGTGCAAGTTTGATCCCTGGCCCACGAACTTCTGAATGCTGTGGGCGTGGCCAAAAATAAAAGAAAATTCTCATACCTCCCTTGCTCAAATCTCTCATTGATTCTGGCCAATCTGCCTAGGAACCAAATTTGTCGCAACTAGATGGGCTGCTTCCTAAATTAAATGTGGTGGACCTGACGTACATTTTTGCCTATGCAAAAAACCCATAGTGATCCTTAATTCTCAGTCATGTATTTCGACTTAAAATAAAATTGTCAGGAGCTGAGCTATCAATGAGATTATTTCAAATTCCTTTTGAAAAATAGGGTCTTTTATGGTAATGGATAGTATGTGTTGTCCTGTACAGTTTTATTGAACAGAGAAAGACATTATTTGATTTTTAAGTGACTGTCTTACCCAGAAGGAATTTGGGAATTGGAGATTCTAAATCTTGTGAAATTTAGTCTTGATTCCTAAAGCTAAACCAGAGTAATGTCATGTTTAATGTTAGAGTACATTTGTATAAAGCAGATGAATTGACTCTGAGATAATATGGTCAGTTTTATATCAATATTAGATCTAAAATGTGAATCCAGGCTGTTGGCTTATTAAAAGCTCTCACTAATTATCAGTATTCATCTTTATACTACTCATTAACTTAGCAAGGGAAGTAATACTAAAAAGTAGAGAGAGTTTCAGGAGTTCCCGTCGTGGTGCAGTGGAAACGAATCTGACTAGGAACCGTGAGGTTGCGGGTTCAATCCCTGGCCTTGCTCAGTGAGTTAAGGATCCAGTGTTCCTGTGAGCTGTGGTGTAGGTTGCAGGCTCGGATGTGGCGTTGCTGTGGCTGTGGTGTAGGCTGGTAGCTGTAGCTGTGATTAGATCCCTAGGCTGGGAACCTCCCTATGCAAAGGGTGCGGCTCTAAAAAGACAAAAGACAAAAAAAAATGAGTAGAGAGTTTCAGGGGACAACTCATGGGACTAACATGTCTTTAATGTGATTCTCTTCTCTGCCAGATGGAACTGTCACATCTAGTTCTCCACATTGTTATTGAAAATAGCAAACATTTGTTAAATGTTTACTGTGTCCCAGTGTGTTCTCAGGACCTTACATGTATTAAGTTCCTTTTTTGTTATTATTGCTATTAATTCCATGTTAGGGGTGAGAGATCTAGGGCACAGTGAGCTCAGTGGACCTGTCAAGGGTCGTGGGCCCACGTATGGAGCAGTTCTCTCAATATGGATCTTTATATGTTTCTGTTGAAACCTTGCAGGTTTTGCAGATGAGGTTACAGAATGTGGCTGTATTTATTTATCTTGGCCTGGCCTGGGGCATTTGGGAAGTTCTCAGGCCAGGGCTTCAACCCCTGCCAGAGCAGCACCTGAGCCACTTCAGTGGCAATGCCAGATCCTTCATCTTCTCTGCCACAAGGGAACTCCCAGAATGAGTTTTAAATTTTAAAGAGATAGTTAAATTTCTTGCAGCTATTCAGACCACTGAATGCTTTATCTTTTTAAATGTGTTCCCTCTTTGGAAATTAGTTATCGTCTTATAGATTCTTACCCAAGGAGAACATTTATGATTATCATCTGCATAACTTGAGGATGATGCGTGAAATGTGCTTCTCTTCATTCATGATGTGGTGGAAGATTTTTAAATTTTAAATTGTACTTCTAGCCTAGAAAATTTGTAATGTAATGGGCTAGGAATTTACTGGGTGTCCCTTATGTGGTGGAACACTGTCTGAGGGATCTGATAAGGAGGAAACATTAACTGTTCTTTCATGCAGGCGCATGTTCACCCTTCTGGACTGTAGGCTTCAGTTCTGGGTCACCACAAAGGATAGCTTACCACAAAGCAAGCGTGATGCTTGTGTAGGCTCCTTTCCCATAGTTTTTCTAAGAATCGACATGAAAACCGTGTCTGCCTGTTCCTATAAAACTTTCTTGGAGATACTGTCTGATATGTTTCCTTATTATTTCTACAACTGATTCTATTTTAGAAATAATTCGCAGACCTTTTCATTTGTGTCACCCCCCCCAAAAAAAAAAAAAAAACCAGTGTGCTCTCCTTTTTTTTTTTTGTCTTTTTGCCTTTTCTAGGGCGCACCCGCAGCATGTGGAAGTTCCCAAGCTAGGGGTCCAGTCGGAGCTGCAGCCACCGGCCTACACCAGAGCCACAGCAATATGGGATCCGAGCTGCATCTGGGACCCACACCACAGCTCACGGCAATGCCAGGTCCTTAATCCACCAAGCAAGGCCAGGGATTGAACCCGCAACCTCATGGTTCCTAGTCGGACTTGTCAACCATTACACCACAACCAGAACTCCAAGTGTGCTCTCCTTTATCAGCGGAAAGCTCTTGATTTTGTTCTTTGCCTTATTCATCAGGAAAATCAAGGCCAAGTTGGTGTATTCTAGAAGTAACTGTTTTATTGATTTATTAGGGCTTTCTTCTGAGTGACCCAAAATGGCTTAGGATCTGGTGAAATTTCTAGACTCACACAGTATTTGAAATAGAACTTCAAGAGATTCTTGGATTTTATGAACTGTATCCTGGACCCTTAGAGTTAAGAACCCTTGCTTTTGATCTTTTTACATATGAATGTATTTTGCTAAGTTTCCTTGACTTTATAGAAGTAGGCAGTATATAAATGATAAATACATTGTTTTCAGAGGTTTTTAGTTGCTGAGCAGTTGTCCTCTATGTATTTGTCTTGTAGGCCATGGGAAATGTTTTTATCACAAGAGAAGCTTTTTTTGGTTCTCATTAAGATGAAACACATAAATGGCTGTAAAGGTTTTGTCTGATGATTTTCCAGAGAAAGCAACCTGGAAATGGTGTGTTTGTGTTGGGGGAGGGGGGCAGTATTTTTGGTAGAAATACTGGGGCCCAAAGATGGAGTTCTGTGCACAATCGTGAATGGATGGATAGTCAGTAAAGATAGGGTATTTTTACATCTCTTGACTGTGGTTCTTTGGTAAAGTTTCTTCGTGAAAGTTGTTAAAAAGTTTTGGGGATTGTCTCTGAGGCTACAGTTGTTAAATCTGGTTCCCAAATAAGAGAAGGGCCTTCTTCTCCTGTTGGGAGGCCTTAGAGCCATTGGCCCTTGCTTTCAGTGTTGTTCACAGGGGCTCCTTCATGTTGCCTTTCTAGCCAGGAGGCCCTGAGCTAGAGGAGCTAGCTTTACTCTTGGGCCTCATGTTTAAAGAGATGCTATATTTCAGTTTGTGGCCTTTGCAGAGTAGGATGTTTCATTTGAACTTGCCTGTGGAGATTTCTTGTTGTTCTTTTTTTTTTTTTGCTTTTTAAGGCCACACCCACAGCATATGGAAGTTCCCAGGCTAAGGGTCAAATCAGAGCTGTAACTGCTGGCCTACGCCACAGCCACAGCAACACGGAATCCGAGTCGCATCTGCAACCTACACCATAGCTCATTCACAGCAACGCTGGATCTTTAACCCTCTGAGCAAGGCCATGGATCGAACCTGCGTCCTCATGGATGCTAGTTAAATTCGTTAACCGCTGAAGCACGACGGGAACTCCAGTTTCTTGTCTTGTTTTTTAATGTCCCTTTCACATAGGGCTTCAGGGAGGCTCAAACATCTGTCCCTTAAGAGTGTTCCCAAAACATTGGCTAGCGAGGAGGAGCTCATGCTAAGGGGCTGTGTTGGGAATAGCTATGATTTTCACCTCTCTTTCCCCGCTCTTTGTAAAAGACAATTTGTAGTACATTTTGTCTCTCTAAGGGAGACTTGAGTACCCAGCTGGTTAGATATATTTAAAGAAAGAAAAAAAATCTCTTTAAACAGACCTTGAAGAATTCTATTATAAATCTGAGTGGGAACCTGAGAATGCTGTGGCATACAGGCAAAACTAATTAAAATAACTGATAAAGAAATCAGATGTAGCCTTACATGGGATTTTTCAAGATTAAAATGTTACAGTAATTATGCTCATAAGCTCTGCTTTTAACTCCATACGGGATAGGAACCCATTCCTTTGTGTAACCTGAGACCTGGGCCCTCTAGTGCATACTGGATGAGTCTGACAGCAAAATTTTGTTCTGTGCTTCCTGGGTCTGCTCTAGTTACTGCTGAGGTTCCTTAGCCTGTTTGATTCCTCTATCCCTGGCTGTTGGGAATAGCCTTGTTTCTTCCTGCCTGTCTGGTTCTGCTGCCCTGCTCCTGGCCTGGAGAAGCAGTAAGGCCATTCTGGCAAGTATGTTGACCTGTGGCAGCCAACTCTCAAGGCCAGGGAAGTTTCTGCCCCCAGAGCTACCCAGGCAAAACATCCTGTCCTGGGGATGTTAATCCAGGCCAAGCAAGGGACGCTAGGTACTTACCTGAGCTGCTGTCTGGGTTAGAGTGGGTCATGGAGGGATGGGTCCTAGAGATCTCGGTATGGGCAGCACCTGTGGCCCTCCCTTCCAGGAGTGGTGTGCAGGGTACTGGTAGGATCTATCCCAACAGACCCCTGAGATAGAGGCCAGGTAGCTGTTCGCTGGGTATAGGCAGTTGAGTACTTTTCCAAGCTCCCCAGGTTACGCCGGCAGGCTGCTGTTGGGGAGGGTGGGGGGTGGCCGCCAGCCGTAGGTCCTGAGAGCCCCACAGACAGCTGCTTGTCTTCTTGCTAAGGCTCGTGACAGAGCAGCTTCTTACTGCATGACTGCAGTTCACTGGCAGGGTGGCTTTGTAGCCAGCCCTCCCCCCGCCCTCTTGCCTTCCTGGTCTGGTTTGGCCTGTCTCTGGAGGAGGACAGGTGATGGTTAGCGGCCCTTCCTCAACTGGCACACTCGGCGCTGTAGCATCGTGGAGTACATGGTACAGAACAGCTGTTCCTAAATGAATTTTCAATTTCACATATCAAAATTGATAGGTTACCAAGGAAAAGCTTAAAAAAAAGACATTCACTTTTCACAGTATACACAATTTTAATAACAAAACTTTTCTGTACACTGCACTTTGTTATACCCTCCCACCCCCGTATAATAGTATTTTCTTCCCACCCTCCCAACCCACTTGCCCACCTCCCACTCCCCACCCCCCCCAAAATGGCTCTTAAGGTGATTGAACACAATGTGTTTGGACTGTACTTTGAGTTTCCATTTTCGGTGTTGATAGGAAGGTTCATTAAACATTCCATAGAGCAGGCTTTTAAAAAATTGCCAAGGAAGAATATGGTTAATTGAAGGAGTAGCAAACATTGTCATATGTTTGCATGTATGAAAGCTTAAACAGTCCTTTACTATTTGATTTTGGCTTTAAAAATTATTCAAGTACTACGAGTTTGCCCTAGGTTAGTAACAGAAATATTTAATTATCTATGGGTGGCCTTATCACTTTTATCTTTTGTCCTTTTCTGGTTGAAGCATTTTAACCAATTAGATATGAAAAGCATATCCGAAAACAGACTTTAGAGACAGATCTGTCACTGTATTGCTTTATTAGAAAAATGATCATGTAAGTCATGTTCTAAAAATAATACTTCAAAATTTCGTACTGATATCCACACTTTAGAGAGAACAGGGCATTTAAAGCATCCTCCCCCCGCCCCCCATAGCTGTGTAGGAAGTATGCCTTGAGAAAATGATATGCCTGCTTTGAGTTTTAGGATTAAGACCTAGTGCTACATAGGGCTCTTTGTTACTGGAAAGGTGGAGTCTTAACTCTTGGTGACTAGCATTAGATTAAGCAGATGGATTTTAATAATTAGTGCAGTTGGGAAGTTCAGTCAATTCCATTCATTGCATTGGTACGGAAATTAACTTAGTCACATTAAGAAATTACATGTGTTAGTGCAGATTTTTGGCTTAAAAAATTAGTAACTTGGCTGTTCGATGTTGGCAGTGGGTATTCTCTGAGTTGTGTGTGGATTTGCAAATGTTTCGGCCCACTCTCATTTCAGATAGGTGATTGAAATCCCTGGCAAGCCACGGAAATGAATATAAATGATTTCAGACTAGCTCTTGGTTACTAAGTGGGTACCGTAGCATAGCCTTCTTTAGCTTCCTTTTTCCAGAGAGATTTAATTATTTTTCTGGCTCTTAAGTAGTCATTTTCCTCAAACCTTGAAAATGTAAAGGGGGGGGGGGGTTGTTGAAGAGGATAAAATGACACCAAATCCCAAAAGGCCTGACATTATATTACCAGCATCTGCAGTGTAGTTGTGATGCTCTTCCCCGGAGCCAGTTGATAAAGGGAGCACACATGACTAACAGCTCCGTCTTCAAACCTGTACTGACACCAGAACACAAACAGATCAAAATTAAAGGAATCCTGCCTTCTCTAGGCAATTGAAAGGGGAAGTTTGCTCTTTAAATGAAAAAGGAAAATGCCATTTGGCACTGTTACGTGCTTTTCTCAGAGAGCACTACCCAAAAAATGAAGGGCCAAAACAATCTGTTATTTTTCACCTGGAAAGTATGCCTTGGTGGCCTTGGCTGTGCTGTTCCCCTGAAGTACTAAATGGCTTGCTTTTCCAATGAATTTTTTTTACAGATATTAAGAGTGTTGCCAGTTGATGGTCCCTTTTACTAACTGTAATCTTTAGGATTAATGTGCAAATTCCTGGCCAATATTTCTCACCTTTCTGCTCACAGTTTCAATTAATTTGGGGTTGTGGTTGAAATGATGGAAACTGCTTCTCTGCTGTCCTTCAGGGCTAGTGGAATCTTGTGTGTCTAAGACACAGTTGGATTGTGACAAAGCTGTTCTCTGACAAATGGCCATGGTTACCCTGATAAATGGGTTGGTAAGTTTGAGCTTGTGGAGCTCTCATTTGGAATGGGGGGGCTTCAGATCCAGCTGTTCCGTAAGAAAGCTGTGAGCTGTGCTCTGTGCTGTAAAATCAGCTTCTGTCCAGCCCAGGCAGGCCCGGGGTCTGCTTGAACAGAGATGAGATGTTCACTGCTCGGGATCAGCTGAGATGGGCTGAGACTTTGCCAGACTAACCTACTCACCTTAGAAAAATGTAAAGAGCACATTTTTATCATGGTTTTTTATCTCGTCTGCTTTTCGCTGAGACACATTTCCTTCGAAATCTAAGTGGACATCTCTATCTTAGTATTAAATCTCACGGGTTATACTGTAATCTTAACATGTTTCCAGTTCAGTCCTAGGAAGCCTTGAATGAAGCATGTTATGGTATGTAAAAGATAACTTTTTTTTTATGGTAGAGGTTTTCTCTAAGAATCTATGCCTTTTTCCTCATCAGCAAATGTCAGTTGTAAAAATGCTCATTCTTCTAAAAATCAAGTCAGTAGTATAATTTCACGGTTTTTGCTCTTACATACATGGAACTGTGGGAAAATGATGAATTCTGGATGAATTGGTAACTTGCATCTAAATCCTTAATATGTAATAGTTTCTCCGGAGAAAACATAATTGAAGAAACCAAGTACTTGGGGCACTTTTCTCCCTAAAAAGCGTGGCATCACCGTCATTTGTAATGACTGAATGTCTCGTGTCAATGCTGGAGACCCTCCCCACTCTCCCCCTTCCACTGCAGGTCCCAGGGCCGTTCCTTGTTTGATGCAGATCTAGTACAGTTACCCGTTTGCCTCCTCGCGGCTGCCTTTTAACTTTAATGTAACCCTTTTCAGCGAGAGGCAGGGTGCAGAACGCTGCCTTTCCCTTTCATCCCCGAGCCGCCTGCGCCGTCTTCGAGTGGCCACCCTGTGGCTGCGCAGACATGTGGAGGGTCCTGCCTTCCCTCCGCCTAGAAGGACCTGCTCTTACAGTGTGAACAGCTGGAAAAAGGTCGTAATTGAGCATACGATGTGTAGAGAGTGGTTTTAAAATACATTCTAACGAGAATCAGTGTTATGCCTGTTGCTAGCCAGTTATTTTTAATTTGGCTCCTTGAGACTTGCGGGTTAGGAAGAGGCAGGAGAAAGGTGTAAACCCCTGTGTCAAGGCATCTTTGATCATGATAGTTGAGGGAGGTAAGGAGAGAAGGGAGAGAGAGAGAGAGAGAGAGAGAGAGAGAGAGACGGACAGAGTCGGGAGAGGGAGAGAGAGACAGGGAGGTTGCGTTTGTGTGTGTGCTTTCAAACTAGAGGGAGCAGCTGGTCACAGGATCGTTAAATTGACTCAGTTTCTATCTTTTCTCTCCAAAATGATTTCTAAATCTTTTCTTCACATATAAATGTAAATATAAGATTTAGTAAAGTAATTAGTAAATTGGTAATTTAATGCTAGTTTAAATTGTCTAAATGCCACAAAAAGCAACATGTCCATTATAAGTAAACTAGAGATGTATGATAGGAAGTCAGTGTAATTATTTAGCATTGATTTCTTTGTAATGAGACCTTTGCACAATCACTTGGATTCGATGTTTACATGTATTAAAGAGTCACTCAGCTTATTAGAATTACATAAAAGGGTTCTGGCTTCATGGTGTGGACTTTGATTAATATCTACTAACCCAGGCAAAAATTCTGAAAGGAGAGTATTTGATATTGACCAGTCTTCAGCATACAGGAAATTCTACTCCCCACACTGGCAGTAAATTGTAGGTTTGAATAAATCATACAAGGGAACTTTGCTAAGTCTTTTTAAGCAGCAAGCCAGTTGTAGTTCTTGGGGTGGAGAGTAATGATCAAACAAGTATTGGTCCATATCTCTTTCAGCTCAATAGCTTCTTTCCAAATGGTTTTCAGTAGAAAAGAATAGCATGTGGAGACCTTAGTGTAAATGTTTACACACAACAGTATATAATTACATACATGAAATGCCTTATTTTGAAGTAAGCGTTTTTAGACTTTGCGACAAGAGTGCAAATTAATGTGAGCATTGCTTCATTTAACACTTAGAATGTGGTCTCATTTAAAAAAAATTAAAAATACTTCAACACGTCAAAAACTTAAGTCTCCACTTGGTTTGAGAAAATTAGGCTTAATGTCACCATTGGTAAAAATTAGATATGTATTTAGCCCCTACTATGTAAAATAGGTTACTTATCTGATGTAATTTGGGAGGACGGGTAGATATTATACTTCACATTCTTTGTATGGCAGCTGTTGACACTTGCACTGTCCGTAACCATTAATGATGATGAAGGGTCCTTCATGGGTGGGTTCATATTCACTGTATGGTCCTTGGTCTGACATGTTTGACATGTGAAGTCGTGTTTGGGATCGGAGCTGCCTGTGGTTCTGAATCATTGAACACTGCCTAATTCTTCTTAAAGTGGGAGGGCAGCACTTCCTGGAGATGAACACTATAAAAATAATAAAAAAGAAAGAAAACAATAAAGCCATTGTTCCTGTAATTACCCGCTGAGTGAAGATAGCATTGTCTGGTTCGGGAAAGTGTTCTTCAGTAGTAACTGCTATGCCTGCAGTAGTTGGGATCTCTTTGTCTCCCACATGGTAACTGGATGAGCTTATTCGTTTTGTATATTCAGTGGTTGGATCTTTATAAGTGGTAGCCATGGCAGTGACGGTGGTTGATAAATTCCAGCAGAGCTGAAAGCCATGCACTGCATCTAGTATATCCTCTCCTTGGGTGTGGTCAGGGCTGTGACAGAGGATGGAATGCTCCCACCGACCTTGGAAACTGCCCAGCCAGGAGGCCAAAGCACATATTCGAGGGCTGCATTCCCACAGATTGCCAGAGAGGCCGACGGTGGTCAGGGATGTCAGGGAGTTGAAGATCTTGGCATCGAGGCTGTTTAACTTGTTGTTATCCATGAGCAGTATTTTAAGATTAGGCATCGTTTCAAACACTGTCGAGTCGATGGCTTTTATTTCATTTCCGGTCAGGTCTAGCTTTTCTAAAGTGCCCCAGGTCCACTCCATCCCACAGGTCAGGTTGCTAATTTTGTTCCACTGTAAGAAGAGAGTGTGCAGACTGCTGAGCCGTAGGAAATGAGCAAAATTAATCTTGGTCAGCTGGTTGTGCTCTAGGTGAAGCTCTCTCAATTTGATTAATCCCGCAAATCCATTGCGAGCCAAACTTCGCAAACGGTTCGTGCTCAAATCCAGAAACTCCAGACTACGACAGTCCCAGAACAGGCGCACTGGGATAGTCCGCAGGGAGTTGGACCGTAAATGCAAGGTCTGCAGCTTGCGGAGGCCGTAGAAGAGCTCCGGGTGCAGAGATGACAGCTGATTAAAAGACAGGTCCAAATTGTGCAGGTTAATCAGTTGGGTAAAAGTTGTGTTTGGCAAATAAAATATTTTGTTGGAACTCAAGATTAATTCCTTAAGTTTATAGAGTCCTTGAAAAGCATCTTCTTTCACTGTTGATATTTGATTGTGGTCTAAGTGGAGCCAGGTGAGTTGACTGAAGCTGGCAAATTGATCCCTTTCGAGCTCTGTGATGTGATTGTGCCTCAGGGACAGGCCCAGAGAGCCCTTGTCTGTGGTGTTTGGCACTGAGTGGAAGCCCTGAGAGTCGCAGTAGAAGAGCAGCTTCTCACAGCGGCATTTGGGTGGACACGCCATACCCAGGGCAGGCAACATTTTTAAAACCATACTCATTGCATATATTGCTGCCAGCATAGGGGCCCCTAATGGCCACTTGAAATGTAAGCCTGCAGAATACAATTTAAGGAAAACAAGAAGACAGGATATTTTTCAGCAGAACGTATGGGCTATTAACACAACAGCAATAGCAACAGACCATGATGGCAAAAGATTTCACCACATATAACCTATTTTTTCCTTCGCTCCAGAAGAACTAACCTTGTTCGTTTGACTAGAACAAAACTTAAACCATTAAGAAGGAAGATAAAACGTGTCCTGTCATCAGCAATATATGCTTCTACCTAAACCTCAAAATCCAAAAATGTGGCGGTGATTTCCCTCAGAATGTGAATTCAGTGGCTTATTTTAGAAGCCTGATCCCTTGCTGACTGTACAAGACACATAAATACATGGACTTACCCATTCTTCTGAGCACATTGGAGGCTGCATTCAGTCGCGGTTGTCAGACTCAACGCAGTGAGTCTGTAAAAGGCTCTAACATGCAGGAGCCTTTGACCAGTTTCCTGTGTGCTGTGTCCCAGGCTTTCCGAGTGAAATTGAAGCCGCCAGCGTGAGTTGTTTTTTCCTTAGGAGATTCCTCTCGAAAGCATTGGTTTCATTTTCGGCGACCACTCTGATCCCCTCAGTCAGTTTTGAATGTAAGGTATTAATCTCGTCCTCCTCGGACTGCTCAGCTGGTCCATCAAAGCTTCAGGCTGTCCTTTCCGCAGCCCTTAGTTCTCCCGGTCTTAACTTGTTGATGGCAGATGGGCGGCTTGTTGCAGAGAAGAGCTCCTGGAGCAGCATGAGTGCATTTACTGAAAAGCTTTTCCGAGAAACGGCACAAGAATGGATTTGCTTATGTGCTGCGACCACACAGAACTGTATATAGGCTGACGTCACCGGGTGACGTGTCTTTTGTTTGGGTTTTCCAGAAGCTTTACTGTTATAAAGCACTGTGCTTTGTAACAGCATCGGGGTCGCTGCAAGACCCCCTGATTATAATAAAGCGAGAAAGAAGAACTCCTGACTTAAAAACATGGTATTCCTTCAGTGTAGGAGGCAGCAGTGAGGTTGTAATAAAGGCTGCATTCAAGAAGACCCGTCTGAACAGTGAGTTGGGTTAGCAGAGTGATGATTTTTTAATGCTTGGGAGAGCCAGTGTTAGACTGCCGATTCTGCATAGAGAGATCATCTAAATGGCCAGGAGCCTGCACGATTTATGAAGTGCTGATCTCACAGCAGCCTGTGCAAGTGCCTGCTGCTCTGGTAGTTTTGGAAAGCTGTTCAATCACCTTGTTGTCATGCTTGGTTAAAATAGAAGTATGACTGTGATTTGCTTCAGATGTGTTGGTAAACCAGCTTAAGTGGGCTTGACTTCTTTGTCATTAAGAGTTGAACATCATAAACCAAGAATAAAGGGGAAAAAATGTTGGAAAACAAAGTGTTTGGGTATTATGCCCTTTGAGAATTTGAGGAGAAAGCGAATTAAGGAGAAAACCTCCTTCTCTGTCCTGTTTTATAGTAGTGTGATCACAGTGTCAATTGAGAAATATTGCTGATTGGATCCTTGGATGTCTTTGTAGGAGAAGAGGATAGAGAGTCATTTAACATTGCATGCCTTAAGTATTGGCAGTGAACAGAAAGGCTTCAGCGCAAGTGATATAGCATGGCCGGCTTCTGACATGATCCCTTGTATTTACTCAGAATTTCACCTACTCTTCAGCTAAAAGGCTCAACTGATGCTGGGCTTGAGGCATTGTGGCCTTCAAACAATAGAGCATTTGCACACTTAATAGCGCCTCCTGGCACACTTAAGAACTGACTTTGAGTCTCATAGTCACTGTTGTTGTAATCGCTCTTGGGAATATAAAAAGTCACTCAAGTTTTGGAATAGAATTTTCGCTTTGGCTGTTCTTACTTGACCTTATACCATCTTCTCCCTGTTGAATGGTATCACTTTACAGAGTTCGATTATGAATATACACCTCCATGTGTATGGTATAAACATTAGAAATATTTATGGGAGTTCCCATTTTGGCTCAGTGAGGTAAGAACCCAACAGAGTATAGGTGAGTATGCGGGTTCCATCCCTGGCCTCGCTCAGTGCATTAAGGATCTGGCATTGCTGCAAATTGTGGTGCGGAGCTATGGCTGTGGCGTAGGCCGGCAGCTATAGCTCCGATTTGACCCCTAACCTGGGAACTTCCCTGTGCCACAGGTACAGCTGTAAAGATAAGGGAAAAAAATATTTCTAGTGTGAGTCAGGGTCGTGTTTTCATTCAGGCCTGACAAAGGTAAGGCCTTCTACACACCTGACCTTACTGATTTGGCCTCCCATGCCACTTCTCCCCGACCATTGGCACTTGTCCTCAGCAGGTCTTAGACCTGAAGGCAGAAGCCTGAGAAGTGCCCATGGTGTCTGTGAAACCAGATCATCAGCCTGTCGGCTTCCAGGGCCTCTATCCCAACGGGCAAATCTGAGACGTCATTGTCCGCGAGGGATGTGGTTTCCGCGTGGGAGTGCGGACCAGAGTGAGGGCCGGAAGACTCCAAGGTGCCTTCCTCAGGCCTCTGCGGAAAGGGCGGCAACTGCACGTGTGTAGTTTGGCTCCTCCGAGAAGCAGCTTCCAAGATGGGATTAGAAGTCTAAGTATTTTATTGAGGAAGATGCCTGGGATGTGTCAAGGGGCAGAAAAGACAAGAGGACTATTCCTAGGTCTGGTGGAATCTAAAGAGCACGTGGTACGTGCTCCTTGTGCATTTTTCTGTGGATGAGGTTTAGTCAGAGTCTTGCAGGGTCTGTGACCCCAGGCTTCAGGGTGACTCTTCTCTAGGAACTCTCTCCCAAAACTTCCAACCAGGGGACTCTGGTCAGGGGGGTCACTTTAAATTTTTCGAAAAGGAAAAGAAGCCCTTGGGATCCTCTAAATGCTCTTCCTGAAGTTAGCCACCCTCTGATGAAAAAACCTTGGCAAGGCAGGAGGAGGTGGATTAAAAATTCTTCCCTGAAGTAACCGCTTTAGATCCGTGTGGAGAAAAGCATTAGAATCAATTGGATTAGAGCAACCATGATTAGGAATGAGTTGTATGTGAGAATTTAGAAGGAAAAGCATTTCCTTCCTGTTAGACTCTTGATTCCTTGCTGCTCTCTAGTCTGCTTGGCCTATTTCTTATATACTAACAAATGGAAAATCCTTAAATTATCCCAGTGCTATTATGACAGATTTGTGGGCAAGGAAAATTACGCACAAAAGCAGCAGTGCCGTCAAGGGTAATTATTTTTTGATGTATCTGGAGAAGTGGGCAGTGATCAGTACCCAGAGAGCCCAGTCCGTCTGGCCACCAGCCGTCTTGCCCTCTCTTTGGGTTCCGAAGGGTTAGGCTGTGGAATCAAGGAAGACCTGCTGTGTGTCTTAAAATTGGTGGAGCATACAGTTGCCATGGATGGAATTCTGTATCATTTAAAGAAATCTTTTATCTTTAGCTAAAAGGACTAAAAAGGAAGCCATATTCTTCCTGCATTTAGCCTTTTCTTGGTTTCATTTTACAGCAGCTTTATTCTGCATGCATATGGCTTTGACTTAATTAAAGTGGCAGTACAACCTCTGGAAGTGCTCTCCACATCGTCTGTTTCAGTTTTCACTGCTCTGGTTCTTCAGGACAAGGCGAAGGAGGAGTAAGATCTAACCGTCTGTTCTCTCTGTAAATGGTTTTAAACAAATTAAGCGAGTCACATGGCAGGGTTTAGGTGTTATAGCTATCTGCATTACTCTAGTGAAAGTGTGCTTTTAAAATATATTACTAACTAGAGAGAAATACTTCCCCACTTAGAGAAGCCGATGTATGGGTATATCCATGAAAGCTTCTATTCTTTTGTGGTAGAGAGGGGGCTTGACTTTGTCTTATGCTAAAAAAGTCAAATGTTTCTTTAGTCATGCCCACCTCCCCAGATTTTAATACCCCAACACCCAGAGGTGTTGTACAGGCAGAGGCGCTCTGGAGAAAAACGTCAGTGCTGCCAGTTCTCCTCCTCACTCTCTGGAGGATCTCCTGCATGTTTATCAAAAGCCTTAGCTCCTTTTAGGGTTGACATCCTGGGTTCTGTGTGTCTGATGTATCCCTCCTAAGACGCTTTTAGGTTCTTGGTTGGCAGACTACGTACTTGGACTTAGCCGTAGCCCTTTTTGGAGGCAGGAGGGGAAAGAGGATGGGAGAAGACTGATCAATCCTACGGCTGTTCACTGCTTTCAAACATGTATGTATTTGGAGGGAAAGATTGCCTGTTCTTTTACATTTTTCATTTGCTCTTTAAAAACTACTAAACATTAGCCTGTTATCTTACCAAGAAACAGAACCTATCTGACAGAGGCAGATAGAGTATGTAAGGATTGCTGCCTTTTCCAATCTGTCGTGTTCCCGATTAGCTGAAGAGTAGTTGGTTGTCCCAGGTAGAGCCAGAAGATGGACAGCATTTAGAATTCCAGATTCTTAGAGTCTGGGTGAGGTCACAGGGGACCACTGTTAAGTGTAATTAAGTGTCTGTGTTGCTGGGAATCTTTCCTTTCAAAAGTCTTTTAAGAAGTAGATCGTCCACATGAGGCCAGCAGAAGCCCCATTTTTGACTGGATCCTTGTTCCTGTTCTTACCCTCCATTGGGTTTGATTTTTACCTATTTTTTTTGTCTTTTGTCTTTTTTGTTGTTGTTGTTGTTGTTGCTATTTCTTGGGCCGCTCCCGCGGCATATGGAGGTTCCCAGGCTAGGGGTTGAATCGGAGCTGTAGCCACCGGCCTACGCCAGAGCCACAGCAACGCGGGATCCGAGCCGCGTCTGCAACCTACACCACAGCTCACGGCAACGCCGGATCGTTAACCCACTGAGCAAGGGCAGGGACTGAACCCGCAACCTCATGGTTCCTAGTCGGATTCGGTAACCACTGCGCCTCGACGGGAACTCCTTTTTTTTTTTTTTAACCTATTTTTTTTTGTCTTTTGTCTTTTTTTTGTTGTTGTTGTTGTTGTTGCTATTTGGGTTTGATTTTTAGAAGTCCCTTCATTGTCTTTAGTAAACATGACTGAGGAAGCAGTAGTAGAAAGGAGCCACGGTTCCACTAGAGATGGTGAGTTATGTTTCTTTTGATGCTACAACCTATAAAGTTTGGGGATTTCTCCTTCGAGTTTTGCAGGCATGTACTTTTTGGCAGTTGTTGCTCTTGCGAGGTGGCAGAACTAGGATTGTGTGATAGTGGAATTCTGTTGTAGTAGCATCATATTCTCTGCCCAGGGCTAGAAAATCACCCTTGGGTAATGCATCTTAAGTAAGGGAAAATCTTACTCAAGTTTAAGGCAGAGATCTTTTTTTGGGGGGGGGGGGGCTTTTTAGAGCTGTACTTGCAACACATGGAAGTTCCTAGTCTAGGGGTCAAATTGGAGTTGTAGCTCCTAGCCTACCCCACAGCCACAGCCAGCCAAGCTGCATGTGCCACCTACACCACCCCTCACGGCAACGCAGGATCCTTAACCCGCCAAGTGAGGCTAGTTGGGTTCGGAACCCAGTGAGCCACAAAGGCACCTCCCTGGACAGAGATACATTTAAACCACAAAGATCTTTTATTTCACCTACTGTAGACATCAAGCCAAACAAAACCAAACAGAACTGTCTTGAAGTCTTAAAGCGTAGACTGGTTGAAATGTACATTGTTACTAAGCTCTTTTCTTATTCTTGCCTCATCGTCATGTTCAGGTGCATGGTGGGCTTCATTTTTTTCTCTGAAATGCAGCCCAGTTTGGCCAAGTTTGGGTTTGTTCCTTCCTGCTTCTCCTTCTATTTAGCTATGTAGCTATCTTTCCTCCTGCCTACACAGATCGCCGCAGGCTGTAACAAAGCCATTGGCACAGGATTAAGAGTTAAGATACCCATTCATATTTACTTGAAAAATCTCTTTCAATTTTTCTGAGCTCTTTGACCCAGTTGGCTAGATTAAAAGGATGCATTTGCATGTATATTGACTAGACGCTAGCAGTCCTGATTGCTGAAGCTTGGAATTGTCGTTCGCTCAGAAGCCTCCTAGTGTGCTGGGGGATAGAGGGGGTGGTAACATGTGCTTATGGCAAGCCGCAAAACCCACCCTGTGATATCATTAGTGCAAAGAAAATCAGTAACAAAAATTCAGCCCAAGGAGAACAGAACCCCCTCCCCCCCCTCCCCCCTTTTAGGGCAATACCTGCGGCATATGGAGGTTCCCAGGCTAGGGATTGAATCGGATCTGTAGCCACTGATCCACACCACAGCCACAGCAACGTCAGATCTGAGTCAAGTCTGTGACCTACACCACAGCTCACGGCAACACTGGATCCTTAACCCACTGAGCGAGGCCAGGGGTTGAACCTACAACCTCATGGTTCCTAGTCGGATTTGTTTCTGCTGCGCCACGATGGGAACTCCAAGACCACTTCTTCATAGGAATGGCTTAGAGCAGCATGTCAGCAATAGAGCTACTGTGAAGGAAGAAACTTGGTGTCTGAAAAAGAGATTTGAACATCTCAGCTACATGCTTCAGTTTGTGCCAGGACGTTCTTAGCATTGGTTCTCTGACTTTTCTCCACCTTGAGTTTTGTTGTTTTCCCCAGGAAGAGAAAGGAGTAGTTTCTGATCTCCAGATTTGGTGGAAAAGTGTGATCTATTCACTGTGGCTCATTTAATAATAGTTCTGTGCTATAGCAGCCTTGTAACTGGACCGTGGCATAGTTACGCCATGGTGGATTGTTAGCTGTGGTTGGAATACCTTGAATGCCATGTTCTAGCATGTGTGCCAGAGCTGAAAATACCTAAGCTTATTAGAACGGATATGCAAATTTTCAGGGGTAATGCAGCACGGAGCCGAGAAAAATCTAAAGGTAGTAAGCAAGGCTGGCTGTCATCTGAGAAAATATCCCAACCAATCAGTAAGGCTCATTTCTGAGCTTCTGCTTGGGGGTGGGGGGAGAGAAAGTGGGGTGATAGATAAAACATTAGAGTGTCCTACCCGGTTTTTAGATTTTTTGGCTGAAGTAGGTAACTTGAAGCAAATTAGAAATGTCTTTCTTTGCATCTTTAAGGAGAAAGAGGGCGTCTCTGAAAGGAGTCGGGAGTGTTGGTCGGTGTTACCTTTCTCTTCTAATATTGAGCTGTTCAGTCTTTGCCTGGGGTTTCCCCTGCCTCTTGTCCCAGCTTCAGTTTAGGCAACGCCCGTCAGCCACGCGTGGGTCGGGTAGCACAACCAGAACCAAGCTGCTTCTCATGTTGTCCACTACATGTGTGTTGCCCAGCCCACGGCAGGCCTTCGAGTCCTTCCTTTAAAGACGTGGGCTGACCCTTGAAGAGCTGCTCGTTTCCCTTGGTTTTCAAACATTTTTCTTGAGATTCTCTTTCACATTGGAGCCCCCGTTCTTCTCGGAAGCCTTCCAGCAGCACCTTAGCCCCGGCTTTACCTGAAGGCCTCTCTATTCTGAGTAACGACGCTCATCTTTCCCCTTTTGTACCCGGAGGTGACAGTGCTGCTTCGTTCTTTTCTCTCTCTCATTGTCTTTGGGGGAAAGCAGCTTCAGATGCACATTCTAACGTGGGTTTTGTGGGATGTCATGGTTCTTAGTCTTTAAGTTTTAATTTTCTGATGGCAGATAGAGGCATTGTATCGAATTAGACCTTCTTATTAAATTAATCAGACCTTCCCATTTCATTTTAAATAGTCCTTAAATGTTTCAGGGTTGAAACGTTGGATTTTACCTTCCTCTGCTACTCTCTCCAGCCTTACTCTGGATTAAAGTAAAGGTGGAAAGTAGTGTTTGAGGTTATTTGAAAAACATATTTTCACTGATAACAAGAAAGCAGGAGACTGATCATTTGCCACATTGATACCACAGTAAATCCTATGACTTTTTTGGGGAAGTGGGGGCCCCTGGCATGTGAAAATTCCTGGGCCAGGGATCAAGTTCAAGCCACAGCTGCAGCAACATGGGATCCTTAGCCCAGGGCTGGGGGGGTCAGACCCACATCTCAGCAGCAACCCGAGTCACTGCAGTGACAACGCCAAATCTTTAACCTGCTGTGCCACAGTGGAACTACAGTCCTACATGGTGGTTTTTTGTTGGTTTTTTTTTTGGTCTTTTTGCCTTTTTTAGGGCCGCTCCCACGGCATATGGAGGTTCGCAGGCTAGGGGTCTAATCGGAGCTGTAGCCGTCAGCCTACACCAGAGCCACAGCAACACAAGATCTGAGCCGAGTCTGCGAGCTACACCACAGTTCACGGCAACGCCTGATCCTTAACCCCCTGAGTGAGGCCAGAGATCGAACCTGCAACCTCATGGTTCCTAGTCAGATTCGTTAACCACTGCGCCACGATGGGAACTCCCCTACATGTTTTAAAAAATATGTTTCTATTAGGTTACTAGTCTCTCTCTCTCTCTCTTTTTTTCTTCATGTCAACAGGTACCCCAGGTTGTGGTTGGAGAATGGCTGTGAGGGGAAGCATGAGGTGCTGTGGTGGTTCAGCCTAACTTGACTTAGAGTTGAGGGTGGCCAGAGGAAACTTCTTAAAGGAAGTGTGATACCTTGTCTAAAGGATGGATAGGACTTAGAAGGGGGGGCGGGAGTATATTCTAGGTAGGTGGGAGAGAGCTTGGCATGTCTGAAGAATTTAAAAGTGTATGGATGGAGTAGAGCATGGAAAATAGCAGAGCGACCATAGTCTTTGAAGTAATGGAGTGGCTGGGAATGGCTGGGCTCCAGCAGGAAGAGTGTGCAGAATTAGAAGGGAAGGAAGCACTCTGGCAGAGGAGACCACGTGGGGCCTTCCAATTAGAGCCCTTTTCCCCCTTGGAAGTATTGTGAACGTTTTCACTTTGCATTTTTCCCTGGAAGTGTTGTATTTATTTTGTGCTGTGGCTTTCAGGTTGAGTAGCCTTTTTAAGGCTTACCTAAGAGCCATCGTCACACGATTTCTAGGGATTAAAATGTGCCCCGAGATGCCCCCAACAATGCCAATGACATGGTTCGTCCTCTTCCACCTGGGAGGGTGGGAACGGCGTCAGGGGCAGCGGGGAATGACAGGGAATTGGTAGACGTGGGCACTGGCCACAGGGCTGAGACCTGGTGTCATTTGTAGCAAAGATATGGGCTGTTGGGAATTGTGGCTTTGTTTTAGGAGAATGCTTCCTCTGAGGCAGGAGACAGTTAGGTGGAAGAAAAAAAAAAGATACGTGGGAGTTCCTATAATGCCTTATCGGAAACGAATCTCTGACTAGTATCCATGAAGACAGAGGTTCGATCCCTGGCCTGGCTCAGCGGGTTAAGGATCTGACATTCCTGTGAGCTGTGCTGTAGGTCGAAAGCGTGGCTCGGATCCCGAGTAGCTGTGGCTGTGGTGCAGGCCGCCATCTAGAGCACTGATTCGACCCCTAGCCTGGGAACTTTCATATACCACGGGTGCGGCCCTAAAAAGACAAAAAGAAAAAAGAGAGTAAAAAAAGACATTTGTTCTTTTAGAGGTCACCACCAAAATGGGTGAAATTCTCCAGGAAATTATAGTTCTTAAGACTTAAAAAAAAAGATCATTTTCACATGCACACTACTGTGTATAAAATAGGAAACAAGGACCTACTGTATAGCACAGGGTAATTGCTCAATACCGTGTCATAAGCTATATAGGAAAAGAATCTGAAAAAGAACAGATGTACGTATATGTATAACTGATTTACTTTGCTGTACACCTGAAACTAACACAACTTTCTTAGTCAATATACTCCAATAAAATTTATTTTAAAAAATAATAATGAAAAAAAAATCAGTGTCATACTTCTTTGTAGCTTCCTGTATAACTTTTGCTTACCACTGTGACCACTGTGCTGTCCTTCTGAACCTCTCTCAGCTGTCGTTGCTCCCTGTACAGTAGGGAGTTGCTGTCATGGCTCAGCAGAAACAAATCCGACTAGGAACCTTGAGGTTTCAGGTTCGATCCCTGGCCTCGCTCAGTGGGTTAAGGATCAGGCGTTGCTGTGAGCTGTGGTGTAGGTTGCAGACGCGGCTCGGATCTGGTGTGGCTGTGGCTCTGGCGTAGGCCGGCAGCTGTAGCTCTGATTAGATCCCTAGCCTGGGAACCTCCATGTGCTGTGGGTGCGGCCCTAAAGAAAGAAACAAACAAAAACAAACAAAAAAGGACTTCCTATACAATATCGATATAGTTATAATACAAGGTGTTGCTCTGAATTATTTTATCTCAGATTAGAAACCCTCTGGGAGAAGAACTGTGGCTACAGAGTAGGTAGCCCATGGATGCAGAGTAGGCGCTCAGTGAAGAGTGTCCAAATAAATAGACGTCTGTCCCTGCAGGACGAAGGTGGAGTGGCTTCTTGATGCTTCTCTTAAAGATGGGTTTTGAAGGCCAGAACTGTGTTGCCTCTCCCCAGTTTAGTTGATAGTTGCTTGATGAGAAGCTCTACGTTGAAACTGCAAACATGCGTTATCCTTTTCTTTGAAAGCCATTTCGTCAGTGCTTAGCAGGGACATACATGTCAAAATCGAGGGAGCCTAGGTGGTCTCTGCTTAGTGAAATAGTCTCTTAATTAGGCGAGAGCCAAGAGTCACTTATTTTAAAGATTCATTGGGCACCTTTACTTTGACCTAGCCAAAAATAGAAATTAAAAAAAATCCTACAGCTTTAATCTCAAATAGAAGTTAGATCTTGTTTTACAGATTAACAAACTTTCCACTCTTCATCAAACTAATTATTAAGTTTATAATATGTGTATGTGTGTGTACTCATCCCATACACACACACACACACACACATATAAAAATACATACATAAATACATATGTATTTATATTTTAGCAATTTTAATAGGCTAGGGGTCGAATCCTAGCTGCAGCTGAGGTCTATGCCACAGCCACATCAACACCAGATCCGAGCTGCATCTGTGACCTACACTGCAGCTTTCAGCAACCTCAGGTCCTTAACCCACTGGGTGAGGCCAGAGATCAAACCCATGTCCTCATGAACATCATGTTGAGTTCTTAACCCACTGGGCCACAACAGGAACTCCAGTCCCTGTTTTATTTTAAATGATTGGAACTATAAACTTGCTGGGGGTTTTTTTGTTTTGTTTTTTTAGGGATGCTTTGATTTAAAAGGTGGTCTCAACTATAAATTTTTAAAAAGTTTTTATTGTAACCTAAAAGCTGCTTCTGAACTGCCCCCTCCTGATTAATGAGGCACAAGCCTCTATTTCCTAGAGTAACAAGAAAGACAATTTTTAGGGCAGCTTGAAAAAAACAGAATTAACAGATTCATGTTGCGTATTGCATCTTGAAGTGAATTTTGCTGTGTGAATGTAATTCCCTAGAAGTCAAGTTTAAGGATTTGCTTATTTTTTTTAATGAAGTATAGTTGATTTACAATGTTGTGTACTTTCTGCTGTACAGCAGAATGACTCAGTTATGTATACATATACTTTTCATATTCTTTTCTGTTATGGTTTATCACAGTATCTTTAATATAGTAGCCCGTGTAATAGAGTAGGACCTTGTGTTTATCCATCCTATATATAACATTGTCTCAAACTCCCAATCCCCCCATCTCCTTGTCAACCACAAGTCTCTTCTGTGAGTTCACTTTTTTCCTGGATAATGTTGATTTGTGTTGGATTTTACGTTCAATATATAAGTGATAGCATATGATATTTGTCTTTCTCTTTCTGTCTTACCTCACTTAGTATGGTAACCTCTAGGTCCATCCATGTTGCTCCACATGGCATTATTGTGTTCTTTTTTAGGGCTCAGTAGTATTCTATTGTGTATGTGTACCACATCTTCTTTATCGATTCACCTGTCTACAGACATTGAGGCTGTTTCCATGTTTTGACTGTGGTAAATAGTGCTGCTAAGAACAAATGGGTGCCCGTATCTTTTTGAATTACAGTTTTGTCTGGGAATGTGCCCAGGAGTGGGATTGCTTGACTACATGGCAACTCTATTTTTAGTTTTTTGGGGAACCTCCATACTGTTCTGTGTAGTGGCTGCACCAGCTTACATTCATCAACAATGCCCTTTTCTCCATACCCTCTCCAGCATTTGTTATTTGTAGACTTTTTAATGATGGCCATTCTGACCTTTGTGAAGTGTAGTTGTAGTTTTGATTTGCATTTCTTTAATAATTAGAGATGTCCAGCTGTTTTTTGTATGCTTTTTGGCCATCTGTATGTCCTCTTTGGAGAAATGTCTCTCTAGGTCTTCTGCCTACATTTTGACTGGGTCATTTGGTTTTTTTGTTATTGAATTCTGTGTGCTATTTGTATATTTTGGAAATTAAGCCCTTGTCAGTTGTATCATTTGCAAATATTTTCTCCCAGTCCATAGGTTGGCTTTTCCTTTTGAGGTTTTTTTTTTTTTTTTTTAACGGTTTCTTTTGTGGTGCCAGAGCAAAATTTAACTAGGTCCCTTTATTTATTTTTGCTTTTGTTTCTTTGACTTTTTTTTTTAAGGGATGCTTTGCCTTAAAAGGTGGTCTCCACTATACTTCAAATTTTTTTTTTTTTTTTTGGTCTTTTTGCCATTTCTTGGGCCGCTCCCGTGGCATATGGAGGTTCCCAGGCTAGGGGTCCAATCGGAGCTGTAGCCACTGGCCTATGCCAGAGCCACAGCAACGCGGGATCCGAGCCGCGTCTGCAACCTACACCACAGCTCACGGCAACGCCGGATCGTTAACCCACTGAGCAAGGGCAGGGATTGAACCCGCAACCTCATGGTTCCTAGTCGGATTCGTTAAGCACTGCGCCACGACGGGAACTCCTTATACTTCAATTTTAAAAAGAAGGTTTTAGTGTAACTTAAAAATTGCCTTGGGAAGCTGACCTAAGAAAACATTTTTGTGGTTTATGTCAGCATGTTTTGCCTCTGCTTTCTTCTAGGAGTTTTAAGGTGTCTTGTCTTATATTTAAGTCTTTAAGCCATTTTGAGTTTATTTTTGTGGATGGCGTGAGGATGTGTTCTAACTTCATTCATATACATGTATCTACTAACTTTATACAACTTTCTAAGTAAGTCCTTCTACCCAAATTGAAGACATTTCTGGGCATTCTAGGGAATTGGCTCTTATGAGGTCATTGAACAGATAACACGTATTTTCTGGAGTAAGTGATTTATTAGAAAAACCAAAAAAAAAAATGTGGCTAGGAACAATGACAAATTTTACTAGTTTTACTTAGAAGTGAGTGCTTGAGTGTCTACAAAATGGGCTGAGACTTTCCTGCTTTATGCAGTAACAATGAGCTCAGTTTGATTGTCTTTTTAGGGCCACGCCCGTGGCATATAGAGGTTCCCACCCTAGGGGTCTATTTGGAGCTGTAGCTGCTGGCCAACACCACAGGATCCGAGCTATGTCTGCGACATACACTACAGTTCACAGCAATGCTGGATCCTTAACCCACTGCATGAGGTCAAGGATTGAACCTGTGTCCTCATGAATGCTAGCCAGATTAGTTTCTGCTGAGCCACAACGGGAACTCCTGATTTTTTTTAAACTCAATTTTTGCTTTAGATCCTGGTATTTTGATCTTTGAGATTGTCAGTAACTAAATATACTTGTCTACTTTTTTCCTAATGGCCATGAATAAATCACATTTTCTTCCTTCAGGTAGAAGTTCTCATACTTTCTCAAGTTTTGTTGAAACTCTTAAAAAAAAAAAGCATTAATATTAGGGGATTACTTCATCTTATTGGCAGTGCATTTGGGAGAAAAGGGATGTGACCCTAACCAGATTTGATAATGACCATATTAAGTGCTTATTTTTTATTTTTATTTTCTAAATTTTTTAAAGTATAGTTGATTTACAGCTTTGTACCAATTCCTGCTTTACAGAAAAGTGACCCAGTCATACATAGATATATATACATTCTTTTTCTCATATTAGATTCTATCACGTTCTGTCCCAAGAGATTGGATGTAGTTCCTTATGCTATACAGTAGGACCTCATTGCTTATCCGTTCTAAGAGCCATAGTTTGCACCTACCTATCCCAGACTCCCCGTCCATCCCACTCCCCCCACCCTTGGCAACCACAAGCCTCTTCTCCATGTCTTTGAGTGTTTCTGTTTTGTAGATGGGTTCACTTGTGCCATATTTTAGATTCTACAGATAAGTGATATCATAGGGTATTTGTCTTTCTGTATTGCTTATATTTCAGCTCACCATTTTAAAGCCCCTTTTGTCTCCTTTCTGTCTTCTGCTAAATAACCTATATTTCTCAATATCTCCTTCTCTTTTCTCCTCACAGTCCTGAGATGGAGGCAGAAGGACAGATGTCATTGTCCCCATTTCACAGATGGGAGATAAGGGAGAAATTGAGTTCCAGATGGGAACACTTGGGAGCGTAGAACCACATCTCCCCGTCCCTGGCTGTTCCTCTGCTTTGCTGACTTATGTGCTGCTGGCATATCCGTACCAGAATGTCTCGAGGGTACCTGTGGGTAGAGAGGAACACTGGGTTAAATTCCTATGTCCATCTGTATCTCTTCTCTAATTAGTACATGTTTTTTTTTGTCTTTTTGTTGTTGTTGTTGTTGTTGCTATTTCTTGGGCTGCTCCCGCGGCATATGGAGGTTCCCAGGCTAGGGGTCTAATCGGAGCTGTAGCCACCGGCCTACGCCAGAGCCACAGCAACGCGGGGTCCGAGCCGCGTCTGCAACCTACACCACAGCTCACGGCAACGCCTGATCGTTAACCCACTGAGCAAGGGCAGGGACCGAACCCGCAACCTCATGGTTCCTAGTCGGATTCGTTAACCACTGCGCCACGACGGGAACTCCTAATTAGTACATGTTTTACTGAAAGAGCCACATTTTTTGACTTGGCATTTGGTAAGGAAAAACTTTCATACTTTAAGCTAGCTGGTGTCTTACCTAGGTGTTGATAAGCACATGGCTACCAGCTCTACTCGGTGTACCTATCTTTGTCCCTTTTCTTTCAACTACCGTCTGTCTTGATTGTGCTTAGAATACTCCGCAGACAAATGTCCACTCAACTCCCTTACTTCTGAAGAAATGCTGATTTACATACCTCTCTCAGAGTAGCCGGTATGTTCTTTTCGATTCATTATAATTGCATTAAGATAGTCTAGACTTTTTTTTTTCTTTTTATGGCCATACCTGCGGCATATGGAAGTTCCTGGTCCAGGGGTTGAATCAGAGCTGCAGGTGTGTGTACTGTACCGCAACTACAGCAGCACCGCATCTGAGCAGCATCTGTGACCTTTGCTGCAGCTTGTGGCATCGCCAGATCCTTAACCCACTGAGTGAGGCCAGGGATTGAACCTGCATCCTCACAGAGACAATATTGGGTACTTAACCCACTGAGCCACAGTGGCAACTCCAGTCTAGACTTTTAATATGGCTAAAGTAATCTTACAAAGCACTCCTATTTGAGCTGTATAATGTACATTATTAATTCCAATCCATCATGCTACATCTTAGTTTTTAAAAGTGTTGTTTCACATTGTTTTAGTACTAACTGCCGTCTTTCACATTCTTTTTTTTCCTTTTTATGGCTGCACCTGCAGCATATGGAAGTTCCCAAACTAGGGGTCAAATTGGGGCTAAAACTGAGGCCTATGCCACAGCCATGGCAACACCAGGTCTGAGCTGCATCTGTGACCTACCCCGCAGCTTATGACAACATCAAATCCTTAACCCACTGAACGAGGCGAGGGATTGAACCCACATCCTCACGGAAGCTCTTCGGGTCCTAAACCTGCCAAGCCACAGTGGAAACTCCATCTTTCACATTTTGGTATGCTACATATCTCAGAGTTCATCAAATTCGGGTATAATCTGTTCTTGCATGCACTTCAAGGAGAGCTGGTTCATTAATAAAGCTGTCGTGTGCTGAACCTTTAATTAAAATAGAAATTTAATTTTTCAAGCAGAACTTTAAGCAAAAATCTTGACGATTGGCTTCTTTTATTTTGACACAACTCCCTCAGTTTCCATCCTGAGATAATGTGGAGCCGAAGAGTTTTAGGTGAGAGTTTCATGAACCGAGCCATGTGGTACTTTGCGACCTACATGTATTTCACAACTTGGGACAAAAAGATTTCAGTGTTGATTTGAGTATAGCTATTGGCTTTCATTACCTTTCCATGGAAATTAGTAAAATGTGTGTCTCTTTCCTTGTTTTCTAGGCTGGACGTAAAGAAAGAAGTGATGCCCTCAATTCTGCAATAGATAAAATGACCAAGAAGACTAGAGACCTGCGCAGGCAGGTAAGCTGGCCGAAAGAAGGTGCTGATTGTTTTCCTAACGTCTCAATTTTGTTGTCTTGTAAAAATCCCAGCAAGTCCTGGACCCACATGCTTTATTGAGGTTTAGGATGAATTTCCATAGGACACTGCCTATCTGTGTTTTGTTGCTAATAATCTTCTAAGTAGCTAATAAAGTCTCTTGGGGACCTAGGATAATACAGTCCCACTGGAATCGACTGAAGAAATTAGCTCTACTGTAAAAAGGATGTTTAGGTGAAAAAATGAGTTTAAAATGACTTGGGTACCTGCGAAAATACACTGCAGAATCTTGTGATGTTAACTTACATGCAGTGGAGACAGATTCTGATTTTGATCTTTGGTGGAGATGTGTTTCCAGTACAAATATGGTAGGTATAGAGGAATTTGGGGCCCTCAGTTTTCCAAGTTAGTAAACACAGGTCTCTCTCTTCATTTAATGTTAAATAATCCTATTCACATTTTGGATTCAAATTGAACCCCTAGAAAAAGTGAGTTGAATTTGTAAAACAATGTTTTAGGATTTTAAAAAGTTGCAGTGATAATACAAATAATATAAGTAATCTCCAGAGAACATTTTTATCATTCATATCTGATATAAAACAAAATTTAAGCTGAAACGTATCTATTCATTTTCCTTTGGTAAAGTAGTGTCCCAAACAGAGAGAAAGATAACCTTCAGTATTAAGATTCATAATGTGGCCAACCCCCTTCAGATAAGCCAGAAAGTGCTTCTTTCCTCCCTTCTCATCTTGTTTGGCCAGTTAAGCTACTGATTTATTTATTTCAGGACTTTGTGCCAGTTCAACCCAGAGCTCTTTTCTGTTCAGTTTTTTAAATTATTTCTTTAAGATACAAGCTTTAGTTTTGTAATTCCCAAGAAAAAAGAATTTTGTTTTGAAAACTGATTCTGTCTCTGAAACGCTGCAACTGTAGTGTAGGCTATTAACTGCACAATTGTGTTTCCTGTGTTGCAGATTATATAACTGTGTGGCTTACATGAGGGGGCCTCATATAAGTACAGCCAAACTGTCAGGAGCTTCCATTAGATTTAAAGTACAAGAGAAAAAAGCAATCTAGCTTCTTGGTAGAAATAAAATCACATTTTTACAATTTAATTATTAGCTCCGCAAAGCTGTCATGGACCATGTTTCAGATTCATTTCTGGAAACCAACGTTCCACTTTTAGTATTGATTGAAGCTGCAAAGAATGGAAATGAGAAAGAAGTTAAAGAATATGCCCAAGTTTTCCGTGAACATGCCAACAAATTAATTGAGGTAAGTATATTAGCAATTTATTACCTGTGGGTTACTTGGTGGAGTGTGGTGATTTTTAATCACATTATTTAAGCAGCTGAAAAATTTAGGAGCTCATCTAATGAATAATATGTATAAGATGAAAGTCTTTGAGTATTACTTAACATCTATCCAAAACTACCGATTTGGTCAGTTAATATTAGTTATGTACGTGATAAATAGAGGTGATTCCTATCTGGGAAACTTCACATCTCCACTTAGTGTTAACATTAATCATGACATGCTTATATTCAGAAGACATTATGGAAAGTTGTGGTTAGATGCTGGCGCTCAGGAGTCAGACTGCCTGGGCTTCCATCCTGGCAAATTACTGAACAGCTTTGAATACCCATTTCTTATCTGTAAAATGTTGCCTATCTAGTGATTTTTTTGTTGTTGATTGTTGGTTTCGTTTGTTTGTTTATTTTTATAGGGCCGCACCCGCAGCATATGGAGGTTCCCAGGTTAGGGGTCCAATAGGAGCTGTAGCTGCCGGCGTACATCACAGCCACAGCAACGCCAGATCCAAGCCGCCTCTGCGACCTATTCCATATCTAGGGGTTGTTTTGAAATCTAAAAGAGATGGTGCATGTCAAGTGCTTAATCCTTTGCCTGAGACACAGACCCGGCTCAGTCACTTTGTTTTAACATAGAAGAAACTGGAGTTCCCTTGGGGTTCAGGAGGTTAAGGACATAGTATTGTCACTGCTGTGGGGGCTAGTTACAGCTGTGGTGTGGGTTTGATCTTTGTCCTGGGACCTTCTCCATGCCATGGGTGTGGCCAAAAATAAAATAAAATACAAGAAACTGAGCCCTAATGTGCTACTAATTAGATATATTTGAAGAGTAGAAATTAGTGTTAGTGGTTGGTTGGTTATGTGACAAGAAGATCGAGTTGCTATTTAATTTCCAGGGAAGTTAGGGTTGGTCCTACCGTTTGATTACTTAAAATTGTATGACTGTTTAATTTATTCATTATTACTCTACTTCAAAAATTTGACACATAATAAGCATTTGTAAACTTAATGTAAAACAGCTAATATTTGGAAGAGATGTTCCATAGACCATTTGGTAAGTGGTAATTATGTAACAATAGAAAATTGGCCTGTTATGTAAAATGTGTGTCTAGTGCATTTGGATTTATAGAGACATTAGACCAGGTTTGAACCATAAAAATACTCTAAGGAAAACATCAGTGATCACATTCAGCGTGTTACTGATATTACATCCGGTTTTCTTTGAACATTAATCATTGTTCTCGCCTGGATCAATTCTGTACAAAATATGTAGGTCGGTTTGCTATTCAAGTTAATAATTCTAGTACTTGGTCAGAAGACTTGCATTTTGTGTCTTCATTAAGCAGAGTTTTATTGACAGTAGTCCCATGAGCGTAGGATGTAATCTTCAGACATACAAAGCTTGTCTTGAGGAACCCTCCCTCCTGTGAGGGGCCTACATATCAGAGTATGCCTGGGAGGCAGGAAGTGAGGGCACTGCCAGCCCCTGGCCCTGAGTCACAGGGAGCATAATGCCCGGGAGCGGGCATCTGAAAGGGTGTGGTGGACCGAAGCGCACAGGGCAGCTCTTGTCTGTACCGCCGCTGTTCTGGCTTGCTGTGCAGTCCTCAGCCTCTCCATCCAACAGAACTGATCCTTGCTTAGCACTACTGTGTACCATGTATATGCAAATACTGTGTACTTCCCACATTTCTCAGGGAAGGAAACTGAACCTTAGAGAAGTCACTTGCATCCCTCCTGCATTGGGGGCTGTGCCCCTCAAGCCTGGTGGACCGCCTGGTGCCCAGTAAGGAGCCCTTGGTGGATCAGGTGGCTTTGGAGACCTTACTCCAGGAACTTTGTGCATGCTTATACTTTCATTTCTTTCTGAATGAACCAAGGGCCCTTTGGAGTTTAGAGTTTGGCTTTCCCTATCCCAGCTCACGTCTGACTCCTTTCTCCCCTCTCTCGGCCCCCCACCCCCATCATCCCCTGCACAGGATATATGTGTATTAAATGACACACGGCTTTTCATCGCTTTAGGCATAACCAGAGTTAGGTAGTTCCATTGTAGTACCATTCTGCAAACTTTTAATTTACATTTATGGTAATAACAGATACTAGGATGCATAATTGCACATGAGCCTGAAAAGGAAATGAATTTTTAAAGCTGTGGAAGCCTTGAGTTCCTGATTCAAGGCAGAACTTTATTCTTCAATGACAAGGCTGCTTCTCCCCACACTAGTACTTTTGTATTGTAAAGAAACACTGAATTAAGCGGAGGTAAAATGCTTCGTTGTGGTTGTTTTTCTTCGTCTCCTGACAGCTTCCTTTTCATTGGTTCCCCCTTTTAGGTGTAGTAAATGTCAGCAAGCCAACTTTGGGTTTAGGGGCCCTTTGCCATTTTTCCTGGGGGTTTAGGGGGTAGTAAGAGCTCTGTGGGAAAGCTGAGTAGGGCTGGTGATGATAGGCCTCTAGCAGGACGGGAAGGGCTCAGATTCTACAGCCACAGAGAGTTGTGCCAGATGTGTTCATCTTCGTAACATACCATAGTACATTTCTGCCACTAGCCACCTGGGCTTAGCACAGACTCCACAGGTAAAGGCCATGATGCCTGAGCAAGAGTGCCCTCACTACAGATGCCACCTTCAGGTTAGGGGGTCCCCAGCTCACCAGTACTTCTGACCCAACTGTCTGTCAGTTCAAGGGGTCTCATGATTCTTCCCTTGTCCCAAGAGTGCCCTCAGTTTAAATGCCCACTCTAGGTTTGAGGGTCCCCAGTCTCCCCGCTCTTCTGGTCAAGTGGCTACAGGTTTGGAGGGTTCCCATGGAGGGTTCCCATGGCCCACTTCAGGTTCAGTAATTTGATAGAACAGCTCCTAGAACTCAGGACAAGTACCGTCCTTAGACCGCATTCTACTGTGAAGGAGACAAATCAGGACCATGCAAGTGCAGAGACGCAGAGGGCGAAATGTGGGAAGGTTTCAAGGAGAGTTTCCATCCTCTCCCCACGGAATCAGGGCCTGTCACCCCCTGAGCTTTCACTGTGTGGGTACAATTGATGGAGTCCCTTTCTGCCCTGGACCTTTCTGGAAAGCCCCAGCCCTCTACTCACAGGGTTGGCACAGTGGCCCGCCTGTCCCCAGCCATCCCTTACCTGCCTCACAAACAGAAAGGCTCAGCCGGAGTTACCTCATTCACGTAAATGATGAGTAAGAAAGACACTTCTGTCGGTTCTGAAATCTCTCAAGGATTTAGAAGTGTCCTCCCAGGAATCCGGAAAAAAGAGCAGACTTTTTTTTTTTTTTTAATTATACCTCAATCATCTCATCTTGAAGGTTTATGGAGTGCATGGTTTTCAGGTAGCTGGCTCCCTAGCTGCGTGACCACATGAAGAGGTAAGACGGGCCAGGCCTTTTCCTTGCAGTTGTTTTGTTTGTTTTGTTTTTGTTTTGTTTTCTTTTTTGGATTGCATCTGCAGCATATGGAAGTTCCCAGGCTACGGGGTTGAATCAGAGCTGCAGCCGCTGGCCTACACCACAGCCATAGCATAGCGATGGGTATCCGAGCTGCATCTGCGACCTACTCCACAGCTCACAGCAGTGCCAGCTCCTTAACCCACTGAGCGAGGCCAGGGATTGAACCTGCCTTCTAGCAGGGCTTGTTTTTTGCTGTGTTCCTTGCAGTTTCATTTAGATCCTGTTTGTGTGATTGACCCCTTGTCTCACCTGGTGTGCCTTGCATTGCTCAGTTCTACTTTTCCCTGGAGGTTTGCCCCTTAGGAGCCAGGTTTTCTGATTGAGTCCATCTCTCCTCTCCAAAGTGAGTGGTTCTTTCTCACAGAATAGCAGGTTTTCCCTCTGGCGTGTAAATCCCCCTCTGTTTAATGTCCATGTATCAACATGACCCTAAGCCCCTTCTTGAATTCCATCTGTAGGGGAAACTCCCTCCCTCCAGAGGCAGCACGTTCCACTGGTGGATTCTTGGGCTCTTAGGAATGGGAACCATAACCTCCTTCTCTGGAGCTCCCCTATCCATCTTTTACTGTTGCACACAAGTAAATTGAGAGGAGCCATAATTATAAATACATACCTGCTTTCAAAGACGTCATGTGGAAAAAGATTTATTGATTACATGTTGAAATGTATTGTCTTGAGATTAAATACTATTTTTTTAGTCCCCCCCCCCCTTTTTTTGTCTTTTTGCCTTTTCTTGAGCTGCTCCCATGGCATATGGAGGTTTCCAGGCCGGGGGTCTAATTGGACCTGTAGCCACCAGCCTACACCATAGCCACAGCAACATGGGATCTGAGCCGCGTCTGCAACCTACACCACAGCTCACAGCAACACTGGATCCTTAACCCACTGAGCAAGGCCAGGGATTGAACCCGCAACCTCATGGTTCCTAGTCGGATTTGTTAACCACTGAGCCACAATGGGAACTCCTAGTCTCACCTCTTCATGTGGCTCACATTGTATTTCTCTTGTTTGGCACTGGCCTGGATGATTTCCTCAGGTCTTTGAGAGGCCCTCTTCTCCGAATGCTCACCACTCAAATGCCAGCCCTTACTCAACTCCAGGGGCAGGTGGACAGAATTAGAGCAGCCAGAGCTACCCCTGGCTTTTGGTTCCCACTGAGCTCAGAGTCAGGCAGTTCCAGGGTTTGGCCTCCAGAGGCGCTGCTGCACAGTTCCATCTTCTCTTTTCTGGTCTGGAGGGTGCAGCTGCTTGTTTGGCTCCCTGCTGTTCTGACACTCATCCAGGATAAACTCCTTAGATTCAGTCCAGTGTTCCATCCTGTCAGGACTGTTGCTGGCATCCCTCTTCATATTATTGACGGCCCCTTCCAAACTTAGGTCATTTCTTTTCTTTTTTGAAAAATAAGCATGTCTTTTCTCCTTTTATCCAATCCAATGTTTATATAGTGTTGTCCAAGACAAGGCATAGGATAGAACCTTTCAGCTTGCCACTAGAAATCATTCTGTTGGTTCTATAATTCTTTGTATATAGTTAGCTGTTCAGCGAGTTACAAATTCTTTAATTTTGTTTTGTGCCCCCCCCCACACACACATCAAATAGTGTAAAAAGGTTCTGCTTTAATTTGGGGTGTGACATAAAGATGCTTCAACTGTATTGATAGTTTCTGAGTGGTATTAGGGATAATGTCCACGTAGAGATGGGGAACCTTTTCGGATAGTTTCTCTGTGTGTCACAGTATGGAAATACAAGATCAGTTTCAAGATAAAAACCACACTCTTCCTCTTGAGGTTTTATGAGCAGAAGTAAATTTCTCCAGTCCCTCTGTGCGGGCCTAGTTTTTGGAAAGCTGTGTGGTGCCTGCTGCCTATCGGACCCTTACTAAATGACTTGGTGATTTTACTTGGGAGAGCAAGGAACAGAGTCTGTGAGGCTGCGACCTGACTTCCCTACACTACACTTGTCCATGGGATCTGCTACCTCCCCACATGGTGTTGAAATGCCTTTTCTTATGTGTAGGGTGCCCAGAGGTTGTGTGTCTCAAGGCCGCTGGGTAGGGGAGCGGGAGCTGAGGGATACGTCACTCTTGTCTTCTGTTCTGGAATATAGCACTGAGGGCTTTTTTTCATCTGGTTATGAAAGGGCATGGTCATGCTTCAAGGGAACCATAACACCTTTTATTCTTGACTCTGTCTCCCGTATCAAGTTAATGATTTCTTTATGTTGCTTGTCAGTTTAGTGTGTTGCGGTGGAAAATTTATTTTCTGTCAGAAATATTAACCTTTTTGTCAATAGCGTAACACCCATGTGTCCTTTTTAATTGGTTCATTCTTTGCCTACCTCCTTCACTGTGAGTAGCTTAATAGCTAAAGAGCAATCAGTATTCCCTTGCTAATTTTGCTCTCTTCTGGATCCTTTTTCAATTTCACAAACTAAGAATGAAATAGGAAAAATACAGTTCATGAAATCCTGCCTATAAAAACTATCTATTACTTAGTATCCTTTCCCCTCAGCCCTAGCTGTTTGTTAAAATGAACTTGCTACAATGAGACAGTATTTCATTCATTGCCTTGTGAATTTTAGGAACCAGAAAGCAAATGTGATGGGCATGACTTTGAGCTGGATTATTATTACTTGCTATGCCCCTCCCCCCCAGTGTTTCCCATCATCCAGGACTTCATAGGGTTTTGGCTTTATTGGCTTGAAATGTGTATTTTAACTGCAAATTGAATGATCTGCATTATAACTTTTATTCTGTGGTGTGCTGATAATATGCAGTAAAGTGGCCTTGAAGAAGCTTCTGTAAGGAACATTTGAATTAAACACTGACCTTATACAATCTACCTGTGATATCTTGGATATTTTCTTATTTCCTCTGTATAATATTGTAGGCTAAAATTCTTGCGAACAGCAAATTAAATGAAGCTTCAGTTTTCTAGGACTGTAGGATATTTGCATGAAAGCAGTCAGGTGTTCTTGGGGGAGAATGCTGACCTTGGAATCTGGAAGAATTTCTCCTAAGCAAATTGAGCTTGGTTTTCTCACATTTTCAAGAGTTTTTAGGTTCAGGCGCACGGGGTTACATTAGACAGAAGCGTCTTGGCATGTATTATTTTAACACCTTAACCCCGAACAAGCCTTTTTGGCTGAATTTCACCACCTAGTCAAGTTTTGGGATGGTCAAGTGAAGGCAATGGATGAATCTTGTTTGTAAGGAGCATCAGGTTTCTTTTCTCTTGGAGTGTTGGCAAGAAAGATTAGGGAAGCACTTAGCCTACTAACTCTGGCCCTGCTTCAGAAGCATGCCCACCCCGCAGTTTCCCCACCACTAGAGCTGATAGACGAATGTTTAGATAGGCTCTTCCTAGCCTTACTGATTGATTATTCAGGAGTTAGATAGAAATAGGACACCTTCCAAGCGGTCCGTATAGTAACTGGTAAATGGAAGTGATGACACTGTCACCTGGGCAGTTATCTACACATGAAAGCATTTTAAAAAATATCAAATAGCCAAGCCGTTTAAAATGGCTTATGATATTTTAGTAAATTCATGCTTTCTAATCCTGCTACTATAGATACTTAATTTTATATTCGGCCTCGTCCTAAAATTAAATTTGGTGTGACTCATTTAATACAAGAACATATGAAATAAGGCAGATGAAGAAAATCAGGACCTAGGAGAGAAATAACACGCAATTATGAACTATAATTGCCATGCTTGAGTTTGGTGTGGCACTTCACTTCCTGGTAGCACACAGGAAAGGATGAAACACAATCAGTTGTGTAGTTCTTGTCTTCAGAATGGAGGAAGGATGCCCTTTTTGCCGTGGGAAATAAGCCTGTCGTAAAGGTGTGACGTAAGGGGCAGTGAATGATTTAATAGATAGGGTCCGCAGATAGCTATTTTAGCAATAGATGTAGTGAAGATTCCACACGATTTTCCCCCCTTTGTAAGTCCCCCTAGAAGGGCAAGCTCACATCATTCGGCTGACCCTGACTTGAGATCCGGCCGCCCGTGATTCGGTGTGGGGCTGACCCAGCGTGTGGCCTTCGGCCTCCCAGGGACAGTATTGGAACAGAGGGCTGTGAGTCCAGTGGTCCTCCTGGTCATCCCCGTGTGGCTTGCTCTCTGTTTTAAAAGAGTGTTCAGCCATTCTCTTTCTTTATGCTGTAAATGTACCTGGTGAAGAGCGTATGTTTAGTTAGGAGTTTCCCTTGTGGCTGAGCAGGTTAAGGGCTCGACTAGTGTCCGTGAGGGTGCTCTCTTTCCTCTTCTTAACTCTCTCATCCCTCGCCCTCTGTTTCTAACTCTCCTTCCCTTTTGGGTTGATCAAGTCTCCCAGCCTCCTACTTTTCTCTTTCTCTTCATGTTTGGAAATCATACATTCTGTGTTCTATTAGTAGCAACTCGGGATATTTTAGCATGCATGTTTATTTGTTTTTGGTTTGGGGTTTTTTGCCTTTTTTTTTTTTAACAGCTGCGAGTGCAGCATATGGAGGATCCCAGGCCAGGGGTCCAGTTGGAGCTACAGCTGCCGGCCTACACCACAGCTCACGGCAATGCCAGATCCTTAACCCACTGAGCGAGGCCAGGGATCGAACCCGCAGCCTCATGGTTACTAGTTGGATTGGTTTCCACTGCGCCACAAGGGGAGCTCCCTAGCATGCATGTTTAACTCAGAGTTTGAGGTTAATCATTACCTTTTCCTCCTGAAACAACCGAGCATCTTGGAACGCTTTAACTTCAGTCATTATCTAATGTAAATGTTATTGTTGCCCAGTATATTGGGTCTCTTAATTTTTAGCCCCACAAGTTAGACGCTGTTGTTACTGCTTTAATCATTTAGTTCAACTTTTGAATAAATTTTACCTGATACCATATTTTCGTTGCTTTCCATTTCTTCTTACATATTAAACCTTCTTTTTTTTTGTCTTTTGTCTTTTTTGTTGTTGTTGTTATTGTTGCTATTTCTTGGGCCGCTCCCACGGCATATGGAGGTTCCCAGGCTAGGGGTTGAATCGGAGCTGTAGCCACCGGCCTACGCCAGAGCCACAGCAACGTGGGATCTGAGCCGCGTCTGCAACCTACACCGCAGCTCACGGCAACGCCGGATCGTTAACCCACTGAGCAAGGGCAGGGACCGAACCTGCAACCTCATGGTTCCTAGTCAGATTCGTTAACCACTGCGCCACGACGGGAACTCCCATATTAAACCTTCTTTCTGAGACTGCCTCCTTTTTTCCTGATGCACCTTTGTAAGAAACTTCTTTAGTAGGGGCAGACGCGTCCTTCCTGCCCCTACTAAAGAAGTTTCTTACAAAGGTGCATTAGGAAAAATGTCCTTACGTTGTTTTTGGTTTTGTTTTATCTTAATGTATTTATTTTGCCTTAACTCTTGAAAAAATGATTTTATTGAATATATAGTCCTAGGATGATCCCCCACCATGCCCTTCAGTGATTTGAAAATACTGTTGCCCTATCTCTGGCTTCTGTTAGTGCTGTAGAGAAGTCGGCAATCAGTCTCACTGAGCTTTCTTTGGAGATAATTTGTATTACTTTCTGGCTGTTTTAAAAATCTTGTCTTATTCTAAGGTTTCACTTCAGTGTTATGGGACATGGATTTCTTTATGTTTTACTCTCTTCAGAGTTTGTCTCCCCAAATCTGAAAATTATGTTTCATCCATGCCGAAAACATTTCATCTGTCACCTCTTTGAGTATTGCCGATTCTCCCTGTTTGTCCTTCTGAAATCCTTGCAGTTTCAGATAGTAGTAGACTTTTTCACTTTATCTTGCATGTCTCTCAATTTCCTTTATGGTTTCCATGTCATGAAAATGTCTTGGCTTTCCTGAATAATTTCTTCAGTTTGACTTTCTAGGTTAGTAATTCTCTTTTTGGCAGTGTTTAGTCAGTATTATTTTAAATTTCTAGAAATGATAAACATCAGTACTTTTCCTTTGAGGTTCTATTTTGATCCTTCTCAAGTCTGCCTAGTCATTTTTGAGTGTGTTTTTTCCCTCTCTATACTTTGTATACTTTCTTTTATTTAAATGTTAAGATAAGAAACATATTTTAATATTCTAATTCTGATCATTTGAGTATCTGCAGAAATGGATCTGAATACACAGTTGTTTTGCATATTTTTGCTCAAGATGGCTTATTTCTTTGTGTTTCATGCACTTTCTTGTGACTTCGTATTCCTGGCATTTTGCATTTGAGAATTCTTTGAAGCTTGGGTTCAGGTTACCTTGTGTCAGGGAAAATTTCCCTTTATATTATACCAGTTGCTTACAGATACCGCTAGTACATGACTTCCTAAACCTAAAGGGTTTCTGCTATATAAATAATACAGTTTCTATACCTCAACCCCTGAAGAGGGCCAGCCTTGGCTTAGAATTTACAGAAGGAGAGGCCTTTTCTTCTCCTTGAGAAAATGTGTAGGGTAAGCATCCTACTGTTTTTCCTCTTCATGTTGACTTTTTTCCTTAATTCACCCTTTCACTCAAGATGTTGCCTTTTGGCTGTCTCAGCTCAAGGCAGATTGTCTCATCTAAGGCATCTGCCTTGTGAGGGCCATTGTGCTGGGCTATTAAAACCCCAAGTGCTCGGTCACAGAATGGCTCACCCCTTACCCTGCATAAACACTGTTTTCAGTGCTTGCTTACCGCTCTGGATGTCTGCTTTCTCGTTTCTAGCCTCTGCTTATTTCCCTTATTTACTCACCTGCTTAGCCCTGCATTTCTTAAAATACAGCAAGATTGAGGTATATTTTATATACCATAAAATTCACTCATTTTAAGTGTACAAGTCATTGGATGCTTAAATTACTGAATTTACAGGACTGTGCAGTCATCATCACAGTCCAGTTGGGAACTTTTCTATCAGCCACGTGTGCTCACGTTTCGGTAAGCAATCTTACTTCTCCTAATAAGATAGCCACCACCCTTCCCTGGAAATTGGAAAGATGGGAGCTTAAGCCCTGTTCCATCATTCTTTCCTCTGTGGGTTTGGAAATAATTGTTAGAAATTTCTTGAGTGGTTCTGAGATTTATACCCTGTGCAGTAGGGACTTTTCCCTCCATACATGACAAGTCTAGAAAAGTTGAACTTTTTGAGAGTACAGAGAGTTTAACCATTTTTGAGAGGAAAACTTGGGTGCTAGGTGGGTGACCCAAGGTCGCATGGCAAGTGACATAGGTTTTGAGCTTGAGCTTTATGGCCTGCTGCTCAGATTGTGGTGTCACTGCTTACTCCCTGTTCCACAGTTCTTTTCGTTTGTTTCACTTCCACAATGGGTATAGGCTATTACGCGGGTACGTCATCAGTTTATTACCAAGAATAAAAGTTCTTCTTGTCTTCCTGCAAAGGATCCAAGGTAAGGGATAGTTGGAAATAACTTGCATTTGACCTAAACAAATTTTAAATATATTTAAAGTCATCAACATGTGCATAATAAAGGGAAAATTGTCATGATGGTATTTTTTTTTTTCTGCTACAGAAGTTTGTTTCATAAGTTTTATTTAGGTAAAAAAATTGTAGAGCTTTCCTGAATGTCTGAAATGTTGTCTTTTCTGTCATGTACAGATGTCATATTTGTTGATCTCACAGCCTGGCTGTGACAATTTTTTTTCCCCACACAGCACAGATTATTACTTGGGCAACTTCTAAAACCAGCAAAAGGCCAGGGCTGTTTTGTTTTGTTTTGTTTTTAATCAGAGAGTTGAAAGTTTCCTGAAATGTTTTGCTCTTCCACAAGAAAAATGAAGCAGGGTAGTTAGAAGGAGTGCAGAAGAGGCCCCATGACTTCAAAGCTGGTGGTCATCGCGCCAGTGTTAGCCCACCTGATATAACAGCAGGAATCAAAGACTTTTAAATTATTAAAATTCATGTCACTGTGGTAGCAAAGATAGAATCATTTATTCCAAGATCAAATGGCACATGTCGTTCATCTCGCTCCAGATTCTCAGCTCTGCCAGGTTCTTGGGACGTTAGCCACTCGGAGTGTCCCTGAGCCACGCTGTAGAATCTTCTGAGTCTCCTGTTAGCTGCTGTCCCAGATTTCTAGAGCCGCCAGAAGGACGAAGTTAAGGAGAAGCCCTTTCCCGCACTCTGGCCTCTCAGGGCAGTCACGCCTGGCGCTAGTGTATGAGGTTGGCCTCTCAGAGAGCTGTGGTCTGCATGTTGCATTTGCACATTTGTCATTGTTAGAAGTGAGTAGCCCTGTCCCTGGAGGGTGAATTGAAGCTCATTCATCTGGAGAAAACGGTCAGTGACAGGCGCCCGCTTCCTTCTCCCAGGCCAGGCGGGGTGGCTCCTGAAACAGGCCACGTGCGCTTGCAGAGCATTCCTGCTGCGGCTGCACATCAGAAACCTTCTAAACGGAGACCAAGTCTTCCCTGATCTTTGTTCTGTTGGGATTTGAATCTGGAAACCGCAACAGCGGCGTGCAGAGGTCGGCCGTTTCCGCCGAAGCCAGTCCCCCTGTCGTGTGTCGGGAGTAGATGATGTTTATTGGAATGTTTTGCTTACCTTAAATATTTTCTCTAAGTTTTACATATTCTTAAGATGGGAAGGATATGAAATTGTACTGGGGTGACTAGATGCTGGAAGGCAGAAAGCGACGGACGCTCCTGAATCTCAGCCCGTGACAGGCCTCCTGAGCGGTGGGACTGCGGCAGGACCAGGGAGCTTCGTTGGTCCCAACGTGCTAGTTCAGTCCTCAGCCTCAGATTTTATGTTTGGTTTTCGAAATGCCTTCTTAAGGCGGCGAAGCGTTAGAAGCTGTGGCTTCATAAACACATCTGCTTCTCCTTCAGGAAGCCATCGTGAAATGGACATGTGAGGGATAACGTGTGTGAAAGTTCGATGTTCTGCAGCAATTAGCTTAGGTCATATTTTGCAGCAGTTTTGAAGCAAACAAAAGAAATCGCCAAGCAGCCCTTGTAGATTGTCATCATGGACAGAAGTGCCTTTTTGCTCAGGTCCAGTTGGCACCAGAAAGTGGAGTTAGAACCTTCAGGGAACATGAATGTTACTTCTTTGTGTGATTTTTGAAGGCCTATAAACATTAAGGATCAGACTTAATTTTCATGTTCCATGCATTTTTGTGTTGAAATTGCATGTTCTTTTGTTTCTCCTTGTGATTAGGCATTGCAGGATTCTGATAGTTAGCAAGCAGTCTTACAGAAAGCTGATAATCCCTAACGGTAACGCTGCAAACAACAGTAATAGTATATAATTTTTCTTGTGCCTTTATGAGCGTAAGTTGAGTGGAGGAGTGAAAATCAAAGGTTATTGCCATTGCCCTTGTTTACTCTGGCATTTTAAATTCTCAGAAAGTGCCTCTGATTTTCAGCGCCTACGCCGCTATCATTCATAACTCAATTTGCGACTCGGGGGAAGACGTGTCTCAGCACCGTGTATTCAGTGGGTCCTTGGGATTGCTAATGCGATTGGCAAGCCTGTTCGTTTAGAAACTTGGATAAGTGATCACAGGTCTAGCGGCAGCTTCAGAGCAACATTCGCAGCACAGCTAGAGCTTCAGCAGAGGAAGTATGATACAACGTGGCAAGATTGTTTCTGGCTGCAGGAGTTGTGCAGTTGAGGTGGTTGGATGGGAAGGTAAAGATTATAGTTCAAATAAAGTAGCATCATCCAGGAAACAGTCCAGCTGTCAGTGCTTTTGAGAAACCGGTGAAGGACAGTTTTGCTCTTTTTTTCTTTCTTTTTTCTTTTTAGGGCTGCACCCTTGGCATACAGAGGTTCCCAGGCTAGGGGTCCAGTTGGAGCTACAGCTGCTGGCCTACACCACAGCCACAGCAACGCCAGATCTGAGCCGTGTCTGTGACCTACCCCACGGCTCACGGCCACGCCGGATCCTTAACCCACTGAGCAAGGCCAGGGATCAACCCCGAAATCTCATGGTTCCTAGTCAGATTGATTTCCTCTGCGCCACAATGGGAACTCCCAGTTTTGCTCTTGACTACGGGACATCATCTCTGCTTCTTTTCCATTTCTGATGAGGATGGCCTTGGGTCCATCTTGATGTTGTGTTCATGCTGGTTTTTTTTTGTTTTTTTTTTTTTAAAAATAGCCTTGTGTTCAAATAAACCTCATCTTGGCTTAACGTAAGCATCATTCACCTGTCAAGTGAGAGTTGCAACTTAGAATTTCTGTTTCCTTCCTTGAAGAACAGCTGCAAAGTACATGTTTATTTGCAGGTACCAACAATTCTTTGGTGCCCTTCCTGAGCTTTTCTCACATTGCTGCCCACTCTAGGAGACCCTCTTTCTGAAGTTAGTGTTAGGCAGGTTAGAGCCTACGTAAAGCCGGGCAGTTCCAAGCCCTAGGATCTCTCAAGGCTCTGCCGCCAACGTAGAGTGCATCCCTTGTTATGACAGCACAGAGCTAAAACATTTGTCCTCATACGCAGGTAATCAGTCTGTGAGCAGTCAAACGCCTTTGGTGCTCTTGTCCTTTGTTCTGTAAAGGTCAGGGATGGGGTAGGTATTCGTTTGTTTTCCTTTGCAGTCAAAAGAGAAAAATCTTCAAAGATCTTTTTATTCTTTTCTTCTAGGTTGCCAACCTGGCCTGTTCCATCTCAAACAATGAAGAAGGTGTAAAGCTTGTTCGAATGTCTGCAAGCCAGCTAGAAGCCCTCTGTCCTCAGGTAAAGTATAGCCAGCAGTGTTTAAAGTACGGCCAAACTGGGTTCGATTTTTTTAGAGTATAGATGAGGTTTACTTTTTAGTTTTGTTTGTAGGATTTTAGGTAGAAGGCTTGGGGACAACACACTGATCCGGAGTCCATACAGCTTGGAGAAATTTGTTTAACTTTCAGTGATATTTCCTCGAGGCATCATGCGCCCCTCCGTGTCCTCCACTTCCGGCAAAGGGAGGGTGGGCAGCGGCCATTCTCTGCCCTCCGTGTAGAGGGTCATCTGTAGCATGTGGTCGTCCTGGAATCGGGGGTGATCATCCACAAGCTGAAAAGAATAACAGCTACCCATCCGCATCCCATCTGGATGCCCAGTGTTTGGGTCTCATTAGAGGAAACAGGATTCAAGAGCTAGAAGCCTTACTCTGGAACGACCTGAAGTATCCTTATGATACAGATGTTAATAATATAATTCAGCCAGCTTGTGGAGTAAACATTTGAAAACTTTTCTATATTTATATTGGCATATGGGAAGACCGGCGATTGGGTTAGATTAAGCATTTGGGATCTGAGAGTTCCTGTTGTGGCACAGCGGAAGCAAATCCGACTAGGAACCTTGAGGTTGTGGGTTCGATCCCTGGCCTTGCTCAGTGGGTTTAAGGATCTGGTGTTGTCATGACCTGTGGTCGAAAATGTGGCTCAGATCCTACATTGCTGTGGCTGTGGTGTAGGCCTGCAGCTATAGTTCCAATTGGACCCCTGGCCTGGGAACCTCCATGTGTCATGGGTGTGGCCCTAAAAAAAAGTAAAAAAAAAAAAAAGGACATTTGGGACCTTAAAAGGAAAAGGGGGGGGGGCATTTGGGACCCTAAAAGACTGAAACATACAGAAAAATGATTGCTTTGTGAAATGCCAGGTGAGTTGCCTGCCTTCTGAGAGGGAACTGGGCCTGGCTTGTGCAGACTGATGCTCCTTGCCCCTCGCATGGGTTTCTGAGCAATGTCAGTGCTGTTTTGGTGCAAGAGGTTGCCTCTGCAGTTTCCCAAGTAGAGAATGGTCTTGGGCATAGTCTGAAGATTGATATTCACCTCTCTGTAAGTGTCCCGTCAGATGGCACTGAGCACGAGTTGGAGTCAGAGAATAGAGGTCATAGGGGTGAAGTTCGGTCTGCAGCTAACGTATTAAAATATACTGTGAGCGCTGCTTTGGCTCTTTCGTATGGAACAATTTCTTCCCCTCAAGGTAGGTGACCAAAATAAATAAAGCCTGGTTATGAATCTGGGATTTTGTAACTGGCACACAGGTTAGTTAGAGCATTTGTTCTCTTTCTCAAACATGTGGATCAGTTTGCCACTGAGAGCTGCTTCATCTCAGCCTTAGTGTGATGAGCTAGTGGTCGGTCTGCATGAGCTGATGAGCATTTCCCCAGCTTTAAGCCACGTGTGGAGTCTGCTGGTGGCCAGTAGCTCTACAGATAATAAGCACAATGAATTTGGTCACCTCTGGGAAGTTGGTGGGTGACCAAGTTGTATGCAGTAACTTGAGAGCAGATTTTGAGGATTTGGCGGCATTTCTCCAGCTTGCCATTTTACCCCATCAGCACTTGTTTTTAATGCCTTCGGTTCTCCATTTTATTTTGAAATGCTTGAAAAGCGACAATGCCTTCACATATCGGCTGAAACAGATGGTAACATACGCTGATCACACCTACTAAGAGTATTTATATAAATGATCTTAAAGCCTTGAAAAAAAAAAGCAAACCACATGGAGAGTCTAGTAGATCCTAATGAAAGTGATGACGTGCGTAAGTCTCGTGGCGCTGGGACGTGTTGCCCAGGGTTTAGGTTGCCGTCAGAAGACAGCTTTTCTCCTCTGCTCTGTGGTTCATTTCTCCTCCTAAAACAGACCTCAAGACAGTGCCCAGAGCGTGCTTGGTACTGGGTATATGTCTCAGATAAAAAGGTGTTTCTCTCGGCATGATTATTCTCCCAGATCTCGCCTCCGGCTCCTTCCTCCCTTTGCCCACAAACAGGGCTGAGCAGGCTCAGTGACGCAGGTGGAGGAGACGTGCAGACAGGCCAGTGACTGAATAGCTGCGCTGTTTCCAAATAAGCTGTGACTCCACAGCCACCTGTGATTGCTACATTCTTTCATTATTTTAAAAGAGGAGCTGGGCAATTCCAATTTTCTATCAAGTCTCAATTTTAAAGAGTTGGTAGCTACAGTTTGGAAATTCTTCGCGGACGGTAATCCAGATTTCCAGGCGCTGAGCTTCACCTAGCCTGGCCCGCGTTTCAGCCTCGAAGGGCCTCTTCCTGCAAGTGGCTCTCCTCACCTCAGCAAGAGGGGCGCCCTCTCCCGACTCTTCAGCCTGAGGTGGGCAGGGGTGTTAGGCCCTGGACCGGGGGTGTCCTAGTCTTGAGGCCTTTGCTTCCAGAGTCGCTGGCTTGTTAGATAAACACACCTGAGGCAAGTTAATCAACTGGACTAGGTTAGTTTACCAGGAATTTAGGATGGAGGTTAATGTGCTATAATAGCATGTAGACAAAAAGTTATCATGTTAAAGTGACATTGCTTTATTTTGAGCTTCTGTCAGCCTCCATCCACAGTATGAAAGACGCCTTAGGTTTTTCTCGTCTATTTTTGTGCCTCGCACCCGCCCTGCTGCATTCAGGCAGCTTGTTCCCTCCGCTGGGAGCTGCTTTTCTATGGCCTTACCTGCAGTTTGGAATTAGCTGCTAGACCTTACTGTGCCTTTCTGGAGGGGACAGAGGACAGGTGGAACCTTTAGAGGAGTTTTCTTCCACATCTTTCAGTTCATGCAAGAGCAGATTAACTTTTGGAAATGGCAAATCCTGTTCTCAAGTACTAACATTTTAGCAGTTAAGCAACTTTAAATCCAAATATTTGAGGCATTAAAGTCAAGTAACCTGAAAGAGGATTGATTTTGCTGCTTGGGGGAGAAAAGAGCCCCCATATTTTGGGGTGAGTTACTGTTATGGGTCAGGAAGTAGGTCCAGTCTCTCCCTGCACTACCTTTTGCTTTGTGGCTGTACTGTCTGGTTCTGTTCAGCGGGAAAAGGTCCCCCCTCCACCTGAGCAGAGAGCCCTCGCCTCACAGCGGACGGGCCCAATTCTCATTCTGTACCCCCACACCCCGACATCATCTTGCTCAGGGATGTGCCCAAGTCTTAGTCCATGTTAGGTGCTTAGAATATTTCAGTTTTTCAGTTCATCTGATGCAAGCCAAAAGAAAATTGAAAAACCCTGCCAATAGCAGGTTTCTGACAATTGAGTCTTTAAAATTGGAGGCGAGCATTCTGGAGATGATCTTGCTTAATATTTTCTTTTTCTTAGTAGTCCATTATGCACGAATGAGCACTGTACATTTAAGTTAATACAAATCTGGCACTTTAATAATTCATAAGGCCTGGTTTCATGCATGGCCCTTTCTTGGAAATCTGCACAAGGTGGAATTAAGTATTAGAAGCTGCCGCTTACCTACACTTTTTTGGTCCTTTTTTGTATTTCTCCCTAATTAAATGGAGAAATAACTTATGAAATTGTTGGTTCTTCTGCCTCCTTAGATTTATCTTCCATATTGCTGCTTCTCCCATTGTGCTGTCATTTTCATGGCTAACAGGCTTGACAAGCATGAGCCCAGGCCTGGTCTGTATAGGTGTTGAGAAACCAGATTGCTCTTAAATGAGCATCCAAGGCATACAGGCCGGGGAAAACGGTGCCCTTGAGCTCTCAGTCATCCGTTATTTCACAATTACAGGACCATCTACCTTTGAATCACCTTACTTTTAACACTTCTGATATTCTCTAATCTTTTCTCACAAAGCAGTTGTACAGAAGAGCTCAAAGAGATGCTTCTGACTAGCAGTTTCAGCATTTTCTTTATCTGTTCCCTCCCCACCCCTTCCCCCACAGTGGTCTGCAGGTAGCAGGCCCCAGAAAACCCGCAGTCTCCTTGTAAGCCCTGCCTGTTGATATTGGCTGTTGTTTCGTTTCTTTGTAAAGTCTGATTTCTATATCATAAAAAGTTGGGAACTATTTCCCTTTCCTCCATTTTCTTAAAATGTCTATATAGTTGGCATTATCTCTTCTTTAAATGTTTGGGAGAATTCTCCATGAAGCTATCAGGGCCTAGAGTTTCTTTGTGGGAACATTTTAAACAATTCACTTTCTTTAGTAGGTATCAAGATACTCAGATGAGCTGTTTCTTCTTGAGTGAGCTTTGGTAATTTGTATTTTATCAATTGCTACTCTCTTTTTTTTCCCTCCTCTTGCTTGGGGTTTAATTTGCCCCTTGTCCCATTTCTAAAGTTAGAAGCTTTTAAATCATTGATTTGAAACCTTTTCTAATGGAACACTTCCACATTTAATGCTATCAACTTCTCAGAGTCCTGCTTTAACTGCAACCCTCTAATGTTGATGCGCATGCTAAATAGTACGGCTGGGTTGGTCAAGAGAGACCTCACAGGGAAAAAAGTGTAAAAGCAAAGACCAGAAGGGGATGACAGAGCAAGCCAGGGAGGGTATGTATAATCCCAAGGGTCCTTTCATGGGGGGAGGGGAGGGCAGTGGTGTTGGCATCAGAGAAGAAGTGGTCATAGGAGCAGGAGTTAGAATAAAGTGGCTGCAAGTCAGGGCACATGGGCAGCTGCTGGAAAAGGACTGGTTTCTCCCTTCAATCTTCTGGAATGAACAGTTCTCCCGACACTTTGATTTTAGCTCTGTTACGGCCCTTTTTAGACTTCTGACCTCCAGCACTGTAAGGTAATACTTGTGTGTTGTTTTAAGCACAACTGCTTTTGTGGTAAAACATTACGGCAGCACAGGAAACCAAAATAGAGGCTGTGGGCTCATCTAGGCAAGAGTACAATGGAAGTGGTGAGCAGGTAATAGAGTCTGGATGGATTTTGAAGACAAATTATCAAAGGATTAGATATGAAGGGGAGGGGAGAGCAGAGTCAGGAAAAAAAATCCAGGTTTTGGTCTTAGGTAGCCAGAATTCTGGATGGAGCTGTCATTTATGTTAATAGGGGGAAAAAGTGGTTTCTGGGAGGAGATCAGTTTTGACCATGCTAATTTTGTGGTGCCTTTTAGACATGCAAGAAGCAAAGTCAAGTTCAGGGAAGAGGTCTGGACGGAATATATAAATGTGAGGTTTATTACCATGTACATGGTGCTTAAAGCCATAAGTCTTGATAAGGTCACCAGTGAGGCATGTGTACCCAGAATGAAAAGAAAGGTCTGGGAACTTAACCTGGGATTCCCTAACGTTCAGAGTTTGAGGAGATAAGCAGTGTCCAGCGAAGCCGATCGAGACAGTGTTACGACCATACAAGCACCAGCAGCTGCCTCTGTCTTGGCAGACCAGGCGGGGAGAGTTTCCAGGAAGGGTGATTATTCTTGTCAAATGATTGTAGAATGTGACCTGAGAATCGGTCCTTGGATTGAGCAACGTGTAAAGCTCACAGGCGAGCTTGGACTAAAGAAGTTGCGGTAGAATTCAGGAGAGAGACGCTTGACTAAAGTGGGGTCAAGAGCAGAGAGGAGAAGTGAGCACAGCAAGCAGACCGCTCTCCTGGCGCTTTGGTTCCCTCCCACGGAGCTACCTGACACTCCCTACGTCATCTGTCAGACGAAAACAGAGAATTTTCTAAGGTATAAGAAATATTTAAGTATTTGTTCAGTAACTGCATAAACAAACACAGTCTTTTAGGCCTATTATTTTCTCTTTAACTCGTTATCTACCAGGAAACAATCTTTGCACATAAATTTAAGTATGAAGTGAGGCTGCAACTTTGTTTTTCTCCAAATAGCCCAGCAAATGTAAAAAGAAAACCTACCATGCCCCACTGAGTTGTGATGTCACTTTGATCATACATTGCATGAATTCTGCTCTTTGATAGGGTCTGATTTTAGATTACTCTGTTCTGATGACTTCAGCTTTATATTTTAACTCTCTTCAGTACACTTGTTCTCAATCCCTAATTTTTGCTCTTCTCAGCTCTTTACTATTCCAGATTAATGTGTGAATAAATAGGTCAGTCTGCCTACTCCTAATATGAACTGTGTTGCTTTTTATTCAAGTTTTCTTAAATGTATCTCCGAAAAAATTTTTGTCCTTTTTGTTACTCAGTCTTTGGGCTTCTTTACAGATTTAATCCCACATGTCTCCTATTAACTGCTTTCACGAAGAGCTGATACTCCTCTCATTTTATGTTCTATTTTCTGGTAAATAGAAAAGTTGCTGATTTTCCTACGTTTCTCTTGTCTCTAGCTATGTTAATGAACTCATTATTTCTAAGAGTTTTTTCCATTGACTCACTTCAATTTTCTAGATAAACAGATGATCTACATTGAAAAGTAACTTTATTATCTCCTTTCTAACAGCTTTTTCTTATTATTCCCATTTCCCATTTTATTTCATTTGCTAGAAAGACCGTTAGTATTTAACTCATGGTGACAGAAGGTATTCTGCTCAATAACATCTTGATTTTTAGGGTAAATGATTCTAGAGTTTCACCACTAAGTGTCATTCCAGATGATTGTTTAAAATGGTACATATAGTATGTTTCTGTTCCTCATTCGTCAGAAATGGGTATTTATCAGTTGTCCTGTGTAAACGGTTTTGTAATGAAATTGAGAAAGTTAACCTTAAACAAGGGGCTGCTCCTCCTCCTACTGCGTGGGATCCGCTATCACAGACCAAAGGGCGACTTTCTCTCTGTAAGGGAAAGTTACCTTGGTATTTGGAACATGTGATTAATTCCCCGCCCATGTTTACTTGACTCTCTTAGAAAACATTTTCTTCAGCCAGATAGTCTATAAGGTCTTGCTCCCTCTGACCCATTGATACATTGGTGAATTAATGAGTTAATGAATGAAGAGAGGGCCACAGTGAGTGAGTGACCCGCAGGGAAAAGAAGGCAGGAAGGAAAAGAGGCAAAGAGTAAGCCTGGAAATGATGGGAATGGGGAGACCACAGTACAACACAGGGGGAAGATAGGATACCTCTTCTTCCAAATAATTTCTCGTCTGAACCTGCTCTCTTAAAAATTTATTATTGTGGAGTTCCCGTTGTGGCGCAGTGGTTAACGAATCCGACTAAGAACCATGAGGTTGCGGGTTTGGTCCCTGCCCTTGCTCAGTGGGTTAACAATCCGGCGTTGCCGTGAGCTGTGGTGTAGGTTGCAGACGCAGCTCGGATCCCACATTGCTGTGGCTCTGGCGTAGGCCAGTGGCTACAGCTCCGATTCAACCCCTAGCCTGGGAACCTCCATATGCCGCAGGAGCCACCCAAGAAATGGGAAAAAGACCCAAAAAAAAAAATTATTATTGAAGTATAGTTAATTTACAGTGTTGTGTTAATTTCTTTCTTTTTTGTTTCTTCTTCTTTTTTTCTTTTTTGGCTGTGTCACAGCATATGGAATTCCCAGGCCAGGGATCAGATCCGAGCTGCAGTTGCAACCTGTGCCACAGCTGTGGCAATGCCAGATCCTTAACCCACTGTGCTGGACAGGGGATCGGACCTGTGTCCCAACACTCCAGAGACACCTCTGATTCTGTTGCACCACAGTGGGAAGTCCTATTAATTTCTGCTGTGCAACAAAGTGACTGTCATATATGAATATTCATTTTCATAGTCTTTTCCATTATGGTTTATCACAAGATATTGTATATAGTTCCCCGTGCTGGCCAGTAGAATTTGGTTGGTTATCTCTCCTCTGTATACTTGTTTGCATCTACTAATCCCAGACTCCTAATCCTTCCCTCCCCCATCACCGTCCGCCTTGGCAACCACAAGTCTCCAAACCTGTTCACTTATGAAAGTAGTGGGCTGTTAGTCGTAACCAGTGAGGCCGGTCGCCAGTGCTTGCACACCTGTACTGGGTGGTCTCGATAGTCAATCACTTGAGTGACCTGGGACGGAAGAGGAATGGTTACGTCAGTCTGGTGGGTCTGATTCTTCTTTCGTTTGTTGGCTACAGTCTTTGGGGGCTAAGTTGACAGCATCATTCTAAACACCCTTATGTTGGGAATTACACACATGACATGAAGGCATGAGGTTTTTATAGCACCAAAAAAATATCCCAAACGCCTACCCTCAGGTAGTGTGTCCGAATGACACACTTGCTCTGCCTCTTCCAGATCTGCACTCCGTCACCACCAGTTTCCTCTTGTCTTTGCTTACCTTCTGAGTTGCATTATCATGATGTTTATTTCCAATAACCCGTAAGCACCTTGTGCCTAGAAATCTTACTTATCATTCTCTCACCTCCTTTTCATACTAATGTCATTGTTCATTCATTCAGTAAGTAAATCGGAGGATCTGAAAGATTCTTCTCTACAGAATATAGACTAATGGGCAATGAGCATATTAAAAGAGGTGCAGCATCATGAGCCACCAAGAAATGGAAATCAAAACCACAGTGAGACAGCACTTCCTACCTACGGGGCTGGCTGTAATTTTTCTTAGAAAAAGGAAAAACAAGTATTGGTGAAGCTGTGAGGGAATTGGAACCCTCATACCTGCTGACGGGAAGGTAAATGGTTCAGTTGCTTTGGAAGACAGGCCATTCCTCAGAAAGTTTAACCACATGACCCAGCAGGTCCATTCCTACTTTGTACAAGAATCATGAAAAGGAACAAAACACGTGTGTCGTTGATAGCAGCAGCATTCACAACGGCCAAAAAGTAGAAGGAATTTGAATGTTTGTCCGTTGATGACTGAGTAAAGAAAACATGGTAAATCCATATAATGGCATATTGTAAATAAAAAGGAAGGTAATACTGATATATTCTATGGCATGTATGTACCTTGAGAACATTTTTGAAAAGCTAGTTCCAAAAATGCATATATTAGTATGATTCCGTTTATAGGAAAAGTCCAGAAGAGGTAAATCCATAAATTAGAAAATTAATTTAGTAGTTTAAGGGAAAATAGGGTTAAGGAATGTTAAGCAAAATAGGGAGTGACTGCTCATGGATATGGGGTTTCTTTTTGGAGTGACGGGAATGTTTTAAGATTGAGTATGGTGATGGTTACAAAACTGAATATACAAAAAGCCTTTGAAGGTGAATTGTATGATATATGAATTATGTCTCAATTTTTTTTCAAAATTGCTTTTTGGAGTTCCCTGTGGCACAGCAGGTTAAGGAATGGACACGTCACTGCAGGGTCACTGCAGCGACTCAGGTCACTACTGTGGCATGGGCTTGAGCCCTGGCCCTGGGTACTTTCACACACCATGGGTACAGCTACCCCCCCCCCCCCCAAAAAAAAAGAAAGAAGGAAAAATTACCTTTTTTTTTTTTGGTCTTTTTGTTGTTGTTGTTGTTGTTGCTATTTCTTGGGCCGCTCCCGCGCATATGGAGGTTCCCAGGCTAGGGGTCAAATCGGAGCTACTGCCACCGGCCTACGCCAGAGCCACAGCAACTCGGGATCCGAGCCGCGTCTGCAACCTACACCACAGCTCACGGCAACGCCAGATCGTTAACCCACTGAGCAAGGGCAGGGACCGAACCCGCAACCTCATGGTTCCTAGTCGGATTCGTTAACCACTGCACCACGACGGGAACTCCAGAAAAATTACTTTTAAACCAAATACATGTTACATTTTCTGTGAAGTTATATGTTATATGTCAAGTATACCTCAGAAGAATGCTTGAAATTGGAATGCAATCTATTTTTCACATACATACTTTGATAATGTACCAGGAACCTGAAATGCTAAATGTTTATCCCAGGATTAAGAATGGTGAATGAGTGGAACAAACGTAGATAACCCACAGTCAGAAAGTCATGGTGTGTATCTATAAGATAGAATCATGAAGTCATTGTTCGTAAAATACATTTAATGACGGAGAAGTATTTAAAAGAAATGGGATAAACCGTTTTATGGAGCATATAATTCTGTGTATTTTTTGACTTGCACACGTACATGTATATATGAAGAGGAAAAAGCCTAGAATAAATATATATATATTTATACATATACGTCAAAAATTATGAAGAGTTGCTATTACATAGTGGAAGTATGAGAGGTATTTTTGTTTGCTTTTGTCCGTCTTCCAGCTCATTACTGGGTTTCAGATGTATTACTTCTCCGTTCACATTGAAGGCCTATTGTTGAAAACTTCTCTGCTTCATCTTTGGAAACTCCTACAGTGGAACATGTACTATCACCTGTCCTGGCCTCTGAAATGCACACGGGGCAAAACTGTAGCCAGTCCGCAGGCCAGATTGTCTCACCTGTTTTATCCTCATGACTCTGAAAGAGTAAACGGTGAACTTTAATATCGTTGCAGGTTATCAATGCTGCATTGGCCTTAGCAGCAAAACCGCAGAGTAAACTGGCCCAGGAGAACATGGATCTTTTTAAAGAACAGTGGGAAAAACAAGTCCGAGTTCTCACGGATGCCGTTGATGACATTACTTCCATTGACGACTTCTTGGCGGTCTCAGGTAATGAGCTGGTTCCCCAGAGGAATCTGCGGGGATGTGCGTAATTAGTTTCGCCCAAGTTACACTAAGGGACAATGAAAACGCCCCCAAGTCTGGGCAGGTAAATTACCCTAGCAGTAATACTGTGCTGGTTTTTGTTTTAATTAAAAAACCAAAACAAAGCTACCACTGGCGCCTGAGCAGTGGGACATGGCACCGCACTTGTGTCCGTTGTGCTGGGTGTGACTTAGGAAGCTGGCTGGCAGAAGGTTTTCCCGCCTTGTGGAGTAAGACCTTGCGGCCGGGACCCATGCGACACCGTGGCCATCCGCTCCTCTTTCTGCTGCTGAGTTGAGCCAAGGCTCTGACCGTGTCCCGGTGGAGGCTGCGGCTCTTTGTTAGGAACCTGTGAGCTTAGAGAAGGGATTCCTGGCGTGGTCAGCTTTAGTCTCTTTTGCGAAGCTTTCCTCTTGGAAGCTCCTCTTTGTCGCTCCCTCAGAAATGACCATAGTTTCACTGCCTGCTTTCCGAAAGACTGTCTGCATGATGCACAGATAGAAAACAGAGAGGAAATATTTAAGTACCATTTAATTATGAACTTGCGAAAAATAAATCTGGGTAATTCACCTCACAAAAACAGTTGATTTCATTATATAAACATAAACTGGTAATGACATAGTAAATTGCATTCATATAGAAAATGTCTGTCAACTGCAATTCACTGTTTATCACACAGAGATAAACTTCAATCCCTCTCCTTAGAGTTGAGCAAATGTAAAATGCATTTAACAGGCCTCTGCTGCCCTTGGCGGCATCGCCTGTTCTCTGGAGTTGCCAGGCTTCCCGAGGCCGATGGCTGTGGGCAGAGTCAGCGGCTGGTACTTGTAGGGCTGAAACTACCTGTCACCCCAGGGAACCACAGTCTGGAACGTGGGGGATGTGAGTGGCAATGGGGCTTGAAACAGAAGCAGGGCTTAAGTACATGCAGAGCACAGTCCTCCAGCAGTGACCTATATAAGGTGACAGTGTCTTCTGCATACCGATGTCCCCGTCTCTGCTCACTCTCCTCGCCGGGATTGGAAGCCCAGGCTCTCCCTGAGGGAGTGGGGGGCCGTCAGTGCCTAAACTGCAAAACGAGGGGGTAAACCTTGCCACCGAAGGCTTGCCAACTTGCAGGTGCTGGTACTTTAAAACAAAAAAACCTATTTGCAAGCACATCTTTGCATGTGCCAAAAATGCAGCAATTGCTTTTTTGGGAAATCTTGGCCTTCTGTTGTTTTTCCCCATGAAATACTGAATTATTCTTTTTCATAGGTTTAGAGAAAAACATTCCACCTTCACAGCACACTTTTAAGCAAACAACAAATTCTGAAATCTAAATGCAAAGCCCCCCTCTGGAGATTGATATTACATTCCTAAACTTACTTAGCAAATAAGGCTTGGTCTCGAGGGATTTTCAGTCCTTCTTACAGCAAAATAAAATGTAATAGAATCAAATGTCCCTCATGCAGCATTCTTCAAATCAGAGAACAAAAGGGATTCTGCAGTAGCATTTAGTGGGATCCTGGCCATATCTTTAGGGTATATAACACAGAAGAATGGTGCAGAGAAATCAGATTCTTTAACAGATAGACTTTTGTCTGGTGAGTATGTTCAATTTTTATGCAAATGCGGGGAAGTGGAAGGGTTGACTTGATGGAAAGGGGTTTAGACAGTTTCTATTTAGCAAATAAAAACACAGAACAATCCTCTCAGTCAGAAAAGATTGGTGCTTTCAGAGCATCTGAATTTTGGAGCTCCACCCTAGTGGGTTCCGCTCATGTTTTGTCACAGACTTGCTGAGCAGTGTCACATCATTAAAGAATTAACAGGACACGATGCTTACTCATAATTCCTCTGATTTTGACGGTGAGCTTATTAGGGGCATAGAGTAAAGGGAAGGGATAAGCAGCTGCCTATGGAGAGTTCTGCTAGATGGATGGGTTCATTTTTCTTTTTAATTCAGACTCCTTTATACCCCCGTGCACTCAGCTCACCCACGGCAGCTTGAGCACTTTGCGTCTGGAGGACCAGAGCTGTCGCCCCATCTCACCTACAGTCTTTGAGTGGAATCCCACTTTTAACCAGGCATGCCCCCAGTCTTCAGCCCCTATTGTCCCTAGAGGTGCCTGGGGATTGAAGAACAGGGGTCACCTGCAGCAGCCGTGTACAGTCTACCCCAGCAGCCAAGATGTGCCTGCTGTGACATTTCCCGTCGCCTGTCAGCAAGGAGGGCGTGTTCCTGAGTAAGGGGGCTGCTGAGCAAAGTGCCCGGCACAGGATCTGGCTTAATGAGGTTGGGAGGCTTCATAAAATTTTTCCAAGGGAAAAGGGAGGAGGCCCGAGAGGACCCCCTGCCGCTCTGTCGCCATCGTTCCTGGATGTTTGGTCTCAGGTCCCAGAAGTTCCCTCGTGCTTCTAACAAGCTGTATCCTAAATTTGTGGCTCAAAAAATAATGATCTTCTCGTGTATAACCTTGTGAGGCCACTAAGACCCTGATGCCAGTGTTTGATGACGCTGCAGGGCAGGGGAACTCGAGTCACTGTGTATCAAGTGTGAGCCAGTAGAATAGAAAATAGAGAGGGACATGCAAGCCACCTCTCAGGAAGAGGGAGCTTGACTGCTTCTCCCCAGGCCCTTCTGTTCAGAATGTTGCCTTGTAAATCCTGGAGGTGGTTTAGGATGCAAGAGAGCTTTCAGCAAACCATGAATGTATTTATATGGACCGATTCCTTCAGGACAGTGGTTTGAAATTTATCAAAGTGATAAAGACTGTTTGAATTTCATTTGAATTGTATTTGATAAACAATTTCCACGGACACGCAGTTTACTTGCTCGTTCATTTACTCTGCTTTCAGGTGGAAGTGTTGATTCTCCGTCCCCCCCTTTTAAAGCTGCACTTGGTTGGTTAGAGTGCTTCTAATTGGATTAGTTACTTTCAAAAGCTCTGGGAAGAGTTCCCATCGTGGCTCAGTGGCTAATGAGTCCGACGAGGAACCATGAGGTTGCTGGTCTGATCCACGGCCTCGCTAGTTGGGTTAAGGATCCGGCGTTGGCTGTGAGCTGTGGTGTGGGTCGCAGACACGGCTTGGATCCCGAGTTGCTGTGGCTGTGGTGTAGGCCGTCGGCTACAGCTCCGATTCAACCCCTAGCCTGGGAACCTCCATATGCCATGAGCGCGGCCCTGAAAAGACAAAAAACAAAAACAAAACAAAAAGCCCTTGGAAACAAATAAGACAATGCACTAGATCCTTGGGGGCAGCACGTAAGAGTAGTAATTTGTACTCTTTCTCTTCATTAAGTGTCAGGTTCACCCAAGTAGTTTGGTCTGATGTAAATAAAAGGATTTTGTACCTAATTTTTATTCATGTGTTTAATCACAGAATATAAAAGTGAAGGTAAGGAAATAGTGGAGTGAGTTTGATTTCTAATGCCCATGCAACGCCCCCAGCTGTGTGACCTTGGGCAAGTCTCTCGGTACTTCTGGGCCTGGTTTCCACAGCAATTAATAGTGATTTTGGGAGTTCCCATCATGGCGCAGTGGTTAACGAATCCGACTAGGAACCATGAGGTTGTGGGTTCGGTCCCTGCCCTTGCTCAGTGGGTTAACGATCCAGCGTTGCCGTGAGCTGTGTGTAGGTCGCAGATGCGGCTCGGATCCTGCGTTGCTGTGGCTCTGGCGTAGGCCGGTGGCTACAGCTCCGATTCGACCCCTAGCCTGGGAACCTCCACATGCCGCGGGAGCGGCCCAAAGAAATAGCAAAAAGACCAAAAAAAAAAAAAAATAGTGATTTTTTTTTTTTTTTAATGGCTACTATAGGGTCAGTTAAACATCAGGCACTCAGCATCTGTCCATAACATTGAAGCAGATTTTCTCTATCAAGTATTATTATTATTTATTTATTTATTTTTGTCTTTTTGCCTTTTCTAGGGCTGCTCCTGCAGCCTATGAAGGTTCCCAGGCTAGGGGTTGAATCGGAGCTGTAGTTGCTGGCCTACACCACAGCCACAGCAACACGGGATCCGAGCCACATCTGCAACCTACACCACAGCTCACAGCAACGCCGGATCCGTAACCCACTGAGCAAGGTCTGGGATCAAACCCGCAACCTCATGGTTCCTAGTCGGATTCATTAACCACTGCGCCATGACGGAAACTCCAAGTATTAATATTTTTATCTCTCGTGTCTACATAAGGCTGCACCAATAAAGAAGCCCAGAGCAGAGGGAGTTCAGTAGAGCTCGTGGACTGAGGAATGAGTTTATGCAGGCTTTCTGGAGAAGGCCAGTTGGCTTGGTTCCTGGAGGGCAGTTAGGCCTCATACATCTCCTCATACATTTGTGCCTTTTGATTTAGTAATCCCATTGCTAGAAATTTCCCCAGGGGTGTGTACACAGATGTTTGCCAAAATGCCTGAATAAGAATATTCGCTTCAAGCAAACCGTCTAAGAGGAGGCTGGCTAAGAGGTTTGTGGCCCCTCCATCTCCTCAGTAGGTGACCATGTGGCTGCTGGATGGATGGGGTAGAGCCACGGAGACACTCCTAAAAAGGTGATCCTCGGTGCAGTTGTGCCCATAACATCCCCTGGAGTTAGACTGCTGTATGCGTGTGGTTTTAAACGATCAGAATTGCTAATGGGGTACAGATGGGTAGTGTCTTCATGGACCCATGCTGAGTTCGCTTGGAAATTCAGTTACAGCTAAAGGAACTTCTGGGTGGTGAGTGTGGGCGCCTCTGCCTCCCGTGTCTGCACATGCCTGGGGGGTGGGGGGGCCTCCCTTCTCCCTTAGGGCTCAAGGGCAGAGAGGGCGGGAGGGTAGAGGATGTTGTTTGAGGCAGCTTTCTGAAATAGAAGGCTTCCTTGGCTGGAGAATGGCAAGCCCTTCCCTGGGTTGGATTTACCTGGAAGAAAATGAATATGAAATCAAAATCTACATTGATTTTTTTAAAATCGTACTCGTTGAGACAAATCCTTGGTGGAAGTTTGGGCCACTTTGTTCAATGAACAAAAAAAAAGTTCTGCTTTCTTGCTTCTGCAATGTGCCTCCCTCCCCAAGTGTGGCAGTTCTGAGGCTGCTATGTCCGGAATCAGGGATAGGAACGAACGCTGGTTCCGGGTTCAGTCAGCAACATCTTGTCTGTTGATGCCTTTCCACCCCCTCTCTCATGCCCAGATACTGTGCTAAGATTTAGTAAAAGCAGCAGTTTTTAACCTTAGGCCTGGTATGGTAGGCATGCTCAGTACTAGTCTGTTTAGTTTAAATTAGTATGTGGAGAGTTTGTATATAAAAGTTATTTCTGGGAGTTCCTGTCATGATGCAGAGGAAACAAATCTGACTAGGAACCATGAGATTGCAGGTTTGAACCTCGGCCTTTCACTCAGTGGGTTAAGGATCCGGCGTTGCCATGAACTTGGGTGTAGGTCACAGATGCAGCTCGGATCCGGCGTGGCCATGGCTGTGGTGTAGGCCGGCAGCTGTAGCTCCCATTTGACCCCTCATCTGGGAACCTCCAAATGCTACAGGTTCAGCCCTAAAAAAGAGGCAAATAAGTAAATAAATAAGTTATTTCTGGAGTTCCTGTTGTAGCTCAGCGGAAACAAACCCAAGTAGTATCCATGAGGATACAGGTTCTACCCTGGCCTTTACTCAGTGGGTTAAGCATCCAGTGTGGCTGCCAGCTGCAACATAGGTTGCACATGTGGCTTGGATCTGGTGTTGCTGTGGCTGTAGCATAGGCAGCTGCTGTAGCTTCAACTCGACTCCTAGTCCAGGAATTTCCATATGCCGCAAGTGCCAAGAAAAAAAAAAGTTATTCCTATAGTTCCTGGGTGGTCCAGTGGGTTAAGGATCTGGCATTGTCACTGATGCAGATTAGATCCCTGGCCTGTGAATTTCGACTTGCCCCAGATGCAGCCAAAAAGAAAAAAAAAAGGATATTTGTGATAGATTCTAAATCCACGTATTCTTACAACTGGTTCACATATTCTCCTTAAAATTGTTTTATGTAAAAAGTTTAATACGTTTCCTCTTTCAATAATAGTGCCATGGTGTATAACTCTAGCAAGCCTCCTAATTTTTGAATGAATAGAAACTAAAATATGGTCTTCTTAGTTGTCTTGTGGCAATTCATTTTTTCCCTTGTGTAATAGAAATTCTTACAATATATTCTTCCAGGCTTTCCCTGGAAACTTTTTTTTTTTCTTTTTCTTTTTAGGGCTATACCTATGGCATATGAAAGTTCCTGGTCTAGGGTTTGAATCAGAGCTGCAGCTGCTGGCCTCTGCCACAGCAGTGCCAAATCCAAGGCACATCTGCAACCTGTGCCAGAGCTAGTGGCAACACCGGATCCTTGTCCCACTGAGCGAGGCCATGGATCAAACCCACATCTTCATGGATACTGTTCAGATTCTTAACCTGCTGAGCCACAATGGAAACTCCAAAGATGTTAATTTTGATTCTTCTTTTTTAAAATTTTTTATTTTTTTGGCTGGGCCCACAGCACACAGAAGTTCCCAGACCATGGGTTGAACCTGGGGCACAGCAGTGACAACATTCGATCTTTAAACACTGGGCCGCCAGGGAACTCCCATTTTTATTTATTTATTTCCCTCATTTTAGGGCCTCACCTGTGGCATATGGAAGCTTCCAGGCTAGGGGTCGAGTTGGAGTTGCAGCTGCTGGCCTACGCCACAGCCACAGTAACACGGGATCTGAAGCGTGTCTGCGACCTACACCACAGCTCACGGCAACGCCTAATCCTTAACCTGCTGAGCATGGCCAGGGGTCGAACCCACATCCTCACAGACACTATGTCAGGAAGACTTTTAAAGCAATTTTAGGTTCACAGCAAACTTCAGAGGGATGTAAAGAGATTTCCCATCTACATCCTGGCTCCACACAAGCACAGCCTCTGCCCACTACCAGCATCCCCCACCAGAGCAGCATGTGTGTTACAACTGACAAACCTCCATCCCCATGTCATTATCACCCCAAGTCCGCAATGAACTTTGCTCTTCATCCTTGGTGCTGTACATTTCACGGGTTTGGATAAATACATCCGTCATGAGAGTGTAATAGAGAGTAGTTTCCCTGCCCTAAAAATCCTCTGCTCCCTCCATCTCTGCACGCCTCCCCACCGCAGCCCCTGGCAACCCCTGATCTGTTTACTGTCTCCATAGCTTTGTCTTCTCCAGAATGTCATATAGCTGGAATCATAGAGTATATATGTAGCCTTTTCACACAGGCTTCTTTCGCTTAGTAATAAGGCATTTAAGCTTCCTCCATGTCATTTCATAGCTTGGTAGCACTTTTTTGTTGTTGTTGTTGCTGTTGCTGCTATTTCTTGGGCCACTCCCGCGGCATATGGAGGTTCCCAGGCTAGGGGTCGAATCGGAGCTGTAGCCACTGGCCTACGCCAGAGCCACAGCAACGCGGGATCCGAGCCGCGTCTGCAACCTACACCACAGCTCACGGCAACGCCGGATCCTTAACCCACTGAGCAAGGGCAGGGACCGAACCCGCAACCTCATGGTTCCTAGTCGGATTCGTTAACCACTGCGCCACGACGGGAACTCCGGTAGCACTTTTTTTTAAGTGCTGAACAATATTCCACCGTCTGGATATTCCACAGTTTTACAGGTTTTCATGTGGATGTAAGTTTTCAACTCCTTTGAATAAATGCCAGGGAGTGCAGCTGCTGGATCATATGTAAACGTGTGTTCAGGTTTATAGGTCTAAGTCCTTGCCCGAGGGTCTCCTGGAACCTACAACGTGGAGGCCCTCATTGCCAGAGCTTTCAGGAGAGCTTGGAGCCCAAAGGCAGGGCATCGAGGTGGTGCTCTTCTTTGCTAGATCCACTAAATCCCCCTTGCTTCCGGGCCCCTTCAGATGAGAGGACATAGCATCATGACCGCTCTCTGGTTTGGGGTCTCTCAAGAGGTTAAGTTTATTGTTATCGCCCTTCCGACACTGTCATATATAATTTGACTGAGTGTGTCAGCAGAGGCTCTGAAGGAAGGGTAATGGCTTTTGGAGGGTTTTACATCAGGAGCCTGTCCTGGAGGATGACATGCCAAAGCCTGGGGTAATCAGGGGTGGCAAAGAAATGATGAGACGTGTTTGGTTTTTTTTTTTTTCCCCCTGTATTTTTAGGGCCCCACCCACAGCCTATGGAAGTTCCTAGGCTAGGGGTTGAATCGGAGCTGTTACCGCTGGCCATGGCGGCAGCTTGTGGCACTGCCAGATCCTTAACCCACTGAGTGAGGCCAGGGATTGAACCTTCATCCTCATGGATCCTAGGCAGGGTCCTAACCCACTGAGCCACAACAGGAAGTCCCAGATGCGTTTCTTTTTTTGTATTTTTAAAGTGATTTTTATTTTTTCCCTTATAGTTGGTTTACAACGTTTTGTCAATTTTCTACTGCACAGCACAGTGACCAAGTCACACATACATGCATACATTCTTTTTCTCACATTATCATGCCCCATCATAAGTGACTAGACATAGTTCCCAGTGCCACACAGCAGGGTCTCATTACTTATCCATTCCAAATGCAATAGTTTGCATCTATTAACCCCAGACTCCCTGTCCATCCCACTCCCTCCCCTTCCCCCTTGGCAACCAGAAGTATGTTCTCCATGTCCATGAGTTTATTTTTTTTCTATAGGTGGGTTCATTTGTGCCATATATTAGATTCCAGATGTAAGTGATATCATATGGTATTTGTCTTTCTGACGTACTTCACTTAGTGTGAGAGTCTCTGGTTCCATCCATGTTGCTGCAAATGGCATTATTTTGTTCTTTTTACGGCTGAGTAGTATTCCATTGTGTATATGTGCCACATCTTCTTAATCCAGTCATCTGTTGATTCCGTGTCTTGGCTGTTGTGAATAGTGCTGCAGTGAACATAGGGGTGCATGTATCTTTCTCAAGGCAAGTTTTGTCTGGATATATGCCCAGGAGTGGGATGGCTGGGTCATATGGTGGTTCTATAGTTAGTTTTCTGAGGTACCTCCATACTGTTCTCCATCGTGGTTGTACCAATTTACATTCCCACCACCAGTGCAGGAGGGTTCCCTTTTCTCCACATTCTCTCCAGCATTTGTTATTTGTGGACTTACTAATGATGGCCATTCTGACTGGTGTGTGGTGGTACCTTGTAGTTTTGATTTGCATTTCTCTGATAATCAGTGATGTTGGGCATTTTTTCATGTGCTTGTTGGCCACCAGATGTGTTTCTTAAACAGATTCCATTGCCGTGTTTGTTCTGGTGCTTCACTCGTTGTGCCAGGTACTCTTTGGGTTTAAGGACATGGGTGTGTTTAATAGACACTGCTTCTCCGAGTTCTTATGTCTGGAAGAAAGTGCCTTTCCAGGCAGCAAGGCAATGGCCACCCACTGTCCCCACGGAGCCTGGGCAGCCCTGTCACCCAGGTTGTCTGCTGGGCTGAGAGCATTGCCTGCCCATTCGGGGTTGGCCCTACAGATAGATGGACCTCGTCCATTTGAACGGCTGTGTAGGCTGTAATTTATTACCCACTCTGCTCTTAGACATTTTGGTGGCTTCCACTTTGGTATTTTAGATGAGGTTGAAGCACACTCCTCCTCTGGGGTTCCTAGTACTCTTACACTCGTGAGATTCTGAACTCACGAGTGTAAGGTGACCGTCTGAGTTACATTTCCTCTCAAGCTTTTTGCTTTGAGGAAAGAGAGTTTTGTTGTGAGCCGCAATGGGAAGTCCGAGGAAAGTAGTCTAGATGCATCCTGCAGATGCAGTTCTGTGACTGGTGGGAGCCACTTGCCAGCTGAACAGGGTTCAAGGGTCTCTTCAAATGTCACAGCAGACCCACCTGCATCCCTTGAGTGGGTTACCGAGTATTTTTGCCTCAGATGGGCTCCCTCCGCGCCTTGCAGAAGAGGCCTCAGCCTGCTGTCCAGGACTGCCTGCTGTTCAAGAGCAGTCCTGGCATCTGGGTAGCTTCTCTGAGTCCCGTTGGCATCTGCCAGAGGGAGGGGCAGGGGACTGGGAGAGGCAGGCCTTACAGTGAACCTTTTCTTCTGATGTAGACTTTGGGATAAAATCGGTGAGATTATTTAAGAGAAAGGGAAGTTAGTAAGGGTGCCGTCACCTGAATTTTCTGCCAGGCGTACAGAACAACTGTGCCTTGAAGACGGACGCCTCTGTCTCTCTCTCTTCAATCTGGAATGAAGATTGTTATTCTTGGAGGTTAAAATACAGGTCGAGTGTCTGTGGGACAGTTAGCCCCCAGTTAACCGGTCACTTGAGTGAAATGACGCACGTCAAGTTCCTGGCACTGTAGCCGGCGCCAAGTGAGCACTCTGAGTGATAGATGCCACCTTCCACTTGTCCCCTTCCAGCCTCCTCCCTCATTTGGCGTTTTGGTTTGTTCCTCAGAGAATCACATCTTGGAAGACGTGAACAAGTGCGTCATCGCTCTCCAGGAGAAAGACGTGGATGGGCTGGACCGCACAGCTGGCGCCATTCGCGGCCGGGCCGCCCGCGTCATTCACGTAGTCACCTCGGAGATGGACAACTATGAGCCAGGGGTCTACACAGAGAAGGTGCTGGAAGCCACCAAGCTGCTCTCCAACACAGGTGCGGGGTCTCCCTCCTGTACCCCTGCTCCCGACACACAGTGCCCAGCGGCCAGGCCCCCTGCCCGGCCAGGCCCCGGGACCGGCGAGTCGGAGCCCAGGACTCAGCTCGGGCTCGGGGCGAGATTCTGAACTCACGAGTGTAAGGTGACCATCTGAGTTACATTTCCTCTCAGTGAACCCACTAACTGAAGGAGGGGGCAGGCCAGCGAGGCCTCCAGTTCACCCCGGTTTAAGTTCTCTGCCATCGAAATCCTGCACTCACCGAATCTAGCAGAGGCAAGATGACTTGAGTGTGTGCAAAAGGCGGCGTTTAATGTACGGGCGCCGTAAACCCTTCGTGCGCAGGTAGAAGCGGGGCTCCTCCCAAGCCCCGCCTTGCTCTGTCTGACTGAGGGCTTTCGGGGGGCTCTAGAATGATGACGTCTGCGGGGCCGGCCGACCCGCCGCGCTCTCTTCTTCTCTGCAGTCATGCCACGTTTTACCGAGCAAGTCGAAGCGGCCGTGGAAGCCCTCAGCTCGGACCCGGCCCAGCCCATGGATGAGAACGAGTTCATCGACGCCTCGCGCCTGGTGTACGATGGCATCCGCGACATCAGGAAAGCGGTGCTGATGATCAGGGTGAGTGGCTGCGTGTCGGGTGTCCTCACAGCCTCCTCTCGCCTGCCAGACTCGAGCAGTGCATCATTCGGGAGCTCGGCAGATGCGGGGGCAGTGTACTAAAACCATGAACCTGAAAGCTGTTAGGAGGAGATATACTTAATTACCTTGTCTAAAGTGACTCTTTGTGGCAAGTTAGCGTCCAACCTTGGGCTGAGAAGGGATGCCAGTTAAGAGTTGGCCTTGATAATTTCCTTGAGGGCAAACACTCACCACACATATGAGGCCTCTGAGTTGGAGGGAAATTAAGAGAAAATCAAGTCTCTTCAGCTCATGCCGAGAAGGGAATGTTTCCTTGACGTGGGTCGAAGGTGTTCCTGGCATGAAACACCCCACTGTCTGTCCACAGGGGGTGGCGGGCAGCAGGTTAGACCCGTGGGGGTTGAGGGCAGGGCGGAGGGGCTGTGCTGGCCCCTGGCGATGCTCGTGGCTCAGGGCCCGGGGGGGGGCGCCCTCTCACCAGAGCTGGACGGAACTGCGGCTGCCCTGGGACAGCAGCATTCTCACCGTCTGAGGGTAAGTCCAGAGCCCCCCTCGGGGGCGGCATGAACAAAGGGGTTTGGAGAAGCCACCGGTGCCTCTGTCGTCATCCCCAGCCCACTGGGCTGGGACTCGCCGCTGCCCTTCTGTTGCACTTGGTCCCTCTCGTACTTTTGAGCGAGCGTGTTGCCCTGGAAGCTGAGGGCCAGGCCTGTGCAGAGCTCTCGCGGGTCACCTGGATGTGCCCCAGGCCCGGGCCAGCTGCGTTCGCTGCAGAGCCGGCAGCCGGAGTGCAGCGCCACTTGCTCCTCCGTGCTGCCCATCTGGTCCGGCGGGGCCAGATCCCCTCATCCCTTCGTGGGTTTGCTCTTCACCCCTCCCGTGGCGGGCAGGGTTTCTGCCCTGCTGCTCACCCCCGCTCTGGAAACTCCCGGGCCCGACCGCCCTCCTTTTGGGGTTAGGACCAAAGAGAAAGGCCCAGGACTGCCTGGTTGGCCGCAGGCTGTTGCGTCAGGTCCAGGGCACCCGGAGGGGCTGGGGTGGGGGAGCCTTGAGGTTTCCCCATCTCTGCTGCTGCGAGGCCGGCCTGGCAGGGGGTGAGAGGTTAGATCCAGGGGCCAGTTCTCAGCGGAGGAGTGGCAAGTGCCAGTGGGAGGAAGACACAGCGCTGTCTCCCCGAGTTCTTCGCAGGCTGTAGACACGGAGAGAACAGAGGCAACAGGAATGGTCACGAGGAGGTGTTGGCTGCCTGAAGTTAGCGCCTTTGGGGGCTCAGAGCTGGCTCCGCGCAGCCCCGGGCCCCATTCTGGGGAAGCAGGTCGGCTTGTGGGGAGCCTCACCCTGTGACTCTGAGTGGTTCGCAGCTCGCTGAGGCTCAGCTGATGGTGTCGATGGTTTTAGGGGCTGAAACGGAGGTGGCGGGTTCCTCTCAGGGCCTGGCATGTAGAAGCTTTTTCTTGCGTTCTCAGTGCTGTGCTGGAGCATGAGGACCGCAGAGGCCCCGGCCAGCCTGGCGAGATAGAAGCTGGGAGGGCCCGGAGCAAGGACAAGGCTGGTCGGCAGCGTCCCAGGTCAGGTCTCCCTCGCTGTCCTGGTTAATTCAGGAATCCTCCTTCCAGCCCCAGGGCTCCCAGTGTCCCCAGGTCCGGGCCTGACCTCAACCTCCCCTGCCTGGTCTGGGCTGGTCCTTGTCACCGCCGGTACCTACATCCTCCCCGTGTCTGTCAGGATGCCCCCGGGTCGCCTCCCTCCCTCCCTCTCTCCCTCCGGCACTGTGCATGCCGCATCCTCGGCGTCATCCCAGTGTGCCGTGGGTTGGTCCTCCCCACTTGCACCCCTCTCTCTGCCCCTCAAGTCCTGGCCTCAGGCCTTTTCAGCTCGCAGGCTGTGGTTCATCCGTGGTCTCTCCTCTGACCCCTTACTTCCTCTTACTTGCCATGCAAAATGCAGCCCTCATGAGGCCTGGCGCACACAAGTGTAGCTATCCTGAGTGGGGCTGCTGCACCCGGCACTGCCAGGGGGCCCTGGGTGCCCAAGGCCGCGGCCTGCTGGCACTTGCCCACCTGTGCCCCAGCCTCCCTGGCCAGCTGTGGGGCCATCTCACTAGGGCTGCTGAGCAGTGTGCACATCTGCTCCTGCCCTCCTCCCCTCGCCATGGATGTCCCCGTGCTGGCAGCGGCCATCCTCAGCCCATTTCCTCCAGCCCCTTCCTCCGGGGCGCGCACACCCATGGGCGCGCGCGCGCACACACACACACAAACACACACACCACCATTTCTGCGACTGTGAGAAACCTGGCCACCCTCCTGCTGTCTCTTTGCCGGGGCCCCTCGTCACTTGTCGTCTCAGCATCTGACTGTGCTCGTTCCCTTGGTGCATAAAGGCGGGAGAGACCAGCAAGCGGTCGACTCTGCTGTGCCCCTGGTTCACCTGCCACCCTGCCCGCTCTCCCCCGCCCACCCCGCTTCACGCACCAGACCAAGCTCCTGTCTCGCCACCCAGGCTGCTCATAGCACCTGCTGGCAGCTCTGTCTTCCACTTGCTCAGCCCCAACCTTGGCTTCACCTTTGATTCTGCTTTTTGCCTCATACCCTGAATCTCATCTCTCTGCAAGTCTTACTGGGTCTACCTCACCGTCGATAGCGACTTGAGACACTGTTCCTGCTGTGGTCCAGGCCGCCGTCATCTCTCCCTGGCTTCATGCAGTTGCTTCTCAGCCAGGCTCCACATCCGCAGCCCTGGGTCAGGCAGTCTCCCCCGCCACCAAGCACCCAGAATGCTCAGTCCTCTCTGACGGCTGCCTGTCCCTCCGTCCTTACCCTGGCCCACGAGGCCGGGGCGCCTGCCAGGAGCAGAGCCTGTCGCCTATCTCCCTCACCTCCCGCTGTGCCTTCCTGGGATCCCAGGGCTCCAGCTGACCCTGCCACGCGAGGGCCGTGAACGGCCTTTGCTGTCGTCCACTTCCCCGGCAGACCCGGCTCCAGGCTTCGTGTTGGTGACCCCCTCCTGTGCTCCCACCTTCACCGTCTTCAAGTCTGGGGCCAGCGCCTCCATCTCACGCAGCCTTTCCTGAGCACCCGTATAAAACGACGGTCTTCCTGCTGCTTGATCGCGCTGATCACTTGCCTCGATGTCTTGCAATTCCCCTTATTGCGTTGGTCATGTCTCCCGTTGGAATACATGTGAGAGCAGGGGGTTTTGTCTGTTATGTTTTGTACCTCCACGGCCCAGAAGAGTGGTTGGCAGACACATAATCAATGAAGGAAGAGGAGATGTTTGGTTTTCGTGGGTCTGTGACGGGCCGTCGAGAAAGGTGGGGAGGTGGAGCTTGTGTTAGGAGGCTCCCCTTGGAGCACTCAGAGGCTGAAGGTGTCGGGGACCCCAGATTAAAGTGGCCAAGGGTAGGAGTTCCCTGGTGGCCTAGTGCTTAAGGGTTCAGCACTGTCACAGCTGTAGTAGAGGTTCAATCCTTGGCCCAGGCTGTGGGTACAAAAAAATAAATAAATAAAAAATTAAATGGCCCGTGGCAACACAACTCCAGGCTCTAGCATCCACACTGGTGCCTCGCAAGACCCCCACTGTCCTCCCCTTCAGCGAGGGAGGGACAAACCCAGCAAACCCCCGGCGGTTTCAGAGCTTCCTCCCACGGCTTCTCGTTTGAGCCTCACAGCGAGGCCTGGGCTGGGCTTGGATTGGGCCCTGGTGCAGATGAGGGACTCGCCTCGCTGCCCTCCTGTCACAGGCCGGCCGGCTGGGCCAAGAGCCAGCCCCAGCTGTTCTGCCTGCTGCCCTGCAGCTGATAACTTCCAGAAGATGACATTATGTTTCAAGTCAGCAGCTAATCAGGAGCGGCTGGAGGATGCACAACATGCGAATTTTATTTCACAGTTAAAGCAGAGGTAGGGCCGGCCGTCAGCCCCCTTGGTGTTTCCTCGGGCCGTAGCCACCAGGTTCGCCCTTGGCCTTAGATAAAGTCAGTGCGTGAAAATACATTGTCTGTTTTTACCCCTCAAAGCAGCATTTGCTACCCTGTAAGAAGGCCCACTATTAGTTCATTTAATTTTCTTTTTTATCGTAAAGTGGGAAAGTTAGACTAAGAGTCTGCTTAATGCTGTAGGAAACACTTGTGTTTTACTCCAGTAGCTTTCCCACCCAGGACGCGTCTCACCTTTGTCTTAAGGTGCAGGCGTTGGCGAAGTCCATTTCGAACCCCAAAGCTTTGTCAAGCAAAGAGTCTGGACGCCCTGGCAGCACTTGGCAGCCCTCACTGCGGTCAAGGACCCCTGGGTCCTTTGGGAAGGGGCGGCCTGGTGCCGTTGCTGCTGCTCGTTGAAGGGGCCGCATGGCTCGTGGTCAGTGAGGCAGGCTCTCAGACAAACACTGAGCCGTTTTAACTTGATTTTCCTCCGCCGTGGAATCCTGCAGGAAATCCTGGCTCTCCGTCTGTTGGGCCCTGGGGCTGTGGACCCAGAGGCTCAGGGCGGCTGGAGGCCCAGGCTTGTGCTTCACTGTGTTTTCTGTCTGGTGGCAGACCCCTGAGGAGCTGGACGACTCGGACTTCGAGACGGAAGACTTCGATGTCCGAAGCAGGACCAGTGTCCAGACAGAGGATGACCAGCTGATCGCCGGCCAGAGTGCCCGGGTGAGGCCCCGCTTTGCCTCGGCCTGCAGACCTTCCCGCTCCTCTCGTGTCTGGCCTTTTCTTTTCCAGGAAAACTCACTGTCGAGAACATACTTCTTGTCCTCTGCAGTTAACCTGGGGGTTCCTCCGAAATGTTTCCCCAGCTGGAAGCAGGGCAGGAGCATATGGGCCTCCTCGCGGTGCCCTGGGCTTTGGCGTACGAGGGGCCCTGGGTCCCGAAAGCCCCAGGATCTGGTCAATGCAGCGTTTGTTAAAAAAGTCGAAAAAAGGTGGCTCTCTTTGCCTATCTCAGTGATACCACGGGCATGAACTATTTAATTATTCATGGGTGAAAAACAACACAGTAGCGCATTCAAGAAAACCAGCGCCACTGCATTCACTTAAGTCATTACATCTTCAATCAGTTGCATTTATGTTTTTGGGAGGATGCCAAGAAATATTTCTAAGGAGTCTTTTTTCACCCTTTAGAAATCATTCTGGAAAAGCGGTACCTCCCTGCCTTAAGCCCCCCACCCCCGCCCCGGTCCTGAGCATTCAGGAAGCAGAGTGGAGAGGAAGGAACGCAGGGCCCGAGGCTGGGGCTGGGGCTGGGGCTGGGCAGCCAGCCTCCGGGTGCTGCTGCCATGAGCTCTAGGTGGCCTCTCACGTCCCTAAAATGCTCCCTCGGCAGCAGCTTCTCTTGTGCCCACTTTCCTTCTGTAAAGTGTACGTTCCAAAACTACTTCCAGGTCACCTTGAAAAGCTGGAGGTGGACTGGGCCACAGGAAGCGCCCTTCAGGGCCTGCCAGGGACACGAGTCCTCGTCTCCTCCCCACGACAGGAGGCAGGGTGACACTTGTAAAGCATTAAGCAAAGCAGGTTGTGTCCCTGTGCAGGTTGATGGTGAGGCTCGGCCCGGGCCTTCTGCCCTCATCCCTGTCTTGATCCACCCTACAGCTCGGTCTTCAAAGGGGGTCGACAATTCAAGCTGCTCTAAACTTCTGCACAAAATGAAGAAATGGCCCTTTGAGCAAAATGAAAGCTATTACAGCATTATCCTACCTGTGTCATAGATCGCTTGGTGGAAATATTCTTGCCTAATGCACTGTGGGAACTTCATATTCTCTTTATGTAAGAGCTTTCTGTGCTTCTGATTTTAGGCTATCATGGCTCAGCTTCCCCAGGAGCAAAAAGCGAAGATCGCGGAACAGGTGGCCAGCTTCCAGGAAGAAAAGAGCAAGCTGGACGCCGAAGTGTCCAAGTGGGACGACAGCGGTAACGACATCATCGTGCTGGCCAAGCAGATGTGCATGATCATGATGGAGATGACGGACTTCACCCGGTGAGCCCAGGGGCCCAGGGGCCCAGCCCCCCCCCTCCCCCCACCCCCCGACGGGGCGGGGGGCTTCAGGTGCTACAGCCCTCCTTGTCTGCTTGTTCCAGAGGTAAAGGGCCGCTCAAAAACACGTCCGACGTGATCAGCGCCGCCAAGAAGATTGCTGAGGCAGGATCCCGGATGGATAAGCTCGGCCGTACCATCGCAGACCACGTGAGTGACGGGCTGGCCCGTGGGCCTCCGGGTTCATCCTGGGGCTCAGGCCGCCCAGTGGTGGTAACAGTGTTTTCTCATGAAGCACTGCTCCTAACTTGCCACCCAGCTCGGTTATGTATTAGCGTCGTCGTAAGGATTTCTCAATTCCTGTTCCTCCTCCGACTCGTCTTATAAGGCAGGCCCAGTTTGCATTAAAGCTCATCTGGAGCAGGGGCGTGGGCCCTGCAGTCCTTGGTGGACACGGCAGCTCAGACCAGCCTCTGCTGGTGTTTATGGCTCTCATTTGGCTTCAGGAGACGCTCTAGGCAGGTCCTAATAATACACTGAAACCAGGTGTAGGAGAGCCTCTGTGGCTTTGTGTCACGTAAGAATCAGGAGCCTTTTTGGCTGGTGCTTTGGAAGGCTGATGTGCCCACCTGGGGACAGATGTCTCCGTGCTCAGCCACCCAGCCTTGGCCCCTTCATTCTTCAGAGCAGCATGTTCCTCCGTCCTGGAAAGGCCACCATACATTCCCCTGATGCTTCCAACGTGGTCAGAGACGCTCGGTCAGCTCAGCTCGGGTTACAGCGGGTCCTCCACTGCCCTCTTTGGTCTAATAATCCAGTACTGAGCCCCCGCTTCCCCTGGCCACACGGAGTCACGGGGCACCCCCCCCCCTCGCCCCATCTCCACTCGGGGACCAGCGCCGTCTTTCTGCGTGATCACTGAATGAGCTGCGGCGCTGCCCTGCTCAGAATCAAGTCCTCGCTCTCCCGCAGGGTCTGCAGGCTTAATTGAACCACTCTCGCCCTCCCTGCTCCCCAGCCTCCCAGGAGGGGGTGCACCCCTCCTTCTGTGGGGGGCCCTCCTAAGCTGGCCGTGAGCTCTGGCAGCAAGACAGTGCTTTCCCGGGACGGGGCGGGCCCTCCCGGCCCCCACATGCTGTGTGCTCTGAGCCACTTACATTCTCCGTCGTGGCCTGAAGTGACTCTCGTGTCATCAGGTGTCCACAGTGGGGGTCATTGAGGAGCAGAGGAGCTGCGGGGACGGTCTCAGGCAGCCCCAGGGTGCTGCCTTTTCTCCAGAAGCAGCCTTGCTGAGGGTAGCCCCGGGCAGTCACGGCCCTGGGTCCTGGGGTGACTCCTGGCTCTGGAGCACGCGGGGCCTCTGAGAAACAGCCGGCGGGGTGGGGGTGGGGGGCCGGGGGCCAGGGGCCTGGTGCTGAGCCCGCTCTCCCGCAGTGCCCGGACTCGGCCTGTAAGCAGGACCTGCTGGCCTACCTGCAGCGCATCGCCCTCTACTGCCACCAGCTCAACATCTGCAGCAAAGTCAAGGCCGAGGTGCAGAACCTGGGCGGGGAGCTGGTCGTCTCCGGGGTAAGTTCCGTCTGGGAAGAGGCAGGCGTGGGCCCTGCCGGCGAGTTTCCTCTCGGTCCTCAGAGGCCAAGGGCTGCTCGGGGCCGCTCCCTGCAGAACCGCAGCTCTGCTGAGCGTGGCCTGTGCGGGCCGCTCCCTGGGAGAAAGTGCTTGTAGCTTCCTCACTTTTCTTCCCTCCGAGAGAAATGGAACCCGTTGAGAAATTGCCGAGGTCACGCAGATAGCTTTCCTCAAACCTCCCCCATCCTCCAGGTAGTGCCGGTAGCGTCTCTTCCTGGGTCTGTCTACCGCGTCACAGGTCTGGACCCTTTGTCACCTTGGGCAGGAGAAACACCTCCCTCCCCTGATTCCCTGTGGCTTCTGCTAAGGACGCCACGGCGTTGCCTTTCACACGTTCTCAGCACGTGCACACCTGCTGCAACCGAGATGCCCCGGCCCTGGGGAGCCGTAAGGCAGAGGCTCTGAGAGGGGACACCCCCCGGCCCTGACCGTGGGCTTGCTGTCGCGAGGCGGGGCTGTTGACGGTGCTTGCGGTTCCAGTGCTGCTGCCGCCACCCCCCACCCCCCCGCGACTGCAGCAGAGCCCCCGCCCCAAGGGAATCATGCGGTTGAGGGGGCAGTGAGCTAACGGTCCCGCGAGCTTTTCTCAGGCCTCCCCCTGCTCGCCAGCCGCAGCACAGGCACCTGCGGGCGTCGGGTCCCAGCAGCAGCGGGGGGGCGCTGCGGCCTGGCCCCGGGCCGCCCGCGCTCACGGCTCCTCCCTGCTGTGCCTTCTAGGTGGACAGCGCCATGTCCCTGATCCAGGCCGCCAAGAACCTGATGAACGCCGTGGTGCAGACGGTGAAGGCCTCCTACGTGGCCTCCACCAAGTACCAGAAGTCCCAGGGCATGGCCTCCCTCAACCTCCCCGCCGTGTCCTGGAAGATGAAGGCGCCCGAGAAGAAGCCCTTGGTGAAGAGGGAGAAGCAGGACGAGACCCAGACCAAGATTAAGAGGGCCTCGCAGAAGAAGCACGTGAACCCCGTGCAGGCCCTCAGCGAGTTCAAAGCCATGGACAGCATCTGAGGCCGGCGGCTGCGGGCGGCCCCCTGCTCTTGGCGTCCCGGGGACGCAGGCAGGCGGGTGAATGTTGGGGACAGGGACAGTCTTGTGTTTAAGTTGATCAGAAATCCTTTTAGAATTGAGGAGCACGTATCCAGCTCTGTCTTTTTTACAAGCTTCCGTCAAAGTTCCTTAACCAAAGAGACTCCCACACTCACCTGTTGGTAACACTGTTGACCAAGTCGACGCGCCCGCCCGCCCGTTGTCCTGGCGGCGGCAGCATCAGGCGTTGATCGCAGGGGCCTGGCTTCAGGGAGGGGCCTTCGCTGCTTCAGGCAGGGTGGCTGGTGGTACGTGACCAAAGGCGACCCAGAGCAAGCGGCCTGGGCGTCTTAGAAGGCGGCCCTGGAAAGTGAACATTCCCAGAAAGGTCTTTAGAGGGACAGACCCCACGAAACTCAGTAGGACATAGTTGTATCGGGAAGAACGGTGATGACGCGAAGACGTGGTTACAGCCGCCGTGTGCGCTCGCTGCAGGTCATGACTAGCGTTGCTCTTTTCAGGCTAGGCTGTCGCGACGCCATGATCAGAACACGCTTTCCCCCCCTTCTTCGGCTTCCAGTGCAAATTCCTCCTTGGGCTCACTTCTAATACTTGCAGAGTTTCTTGCCTCGGGCTTGCGGCAGAGGCCTGGCAGACGCGTGTTTGCTTGGGCGGTAACACAGACTCGGCTTCTTTGTGACCACCGTAGCGATGACTCTAGCCATAGGGTATAATTCGACTGCCTTATTTAAATTTTATGCATTTGTTTTTACACTAACTTTTCCCAATAAAGTCCACTATGAAACCAGATCGAAAGGGACAGAGTCCTTTTCTTTGCCTTCTAGTAGAATCGAGTTTTACAGTCAGCATCTGTGCATTTGCTCACAGCACCGGTGGTGAGGGGCCCTCCGGCCGCCCCTCTTTCCCGGCCTTGTTGCCGGGCGAGGAGCCTCTGCCCGTAGCTCCAGGCAGAGCAGCTGAGGGCTGCTCGGCCTTAGAGCTTCCGCGCCAGCCCAGCAGGGAGGGCCGTGCTCACTGCAGGAATTCACACGTCCGTGTCCTTGTCCTCCCGGTGCAGGTCACAGCCTCAGAGGCATCACTGACGTCTCTCTGGATGTCACCCCCTCCTCCGAATCATCCCTATCAGCTGGCAACCGCAGCAGGATAATGGCTGAGAAATGCGAAACCGCCACAACCCACGTCCCTTTCTAGCCAACGTCCCACCTGAAGCAGAACTCCCCACGGAGCCCCTGGAGGCTGTGGCTCCTCTGCTCCACGTCCCCCTGCCCTTCGGTCAGCTCTCCGCCCGGCCGTGGGCTCCCGTCCACACTGCGCGCTGGGCTCGCCTCCGTCCCGCTGTCCTCACCGCACCAGGGGCCGGGAGACACGCCCGCCTCCTGGGCGCTCCCGCCCAGCACCCCGAGCCCCCGCTCCGGTGTCCTGCCGCCGTCTCCGGGCGCTCCTTCCCCTCTTCCCGGGCGAGCTGTCCCAGGACCCGGTCCCTGGGCCTCTTGTCTGGTTCTGCTCCCTCCTGGGTCCGAGTCCATCCGAGGGCCGGCTTCGCCAGAACCGCCCTTGGCTAAATGCCTGCCTCCTCCTGCCACCTGGATGACGTCCCACGATCTCAAACGGGAGCTGCACGGGGTCTTCCTTCTTTAAAACGAAGCCCAGGTCCACCTCCTCCCCGGCTCCGGCTGCCGTCACGTGGTCGAAGCCCCGCGTCCCTCTCTCGGTTTCTATCACTGTGTAACCAACTGTGCTAAAACTTAGCAGCTACGATAACAAATGCCACCTCACCGATGCCGAAGCCCAGGGATCCCAGAGCAGCCGAGTGGGAGGTTCTGCCTCAGGGCCTCCCAGGCTGGGTCGCCGAAGGCTTGAGGAGCTGGAGAGCCGCTTCCGGGCTCCTCCACGCGGCCGCTGGTAGAAGGCCTGGGATTGGGCCTCTTCCTGAGGAGCCGCTCGGCGGGGCCGCTGGCTCCCTGCGGAGTGCCTGGGCCAGGAGAACAGCAACCAGATGGAAGCTAGTTTTTTAAAAACCTCCTCTTGAAAGTGCTCTGCCTTCCATCCCCTCGGTATTCTGTTGGTGACGGGGGCCAACGAGGGTCCGCGGTGGCAGAGGACACCGCCCTTGGCAGGAGGCGGCTCCCACGGTCATTCGTCCGTGGACCATTGCAGGAACCTACCTGCTGCCAGACGTCTGTGCTCATCCTGTTCCTCACGGAAGCCACAAACCCCCAAAAACAACACGAGTCGCTGTCATTCGCTCAGACCTTCCAGTGGCTTCCTCGTCCCTTGGTAAAAGCCAAGTAAATACGGCATCTTGCTGTCTCTGGCCTTTCTTCTCACGGCTCTTTGTCATTCACCCTTTGCACTTGGGGTTCCACTTTCCCCAGGACCCCTGTTACGTCTCAGGACAGGGATCTTGTCAAGAGGCCCCTCATCAGAAAGACCACCTTGGGAGTTCCCGTTGTGGCTGAGCAGTAGTGAATCCGTGAGAATGTAGGTTCCATCCCTGGCCTCGCTCAGTGGGTTAAGGAGCTGGCATTGCTGTGGTGTAGGTACCTGACACAGCTTGGATGAGAAAGTGACAGTAGGGACTGAACAAAGACAGTACATTGGGAGTTCCCACTGTGGCTCAGTGGTAACAGACCCGACTAGGATCCATGAGGACAAGGGTTCCATCCCTGGCCCCACTCAGTGGGTTAAGGATCCGGCGTTGCTGTGAGCTGTGGGGTGGGTTGCAGACGCGGCTCAGCTCTGGCGTTGCTATGGCTGTGGCATATGCCTGCAATTGCAGCTCCAATTCAACCCCTAGCCTGGGAACCTCCATATGCCGCAGGTGCAGCCCTAAAAAGACAAAAAAAAAAAAATACTACCTCTGATAAATACTTACATGCCCTGGTTCATAGCTTTGAACGATTTACACATCCATTTGTTTCTGTTGGAAGCTTCACAGGGATGAGTGCTTGAAATCGCAAGCTCTCCAAGGCTCAGGACACGGTCCCTGGCTGCCCCAGGGCCCCTCATGGGACCAGGCCCATAGCTACAGGCCTCCCTTTCCTTGGCCCCTCCTGGTGACTCAGGGTCTGTGCTGCCGCTTGGCACATCCACATGGCTTTTGCTGCTATGAGTTTCTCACAGTCCAAAGCTCTCTTCCAGGCTACGGATCCACGTCTCTCCCCAGCTGCTTCACCCATCTGCTGATGTCCTGCAGTCCTGCACCCCGGTGCCAGGTCCCCATCCGGTCCAGCTCCCGCTCAGCCCATCCACTTCTCTTAGCAGAGGCCAGCCCCTCTGCTCCCCTGGACTGCCCTCCTCCCTCCGCCTCCAGCATCCATTCTCCGCCCAACGCAGAGGAAGCTTCCAAAAACCCTTCTCAAGAGCAGAGCCTTTTGCCTACAGCCCTGTCTGGGGCTCCCCAGCGCCTGCCTCTGTGACCCTGCCCTCTGCACCCACGCTGCCCCCTGGTGGCAGTTCCTGGGATGACCTGTGCTCGCCCTGAGAGTCCATCACTTACTTCCGTTCTGGTCATCACGTTGCCAGCCCAACCTTCATACCATTAGTTGCTTAAAAATACTAACATTTTTTTAAAGCTTCGCCTCCTCTTCAACAATACCTATGAAATCATGTTTGCTATTTTTTTCTAATATATATTCAAATAACAATTTTAGTAAATGTTGGTTCAAGTATTACCTATAATCATCCCTGGTACCTCCGGGGAAACACTGACCTCCGGGCTCAGCTCAGGCTGCTGGGCCCCGGCGCGTGGTGTCACAGCGCGGCCCTCACGGGACTGTCCCACGTTCCTCTGGGAAAGAGCTTGGTCTTGGGTCACCCTATCGCCCAGCAGCGGGTCTGACACAGGCTGAAGAAATAGCTGTTGAACCCCTGGAATGATCCATGGCTTCAAACCAGTCTACCAGCAGATACCGGAAGGCGGAAAGCAGGACACCGAGGAGCCACCAGAAGCCTTGCCCAGACATCGCGAGGCGCTCCTCCGCCCTCAGCAGGATCTGAAGCGGGGCGGCCTGGGCTGAGCGAGAGGGAGACCTGCCTTGCCGTGTCCTTGGGCGATTTTCTCCGGCCCCTTGGCCACCGCTGAGAGAAGAGTCTCCTGTCAGCATCCTGAGGCTTTTTGCTTCTCAGTCTGGGCAGCCACGACCCTTAGCGGCACCTCCTTGGTGGCCTCAGGGGCCTGGCTGCCCCTCACACCTGCTCTGGCCACGACCCACCCTCAAGGTGGGCACAGCCCAGCTGCCCACCCCGTGCCCTGCGAAGGGCCCTGCAGCGCCTCCCGCAGCCCCTTCCAAACGCCCCACCTCCCCTCTGCAGCCCCGCTCAGGCTCAGCGTCCCCTCCTGCAGGCCAGGGCCCCGGCAGGCGCTTCCCTGCGTCTCCCCGTCTCACCTGCACAACCTGGGAGGCGGCGGCGCTCTTCCTGCCCCTCAGCTTTACAGCCGAGGGGTCGGGCTCGGCGTGGAGCCCCCTCGACCCGCAAGCCACCAGGCCCTCCTCCCAGCCTCTGGGTCCAGTCCCTTTAAAGGCCCCAGGTCCCCACCATCCCCTCCACTCCCGCGGGCCCCCAGGACCTGTCGGCGCAGGGATCCTCCTCCTGCCGCCAAGGGCTCCCCCTCAATTCTGCCCTGTCTTCTGCCCCCCGCATCATTCCCATCAGCACACAAAACGTGTTCATAACTCCTGGGGTTTAACAAAGAGAGATGCCCTCCCCTTATTCCAAGCTCCTCGGGTGAGGGCTCGGACCCTGCCTGCACTGCCCCCCGAAACTCCATCCAGTCCTCCTTGTAGCCAAGGCTGCAGCAGCCACTCCCGCCCTCCCTGTCACATGTCCCACCTGCACACTCTCGTACCAGCTCTTTCTCTTGCCTCCTCATGTTGAGCTGGTCCAGGCCTCTGGCCTTGCTCCTCTTATCCGCCTCGTCTCTGATGATTCCTGAGCCAGATAATGAGCAACAAGCAGCTGGAGGTGGGGGCCGAGGGGGGGGTATTGCATATATAAACATCTATTTTGTTATACATTTTACTCTGTAGAGTAATTGTAGCGCACATTTCGTAAATAGCAAAATATGCAGAGGAGTTCTCGTGGCTCAGTGGTAATGAACCACTGAGGATGCAGTTCGATCCCTGGCCTCACTCAGTAGGTTGAGGTTCCCGCATTGCCATGAGCTATGGTGTAGTTTGTAGATACAGCTTGGATCTGGCCTGTCTGTGGCTATGGTGCAGGCCAGTGGCTGTAGCTCTGATTTGACCCTTAGCCTGGGAACCTCCATATGCCACCGGGGTGGCCCTAAAATGAAAAAAAGAAAAAAAAAGAAAACAAAAACAAAAAAAAGCAGTATTCTTTACTCTAAATTCCACATAGCTTAAATTCCACTGAAGGTTTTCATTGATTTTTTAATTTTATTATGATTGATTTACAATGTTCTGACCATTTCTGCTGTACAGCAAAGTGAGCCAGTCATACATATATATACATTCTTTTTCTCACATTATCCTCCATCATGTTCCAACACAGGTGATTAAAATACAGTTTCCTGGATAAAAAAATAAAAAATAAAAGGAAAAAATCGAAGAAATATAAGATATAGTTCCCTGTGCTGGAGCATAGGATCTCATTGCCTGTCCACTCCAAATGCAAGAGTCTTCATCTACCAACCCCAGACTCCCAGTCCCTCCCAGTCCCTCCCCCTGTCCCCGGCAAAGTCTCCTCCATGTCCATGATCTTCTCTGTTTTATAGATAGATCATTTGTGCCATATTTTAGACTCCACATAGAAGTGATAGTATATGGTATTTGACTTTCTCTTTCTGACTGACTTCACTCAGAATGAGAGTCTCTAGTTCCATCCATGTTGCTGCAAATGGCATTATTTTGTTCTTTTTTATGGCTGAGTAGTTCTCCACTGTATATATGTACCACATCTTCCTGATCCATTCATCTGTCAATAGGCATTGAGGTTGTTTCCATGCCTTGGCTATTGTGATTTTCTTTGATTTTTTGCTGAAATCTTGCATCCAGAGCCAGCCTATGCTTGCACCTGACCAATGGGTCTGGTTCTGACATGAATGTTGGCTGATATTTGCTTTAAGGAGTAAAGAAGTGAAACAGCAGACACAGATGTGGGAATTTCGCTTGTCAGTGAGTGACATTTTGCTGAATCAGATAATAGCTGTCAAATGCTACAGGACAACTTCCTCGATTTTCTGTGCTATCTATAGCTGCCATACTTTAATTGGCATTAACATTTTCTTCATCACTTTCTTAAGTCTAGACAAAATCAACAAAACAATACATTAAGCCTTGATTGGGAGCATTTCCCAATTCCCACGGTGTCAACACCCCCCCCACGTCAACTTTCCAGGCCCACCCGCTGCATGGGGTCCTGAAGGTGGAGCTGGGAACAGACCTTGGGGCACAGTTGGCGTTTCCACCACCAGATGCAAAAGACGGAAGTCATCTCAGGAGCACAGACCACAGGCAAATGTAATTAGGAACAATTTGGAGTATTTATTACCTTCAAAAAAGTTAGTTGTAAATTTACGTGGAGTAAAATCCATTCTTTTTGGTGCGGAATTCTGAGTTGTAACAAGGGCACAGAGTTGCGTGACCACCGCCACATCAAGATACCCAACAGTTCCAACACCCCTGCCCCAAGGTTCCCGTGTTACCCCAAAGACGTGACAAAACTCTCTCCCTATAGCTCTGCCTTTTCCAGAACATCACAGACAGAAGCGAACTTGAGCCTGGTGTCTTTGAATCAGCAGGATGCGAGAGACACATGTGTTTGCGGGGGGAACCTGCAGTCTGTTCCTGGGCTGAGGCGCAGGGGCAGGGCGTGGGCCACACCGGTCTCTCCGTCCCCAGATGAGGGACATTTTAATGGTTTCTAGGTTGTTTCGGTTTTGTTTTCATTTACACATCAAGTGGATATAAGTGTTCAAGTTTTCGTGTAAACAGATTTTAGTATCTTGCGTAGGTAAAGCCCTGGGAGTGAGACTGGGATGCTGGGTGCTGAGTTTGTGCTGAACTTCATAGGAAACTCCCCAGCCGCCTCCCACAGGGGCTGTACCCCCGTCTGCGTTCCCACGGCGGCCCCAGCAGCGCCGCATCCTCTCCAGCACGTGGTATGGTTGCGTCGTCTGTTTTCTCCCTTTAGCCGCTTGAATAGATGTCTAGTTGTGATTTGTGGTGGTTTTAATTTGCATTTTCCTACCAACTAATGAGGCCGAGCCTCTTTTCACTTGCTTATCTGTCATTTAGTATATCTTTTTTGGTGAAATGGCTTCTCAAATTCTTTGCCTATTTGTTTAAAAATTGTGGGTTTTTTTTTTTTTTAGGGCTGCACCCTTGGGTGGAAGCTCCCAGGGTAGGGGTCTAAGAGGAGCTGCAGCTGACAGCCTACACCCCAGCTCACGGCAAGGCCAGATCCTTAACCCACTGAGCAAGGCCAGGGAACAAACCTGCATCCTCATGGATGCTAGTTGGATTCATTTCCATTGAGCCACAATGGAAATTCCGGGTTAACTATTTTTTTGTTGTTGTTGATGAGTTTTTGAGGATTTTTTTTTTTTTTTTAATATTCTGGATACACATCACTTGTCCGATGGGTAATCTGCAAGGTATTTTGTTTGTGCCTTGTCCTTTTCTTTAGTTTAACAGTATTCTTTCTCTAATTTTGATGTAACCCAATTATCAATTTTTAACTTTATGAATTATGCTTCTGGTGTTATATCTGAGAATGCTGCCTAACACAAGGTCACAAAGAGTTCTCTCCCATTTTCTTTTAAAAGTTTTATAATTTTTCATTTAGGTCTATATTTGGTTTTGAGTTAAAGTTTGCGTAAGATGACAGGTATAGGTAAAGGTTCATTTTCTAAAACATGACTGTCCAAGTTTTAGAAAAAAAATTGCTTTTAGAAAAACGTTGCTGTACCATTTATTGAAAACACAATCCTGGAGTTCCTGTCGTGGCACAGCAGAAACGAATCTGACTAGGAACCATGAGGTTGCGGGTTCGATCCCTGGCCTTGCTCAGTGGGTTAAGGATCTGGCGTTGCCGTGAGCTGTGGTGTAGCTCGCAGATGCGGCTCTGATTAGACCCCTAGCCTGGGAACCTCCATATGCCGTGCGTGTGGCCCTAAAAGGAAAAGACACAATTCTTTCTGCACTTAAGTGTCTTTGCACTTTCATCAACTCTATTCGCTCTATTTGTGTGCGTCTACTCTGACCTCTGCTGTGATCATCGATCTGCATGTCTGTTCTTTAACCAAGGCCACGCTCTCTTGATCACGATGGCTTTACAGCACCTCTTAAGATCAGCTAGCATGAGTGAGTCCTCTACATTTACTCCTCTTTTTCAAGACTATTTAAGCAATTCCAATTTCTTTGTATCTTCAAATAAATATTCAAATCAAACCCTTGATATCTAAAAACTACCTGCTGGGATTGCAATGAATCTAGGGTTCAGGTTTATTTTTTGCGGGGGGGAGGGGACTGATTTTTTACCAATATTGAGTCTTCAAATCTATGTACTCAGTGTGTCTCTCCATTTAGATGTTTATTTCTTTCATCAGTGTTTTAGAGTTTTCAGCATAAAAATTGTGCACATTATTTTGCTAGATTAATACATTTCCTTTGTTTCAGAGCTATTGTAAATGGTACTTTTAAAAATTTCATTCCCGATTGTTCACTGCTAATATACAGAAATACAGATAGTGTTTGTATGTTGACTTAGTGCCAGTTCCAGAAGGTTTGTATTTGTTTGTTTTGTTTGGTACATTGCATGGGATTTTCTACATTGACAAACATGTCATCCATCAATGGAGACATTTTTCTTTTTTCTTTTTCAATCTGTACACCTTCCATTTCATTTTCTTTTTTTCTATCTTTTTTTTGGCCATACCCACAGCATATGCAAGTTCCGGGGCCAGGGATGGAATCTGAGCTGTCACTGTAACCTACACCACAGCTACACAATGCTGGCCCCTTAACCACTGCGCCACAGCGGGAACTCATTTCCTGATCTTGAACTGCCCGGGACTTTTGGCACAGTAGTGACATGGAGAGATGAAAATAGGCACTCTTGCCTTGTTCCCAATCTTAAAAAAAGTCATTCTTTGACCAGTAACTTTGAGGTTTGTTGCAGGTTTTTATGTGGTTCCCTTCATCTGTTTAAGAAAGCTCTCTTCTATTCCCAATTCACTCAGAGCTTTTATTATAAATGGACATTGAGTTTTGTCAAATGTTTTTTCTTCCTCTGTTGGGATGATCATGTGGCTTTTTCTTCCTTAGTTTCTGTGGCGATTTGAGGTGAACTAGTCTTGCATGTCCAGGATCAACTCCACTTGGTGATGGCGACGCCCATTTCTATACGGCTTCATTCCTTTTCCCAATACCCTACAGGGGAGCTGTGCACTGCTTCGGTGGGGCTCGCAGAAAACCTCCTGGCCCTACCGAAGCCTCCACTGTCTCCCTCCCTGTCCCTCCTGGCCGCATCACGTCCGAGCGACTGTGGTCTGAGCTTTTCCTTTTAATTTCTTTTAGGGCCGCACGGGCAGGATATGGACATTGCAGGCTAGGGGTCGAATCCAAGCTGCAGCTGCTGGCCTGCACCACAGGTCCCGGCAATGCTGGATCCTTAACCCACTGAGCAGGGCAGTGAGGCCAGAGATCACACCGCATCCTCGTGGATGCTAGTCAGGGCGGTTCCCACTGAGCCCCGCGGGACTCCAGGAACTCCTTTTCCAGTCTCTGTCTGGGGCTCGCCTCAGAGTAATGCTGGCCTCGGAAGATGAGTTTGGGAGTGTCTTATTCTATTTTCAGGAAAGGACTGTGTAGAATTAGGGTTATTTGGTAGAATTTGCCGGTGAAACCATCTGGTCCTGGAGGTTTCTTTGTGGAAGAGCTTAAACTATGAATTCAATTTCTTTAATATATACAGAGGGCTCCAAGGGCTGTTTATTCTTGAGTTTTGGTAGTCTGTGTTTGTGGGAGGTATAAGAACGGCTTCCCAAAGATGTCGACATCCTGCTCCCTGGAATCTGGGAACATGCGGCAAAGGGGAATAAAGGCTGAAGCTGGAATTAAGGTTGCCAATCAGCTGACTTTAAAACAGGGAGATTTGGGGAGTTCCCGTTGTGGCGCAGCGGAAACGAATCCAACTAGGAACCATGAGGTTGCAGGTTCGATCCCTGGCCTCGCTCAGTGGGTTAAGGATCCGGTGCTGCCATAAGCTGTGGTGAAGGTCGAAGATGTGGTTTGGATCTGGTGTGGCTGTGGATGTGGTGTAGGCCGGCAGCTGTAGCTCCCATTAGACCCCTAGCCTGGGAACCTCCATATGCTGTGGGTGTGGCCCTAAAAAGCAAAAATAAAATAAAATAAAATAGGGAGATTTTCCCGGGTGAGCCAGCGTGATCACAAGGGGCCTTAAAAACGGGAAAAGGAGGGAGTTCCCGTTGTGGCACAGTGGTTAGCGAATCTGACTAGTGGTTAGGAACCATGAAGTTGTGGGTTCGATCCCTGGCCTTGATCAGTGGGTTAAAGATCCGGTGTTGCCGTGAGCTGTGGTGTAGGTCGCAGATACGGCTTAGATCCTGAGTTGCTGTGGCTCTGGCGTAGGCCGGCAGCTACAGCTCCGATTAGACACCTAGCCTGGGAACCTCCATATGCCACATGTGTGGCCCTGGAAAAGGCCAAAAAAAAAAAAAAAAAAAGGCGGGAAAAGGAGGCAGAAGAATGAGTCAGAGTGTCATCATGTGAGAACCTGATTTGCTTTGCTGGCCTCGAAGATGAAGGAACAGTCCAAGAGCCAAAGAATTGGGGCAGCCTCTAGGAGCTGGAAAAGGGGGGGAAAAACCACTCCCCAGAGCCTGTGGGAAGGAACAGCCCTGCTGATGACTCTGATCTCGCCCTGCGACAGCTGTGTCGGACGTCCAGCCCACGGAACTCTGGGAAGACCCCGAACTGGGCGAAGGCACCGGCTCGTCGTAACTTGTTAACAGCAGCGACAGTAAACGAATGCAGTGAAAGACGGTGTTCTCCAAGGAAATGGGCCGTCATTTCTTCTATGCTGTCAACCTTATGGACCTAGAATTGTTGGTAGTCGTCGCTCACCCTTTCGATGCTTGTAGGGTCTATGCTGATACCTCATCTTTAAGTCCTGGTGCTGATAATTTGTGTCTTCTTTTTTCATTTCATTGATTTTCTTTCGTTTTTCTGTCTTCCATTTTATTGTTTTCCACTTTTCTATTATTTTTCTTCGGCTTTCTTTGGGTTTACTCCGCTCTTCTTTTATTAGTTTTTAAGAGTTACCTTTGCTTTTCAAATATGTTATTTGATTGTCAATTCACACACTTTGATTTTTAATAGTTGCTGTGTTTAACGACCAGCCTGCAATGCCTGTGACGCCTGTACGTGTCACACACTGCCTGCCGGGAGCCGCCCCCTCACACCCCAGCTTCGGAGCGTCTCTTTTCACACGGGGCCTCTTCCCTCGGCTCCAGACTCTCTCCGGCTGCCTGGTCAACACCCCGCGCTTGAATGTACAACCATCTCGACACAAACACAGCAAAACAGCGGCCACCACCAGCTCCCCGTCTTTTGCCTCCGCAGTCTACCCGCAGCGCCTCTGCACACCCCTCGGCTCATGTCCCGGGGTGAGGCTTCACCCCAACCCTCCTGCTCACACGCCGCAGGCAGGCGAGGGAGCAGGTCCTGCGGCTCCGTCTCTACAGCCCGCGGGGAGTCTGAGCACTCACGGCCTCTTCTCCGTCATCAGCCTCTGCTCTTTAGGCCCCGCTCCGGGCCCCGGCTTCCGCCCCCGTCCCCGCGTCGTCTCTTCTCGCCACGAGAGCCTGAGTGACCCTGGCAAAAGCTCCGTCACCGGGGTCGCTGCCGAAGTTCCCGCCGCAAGGCAGCAGCTCCAGTCCGCGCCCGGGCCGCCGCTGGGACCCGCTTCCCCCTCTTGCTGGCGCTTTGCTTTTCCGCCAAACCCCAGCGCGCTCCTGCCCGGGGACGGCTGCCGGTGCTGCTCTCCAGCGCACGAAGCAGGTCCCCGGATGCCCACCGGGCTCACGGCCGCCCCGCCGCCCGCCGCGCGCCTCCGCAGAGAGGCCTCCCCGGCCCTCCTCGCCCCCGTGTCGGCATCTCCTGCCTTCGTGGTTGTTGGCACCGACGCTCAGACATCGCACGACACACTGATGTGCCATCATCCACCCCCCACTCCCAGGCCACTAACCGCTCGTGCCCGGGCTCCTAGGAGTATTGAGGCAGCCTGGAGAATGCAGGAATGAACAGGTGAGCAGCAGCCAGGAGAATGAACACCCAACCAAACCCTTGCTCCCTGTTCCATCAGGATGAGGGCACCCTCTCTGGCAGGCTGGCAAGGCACTGCAGAACGAGGCCCCACCACCTCCTCCAGCTCTGCTGAACGCTGGGCTCCTCAAACGGGAGCCCCCTCTCTCAGCCTCAGGCCTTCCTGTATCTTGGGGCTGGAAATCCTTTCCCAGCCATCGGCTGCTTCTGCAAATGTCCTTCCAGCCACAGTGTGGCTACCACTGGCTCTGGGAGGCCTTCCTTGACCTGCTCAACTAGGGGCAACTCACCGAGGCCGCCCCCATCACAGCATGTCACGCCGCGTGGCCTCCCAAGCAGACTGTGAGCTCCTGGCGGCTGAGCCTGTGACTGAGAAATCTCAGGGCTGTGAGGCCTAACCCAGACGGAGTGGATTAACAATAAACCCAGCCTGCTGAGCGGTGGGGAGGGGTCCTAAGGCCACCACCGCTCTCCCTGCCATCCTCCCACACAGAGAGCCTTCCGACCAGCTGAGGAGCCGTGAGCCACAACCCCTCCAGGGACTACAGGTGCCAGCCAGGGACGGCTCTCAGTCCAGGTCTGGCCAGAAGGCCAAGAGCCCTGTGGCCCCACCACGTGAAAGGGGTGGGAGAAGAGCCATGCGGAGGGAGAAGCTGCATCACCCCAAGTTCGGTGGCTGGAGCTCCCCATTACCCTTTCGTGCCTAAGTTCAAGCCCAGGTCACACTGCTTGGCTGCAGCTCCCGGGACGGCGCCCAACGGGAAGGCAGAGAAGGGCTCCTCCTGGACCTGCAGACAACAGTCAGTGATGAACTGGGTGCTGGAACCAGAACCCGCACCCACGGGGCCCCGAGCCTGAGCCGTGGCCCTGGGTCCCGCCGCGGCCTGTCTACTAGGAGGGCCTGCTTCAGGGCCCAGCACCAAGAAGTCAGAGACCCAGGACAAAGCTGAGGAGGCCACTGAGAAGACAGACTGCAGAACAAGCTTCACCTCCTACCTCTTGTCCGTGCCATGTGAGGTAGGGAATAGAGCAGAAGTGGCCCCGTCACCCGGCTGTGGGCTCAGCAGCCTGGGGCAGGTCTCCCCCCCGCCAACCCCAATTTCACGGCTCCAATCTCCTTTCTACATTACAGACCTGCTGTTTTATGCGGCATACCTGCGAGAGAATTAGGGCTCTATACTAGTGTGCCTCTTCCCATGGGGCCCCCTTCCCACATCCCAGGTCAGATCCCGGGGGTTACAGAGGCCTCAAGGGATCCCCAGCCCTGGCCTGACATCGTCACCCTGGGGCCTCGCGAGGCCTCCTCCCACACCCCCATGCCCTTGCCAGTCTCACCCGAAGACTGCACCTGCTCCTACAGGCTCAGTCTCACTTCTGCCAGAATGAGGCCCCGACTAGACTGGTTCCCAGCCCCAAGTTCCCCTCGCTGCTTGTGCCAAGGGCAGCCCCATCACCCCGCCCCTTCCCCTCCCCCTCCCCCGTTCTCAAATCCACCTGCACAGTCTCTTAGCACCATCTTTAAAGTGACTCTTGGAGTTCTCTGGTGGCTCAGCAGGTTAAGGATCCGGCATTGTCACTGCAGTGGGCTTGGGTCTGGGAATTTCCATATGCTGTGGACACAACAAATAATAAATACATGAATAAATAAATAAAAATAAAGTGACTCTTGACTTTGGCCTTAGCCAGGTCCCAGCCCCTCCTCTCTGGACCCTGCCTTGCTCTGCTACAGAACAGGCAGGCTACCTGGCTTCTCGGGCTCCTGCTTCCTCCCCGCCCCACAGCCGGGAGAGCTCAGGTTTCCTGTGTGTTGTGGCATGAAGTGGGCAGGAGAGGGTCTGAGGCTGAGCAAAGGGACTGCAGGGACAAAGCCACCAACTTGCACCAGATTTCTCCGGGCCCCCGTTTCCTCTTGGCTTGTGAAGCTGAGATTTCTACATGCAAGTTCAGAATGGGGAGATTTCTGCAGAGAGGCTGGGAGGGGCTGCCTGAGCAGCAGGAGTGAGCCTCTGGTGCAATGGGAAAGGCTGAAAAACAAACGCACCAGACTCCAAATCAGGAAAGCCTAGAGCAGGGTTGCCGTGGCAACTTGCGGCAGGCTCCCAGCCCGGGTGCTCAGCCTCTGGGGTGGGGGCCACGACTTGTCAGGCTCGGCTGCCCCTGCCTCCTCCAAGGCCGCCTCCTCTGGCTGGGTGGCTGGGCAGCTGGGCGCAGCTCAGCACAGACACGGGGGCAGGACGAGGGGCACGGAGCGGCACCTCTGCCCTGTCGGGTGGGCTGGCAGGCTTGGGCTCCCACTCCCAGCTTTAGGGAGCTCTCTCCTCTCCTAGAGTGAGGCCTACACCCAAAGGCCTCCAGAGCGCGGCAATCACCCCCAGTCCTGCCACCCAGGCCCCCGTGCCAATAGCTCCAGCCCCGCCCATCAGCTGCCTGGGCCACCACGGCATCCCTGCATGTGGAGATGCCCTCTGGCTTCCACCCGTGCCAGGGGCCTCGAAACTACTACACAGGCACAGAGTGGGGTGGGGGGGCAGTGAGAGGACTCCCCAGATCCCCTCACAGCGGGGTCACGGAGGGGACGACCACAAGTGCCGGGCCCTGGTGTGGTGCTTTATGCGATGACATGCCCCTTTGACAGGCGAGGCAACAGTCTCAGGGCAGCTAAGTGACTTCCCAAAGTCCCAGAACCACTGGCTGGTAAAGGGCTGGGTCCCAGAGCTGGGGTTTTCCAACCCCTGGCCCAGACCCTTCCCACGGGGCTGCTACCGGACACGCCGGACTGACCTTCCGGCATGTCCCCAGGGGACCTCAGGGGCCTATCGCCCCATGAGCACCAGGGCTGTGCCCAGTCTGCATAGACAACAGCAGACACACAGACAAGTCCTTCATGCCTCCATTTAATGGCCAAGTCAGCCCTGCCCAGGTGACGCCCAGGCCCCGAGGGTCCTCCCTCCTGCCAGGTATCCCCTGAAGAGTCCACCCAAGCCGGTGCCCGCCAGCCTCACTAGCAGCATCCTGGTCCAGTCCCAGCGTCCGGGGCAGCTTCATCTCAGCTCGGTCAGCAGGCTGTTGATGGCACCCAGGAGTTCCCGGAAGTAACCCTCATCCTCACCCTCGCGGAGCTCCAGGGCCGCCAGAGCCTGGTACTCAGCCTGCAGGCTGACCAGCGTCCTGCTGAGCTGCGGGTCTCGACGGTAGTGGTCCCGGCAGGTGGCCAGGAGGGCGCCCAGCGTCTGCAGCACCTTTTCACGGGCATCGTGCTCTGGCAGTGCCAGGAGGTGGGCAGTGATCTCGCACCAGCCCTGTTCCCGAAGGCCTGGCAGGAGGTGCACCTGGCGATACTGCTGTAGCTTCTCTGGGGATGTCTCCCGGGTCAGCTCGGCCTCCTCCTCAGCAAACATCTGCCATCCGCATGGCCAAGAGCCAGGGGAAGAGGCGGAGAGAGAACGCAGAACAGTCAGCGCTGCCCTTCGGACCTGAAGGTACCCGCGAGTCTGCACCCTCTGCCTCCATCCCCTCGGGCCTCGAAGGCCCTTCGTGGGAGAAGGGCAGCTGGATTCACGGCCCTACTGAGGCTCTGCAACTCACCCGTCTAGCCACCCATCTGCCCAACCACCCCCTCATCAAAAACCATCGTGTGGCACGCCAGATGCTGGAGAAACCAAGATGGAGACATGGCCCTTGGCTTCAAGGAGCTCAGGATCTAGCAGGAGGGTAAAAATTAACGGAGGAATTCCTCAACAGCATGACACCTTTTCATCCAGCCAGGCAGTGTGGAGGCAAACAGCCTGGGTTCAAATTCCTGCTCCCCCACTGACCTCTGAATGGTCTGGGCTGGCCCTTCGGCTCGCCAAGACCCAGTGTCATCACCTCTTACACGGAGACGACGTAACTGCCTCTGGACTGCTCGGAGGACTCAGAGGGACAGTGAACACGCAGCAGCGCCCGGAGCACACCCACAACGTGAACTTCGCCACCAAGAGACATTAGCTGCACCAGCGGCAGCAGCAGCACGGCCACAAGTGCAGCTCCGCCCCTCAGGGGAGTCAGGGTACGCAGACACAGGAGGCTGGCACTTCCCTGAGTCTGAGGCAGGCGTCCAAGGGGACGAGGGTGGAAGGTCCACACACACAGGAGGGTCACAACAACAGGCCTCGCCCGCCTCACGCCGGTAAAACAGCAGACTGTTCTGGCCGATGGGGCAGGAGGGCCAGCGGCCTGGAACACCTGGGCATCCCTCCAAGGAGGGCGGCCACCGTGCCGAGGACCTGGGGAGCTGAGGAACATCTGGGCAGGAAGGCACATGCATGGCCGGTGCTGGTTAAGTGGAGAAACCGGCTCCATCAGGATAGGGTGGGAACCAATTCTGCCAGGCTTCCCAGGCAGTAAAGGAAACACCTTAAACCCGACAGGTTACCAACTTATTTCACAATGCAGAGCACTGGGCACTCGACAGTCCCGGCAAGCCCCCGGGAGTCTGTCAGCTCATTTCAAACCTCAGAGGAAGGCCAGGCAGAGCTGGAGCGCGGGCAGCGGGCAGAGACGGCCCTTACTGGGGGTATTATACGCAAGAAGGAATCCCTACCCTAACTCCAGGGGAGGATGAGGCATGCAGACGATGGGAAAGGCAAGAGGGAAGCCCAGAAAAAAGATCAGGGGTCACAGGGGACCACATGACGGCCTTGGGGCCCCCTGGAACTGGCAAAAGAAGCAGGAGAGATGAAGAGCCAGCCTCCTGAGACAAAAATGGCCGAGAGGGACACCCTGGTAGTCCTCTCCAACCTAGTCCCAAGTCCTGCCAGCTCCACCTCCAAACCCCACCCCAGCCCTCGGCACCCTCTGCCCACGGGCCCTGCAGTGCCCTGCCTCCTGCCCCCAGCCTGCAGCATCCAGTCAGGCCTGCCCAAACCCTTCCCAAACCAGCATTTCTGATGAGGACGGACCCCCTTCCTTGGGACAGGGAGGCTCTTGGGGATCTGGCCGCCCTGCGCTCAGGCACCGCCCTGTACACGCTCTCCCCCAGGGCTTGTGGGGGTGAGGCTCCCACTTCCAGGCACCCCTCACCCAACCCCAACTCCACAGCCAACCTGACTCAGCCCCGATCCGGCACCTCCCTTGACTTCCCAGAAGAGGTCAGGGCCCCCATCACTGCCTCCACGATCTGTGTGTGCTCAGAGGCTCTCTGACAAACATCTGCATGACAGCACCAGGAGGGCAGGGCCGTGAACCTGGCACAGTATCAGGCAGGGCAGGCCCCAGTCAGCACGTGTGGAAGGAACCAGTGGGCGGGTCACCCCGAAGCCCTTTGGCTCCAGGGAAGGGGACATGGGCTCATGACCACAGGCAGGCATCCCAGCTCTCAGATGACAGGAGGCATTTTCTTGGTAGAGGCCCCGCCAAGAGACAGAGGAAGAAATGGCTGGGCCTGGCGGGCCACAGAAGGGGCGAGCCAGTGACCCCAAAACCTGTGAGGCAGGTCTACACTCCCGTAGGAGCTCGGCAGGGTCAGCCGCTACCTCTCCATGCCAGCGATGCCCTCACGCGCATGGCACCCCTGCTGGCAACACAACACCCCCCTCTCTTCAGGCAGCTCTGCAGCCACCCTCGGCCTGGCTAGTTCTTCATTCTTTCTGAGAAGCCACAAGAACAAGAAGCCCTGACTGTCTCATGCATGGTGTCCAGCTGCCATCTGTCCTCACGCTCCCGGCTAACGGCCCCCACCGTTCTCCTCTTGCACTGTTGGCCGAGAGAGCCCAGTCCCTCCCTGATCTTCCCAGCACCCCCAAAAACCTCGAAGGCGGAATCCAGAGCCCAGCAGACGCAGGCTACCCTGGTGAGACTGCCAGTGGTAGCTCTCTGGAGGCGAGCCAATGTCACAGTGCCCGGGGCTGCGGCAGCAAAGGGACACCCAAAACACCAGAGGAAAGTGATGGGCTTCTCCTGGGAAACGCCAAGCCATGCACAGTTGCTCCCGCAGGCGCCCTGGCCCACTCCCAGGATGTCAGGTGTGGCCCAGGCCTGGTGAACTGGGTCTGAGCATCCCATGGCTGCCTGCTGTTCTGCAGCGTTGCGGGGTTGGGTGGGGGGGAGGGAGTCAGAGAGTAAGTGAGCGAGTGAATGGGAGACTGAGACTGAGAGACAGACAGAAGCCAAGAGCTGCAGAGAGAGGCAGCAGCAGCGATCCGGATCCTGAGGCCTGGGGGCGGGCGCACACTACGGGGAGAGGCGGGGGGAAGGGGCTGGGCCTCTGCCTCCGACTTAGCAGTGGTTCCAGCAGCTGCTGTCCGCCCCGCGCCACGAACCTGCAGACGGCTGTAGGGGCGCGTGCGGCCCCAGAGAGGCACCTGAGAAAAGCCTGCCGATGCTCTCTGCAGCTGCATTAAGATCAGACCTGGCTGGTTTGACCTTCTCTTGATTAAGACACTTTCCAGGCTCACAAAGACAGAAGTGGGCTGGGCACCAAGTCCCCTGCAGGCGGCATGCCCCCGGGGTCCCTGGGGCCCTGGAGGGCTGCCATTCTGGGCCCCTGCCCAGAGCCACACTTCCAGAGGAGGAACACCCAGGTTTCTAGAATCTTAAGGTCCATCTTCATTCCAGCCCCTGGCTCCTCTGTCCCCTGGCTGCTGGGAGGGCTCCCTGACACAGCTGCTCCAGCCCACCTGCTCCTGGGCACCTCCACCCGTGTTTCTGCCAGATGACCTTTCATCCCATGGAGGGCTGACCCTGGCTGTTGCTGGCTTCAGTCACGCTGACCCCCGGGCTTGCACCCTTAGCCCTGACCGCTGCCAGCAGCCCCCCTCCTCACCAGCCCCGTGTCTGCCCAGCTCAGGGACACCCAGCTCTGCGGGTGCAGGGACAGATGGAAGGGATGGACAGAAGGGAGGGTCAGACGGCCAGGGGCAGACACAGAGCACAGCACGAGGCAGGCTGGGCACCCACCTTCTCGTGACCAGGTCGTAGAGCAGAGTGACCACACGCACGGCCAGCACCTCCGTGCCCTTCTCCTGGACCAGACTCTCAGGACCTGCAGCCCCCCCATCTTCAGGGAACTGCTGCTGGGCGTACGGGAAGTGTCGTAATAGGGAGCACAGGGCAAACAGGACCTGGGGAGGCACAGATGCAGGTGGGGAGGGGCAGGTGCCCCAACGACCCTAGCCCTGCCACTCCTCGGGAACCACCCGCCACCCTAGGGTAGAGCCCAGGCCTTAGGGCTATGAGAGCCAGGAGAGACCTCAGACACCTTCAACGTCTCCCAGGGGACAAAAGGAGGCGCAGGGCAGGAACCAGGGTGGTGGGCCCCAGACTGCACTGCGGGAGCTGAACCCGGGCCTCCAGACACCTCGCGTGCTATTGCGCTTCCTTAGGCGAGGGGGCCTCTGCTGCCTATGCCATCCACTGGACGACCATCCCGGTGCCCACAGTGACGGGCACAGCCTAGAAAGGGACTCTTGCTGCTCAGGCTCCACGGGCATGCGGGTCTGGGCAGGAGAAGGGGAGCAGAAACCTACCTTCTTCTTTGCAGTGAGAGGCTGCTCAGTGGCCAGAATGACCAGCAATTTCTGCAGGGCTCCCCCTCCACGGCTTCCACCTGGACCTTTGGGTTGCTGGGGAAGAAGCAGAGCAAAGCATGACTCTGTGCCTCCTCACCAGCTGGGGGGCACGTTCCCGGGCCCCATCCAGGCAGCCGGCCCTGGAGAGGAGCAAGGGGCGCAGGGGTGCCCGCTCCAGAACAGCTGGAATTGAGCTGGGAAGGTGGAAACAAACTGGTGTAGGTCCGCGTGAACACAACGGCCTGTGGCACAGACAACAGGGCCAAGGGCTCCAGACCAGCGCCCGTTCCCCCACGGCCACCAGTTTGGGCTGATCTGGGAATGAAAATCACCCCTAACCGTCTTAAGATCCCTGGGACGCTAAAGGGGCCACTTCAGTGTCCTTCCTCCTCCATGTCCCCAAGCCGACCCTCGAGCACACAGACACCATGGAAGAGATGCTGGAGGGAGGAAGGCGGAAGAAAGAACAAGGGGCGGGGAGCCTCTGACCCCCTGAGCAGGTCCTAAAACAGACCGACCCAGCCAGACCGACCCAGCCAGCACCCCGCTGGACTCTCCACTTTTGTCCCTGTATCTCAGCCCAGGGCCGGCCATGGCGCAGGGCCCTGGACAGTGGGGAGTGAAGGAAACACTCAAAACCCAGAGCTGCCCCTGCAACTCCCGGCCCCATTCTGGGCTGGAGAAGAGTGATGAGCTTCAAAGCAACGTTTTAGGCAACAGGCCTCCTGAACAGAAGGAGGGAGGGACTTCCTCTAGGGCAGGGGGCCCGACAGGGAACATGGCTGGGGACCCCTGCTTTCTGAGATCAAACTGACAGGCCCTCGCAAGGCTCCCTCAGCAGCAACTGATGAGGCCGCAGGAAAGAAAGGTGCAGGCAGGCGTGTACAAAGCCTGAGGCCGGCAGCATGGGGAGGGGCCTGGAGGGGCCAGGCCACGGGTGAGACACGGCTGTCCCGCTCACCCACACAGCAAGCACACCTCTGCCTCCAGCTGGCTCAGCGGAGCGTGGCCACCAGCCCCAGAGACCCCCAAAGCACCTGTTCCTCCCAACCGCCACCTTGGCAGGGGGCCCTAAGAGTGTCCTGGTGAATGAGGCAAGGCACAAACAAAAGAGAAAAGGGGGGGCGGTGATGAGAGAGAGAGAGAGAGGATAGAGAGAAGAGGATAGAGATAGTAATAGAGAGGATAGAGGATTCGATATATAGGCTCTATCGCTTGCTCCCCGATTATATCTATCCTAGGCTATACTCGTTAGAAGGTGAGCAGCGCGAGTCGCGGATTTTAGACCTTTATATATCTCTTCGCTTCCGATTCTCCTCGCCATTTCTCTTCTTCTCTCATCTCTTCTTCTCTCTCTCCTCGCAACTTCTCTCTCTTTCTGCATTCTCTCTTTCTCTTGTCCTTCTCTCTCTTTCTCTTTTCTCTCTATCCTTACTCTCTCTATCTCTGCTCTTCTCGTTTCTCTCTCCTATTCTCTCTCTCTTCTC